>NW_026575136.1:29972500-31172500 GCF_905146905.1 Nyctereutes procyonoides | reverse complement strand
CTTTCGAAGAACCAGAAAAGATTCCAAAACTGTAATCTTTCTAAAATAGAAATGGATACCTCATTAATTGTTGAATTATATTTAAGCTTCAGAGCTCAGATTCCTGCATTTGTCTACTATAATTTTGATTATTTCATAACTGTACCTATAGCCACATCTTTCCAGATAAATCCCCAGGAAACTTCCATTAATTTTCTCTGAATAATGTTTATGACTACTATCTGGAATAATCAGCATTTACAACAGTGACTAAATTGCTTAATACAAGAGAAAGGAGGGGTTAACTGGCACATTAGGTTAAGTGTTTAAATGTAAAAAATGTGTATTTTATTTTACATATTCCTAGTAAAAATAAGTTTATGATCAACTTAGATTTTCCCTATTGTCACAGTTAAGCTATTTTAAATGACAACGAGAAACAGTAAATGGAAAATGTAGTCATGTTTTACAAACTTTTCCCAATCTTGAAATATAAAGAAAACATTTCTTACACTAAATAATAAGTAGAATAAAGCAGGCACATTTGAATTTCAACACACTACTTCCAGTCATAGCATTAGTGATATTATAAAAGTCAAGGAAACTCATTAGTGCTGATAGAATAAAGACAAATGACCAGTACCTTAAAGCACATTCCTTAAAATGGAAATCCAATTCTGACATATGAAAACTAATGATAAAATAGTAAGTCTTCTTTCAGTACAGTAATACACATTCTAAAATTTCAAAATATGTCTTTGCACATTTCTTCAAGCATAATCTCTGCCTACCACCTGAATCACTGGAACCAACTGCTCTATTTATTTTGATTAATTCAAAGTCAATATAATGAAAAGTAAATATAACGAAAAGAATGAAAAACATCTTTGAATTATTATAAACATAGTTTTGAACTCACAGAACCTCCTGTAAGATTCTTTAAGGACCACCAGGTTTGAGAACTGCTAGTTTGAAGGCTGTTTTCTCAACACAAAACATCCAAATTGGATGAGCTCTTACTATATTTAGCTTGCTTTGCACTTGACTAGAAGTTACTAGAGACAGTATGAAAAAAATCCTCCTGTATCTGACACAAACTTCCTTGCATATAGGTCACATATAAATGGAGAAGCACGTCATCCAACCTGGTAGAGAATGAAGACTTCTCAAATTAAGATTTACCCCAAAGGTACAGATGCAGTGAAACGCTGGGACACCTGCACCCCGATGTTTCTAGCAGCAATGTCCACAATAGCCGAACTGTGGAAGGAGCCTCGGTGCCCATCGAAAGATGAATGGATAAAGAAGGTGTGGTTTATGTATACAATGGAATATTCCTCAGCCATTAGAAACGACAGATACCCACCATTTGCTTCAACGTGGATGGAACTGGAGGGTATTATGCTGAGTGACGTAAGTCAATCGGAGAAGGACAGTGTATGTTCTCATTCATTTGGGGAATATGAATAATAGTGAAAGGGAATATAAGGGAAGGGAGAAGAAATGTGTGGGAAATATCAGAAAGGGAGACAGAACATAAAGACTTCTAACTCTGGGAAACGAACTAGGGGTGGTGGAAGGGGAGGAGGGTGGGGGGTGGGGGTGAATGGGTGACGGGCACTGAGGGGGACACTTGACGGGATGAGCACTGGGTGTTATTCTGTATGTTGGTAAATTGAACACCAATAAAAAATAAATATTATTAAAAAAAAGAATGCCACACAACAATATCTGCTTTAAAAGACACCAGGTGCTGAATAACTGTATTGTAGACTTGAAACTGTTATTACAGTGTATGTTAACTTACTGGAATTTAATTAAAAACTTAAAAAGAAAAAATATTAAAAGACCCCAGCTTGGAACGCTGCTGTTCAATTCATCCAAGACTACCTATATAATGTTTTGGAGGATTTCTTCCATTAATAATGTGCAGGTCCTACCACATTTAGCCTCTTCATTAAGAATTAAAGACAAATAAGTAGATGAAAGCAAGCAAACATGCCTTAAGTGCATATGTATGAAGTAGGATATGGAGTGAAAAAATTCTTGAGTGCTATTGGTGACCCAACAGGGTATTTACTTCTTGTTTACACATGTTCACTTTGCCCTCCACACCTAGACCATTGAGTAAACACATTCTATGTAGAGAGGCCAATTTAAGACTTTCTACATTTGTATGGTAATATAAAAATCATGCAACTCTTTGGAATTCTAATTTTTCCTAAATTTGGGTAAAGGTAAACTGATAAAACTATTAATATCTTTATATATTTTATGTTAAGATTGCCATGAATATTTTATGTAATAGAAACTGTAAATATCTGTAAATATCAAGGAAATGTTACATTAGGTAAGAACCATAATGTGAATGTCCTAGGCTACTAGTTGACTATTATTCAAGGAATTTTTTGAAAAATAGCCATCACTATAGAACACCAGTTATTATACTTACATAAGACAACACTACTTCTTATGTATCTTATTTATCTAAATTTAGTAATGTGGTTATATTTCTCTTTTTGAAGATTATTCATTAAAATAGGGTTCCCCCTTCCCAAAGACCATATTCTTCTATAGGGAAATATGCCATGCAGTATTTAATTTTGTTTACTTAGTACTTAAAATGCAGTTTGAAAGTATAGAAACTGGTTAAGTGCCATAACACTAGAGATGCTTAATTGACTACAAATATAATAGACTTTTAGCATATAATAGTTATAGGGACTTTTAGCAGATTTTATTTTCTAGTGCAGTTTTAGGTTTACATAAAAACTGAAGGACAAGTAAAGAGTTCTCATGTAGCTCCTGTGCTCCCCACCTCCCCTATCCCACTTTCTCCTATTAGCATCTCCTGTTAGAGTAGAACAGACAAAAAGGTAATGCTGTCTTGAGCAACGTTGGCAGCTGTGAGGTTGGCGATAAGTGATCACATTTGTGATATATTAGGAATATGAGACTTCAAGAATTTTTGAATTGATATTACATGGAGTAGGGGGGAAAGAGAAGAGTTAAAAATGACTCAACAATTGCCTGAGCACTGGTATACCTAGAGAAGATATCGATTGAAGGTTTGAACATATCAATTTGAGACCTATCAACATAAATATGGATTCTGAAGCCATAAGGTTTAAAGATAACATCGTGGCAGTGAGTGTAGCAAAAACAGAGTAAGCTAGATAATCTTGGAGACCCTCACGCATGCCAAATTGGAGACATGAAGAGAAATCAACAAGATGGATATTAAATACAGCAGAAGGTGAAACTCAAGAAACACTACTTTTTCTAGAATTCAAGTGAGCAACTTAAGAAACTGAGTGTGTCAAATAGTGATATTTCAGAAAGATGAAGACTGAGAATGGACTGTTGGCTTTAGAAGTATGGGAGACATTTGTGATCTTGACATCTTTTCTTTTGGTAAAGAGAAAATAGTCAGAATATCACTGCTGGGATTTAGAAAGAGAATGAAGTAAGGACAAATATATTTCTTTCAAGGATTTTGTTGTGAAGGGAGGGAGTAAAGTTTTTAGTATCAGCAATGGAATGTGTGCTTAAAGGAAGCTGGTTTATTTTAAACAATATATATATATATATATAATCTTTAAGTATGCATGTATGTGTACAAATACATGTATATGTTTATGTACAGATGTGCATATGTACATATAAATATATCTCAGATATATACTTGTATTTATTATATATATCTATTATTGAGATATGTAATCAGACGTATGTATAGATATCACTTGTTGCATTTTTATGTCATCATTCTATTATTGCTACTTCATTAGAACCTTGCACTTGATAAGAACCCAGAATACAGTATACTTTCATGCAAAAATTCATATGTAGGATGGATCGCAATTCACTTATTGGTATTTTATGTCATAGCTTCTGGTTATCTGTCAATCATAGCAATATTGCATATATGAACGGCTTAAGGAAGAAGAAATTCTATCTCTGAATATGGAATACTTTTACTATGAAGTAGTTTTAATTTGCCTAAAACTTAAAGGATACCTTCTTCATCAATCTTTCACTAGTGTAAAATTTTGATGATGTCATAAAGTGTAAAGCTGAACATTGAAAAACATTTTAAACTGCCAGAGCTTTAAAGTTAAAAAGTCAATGTTCCAAATGACTTACACCTGGACATAGCATGCAAAACCATCAAAATGAGTCTTGCCTGTTGCCTATAGAAAATTCCACTTCTAAAAGTATAATATTGATATAATAAAAATTGAGTGCCTGAAAAGGGTATGTGCTTATCTTATGGCAATCAAGAAAGTTTAAAAACATGCTTTATATTGTTTTATTATTTATTAGGGTTGGATAGCCATTTTAATAAAGAAGCAAACTGTTTTCATAGAATCATGGATATGAAAAACACCTGCTAAAGTCATCTAACACATCATATGTTGCCTCAAACAGTGGGTCCTTTAGTCCACCTCTAGTGAAGGAACTCTTTTCATAAAGATCTTGTGAGCTCTGTTTAACACCTCTGAGAGGACTTACAAAACAGACAGCTGTGGAAAACACGATGACTTAAAACTTTTGAATGGTATGAGTTTAAATGATATTAGCTGTGAATAAAAGTTCCACAGAATAATGCTGGAAGTTGAACCTCATTTAATACTATTCTGTTGATTCATGATTGACATTGCTGAGGAACAGAAAGACAGTCATTTTTCCAAGACCTAGCATGGTGAGTGGGACCTCCCAGACCACTTTCTGATAACATCCCACTCCACCTTATGCTTATTATTATTGTATATTTGGATGCTATTTCCTAATTATATTCTCCTTTTCAAGAACATAAATTCTTAGAGCATTGGGATTACAGAGATAGTTCTATGTATAAAGTGGAAAAAATAACAGTAAGATACACAATAGAAAAAAATATGGCCTAATGTTTTGGGGTCCACAGATGTCACCGGAGACCTTAACAAATTTTCAGTTTCTGCCTCCTTCTCTTCTCCCACCTCCAGAACTAATATATTTCCTTATTTGTTTTCTATAGCTTTTCCTGGCTTTAGTGAGGAGGATTTTAAGGAGCCCAGGATTACCATTCTAAAACTTTTCTTGATCATTTGTCTTTACACTGAGACTCTAAAATGTTCTGCTTCATTCTGAGATCAAGACATCACCTGTCTCTCAGCTTTGAGACTAGATCCCCTCTTGATAAACTGCTGAGTATTCCAGTTCCTTTTCACCTGATACCCTGATTAAATCACAACTGTCTTCTCCCTCAAAACAAGAGTTCTCTGAATTATAAACCAATGCAAGAAGTTTTTATGAGGAGGCACCTGGGTGACAGTCAATTAACCATCTGCCTTCAGCTCAGGTCACGATCTCAGGGTCCTGGGATAGAGTTCCACGTTGGACTCTCTGCTTGGTGGGGAGTCTGCTTCTCCCTCACTCCCCCTCTTTCAAATGAATAAATAAAATCTTCTAAACGAAAAGATGGTTTTATGAGGAATGGTGATAATTGTATGCCAACTCCAAGGGCTCCCTGCTCTTAATTCTTCAGAATCATGATTAGAACACCCATTTTGGAATCATCTTATGTGGATTGCCTACAAAAATAATTTGAATCTAGGTTTGATATTCTAGCTTGACTTTCCTCCATCCTGGTATGTACTTGGTTATGGATCTCAATTCTCTTACTCAGCTCTATCTTTGACTCTTCTAGAGTTAAATCCAATTTTATCCTGAAATATGATAATTGGCCCTGGAACATATAAATTGGAATTCAATGCACTACTTTAACTCTGAAAAAGTGATTTTGATTTATGGAGAGTGACATAAGCAGGATGGCAACATAAGTCATTATTGACTTTGTTCCCCCCCTTACAAGAAGAATAACAACTATTTATGGACAAAAGACCACAGAGAGAATTCTGGAACATGGAAATGAGCCTGAAGCACCATCCTGCAGCACAGAGACCAAAACAGGATTTAAAAAATAAGAATAGCTACTAGAAACTAGCAAAGATCTAATAACTGATCATAAAGAAATGGAGGCATATGAACTGTCAGAAAAAAATTCAGAATAATCCTCTTAAAGAATTGTAGTGAACTCCAAGAACAATAGTCAATTAAATAGAAACCATAAAAGAATGAGAAATCCTAGAGTTGAAAAAATGTAACTGACTGAAGAATTCAATAGAGAACTTCAGAAGAAGACTTGACCATGCAGAAGAATAAATTACCTGAAACATAAGGTGTTTGAAATTATCCACAGGAGCAAAAAGAAGAAAGTCTTGGGACACAATGAGAAAAAAAAAAAACCAACACAACCAATATTCACATTATGGGAATTCCAGAAGGAGAAGAGAAAAGGATGAGATATGACATTTAAAGCAAAACAATGGTTGAAAACTTTGCAAACCTGGAGGAGAGAAAAAGACATTCAGATCTAAGAGGCCTAAAGGATTCCAAACAGGTTGAACCCAAATAGGGCTACACCAGGATGCAAAATTGTGAGATCAAAGATAACTAATTTTAAAAGCAGCAAAAGGGAAGTTACATACAAGGGAACCCTAGAAGATGATTGGTAGATTACTTGACAGAAATTTCAGTTCAGAAGAGAATGGGATGATATATTCAAAATATTGAAAGAAAATAACTGTCAATCAAGAATTCTCTACCTGGCAAAGATGTCCTTCAGAAATGATGGGTATATAAGGGCTTTCATGGACAAATAAATGCTGAGATAATGAATCACCATTGATCTGCCTTAATAAATGCTAAAGGGAGTTCCTTGAGTGGAAATAAAAGGATGTTAGTTAACATCATAAAAACTGAAGAAGGCAGTATAAAACTAACTGGTAATGGTAAATATATAGTCAAAGTTGGATTCTGTAATATGGTAATAGTGGTACATTAAGCATTTAACAGTTCTAGTTTAAAGGTTAAAAGACAAGAGTAAAAATAACCATAACAACTTGTTCTTATGCAATATAAAAAAATATGTCAACTGTAACATTGATGACCTAAAATGAGAGGAAGAGGAGAAGCAAAAATATAAAACTTAGGTATTAGTTTTTTTTAAACTTAGGTATTAGTTTAAAATAGGGTGTTATAATTTAAAAATATTTTAGATTAGCCTCATGTGGCCACAAGGGAAAAGAACCTGGAGTATTCACATATAAAAACATGATTAAAAAAATAAAAACCTGATAAAGAAGACAATACATGTTGATCTCACATGGCATGAACATACACATACACATAGATAGCAGGATAAGAAACAAGAACAATGGATCAGCAAAATAACCAGAAAACAATTAACAAAAGATCAAAAGTTCTTATCAATAATTACCTTAAATAAAAACATATTAATTTCTATAATAAAAAACATAGAATGGCTAAATGGGTTTTAAAAAAAGAAGATTAAATGATATGTTGCCTACAAGACACTGACTTTATCTTTAAATACATGCATAGAGTGGGGAATCCCTGGGTGGCGCAGCGGTTTAGCGCCTGCCTTTGGCTCAGGGCACTATCCTGGAGACCCGGGATCGAGTCCCACGTCGGGCTCCCAGTGCATGGAGCCTGCTTCTCCCTCTGCCTGTGTCTCTGCCTCTCTCTCTCTCTCTCTCTGTGACTATCATAAATAAATAAAAAAAATTAAATACATGCATAGAGTAAAAAAATAAACAAGCAGAGATAGCTATTCAAATATCAGGCAAAATAGACTAAAATAATAAAAAGAGGCAAGGAAGGGTATTACATAATGATAAAGGGTCAATATATCATGAAGACGTAATAATTGTAAATATTTATGTACCTAACATCAGAGAATCTAAATGCATAAAGCAAAGCCAGAAATAAATAGCACTCTATCTTATAATACTTACATAAATTAACTGGAAATGGATAAAAGACCTGAACCATGAAACTCCTTAAAGAAAACATAGGAATATAAGCTCCTTGACATGGTCTTGGCAGTGATTTTTTTTTATATGATACCCAAAACACAAGCAACAAAATAAAAATAAACAAATAGGACTACATAAAACTAAAGTGCTTCTACATAGCAAAAGAAGCAATGTGAAAGGCAATGAGAATGGGAAAAATACTTGCAAATCATGATAAGGTGTTAATAACCCAAACATACAAAAACACATAGAACTCAATATATACTATTTAAAAATATTTATATGAATCTCTATAAAAAATATATGATGCTTATTCAGTACTTCAAAAATATTTACTGAGCTTTCCCTAAAATTCTCAGTATTTGTAATGCAAGGAGAAACTGAATATTCATAAATTTTCTACTGTAGGAAACATCCTATGCTTATAATTATTATTCATATATCTTTATTCAAATATAATTAACCCAATTTATACATAACTTTAAAGTATAAAATCAGGTGTAATTATCCATCTTGAATTTTAAAAAAACTACTTATAAAAACCCCACTTATCCATTTTTCTCCTACAAAAAGGAAAAACAAACTTGTTTGTTCAATATTTGTTGATAATTTGTGCCAATATAAATTTTTGTCTTACGTTTATAGTCATTGTGAAACACATCAAATTGTAAAGTCTTACATATATAACTGTATGTGGTTTATATTTTATCATCTGATTTTTTAATGTTAGCAAAGTCACACAAATGAGTAGTCACAGGTCTGGTATATTATCTTTTCAATTTCAAAAGCTCTCAATTTATTATAGCATGATGTAGAAATGGCTCATTGAGAATTTCATAGCCCTAAAGGGTTAGTATTAAAACTATATAAAGAACTTACACAAATCAACACCAAAAAAACCCCCAAATAATACAAGTAAAAAATGGACAGAAGACAATAATAGACATTTCTCCAAAGAAGATATACAAGTGGTCGACAGGTACATGAAAAGATATTCAACATCACTAATCAGGAAAATTCAAATCAAAACTACATGGGATATCCCCTTACACCTGTCAGAATGACCAAAATAAAAACAAAAACAAACAAACAAAAAAAACAAACAAAAAACCCAGCAACAAGTGTAGGTGACGATGTGGGAAATCAAGGAACTGTGGTACACTGTCAGTGGGAATGCAAATTGGAGCAACTACTATGGAAAATAGTATGGAGGCTTCTCAAAAATTCAAACATAGAACTATAGATCTGTGAATCACATACTGGTGTTTACCAAAAGAATACAAAACCACTAATTCGAAAGGATATATACACACCCCTATGTCTTGCAGCATTATTTACAATAGCCAAATTATGGAAGCAGCCCAAGTGTCTTTTAATAGATGAATGGATAAAGAAGTGGTGGTACACAAACACACACACACACACACACACACACACACAGGAAACCTAGTCATAAAAAAGAATGAATTCTTCCCACTTGCAACAACATGAATGGATCTAGATCATATAATACTAAAGTAAAATAAGCCAGTCAGAAAAAGACGAATACCATATAATTTTACTCATATGTTGAATGTAAGAAATAAGAAAAAGGAAAAGAGAGACAAAAACAAGAAAATTATCAACTATTGAGAACTGATTGTCACCAGAAGGGACCCGGTGTGGGTGATGGGTGAAATAGATGAAGGGATTTGAGAGTACACTTATCATGTGAGCGCTGTGTAATTTATAGAATTGTAGAATCACTGTGTTTTACACCTGAAACTAATATACCAGTGTATGTTAACTATGCAAGAATTAAAATTTTTAAAAAATTTATAGGGTTACAGCTCTGAACTTTTAATACAAGTAGTCATTCCTTTTAAAAATAGGTCTATACTGAGCAACACTAAAAATAAATAATTCAACTTTATATATTAGTTAGATAACCAAAATGACTTATAAAATGCCCTGAAAAGATCTTTGGAAAAGATACAGTTTGAACTATGACTGGTGAAAACGAATATGATTTTTTTTTAGGAAGTTAGAAAACATTTACATCTAAGTCTACCTTTGACATTTGTTTTCTTTTGAACTTTATTTTTTTTAAAGATTTTATTCATGAGAGACACACAGAAGGAAGCAGAGACACAGGCAGAGGGAGAAGCAGGCTCCGTGCAGGGAGCCCAGTGTGAGACTTCCGGGATCATGCCCTGAGCTGAAGGCAGATGCTCAACCCAGGTGTCCTATGAACATAACTTTAATACCTTAAAGATGTCACTCTTTCCCATTATGTATTGTATATATAAGAAAACTTAGAATTTTGCCTCCTGCAACATAAGCTGTCCCTTGTTTTATTTTCATCTTGCTGGAACAGTACTTGAAATATTTTACTATTGAACTCAATTCTGATTTTTGCATGAAGAGAACGTCTTGATTAGAACTGGAAAAAAAAAATGTCCCTGAGTCTTCTCTTTGAAACACTCACCAGGAATGTGCAACACCAATCTTTTATCAAAATGCTTGATAATTGAACATGGAAGCCAAGATACTGAATAATATTTTCTCTTTAAATTTTCATTTGCAGGGAAAAATAGCTGAACCCACATAATATTGTCACCATGTAAATAATATGATAATATATAAAAACAGAATATGTTTTTACATATTTTAACAATACCCAAGTTAGTATCTTAACTCTCCTTACCCATCTGTGACTATGGTCTTGTCATTTTCTTGCTTAAATCTCAAGTTTTTGTAATTACTATAATTACAGTACCTAATTTCAGGGTTGTAGTAAAACTTACATGAGATCATTATATTAATTTTTATATTGATAAATTATAATGATCATAGCCATTATAAGTTTATAATAAAGAGTAGGTTAAATATCTGTCAAATACTAGAACATTCTATTAAACACTATTGGATACTATAATATTAAATGCTGAACATTTGACCCAAGACCTAGTTAGCTCAATTATGCATATTTGTTTCATATTTTAAGATATAGTTTTTCTTTACTCTCCTCCAAGGTTTTATTTTAAAAACTACACATATTTCAATGGTTAAATTTAAGTAATCTCATACATTATTTATTTCATAGATATAGAAAATATATCCCATAGAGACTGAATGATTAGCCCAAGATCGCACCATTAGTAATTGCATATATCAGTTTATTTCCAGATCCAACTCCATTCCTTTATCTTGCCAACTACACCATACATTGTGTCAAAATTGCAGAAGCTAGAAGGAATTTACAAATTTCGCCTGCTTTTTAAAACATTATTCAATCATAGTCACAGATCTGGAAAAATACTTAAGAAAAATCTCAAAAAAAAAAAAAAGAAAGAAAAATCTCCTACTCTATTTTCACTAAGCATGTTTTTAAAAATCCCTCAGCATTATAGTGTGTTTGTATACTCTACTGTGAAGTAGAGCGCATGTCCATAGATTTTCTCTCTGTTCTCCCAGTGAGCAGGGCCCAGCTCCCCCCCCCTCAGCTCCTAGAAACAATCCTGCAACAAATACTCTGTTCCTGGCCCCTCTTGGCTCTGTGTGGGAATTTCCCTGGGATATGTCCAGGATAAGGGTTGGCATAAATTCAAATACATACACACAAAACAAAGGACATAGTGTGAAACAAGATACTTAAAAAGATACACAAAAACCTCATTCAAATGGCTGAGCATGTGGAAGGGGAGAGGGAAGGAATGTGAGTATAAAAGGGAATATATAAATAAAGAGAATGGACTTGCATGGAAGAATGAATGCTCCAAGAAATAAATGAGATTGATTAAACCTTCAGCACCAGAGCCCCAAAGAAAAAAAAAAAGAAAGAAAAAAAAAGATGCTCTCTGCTGAGTTGTCTTTTCATAGAATGAGGCCCATTACTTCCACCATTTTTCATAGCAAATGTGAGTAGACAGCAATAGAGCTGAATGAGAGGGAATGAACTAACAAATGGGAGTAGAGAGCAATAGAGCTGAATGAACCGTCAAATGTTAAAATATATATATATATGATTAAAGGGTGGTAGTCTAACGAATGCTGTGCCTAGATTTAAGAGGAGAGGAAAAATAGAAGCTCGTGGTCTAAACCTTTCCAAAAAATCCAGAGAACATTTAGCAGAGGATACAGTGTGTGTGCCAGGTTTGGTTTGTTATCACGTTCTGAAAGGGGAGCAGAAGAGCTATCACCATGGAGGTGGCTAGTAAAGTAAAAGGGGAATAAGGTCATGATAAATGATCGTAAGAAATAGTAACCTTTCAAATTATTCAGGGAAAGTAGAATGAAATGATTAGAGGGACTTAATTAGAAATCTATAAAGAGCTGGACTTCTCTTGGTGTTGTAGGGCCTATGATGTCTTCATTTTAGAGAACTCTGGACAGCTCTACTGAATGTTGGCATTATTTGAGGGACAGGCTGTGCTGTCCTTGCCCATATACTCCAGTTGGGGTGTCAGACAAATAATTAAAACAAACGCATAATTACAAATAGCCCTTAAGCAGTGGAAGGAAAGGAAACATGGTGAATTATTTCTGATATATCCTGTGAATGAATGTCACCGTCTTGACATTTATTTTATCTTAGTTAACTTTCTATATTTATGTTTGAATATCCCTGCCATGCTAAAACCTGTTTTGGGGGAGAACTTAACTATATCCTAACATCTAACATAGAGGTTAGGAAGTTATAAATATTAAATGAACAGGTTGGGTTGTTCCATTTGATTCAGATCCTGGATCTGTGGTCTCTTTCTGTGTCCCCTTGTGAACCTGCAGATTGGCCCCTTTATTATTTTAACTCATGTTACCTGAAACACTTACAACATCTTTTTTCATCGATGATGTGAATTTCAGTCTACCGCTGTTCTCACAATCTTAAAATTAGTGAGGTGCAAATTAATGAGATTTTAGGGCTGGGAAAGGATTTCTGTGTCCTTCTGGCTAAAGACTCGTTTAAAAATTAGCTGTTAATTTAGATAATTACTGTTTTGTAAGTTTAAGCAAAGTGTCTCTCACATTCATCATCACTGATGATATCAGACTTTTGACAAGATTCACCTTTTGACACCAGAAGGCATTAAAATGTGAGGCCAGAATTAGCTAAATTGTAATACTGTGATAATTGCTAAGTGTGAAGCCACTTCAACAATGTATTTAGCAAAACACTAACACTTTTCATGTGAACTTACAATGCTCTGTGCTTATTCTTTCCATCCGTTGAAGTGATTTTTTTCATCTATTGATTTTTCTCAAGCTACAAGACATTACATTAATTTCGCATATATTATAATGCTAACGGGTACAAACTACACTGGAATAAGAACTTCTTCAGCTGTAAGCCATTCTATTTATGCTTTCCTGGTAAAATCTGTTTATCACGAATATGTATGTTCAATAGGAATCAAAGTTATGAATTTGCATCTCACCGACGGCAGCTTTTTCTCATTAGACCAGTGGTTCTGACAGCTGGCTACACTTTAGACTCATTTGAGAGGCTTTTAAATATATGCACGCACAACACCCCCTACCCTTAACAATTGGCTCAGATTCTGTAGAGGAGACTTGAATATCAGTATCTTAAAAATTTTCTAGTGTTTCTATTGTGCAGATGGATTAGAAAATGAATGTGTTAGAGATCAAAGCTTATGCTGGTAATATATTTTGTCTCTATATTCTTTCTACCAGAATTGTACTGAGCACCTAGCTTAATGAATGTTAGTTTGATAAATCCAGGACTTAAGCATGAATATCATCTTAAAGTTAGGCAATTCTTCTTCCCCTTTCCATCAGAAATGAATTTTCAATTACTATATGCTAACTCTTATTCCCTACCCCTTGGTTTGTGAGTGATAAATATCTAGAGGCTAGGCACTACTTGACCCCTGAATGTACATCTTTTTAACATACAATATTCAGTGAGTATTTTGAAAGTCCTTTTATATAGAGAAGCTATTACTAAAAAATAAATAGAGAAAATAAATGTAGAGTGACTATTGAATTACACTAGGGGAGCAGAGCTCAACAAAAGGAAAAAACTGAAATTAAAAGTATATCTGATTAACACAGCAAATTGAGTGATTAAACAATTCTGTAAGTAAATCATTTGAGGTTTAGCATACTTTTGCAACAGTTAGCATGCAGTTAAGATTTTGCATTAGATAATAAACATTTCCACAATTTGACCATCGCTGAGAAGCACAGAAAATTAGGAATGCTATGTATATGAAGAACCATATTATATTCATATCCTTTAACCAGATAATTATACATGGAAAACTTTCTTCATCTATGGGAAAAGAAGACCAATAGAAAAAACTCCAAATGACCTTCAATAAGAGAGGATTGGTTAATCAAAAAAGCTATATTCAATCAGATATTACACATTCCCTTAATATACCAGCTATTAAAAATACATAGCAACATGAAAACCAGTCTTGGTAATTGATAAGCAGAGTATATTATTTGTAAACAATAACTGCAATTATGCAGAAAATTGCATAAATGTTTGAAATCAAAGCACTGAAGGATATCACAGTGCAGTGGATAATTGACATTTTCCCTTTATTTTTCCTTATGTGATATGATATTGCTTTACAAATTTTAAAATATTCTTTGCCAACCTTATCTCATTCATCCTTTAGCCTTTCTGATACTATTTCTGCAGTGTGAGTACCCATGTGTCTTTGTAATTATTTACTTTATACTCCTTGCTTCTTAGGTACTAGAAGCATAATCTTGTAAATTCAGTTTACAACCTGTTTTGTCTCTAACAGCTTGCTTATTTTATTACTATATTATTCATTAGACTTTTCTTCCACTGTATTTATTAAAGTGGTCAGTTATTTTGGTATTTTAATGTGGCTCTAGTGGCTCTAGATGTTATTGGTCCTGTACTATGGGAATGAACTCTTGATTAAATTCCACAAATTACATATTTTGAAATCATATATTCACAGATGTCAATGAAATGTTGACACAGGAATGTTTACCTCCTAACAAATATACATCAAATTGTTTTTTTTTTTTGTGAGTATGCCTTAAGAAAAGCAACTCATCCAAAACAATTTTTTATTTTGCTCATTTAATTATTCCCTAGGTTTTCTCTTATGAGCCTCCAAATATCTATTCTCTCTACGATATAGAGGATTAATATTTCATTTTCATTTATTTAAAATCTGTTGACTTGGGGGAGTTGGAAATTTCATATTTGACAGTTTCAATTAAACATTAATTTCAACTAATTATATTTTGAAGAATTTGCTACTATAAAATTAACAATCTGAGCACTAAAACTGACAGAATTTTCTTTGCTCTCAATGAAAAGTCAAACTGTGGAAGTATTGATTGTTATTGCAGAATCTTATTTCTGTGAGGAGTATTTTCATTCCCATCTACCAGAAACAGTAATGACCTTTCATCAGAAAAAAAAACTGAAGATTTGACAACTGCAATCAAATAATCCAAATTACAATATTCATACAAGTTGATAGTGCTTTAGGTCAATCTTCTCTGGTGCTCAACTGCTTGGATGTAGAGGTTCAGAACACTGAAATATTTTTTGTGTTGAACACATATTTCAATATATCTATTTCTAGGCTTCAAATATGACATGTTCCCAAATAGTTTTCCATATGGAATATGGTTCCTAAAGTTTCTGTTGGAAAGCAGCACAAATTCCCTTTGCCAAATAAATCACAGGATCATGCTCACCATGTGTGCTTGAGATTATATTCTTCCCACAGAAAAGGGAAGCACGGATTAAAACATGACCATACTCATTCTCATACAATATAACACAGCCCATCCTCTCGGTCACAAAGTATTTGTTTGCCTTCCTTCTTTATTCAAAAGTTTTTACTCTCCTCCTGAGGGAAATTACTCAAGCAACCTTCCTCAAGGTCAAAGATCTTATGATAATGTGTGCATCAGTTCTCAGGAGGTCTACTCTTGCTCCAGTAGTCTATGTATGCAAAAAGCAAGTGAGTTACACCTCTAGCACTACAGCCAATATACTATAGTGAAACCAGGACATTAAACACTTCCATATAGAAAGGAGATGGAGATATAGAAAATATTTATGAAATTTAATTTATGAAATCTAACTCTATAATCCCTTGGGAAATGTTCCTTTATTTGGCCCCCCAGGTTCCACCTCCTGAAAATAGTTGGTTAGGCTGTAATTTTCTATGGTCTTTGGTTTTTTACTTTCTAGGAGATCCATATATGACCTGGAATCATAAAACTAACAGAAAACAGAGGCAGTAATCTCTTGGATGTCAGCCTTAGCAATGTATTAATGGAACTGTTTCCTCAAGCAAAGGAAACAAAAGCAAAAATAAGCTATTGGGACTACACAAAAATATTATTTACAAATAATATGGATGATAAGGAGTTAGTATCCAAAATATATGAAGAACTCATACAACTTAAAGCAGAAAAACAATCCGATTGAAAAATGGGCAGAAAATCTAAATAGACATTTTTCCAAAGATGACATACAGATGGCCAGCAGACACATGAAAAGATGTTCAACATCACTCATCGTCAGGGAAATACACATCAAAGTCACAATGAAATATCACTTTACATCAGTCAAAATGACTAAAATCAAAAAGAGAAGAAATAACGAGTTTGTGAGGATGTGGAGAAGAGAGAATCTCTGCGCATGGTTGGTGAGAATGCAAACTGGTGCAGTGTCTATGGACAACAGTTCCTCAAACTATTGAAAATAGAAATATTGTATGATTCAGTAATCCTACTACTGCATATTTACCAAAATAAAACAAAAACAATTTGAAAAGATATATGCACTCCTTGTATTGCAGCATATTTACAATAGCCAGGATATGGAAGCAACCCAAGAGTCCATCAATAGATGAATGGCTAAAGAAGATATGTATATACATACATATGTAGTGCACACACACACACAGACACACGTGCGCGCAAATGTTATTCAGCCATTAGAAAGAATGAAATCTTTCCATTTGCAACAACATGGATGAAGCTAGAGTGTGTAATGCTAAGGGAAATAAGCCAGTTGGAGAAAGACACATACCATATGATCTCATTCATATGTAGAATTTAAGAAACAAAACGAACAAAGGAAAAAAAAAAGAGAAAGACAAACCAAGAAACAGACTCTTAACTATAGAGAACAAACTGATTGTTACTAGAGGAGAGGTGGGGGCAGGGGAAGAGTGAAATAGGTGATGGGGATTAAAGAGTACAGTTATCATGATGAGCACTGGGTAATGTATGGAATTGTTGAATCACTATTTTGTGCATCTGAAATTAATATAACTATATGGTAACTATACTGGAATTAAAAAAATATTTAAAAAGATATGCACACACACACACACATACACACTGGACTGTTACTCAGCCATTAAAAAGAACGGGATTTTGGTATTTATAAATGGATCCTGGAGTTATTATGCTTAGTGAAATCCAGACAGAGAAAAATATCATATATTTTTACTCATTAAATACAGAAAACAAATTGGTGGTAGCCAAAGGGACAGGATAGGGAATGGCAAAATAGATGAAGGAGATTAAGGAGAAAACAAAAGGGATCAAAGATACAATGTCCATCAAAAAAGTCATGCCTAGTAAGAGCAAGAGACGATGTATGAGCCTCGCTGGCCAATGATTCTGTTTTCATGTGCTTTATTAGAGAAGAATATCTAGTTTGCTTGACTAGAATATATTGATTAAAAATAAAATCTCAAAATGTAGAATATGTTCTGTTATGGAATTACTACTTGGAAAAATAATTCAATTTTTTTTTTTAAATTTTCAACTGTTGGCATTATCAGGAAACAGTCTTACTAACCTCATAAGTTGTCCAACAGGAGCAGATGCAGTGACTGGAACTCCATCTGAGGTAGCTGCTGCCATGTGGTGACAGTCTCACAATCACATTAACATTTGAGACGGTTTCCTTCCAAAAAAAAAATATATATCTTTGTGTTTTGTAATTGCAACTGAAATCACCTTTTCTATGCAGGCGTGCTATCAGGACATCACACCGAAGCCTCTACAGTCCAGAAATCTCTTAAATACTCCATAAGCCATTAACAAGTTGACCTTACACAACAAAACAGGATGTGTACATTCTTATAAACATCGGAGAACACTGGGGAGAATACGTATCATAATAGATAATCATAACATATATTCTATTTCTCGGATATATAAGCTTAAAGCTTAAAACTGAAAATATCAAGCTTTAGTGATATTGTGCCTGAATGTAAGCACACACACACACACACACAGGCCCATGCTCAACCATATTGGAGTTACAGAGCACACAGATAAAAATATGCCATTAGAATCACAAAGATGAGCATGTTATCTATAGTATTTTTCTTTCCTTACATTGAATTTTTAAAATTGATTCTAGTTTTTAACGTGAAGATTTTTATCTCAATGAAGCCACACATCAATACAGGAGAAAACACTTTATATAAACTATAAAAAATGCTACTTTGACTCTATCCAACAGGTGCTCATGTATAAAGCACCTCCTCTTCCTTTTGGCCGAGTTCCTGTTTGAGTTCTTCTACTGGAAGTCTGTTTCTTTACTTGAGCTTTGTTTTGATCCACATAGTTGTTTGCATGTGTCAGCCTGCTACTATTTTTGCCTGGTATTGTCTGCTTTGTTTATAGTGGGCATGTTGAAAGCCCAACAATTCCTTTTAAAACAAAACAGAAATTCCATTATTTATAATTTGCTCTGATGAGGTCAGAAGAATGGCAACTTCTTTTGACAAAGAAGAGAAACATTTTAGGAAGAATTCAGATGAGGCATCTCTTCATCTGGGACTCTTTATATCTGTAATTAAATATGATTAGCATATAACCGTGAATGGAAGATGTATTTTTGTGTGGCTAGAATGGTTAAAACACAATGCAACTCTATGTTCTTGAATGAATGATCCATTCTGTGTTATGCAAATTTGGTTTTTATGTATGCTTTCCAAAAGAGGAAATCATATATCCATAAATGAAGAATAGAATACAATAAAAATAAATGCAAGAAGAACTATTCATCTGCTAAATCGGGTAAGAATTAAAAGTTAGCTATCTGCTTTTAATTATTTTTCTAACAATAAAAGTTTTGTGTTGCTGCAGTCAGGCTGTGAACAGTACCCTTCTAAAACCACATTGTTTTGGCTCAGAGACCTGGGATAAGGGGCCCATCCTGTAAAGAAACAGAATATACCTATCATGGAATGATTGGATCTCCAACCAATCTGGTTATAAATATCATACAAGTTGTAAATTAACAAATTACATTAATTGGTCTCAGATTGTTACTAATGTAACTTCTCATAAAATGTGCTGTGCCAAGTTACCAGTACTGTAACTGCAGAAAACATCTAGTTTTTCATAATGTACTATTTTAAGAAAATCTAACAGTATTTCCTTAAATTTCAGAAAAATATTGCCATAATACTTTATGAAAACCACACGAAATGACACTAAAGATTTATAGTTATATTATTTTCTAAAAATTAGGTGGATAACTGAAAATGGGATTCTTTCCCACATCTTCTATCACCACCACCAATACTAATACCACTAAAGAGTCAGATCTTCAATATTAAAAAATAAAGCCATAGAATATTGGAAAATATCAGAGAAAAATCTGGACACTTTATTCCCAAAAAAGAAAGTTTAAGTATGATTTTAAGTATGATCTCAAATCATGAGATCACAGAATTATATATTTATAATTATAAATATATAATTTCATATATATATAATTTTATATAATTATAATTTTATATAATTTTAATTATATTTAATTAAATAAATATACAATTTATGTATAGCAAATAAAAAATGTCCCAAACAGAAGATATTGTAACAAGCAACGAGACTCTTATATGAAAAGTTATATCAATTCTATGCAAATTGATAAAAAATGTAGAAGGACTATTCACAAGAAAGAAAAGAGAGTATCTCTTAAACATTGAAAGCTATTTGGCTTCACTCAGAATTAGGGAAAAACTTTTCCAATTTATGTAGCATTTAATATATATTCCCATTTCTTTATCAATTCATCTATAGATGGACACTTGGGTTACTTCCATACCTTGGCTATTGTAAATGACAATGAAATAAACAGAGGGGTGCATATATCCTTTCAAATTAGTGTTTTTGTATTCTGGGGGTAAATGCTCACTGGTGGAATTAATGGATTATGGGGTAGTTCTACCTTTAATTGTTTAATGAACCATTTTCCATACTGTTTTCCACAGTAACTATACTGGTTTGCATCCCCACCAACTATGCACCAGGGTTCCTTTTTCTCCACATCCTCATCAACACTTGTTTCTTGTGTTTTTGAGTTTGGCCATTCTCACAGTGTGAGCTTATACCTCATTGTGGTTTTGATTTGCAGTTCTCTGATGATGAGAGATGTTGAATAACAGCTTTTAGGGTATTTTTTGGCCACCTCTATACACTTTGCCAACTATATCACAAATTACATTTAAAATGCAAACAGATTTCTTGTTTATTCTCTGTAGAATATAATTTTTAGATGCCAAATTACAAACCTTATTCTTTTACAGAGAGAGATATATAATAGGGAATGCAATTCTATTATTGGGAATGTAGGAAACATTTTATTGATCTGTCAAAGAATTTGCCACAGAAATAATGCAGAGCTTAAAGAAAAGTTATATTTGTAAAATGATGGCTTTTTTCAGGAATTATGGACCTACTTAAAATTACTTAGATACCTTTGTGATTTATCAAAAATTTTCATGGGTAATAAATGTTTTGTCTTTAGACTTGTACAATTCACTTGGTTTGCTTCGTTGTTGTAAATTTTAGTGTAGTTAATGTACAGCGTTATATAAGTTTCAGGTGTACAATATACTGATTCGACAATTCTGTTATTACATGTCTTCTTTGGAGAAACATCTGTTCATGTCTTCTGGCCTTTTTTATATTTTTTTGGTATTGAGTTATATGAGTCCTTTAAATATTTTGGATACTAACCCTTTGTCAGATATCTTATTTGATATTTTTTTATTTGATATTTTATCAAATGTCTTCTCCCATTCAGTAGGTTTTAGTTTTGTTGATTGTCTCCTGTACAGAAGCTTTTAATTTCGATGTGATTTCAATAGTTTATTTTTACTTTTGCTTCCTTTGCCTCAGAAGAGCTATCTAGAAAGACATTGTTACAGCCAATGTCAGAGAGACTATTGCCTGCGCCTTTTTCTAGAATTTTTATGGTTTCATATCTCACATTTCAGTCCTTAATCCATTTTGAGTTTATTTTTTGCAGATGGTGTAGGAAAATGATCATTCCATTATTGTATAACTAATTGTTCAGTTTTTCCACCACCATTTGTTGAAAAGATTATCTTTTTTACCAATGCGTATTTTTGCCTTTGTCAAAGATTAATTAGCCGTATAATCATGGGTTTATATTTAGGCTCTCTATACTATTACATTGATATACATGCCTGTTTTTGTGCCCATACCATAGTGTTTTGATTACCACAGCTTTGTAGTACATCTTGCAGATTTGTTTTTTCTTTTTTTAAAGATTGTTACACCTATTTGGGGTCTTTTGTAGTTCCATGGAAATTCTAGGATTATTTGTTCTAGTTCTGTGAAAAGTGCTGTTGGTATTTTGATAGGGTTGCATTAATGTATAGATTCCTTTGGGTAGTATGGACATTTTGACAATATTTTTTTCCTTCCAATCCATGAGCATGGGGTATATCTTCCTTAGTTTGTGTGATCTTCAATTTCTTCATCAATGTTTTAGTTTTCAGATTACAGGTCTTTCACCTCCTTGCTTAAGTTTATTCCTAGGGATTTTATTCTTTTTGGTGCAGTTGTAAATGGAATTGTTTTCTTAATTTCTCTTTCTGCTACTTCATTGTTAGTGTATAGATAGATATGCAGTGGATTTCTGCATATTGGTTTTGCATCCTGTGATCTTAGTGAATTCATTTATCAGTTCTAGTAATTTTTTGGTGGAGTCCTTATCATGCCATCTGCAAATAGCAGGTTTTACTTCTTGATCAATTTGAATGCCTTTTATTTCTTTTTCTTGTCTGATTGCTATGGCTAGGACTTCCAATAGATATTGAATAATAGTGGTTGGAATGGATACCCTTGTCTTATTCCTGATCATAGGGGGAAAGCTCTAAATTTTTCACTATTGAGTATATGTTAGCTTTGGGTTTTTCACTTCATATATGAACTTTATTATATTGAAGTATGTTCTCTCTAAACCTACTTTGTTGAGTTTTTTTTATCATGAATGTATATTGTACTTTGTCATATACTTTTTTCTGCAACTACTGAAACAATTGTATGGTTTTTAATTCTTGCTCTTGTGGATGTGATGAATCACATCACTTGATTTGCAAATGTTGAATCACCCTTGCATTCCAGGAATAAATCACACTTGATCATGGTGAATGATTTTTTTTAATGTATTGTTGGATCTTGTTTGCAAATATTTTGTTGAGGACTATTGTATCTATGTTCATCAGAGATACTGGCCTGTAGTTTTGGTTTTGTGTGTGTGTTTCTTAATCTGGTTTTGGAATCAGGGTATTGCTGGCCTTGTAGAATGAATTTGAAAGCTTTCCTTCCTCCTCTATTCTTTGGAATAGTTTGAGAGAAATAGTTAATTCTTTAACTGGTAGAATTCACCTGTGAGGCCATCTGGTCTTGAACTTTATTTTTTTTTGGCGGGGGGGGCGGGGGGAGCAGTTTTTTATTATGGATTCAGTTTCTTTACTGGCAATAGGTCTATTCAAATATTCTCTTTCTTCCTGATTCAGCTTAGGAGGTTATATGTTTCTAGGAATTTATCCATTTCCTCTAAGTTGCCCAATTTATTGGCATATAATTTTTCATAATATTCTCTTACAATCACTTGTATTTCTGTGGTGTCACTTATTCTTCTCCTTTCAGTTCTGATTTTGTTTGAGGGTTGTCATTTTTTGATGAGTTGGCTGAAAGTTTATCAATTTTGTTGAATTTTTCATAGAACCAGTTCCTGATTTCATTGGTCTTTAAATTGTCTTTTTTAGTTTGTATTTGTTTATGTCTGCTCTAGTCTTTATTATTTTCCTCTTTCTACTGGCTTAGGAATTTATTTGTTCTTATCTGCTAGCTCCTTCAGGTGTAAGGTTAGATAGCTTGAGATTTTTCTTTCTTCCTGAGGTAGGCCTGAATTGCTATAATCTTTCCTCTTCAAGTAGCTTCTGCTGCATCTCAAAGATTTGGGGCCACTGTATTTTCATTTTCATTTGTCTCCATGTATTTTTTTACTTCCTCTTTGATTTCTTGGTTGACCCATTCATTGTTTAGTAGCATGTCATTTAACCTCCATGTATTTGTGTTCTTTCTAGATTTTTTTACTAGTGGTCAAGTTCCAGTTTCATAGCATTGCAGCCAGAAAAAAAAATGCATCATAGGACTTCAATCTTCTTCAACTTGTTGAGACTTGTCTTGTGGCCTAATATGTGATCTACTCTGGAGAATGTTCCATATATACTTGAAAAGAATGTGTATTATGCTGTTCTAGGGCAGAATGCTTTTAATATCTGTGAAATCCATCTGGTCCAATGTGTCATTCAAAGCTACCTTTTCTTTGCTGATTTTCTGTTTGGATGATCTATCCATTGATGTAAGTAGAGTGTGAAAGTCCTCTATTATTTTCATTTCTTTTATGTTTGTTATTAACTGCTTTATGTCTTTGGGTGCTCTCTTGTTGGATGCATATTTACAGTTCCTATATCTTTCTGTTGGATTGTTCCTTCTATGATTATGTAGTGTCCTTGTCTATTATTACAGTCTTTAAGTCTACTTTGATGTCAGTATTGCTACCCTCGCTTTCTTTTTACTTCTATTTGAATAACGTTTTTTCATCACTTCACTTTTAGTCCGTATGTTTCTTAGGTTCAAAATGAGTCTCTTGTAGACTGTATAGAGAGGGTAATGGAATGGATAAAAATGCAAGACCTAGGTCTTTTGATTGGAGCATTTAATCAATTTAAATTCAAAGTAATTATTGATAGGCATGTACTAATTGTCATTTTGTTACTTTTTAAATGGTTTCTGTAATTCATCTCTGTTCCTTTCTCTTATTGTTTTCTGTCATAGATTGCTGGCTTTCTTTAGTGATATACTTGGATTCCTTTCTATTTATTTATTTATTTATTTAGGATCTCTATTACTGCATTTTAACTTGTAGTTAGCATTTAGGCTTACATATAACATCTTTTGCATAATTCTATAGTAAGTTTAAGATTGATTAAGTTTAATCTCATTCTAACACCACTGAATAATTATCCCCTCCCCCTCACACACACATTTTAAGCATATGACATTATACTTAATAACCTTTTTATTTCGTAAATTCCTTGATTAATTTTTATAGATATAGCATCTTTGCTGCTTTTGTGCTTCCTACTTTTTTTTTTTTACTTTTGCTTATGGTCTTTCCTTTCCATTCAAAGAATCCCCTTTAACATTTCTTGTAAGGCTGATTTAGTGGTGATGAATTCTATTCAGTTTTGTATGTCTAGGGAAACTCTCTCTCCTTCCATTCTGAATGATAGAATTGCTGGCTAGAGTATTCTTGGGGAAAGTTTTTTTCTTTCAGCACTTTGAATATATCATGCTACTCCCTTGTGGCCTGCAAAGTTTTTGCTGAAAAATCAGTTGATAACTTTATAGGATTTCCCTGTGTATGACTGTTTTGTTTTCTCTGGTTGCTTTTAAAATCATCTCCTTATCAATACTTTTTACCATCTTAATTACTATGTCTCCCGGTGTTGGATCTCCTTGTGTTGCTTCTCCTGGGGGCTCCTTGTGCCTTCTGGATTTGAATTTTATTCCCCAGATTTGGGAAGTTTTTAGCTATGATCTTTTCAAATACATTTTATGCCACCTCTGTTCTCTCCTTCTGGGATCCCTATAATGTGACTGTTGTTATGTTTGATGATGTCCTAGAGTTCACTTAATCTATTCTCATTTTTATATTAATCGGGTTTTTTTTCTTCTTTTCAGCTTGACTGCTTTCCTTTACTCTGGACTTGATGTCCCTGTACGTTCTTCTGCTTCCTCTGTCTATTTATTCCATGTAGTATATTTTTAAATTTCAGTTATTGAATTCTTCATCTCTAGTTGTTTCTTTTCATGTTTTTTTCTCTCTTTTTGTTGAGGGTCTCACTGAGATCTTCCCCTCTTTGCTCAAGTCCAATAAGTAATTTTATGACCAGTACTTTAAATTTTCTATCAGGTATTTCATTTATCTCCATTTCATGTGACCCTCTTGCTATGATTTTGTCCTACTCTTTCATTTTGGGATATATTTCTTTGACCTCATTTTTCTCTGTTTCTGTTTTTATGTGTTAGGGTAGTTAGCTATATCTCCTGTTCTTGAAAGTAGTTGCCTTATGAAGAAGAGGTCCTGTAGTGCCCTGCAGTGCAAAGTGCCCTGTTCACCCAAACCTTGTGTTCCACGGATGTGGGTGAGCTGTATTTGCCTCCAGTCCAGTCATCTGCACTGGCTCTCTCTGCCTATTGTGGGCAGGGTTTGGTCCCTGTGTTGTTAATGGGCCAGTCTGGGGCCACTTTTGTCTTGAGTTGAGTCAGACCAGATATTTGCCAGATCTAGGATAGCACCAAACTGCAGGGTGCTCTTCCTGTGTTGTCCCCTGAGAAGCTTTCATTGGTGAGTAGTCCTGTAGTCAGACCAGATGTCCACCTTCATCCTACTTCTAGGGCCACAGTTGAACTGGTTTTTGCCCCTCTCCCTAGGGCAGAAGTCACTTTGGAGTGATGCTGGCCCCTGCTGGGACTGCTTGCACACTGCCATGCTTGTGGTGTTGCTTTGGATGAACTCCTGCTAAAGGCCTGTGGGAGTTGGCTTGGTCTGCAGGAGAATGTGGGGAGAAGGGGCATGGTGTTAGCAAGGTTTACACTGGTCTACTGTGGGAGAGGACCTGTACCTGCTTAAGAAAACTTTTTCCCAGTACTGGTTGGAGGGGGAGGTTGCAGGAGAATGCAGAGATGAGGTATCTTTTAGCAAGCTAGATGAAAAGTGTTTGCTCTATGCTGGTTCCAGCAGATGTCCATGTATCTAGGCTGGGGGGGGGGCAGGGAGGGAAATGGCACTCCCCCTACCCCCAGCGCTTTTGTTCTCAGAGAAGTCTCTTAAAGATTTCTTTAAGGTGTTTTTCAAACTGCTGCTTCCATACTGTATCTCAGTGGGGCTGTTGTGCTTTCTCTTTAAAGGTGGGGGACTCCATTTTTATTGCCCTCTGGCTTTCAGAGCCAAGCTGCTGATTTTTAATGTTCCAAGTGTTAAGCCTCACCTATTATAAGAACTGAAGAAGTTAACCCATCTGGTTTTCAAAGCCAAATTTTATGGGGATTCATCTTCCCAGTGCAGGTTCCCCATGCCTGAGATGCCTGGTATAGGTTCTACTCCTCTCCCCTCTCTGCTCCTGAGGTGTTCCTCCCTTCTGTGGATAGTCCCATGGGTCTAACATGTCTCTGCCCTTCCTCTTTTCTACATTTAGCTGTAGACACTGTTCTATCAGTCTTCCAATCATTTTCTAGATTATTTACACCGATGTGGGTTTTATCTAGCTATATCCATAGGATACTCCTACTCTGCCATGTTCCCTGGAAATCTCACTTGTTTACTTAACTCTACTTAAGGAAAACTAACAAAAATAACTTTGAGATGTGCATATAGAAAGAAAGAAAAAAACATTTAAAAAGGAAGAAGGGAAGAAGAGGGGAAGGAGAGGAAGGGAAAGATGGAAGTGAAGGCAGGGAGGGAAGAAAAAAGAAGAGAAAAAAAATGCTGTAATTTGTCAATCCAAATTGTATTGACCATGTGTCATCCCTGCAGACAACCATGTGTCATCCTTGTCGGCAGAGCCCTAGTGTTCACATTCTACTGCTTGGACTTTTGCTTAGGGAAGCTTAACCTATTCTCAGGAGCAGAAAGAGGCTATGTATTATTGGCCATAATCTATTCTCAATCATGGTCTTCAAGCCTGCAGCATTAGCATCATCTAGAAATTCCATCCAAGACCAACTGAATCAGAAACTCAAGGATTGAGGCCGAGCAACCTTGGCTTTAACAAGCTCTGTATGTGTTTCTGATTCAGCTTTGAGTTTGGGGACCATTTAGTTTATGCAAGTTATAGTAAGATTTACTCTTGCCAGTGACTTTTTTAGGAAAGTAGGTGCAACCTAGCTGAGCAATGAAGTATTGGGTGATAAGAGATGATCTAGAATCTTTAGCATTTAAATATGTAAATGGAAGATATATGCTTATAGGCACCTCAACAATCTAGGCCAAATGGGAATGCTGCTTACAGTTGAGTTGGCAAACCTGGCCTGGCCTAGGCATGTTTTGTTACATGAGAAAATATATCAAATTTTATCTACAAACATATTTTAATTATGTTTATTATGTTATTTTTACTTCCTATTCTAAAAAAGATGAAAACTGGATTTCCTTTAGGAGAAAAAGATTTCATTAATACAAAGTTGGTTTTTTTTTAATCACTTTAGAGTGAAAGGAATTAGTACATACTATATGCCAAATTCTTCACATAGCCTTCTCTCTCTCTCTCTCTCTCTCTCTCTCTCTTTAGGATTTTATTTATTTATTTGAGAGAGAAAACAAGTTGGGAGGGAAGGGCAGAGGCAGAGGGAGAAGCTGACTCTGCAGGGAGCCTGACAAAGGCCTTGACAACAAAGGACTTGATCCCAGGACCCTAAGATCATAACCTAAGCCAATGGCAGATGATTAACCTACTGACCAGACATCCAACATACCTTCTCTTTTTTACCATTTTCTTTATTTAATCTTAGGCTATGCAAATTGCTTATAGTCAACCTAGTTGTAAATTATCCTGCACTTTTCATTGTATCAAAACACTGTCTCATAGCTGGCTTTAATCTTGTTATCAGGCCTTATCTTTCAAGACTTCACAAGTTCTTTGACATTTTAAGCCATTAATTCTCCACAATCCTCATTTGGCTTTCTGGAGAGAGATGGAGTTCTTTTTTAATTTTCAAAGCTCTGGCCTTTGCAACTATATACTTATTTTTTGTTATTCTTATAATGACACCTCCCTCAGTCCAGTTCCTTCTTTGAATACACATTACTGTAAGGGATGAAGACTCTTAGGATCACAAATCATAGTCCCATGCATTTGTTTGATGCCTTTATCTGAAATATCTATTTCCCTGTAAATTGCTTATAAACATTTATTTGGAAGGCATCCAAGTAAATCTTTATTTAAAGAGTTAATGGTTTGTCTTTGAAAAGAGAATTAAGTGGATAATATTCTTATGGATTTTTAGAGCAAACTTATGATAATATATTTTAAAGGTAAAAATACATAAAACCATAATGTAGTATATTTATATTCTATTTTGGAAGAAAAAATATCTAAATAGAAATCAAACATATGTAAAGAACTACAGTACTACAGATTTTTGTCAGTGTGTAATCCTTTATAAAGCTATAAAACTGAACAGTAACTATAATTCATAATCCCTTTATAAGTGGATATGAACAATGATATTGGGTCTTGATGTAGAAAATAAATATATATAATGTTTATATGCAGATATATATATAGGATAATACTAGTTTCTCAAATAAATTGACTTTCTAGTGATGTAAAGGATTTGATTTAAATTTTCTGTATAGATTTTGAACTCATGCATTAGTTTATGCTCTCGTAAATGAGAATATTGCTTTCTACCTAGAATTAATCTTGTATCTGATACATCAAGTATCGAAGCTTACATGCTCTTGCTTGTGGCAAGCTGACAAAACTGAAATACGTTTCTTATAACTTGAAATGACATGAGAGGCTGGTAAAAATTAATCACATACATTTGCAGGCATCTCTTTGAAGGAAAAATAAAACAGCATGCAGGAAATTTGGAAGTATTTCTGTACATGTTATTTCTTTTTGTTCTGTTTTTTAAATCTACAGAAAATTAGAAATGTTTGCATCATTGATGTCAAATATTTATAACAATAGTGTATTGATGTAGGTAAATCTGAAACTCACAATATAATATGTAGTTAAGCCATAATAGAGAGAAGCACTTTGAAATAACTTTCTCAGGGTCTGTTAATAGCCTTCTTAGCAGTATTACACACTGCTGGAGTCTTTTAACGAGAAGATATTTTCTCAAAGTTGACTCAAATAGATTAGATTGTTATTAGATCAAATCTATTTACTTAAATACATTAAAGAACTCACAATCTCATCAAAATTAAGCATATTCTAAAAATCTTTTACCACTTGCCAATTTCTTATAATAAATGTCAATAACCCAAGCTACGTAGAGAAAAATTCTTACATCAAGAAATATAGAAATCAAAGCAACATATATTTCAACAGAAAAGATCCAATGTTATTCATAAACATATTTGTAATACTTGGTGACAGATTGCTACAAGAATATTATGGTTGTAAGTAGCATCTTTAGAGGGTTCATTTATTTTTATTATTTTTTTATTAAAGAACAATTTATTTATTCGTTAGAGACAGAGAGAGAGGCAGATAGAGAAGCAGGGTCCTCTCAGGGAACCCGATGCAGGACTCGACCCCTAGATCATGCCCTCAGCCAAAGGCAGACGCTCAAACTCCTGAGCACCCAGGTATCCCTAGAGGGTGCATTTAATATCTTATAAGTTAAATATAAATAGAGTGATTTTAGTGCTGTAGGGTTGACACATTATCAGTCATTCATTCAGCAAGCATTCACTGAGTATCTACTATATACCAATTACTGCATTCTACATATAATAGTAAACAAGCAGACACAATATCTAACCTTACAGAGCCCAGAAATCAGTACAGGTAATGGATTAAAGGCAGTCTAATAAGACGATTTCCAATTGTGACAAGTACTGAGAAATAATCAAATGAATTGTTAAGATAGAGAATTGGGAATAAATCATGAGCGATAGGCAAGAAGCATGAAAGATCTGGTGCCAGAGAATGCTGTCCTCTGCCCTTCAGAGCCACCTTTAGATGGGAGAATGTATTCCACTAGCATCTGGAAATGTAAGACTCCTCTTTCCCCTTGGGGTCAAAGAGCCTTCTCCCTAGGTCCACGTCCCCTTCCTGAGGCAGCCTGGCCATTTTAGAAATAAAAATAACTGCTTTTCTCACTTTGATTGGGCATACTCCATAGGTCCATGCTGGCTTCAGAACTGCCCAGAGGCCAGCAGAAGTACTGTTATCTCCCTCCTATCCTACTTTTCCCTCTGCCCTACACTTCCTGTTCCCTTTCCCCCATAGAGATTATACCCCCTAATAAACCTCCTGCATATTGTTATCTGTCTCAGAATCTGCCTTCTGGGTAACTTCAACATCCAGTGCCCCATGGCTGTGACTTGGAGAGATCTACCACGGAGAATAAATATAGGAAAAAGTACATGGATGGAAAAATAAAAGATGGAAACTTTGCTGAAAAAATAATGTAGAAATGGTGTAAAGCATATTCACTAAGATTGCATGTATGTATGTATATATTAATGTATATATGTATGTATGTATTAATGAACCTAAGTAATTGAGGTATAGACTTGAGTTTATTTGGAAAGGAATATTGGAACACAAATTATGAGTTCATTAAATCTCGCACTAAGGCACTTGAGACTTACTCCATAAGCAAAAGACTCCATAAGTCTGTTTTTTTGAGGAAGAGCAAAAATATTCACACCAGAGTTTCAAAGACAGACATACTAAAGAGTGGAGGAAATGAGTCAGTTAAAAATACATTGCAGTGGTCAAGGTGAGAAATTATGAAACTATGAACTGGAGTAGGGAATGTAGATAAATAGCAGTAGAAAAATATTACAGATGTTTTCGGAGGCAGGTCTTACAAATATGTCATTAGTTCAGGGTAAAGAAAAAGTCAAAATTAAATTTGTTTTCTATAAGATTAGAAATGCTTAAATTGGCTCAGGCAAAAACAGTGGTCAAAGAGACAAGTTTGAGAAATGAGAGAAGGTAATGAGGTCAACTTTGTCATGTTGTTTTGAGGTGATAGTGGGCCATCCTTGTGTGTATTTATGTCAAAATAGGAATTCCCAGCTGCAATTGTGAAGAGAGAGTTTCTGGAACCATCTATACAGAGACCATGCTTAAATATGTGTGAATATGATGAGGTAAAGCCCACACAATGAAAATCAAATGTTGGAGTATGACTTTGTGTTTATTCAATGCTATAGATAACTAAGCAATTCACTACAAATGTTTGTTGAGCATCCCCTAAGGTCTTTACATAGTTGCTTAGGTCAATATTCTCAATAATATTCAAGTTGGAGAAAATATAGAAAAGCTTCACTAATTTTAACTTCTAAGTCCTTGTTTCCTCATCTATAAAAAATGCAAATAATGGCAACTTCACAGAATTGTAACTTTAAATGATACTATATGTGTAAGTCATCTCTGATACATTTAATTAAACATGAAGAAATAAATAGGCTTACTAAAATAGATGGGTTAGTTTTTATCGAATGTGATAATAAGGCTAGGTGTTAGTAATCTGGAGCAGATAGAGCAAACACTGTCAAAGGCTGGGCCATTTTCATCTTTCTGTATTGCCACCCTTAGCTCATCCTTAAAGGCTTTTTCCTTAAGCTTGTTGTATTATAATCACAGAATATCTGCTGAATCTTGCTGAGCAGGAAGTAGGAGGGAAGAATCAATGAAAAAAAATGGTTTTCCCCTAGTGAGGTTCAGAAACAACAAAGGCTAAGAGAGATTATTAAAGCAAAACAGATCAGAAGAAACCAAAAACATGTAAAGAAATGAACTAATATTTAGAATCTGCAACAGTAAGAAACCTTAAGAAATAAACGAATGTCTTCAGTTGCTGAATATCAACCTAGAATTCTAAACCCAGATAAACTAATATGTGAGAGGCAGGGCAAAATCAACTGTAGTTTTGGGCAAAGGCAGGATTTTTCCATTCTTGAAGAAGGAATTCAGGATATTACTTAGGAATTTACCTTTTTACAGTTTTGATTAATCAGATCCTTTCCTGCCTCAGAGTGCTCAGACATGCTTTTGCTTTGCCCTGCAAAGAGCTTGATCACATGTTGAAATGTATACCTGTTTATACATCAAAAGAGGGACAGTGGACAAGGAGATGGACACTGAGGAATCAAAAATTCCTGTTATCCATGCATGATTTCTCTGTATTTCTTCCCTTCCTTTCTCCCTCCTTTTCTCTCTTCCTCATTCCATCCATTCAATCATTCACAAATATTTATTGACAGCCAGCTATGTACTTGACACAACAATAAGCATCAAGGATAGAGATATCAAGTCAACCCACAGACTGGTTTGCAGAGAAAAACAAAAACAGAAAAATTAAATACTCATCTTGGAAAGAACTATGTTGGGGTATGCTCAAAGAGATATAAAAGTAGCTAATAGTATGGGGGAAAGGAGGCATTATTTCCTAGAGAAAGGGACATTGAATCTAAAACTTGAGAGTTCATTAAAAATCACTATATGAGGGGGAATTATTGAGGAGTCTCTCCAAGCAAAAAGACTTTTTCTACTATAATAAATGTAATAAACACATACCTCATAGGCATATTCTGCATAGTAAGTTATATGCATACATGTATATATGTGTGTACATACTTCTATATAAAATCTGATGAAACCAGAGAGGGAGACAAACCACAAGAGACCAACTCTAGGAAACAAACTAAGGGTTGCTGGAGGAGAGGTGGGTGGAGGGATGGGAATAACAGGGTGATGGGCATTAGGAGGGCATGTAATGTGATGAGCACTGGGTATTATATACAACTGGTGATTACTAAACTATACCTCTGAAACTAATGAAATAAATAACAAATACAGATTTGTCTTATATATAGCTAGTTATTATTATTACCAAGAATAAACTATCTTCACTATGCTCTAATCATTAGCTATGCACATCCAATAACTGGGAGAACTCAAAAATATTAAAATTCAATATGTATAAATTCTGTTTGAAGTAAATAGAACTTTACTCCACGTATCTCTGTTTTACAATTCCCAAAGGGCATGTACTAGATCTTAGGGAAACAATAGTACTTTTTGTCTTCAATCTTAAGTCTTCCTGCTGAAGTGATTTTAAGACACAAATACACTTATCCTGCATAATGACACACTGCTAGAAGCTCATGGTAAGCGTGAACTGAAGTCATTGTTTCTACCCGCATAGATGAGTCCTACAGGCTATGAACAAGTAATAGAAGCAGAGTTCAGTGAGTGCAAGGAAATATGTTACCTTCAAATGTACCCCTATTACACAAGACAAACACGAAGAATTTGGTAAGACTTATATATTTATTAATCATGAAACATACTCGAGAACCTTGCATCAAAACAAACAAAAACCTCTTTTGATTCTATGCCCAATGCAATCCACATAGTCCATATCTCTATGCCCCTTCAAAGTAAAACTTTCTAAAAGAATTTTCTGTATTTGTTTTATCCACTTCTCCATCAGAAATTTAACTCGTCCCCTTATTACTTACTCACATAATTCCAGAAAAAGTGTTCTTATCAAGGTCACTAATGGCTTCTAGGTAGCCAAATGCATTGCTTACCTTCAGGCTTTAACTTGGACTCTCAACAATGTTCTTTATTTGGTGAATATTTTATACACACACCCAACCAATTCAATTGAATACTGAGCTCTAGACTTGTATACCCAACTATCTACTTGGTATCTACATTTGGATGTCTAATAGACATTTTAAATATAACAAGATTTATTCTAATAATTCCAATGATATGGAAAATTTAACTAACACCCTTTTTACTACAAAAACACAGAAATGTCACTACAATCTAAGGAAATAAGGAATAGGATCAAGATATAAGCCCTAACATCTAATGATTGGGTTTTAATGCTCATGCCAGCACAGGAGATGTGATATTAAGCTCAAGTGAAAAATCAAGCTTGCTTCTGCCTACAACAGAGTATAAACAAATTACTCTCCTAGGAAAGAAAAAAAAAAAGAAAGAAAGAAATGAAAACTTAGACTCAGGCAGGCACTGACAGAGAGGAGCTAAAGTAATCACCAAGTTGGAAAATCAGCCTAATCGCTAGAGAAACGTTTGGAATACATAGAAGAAACAAATCAAATGACTCAAGAGCCCAGAGGGCATAGACCTCTAGAAAAGTCAATCTAATGGGAAAATGAGCTCAAAACCAAAATTTCAAACCATTAAAAAGTAATGATTCAGCGTGAGGGGGAGTAAACAGACACAACAGGAAAATTGGTAACCCAAGAACCTGAGCTATAGCAATCTGAAAATGCTACAAAATAATCATAATATCTTTAAAAGATAAAAGGACTATCAATTGTAATAAACTGTAAGAAGGGAAAGTGCAGCTTTGAAAAAAAGTAGAACTTCTTGAAAATCTCAATAAAGTTCTAAAAATTCAAAGTCAGTGGGTGGTATCTAAATAGAAATTTAGTGGTATCTGAATAGAAGTAATAGTGGTATCTGAATAGAAGTTTAGATATCACTGAAGAGGAAATTAACTATCCTAACAGACCAGAATTAAGTTGTATAGAATATAGCAAAGAATTATGAAGTAACTATAACTATAATGGAAGGGTCAAAAGATACTAAGGTCCACATTTGGATATCCAACTACCTACTAGATATATAAACCTTATACAAGCCCCCAGTGACCACCCTTGAAGTGCATCCATCACATTTTACCCCCATCTCTTTGACCACAACAGAGGCACATGGTTACCTATAAGTGAAGGGTGCCCAGAAAGAGGAGGGAATAGGTTTTCTGTGCATATGCCATTTCTACCAAAAGAGCAACAAATAAAAATAGTAAACATATAGAATATTTGAATGGCAAAATTGAAAGTTTGATCTACTATAAAATATATGGGTGGGAGTGAGGGATGTGTCCATATAATCCCAAAAAAGAACCAATAAAAAGGATACACATCCTTGTCTAAGTATATTTTACTTAATATTTACAAAATTGCTGATGTACTTCCTCACAAAGAAGTCTTAGCAAATTCCAACAAACTTCCATCTCAACAAATCTCAATAAGTTATAGATGACCTTTTGCAGTCATAAAGTGATTAAGGTAGAAATATATTTTTATAAATAGTTTAAAATTATTTGGACATTTTTGTGAGTTAAGGGAAATTACAAAACTATAAAAAAGTTCTATATATTCACTGTGCAGGATTCAGCTAACCCAGTGTTTAGAGGCCAGTTTATAGCATTGGATATATTTAGTGAATGACATAAAGATTGAAAACAAATTAGCTAAATTAGAAGTTGTGAAACTTGAGACAGTAAAACAATACGTTTTTGAAAATTAGAAGCACAAAAACAAGAGTTAACAAAAATAATGAAAATAAAGAGAGGACATTTCCTTTAAAAAGTACATATAGAGCATCTGGTTGGCTCAGTTGGCTAAGCCTCTGCTTCTTGGTTTCAGCTCAGGTCATAATCTCACAGTGGTGAGACTGAGCCCCACGTGGGGCTCTGTGCTCTGCATGGAGTCTGCTGGAGACTATCTTCCTTCCCCTTTCCCTCTCTCTACTCCTTCCTCTGCTCATGTACACACTCTTGTGTGCTCTCTCGCTCTCTCAAATAAAATCGTTTTTAAAAAATTACACATAAATTGAGCAAAACACAGATTCACTTGAAAAAAAGGATAATGGAAAAAATATCAAGATGGTTGCAGATAGAGTATATATTTATAAATGATTTGAGAACACTTATACCAACACATGTGAAGACATAAAAAATAAAATATGGGCAACTTTTTAGAAAAATACACTTTATCAAAAATTGAATTGAGAAGAACTCGAAAATTAGAGTGAATTAATGGCCATTAAAAAATTGAACAATCAAGAAACAGAAAACTGGGCAGCCCTGGTGGCTCAGCAGTTTGGCACCTGCCTTCAACCCAGGGCGTGATCCTGGAGACCCGGGATTGAGTCCTGGGTTGGGCTCCTTGCATGGAGCCTGCTTCTCCCTCTGCCTGTGCCTCTGCCTCTCTCTCTCTCTCTCTCTTTCTCTCTCTCTTTCTCTCTCTCTCTTTCTCTCTCTCTCTCTTTCTCTCTCTCTCTCTCTCTCATGAATAAATAAACAAAATCTTTAAAAAAACAAATATTTTGGGTAGATTTTACCAAATTTTAGAGGAATAGATAATCTTGCTCCATATTGTTTCAGAGAATACCCAAAGATCTACAAAAATTACATTAAAATATTTATATGGATATAAAATATTTATAAAATTTTATTTAAAAATGTAATAACCAGTATAGATACACATCAGAGGAATGTAAGTTGGCTAACCACTTGGGAGAACAGTTTGTTGATACCTATCAAGTCTGAGGATGTACATAAATAGCAGTTCCCTGGACCAAGTGAAATGAAATGGAAGAAGAAGAAATGGACAGGTGGAGTCCAGCCAAAAGGCTTCTAAGCAAATCTCCAAGATGACTCTGACCTTCTCTCTGAATTCATTGTCAATATATTTCTTATTTAGAATGGCATGAGGATAGTGGCTGCTAATTGTTAATTATCTGTATGAATGAAACAATGAATGAACATAATGAACATGTGCAGGGCCCTATTCAATATGTAGAACGAAGTCCAAATGGGAAGGAAGTCTATGCTCCTTCCCATTATTACCCAAGCAATAATCTGGATTATTTAGATGTCAGTACACAGTAACTGCTGGTTATTTCCTATTAGTCAAAAATACCATATTCATATTAAGGGGAAAACAAAACAAAACAAAACAAAACAAAAACCAATCAGGATATTCTAACATGCAAAAGTAAGGCTAGATCAATTGAGATGGGGTCAATAAAAATATCTCCTTAGACTCATTTTCTTTTAATTGTGTGCATTAATCATCAATTACATCTCTACACAATAAAATTCTATAACAGTAGGCAATTTCATCTATTGGAATTCATATCCTGACCTTGTGATATTTAAAGATTTCTAAAGAATTGTGAATATGGCTATTAACCTCACAGTTAAACCATAACTGTGAGTTACAAATGTAATTTAGTATTTATGCAGCATTCTGTCTCTAAAGAAGATACAAATATTACGTTAAATCCTTAATGGTTAGCCACCAAAATTGTAGATGGAATCATAAGTTCTTTTTCTATTTTACCAGCCTCCACAGGGAATAGAAAGAGCAATACTGACTCATTCTCAGTGGGAGAATGCATTACTCCTACATAGTTTTCCTCTTAAAGCCATGCACACTTAGCTAAGTAATGCCATCTAACTAAAGTTTCTCTCTACCCACATTCAGCACTCTGTATTTGCACAAAGCTACAAATATTCAGAGGAGTACTTTTTTGTTGAAAATGTTTAATTTCATTTAATAAATCAAGCTTTTTCAAGTCCCCTGGGCAGCCCTTTTATATGAAGGTGGTTCTACACACTGCAAACTGCAGATAGCTAAGGCTATCACTTTTGGTCATAATTCTAGGGAAATAAATAACTTAAATAAATAGGCTTGCTTATTGAGTTTTACAGGCTCAATATACAAACAATTCCTACTTTTATTTATGTAAAAAGAACAGAGGAGCCAGTAAAAGACGGAATAAGGAAGTGACCAGAAAGGCAAATAAAGACTGTAATAAGTGTCGCTAAAAATTAATAGGAAATAATCCAGAGGCTAAGACAAAGATAAACAAAGGAAAGAAAATTCACCAGAAAAGGTATCCCAAAAAATGAAAAAAAATCTTAATAAGAATATTGATACAGAAATGGTAAGAAATACACTCTTATACAGTGCTGAAGGAAAATGTAAATTTTCATGACATTTTTAGGAGAGAAGATAATTTACTAAAATATGTCAACAGTTCTTAAATTTGTACTAAATATTTTTAAAAGATTTTATTTACTTATTCATGGAAGACATACAGAAAGAGGCAGAGACATGGGCAGAGGGAGAAGCAGGCTCCTGCAGGCAGCCTGATGAAGGACTCAATCCAGGACCTTGCGATCACAACCTGATCCAAAAGGCAGATGCTCAACCACTGAACCACCCAGGTGCCCCTGTACTATATTTTTTGACAAGATAATTATTCTAGGAAAATACCAAGATATATATGAAAGCTTCATGTTAAAAACATTCATTCTGCATTATTTATAATAACAATAATAATAAAAAATAAAGACAATCTATAAAACTGGGCCTTTACTGAATAGATTTTAATGATCCTTACAGTGTAATATGTCCCTTTAAGTTATATGGAGAGAGTTTTGGCAACACAAAAATGAGGCTAATATAATGAGGAATAAAAAAAAACACAATGCACAAATTGATATCATAATGACTCCAATTATGAATGTATTCACCACATAAACATATGGTAGCAAGATACTCAAAATATGTTAAGAAATGGAGCTTTACCATTTGTCCAGTTTCACCTAAGTCTTCAACATGGAAAGCAAAGGATTCTTAGGTACTCACCTGAAACAGGTAGAATGATGACCAGGAAGAAAAACAAAAGGATGGGAGGAGAGAGATCTGGTCCTGCATCCATTAGGTCCTCCCTCATCTGGAGAGAGGTTATATAAGGGGGGGGGGCATTTTACATGAACAGGGAGACTTTGGGGAGTTCTGTTATCTGAGCCCCAGGTACTTCCTCTTCTCTTTTTCTGAGAAACAGAGGCAGGTTATTTACAACCACATGAAACCAAATCAAGGGGACTCCAGAAAAGAATCTTAACACATGTCATTTGGAGTTGGGAATGGGGGTGGGAGATTGGTTCCTCAATCACTAGAAAAATAAAAAGCAGCCTGTTGCTGCTACACAGCAGGGAGATGGTGCTCCACTAGTAATTGCCTGTACTTTCAGGCAATTTGTTGGAACAAGAATGCCTGAATGTTTGTGATGAATCATGAGTGGACCCAGGAAGGGTACTGGATTTGCATCATTAAACAAAAAACAACCCACCCTATAGGACCAGCTGGGATGAGAGAGGTGGTACCTAGAGAAGACTTCTCTAAGGAAGGGATAGGGAGAACCCAAGGGCTGATGGCAGGTGACTAGTGGCCACATGGGAGAGGAGCCCATGACAGAGGTGGACCTGACCATCTAAAGACCAGAGAAGCATGCATAGCCAAAGCAATGTACCTGTCCATACGATCTTCCCTCCGTCTCTCCTCTCTCCCAGCCATCTACTCTAGCCGTGAAAAATATGAGGCAGTCTAGTGAGTCCAGGAGATAGAACACTGTGAAAAGGAGAGAAGCAGGCATTGCACATCCTCCCTGCAGGCTTCCCAGCCCAAGGCCAGACTGAAGAAATGCAACAGCTTTGAACCAGCTGAGAGACTGAAACTTTGATAACTGATGGGTTTGGATTCCTTAGCCAATGACACCATAGACCATTTGTAAACATCCAATAATAATGCACAAAAGCTCCACTAGTCCTTGATTTTAATTAGGAATGAAGAACAAAACTTGTCCTAGGTCACAGTACAAAAAAATATGTATATATAATTGCTTCCCTTCTCATTTGCAACTTGTTCAATTAACCAAACCCTCCAAAAGGTAGAGATTTTTTCCTATAAAGTCTAGAATGAAGATGATTTTCATTTTACTTTGTATGTTGATTTTCACCTTCAAAGCATTACAGGACAGGAAACTCAACGTATTTTTCTCCAAGGATGTCAGTCTTTCAAAGGGCATCAATCATTTCAAATGATCCAGAAATGTAGATAAGTGTCAACATTGAAAATGTGGGTTGCATATGACACATAGGTATTCGCTAGTGACTTGTGAGAGAATAATTTCAGAGGAATGGGATAAGATATAGATTTCCAAGAATTAAATAGTGCTGATGTTATGGAGTAGTGTCAAAAGAGTCAAAAATGGTCATGAGAGGAAGCGAGATGAATAATGCCTGATCATGGAGAAAGAAGTGATTAAACTGCTAGATTCGAGTACCTAACTTCATAAAATATGTACAAGAGTCTTAAAACACAGGAGTGATCCATCAAATGAAGCACCTAACTTGTGGAATGTGTTATCTTTTGACACACGTCTGCATGGATGTCCTATCACTGTTTGTCACTCAACAGGCCCCAAACCAACACAATTCTAATCTTCCTAAATGAGACGTCTATATTCCCCAAGATAAAATGGCACAGTTGTTCTTCCAAGTGAATGATGCTGACACACTTTAGTGGATATTGGTACTTAAACTGTAAAATATCTTCAATGACATAGTCATACAGATTTTACTCTCTATATCATTGACTCTAGTATTGTCTTTCTCAAGTATCATATATATATTTTTTCTTTTAGTTTATGCCTGTTGTCTTAGAGTACTCATTAAAAGTCCCCCCAAATATTCTTTTCATTTTTAAAGGTGAAGTTTATTTAGATTGACTTGGAGCTCGATCTCATGACCCTGAACCCTGATTGAGCTGAAACCAAGAGTAAGATGCTTAACTAACGGAGCCACCCAGGCGCCCACCCCCACCCCATAGTTTTAACATTTTTGGGATTTAATGATAAGCAATATATCTACTTTAATCTTGACCCAATGGAATGCCATCTTCTCTACAAGTTTGTTTTTCCTTCAGCTTATCACCCGAGCAATTATTTTACACTTTTCTCATGGCCCTTTTCCATGCTCCACTTGAATATCCCTCTGCACTATTTGGCCACTTGCTGACCTGTTCTCAGATATATACCTTCCTCCTCCCTGTTCTGGTTTATACTGGAAGTAAGCCCCTTTCTCTGGCCCTTGCCAGTGGGCTTCTAGCCAGCTTCCAATGGGGGATCCTGATACCAAAGGGTAGATGGAGAGGAGAATCCTGAGCTCTTCCCACTCCCTGTCTAGAGTTGCTTCTCTCAGGCAGTTGCTTATCCAGTGTGGCTCTAACTCCTAGGGGATGACCCTTCCCTGGAAGAAGGGAAGTATCAACAGTCCTTTGAGTTCTTACCAGACAGCTTCAGTTCTAGCATTGGCAACACTTTTTCATACTGTTTCTCTCTCTCCTCCAGCAGCCTCTGCCCCCTGTTGCCTGTCTACGGGTTCCTGTAGAGTCTACTTAGCTTCTCAGCTCTTCAGTTACTTTGTAACCAATTTCCTGTATTTAATCTCCTCCTTGTATAGACCTAGAGTATTTTCTATTCACTTGGCTGGGCCTTCATGGATATGCAGTGTATGTTTTATGAGGGAAGTGGTTTCATATGGCTCATTTTGAATATTTTTCAACACCTACAATGTATTACATGTGTTTGATATTTCAAAAGGTGTTTATCAAATTGAAATAGGAATTGCTGATATAGAAAAGATTGAAAAGCGTTTCTTGCTATTACAGTGAATCCAATCATTCTTTAAAATGTTGTGCAATTAAATATATATCCACCTCTAGAGTTTCACTTTTCCGTGGAATACCAAATGTGCCATAATTTTTAACAAACATTTGCTTTGGAGCAAGGAGAGGTATTGCAGGTATACAAATCCAGGGGGCCTCTCAGTCTTTTACTTTCTATTGAAATAAACAAACTTTGATATACAACCACGAAGCTAACTCAGTTTTTCAACCTAAGAAGAGTAGTGCATATTTTATCCACAAAAGCCTGATTATCTCAGGCTACAGGAATTAGGCACCTGCTCAGAGCATTTATTAATGTTTAATTCTCCAGAAAGCTCCATTTCCAGAAATCAATATCTATTACCTAATGGAATTATCAAACATCCTATAGGTTAACACTAATTGGTACTCTAAGGTGCTCTCATAGGGAGTCTAGAAATATAAAAAGTTTCTATGTAAATTAAGAAAAACAAACCCTTCAATATAGACCACTTGGGTTTCATCCCTCTTCTCTGTGTTGGTTGTTTCTAAAGGAGCAGCACTGGAGGCAAAAATTTAGGCAAAACCTTAAAATAAAGTCAAGAAAATAAGTTTCTCTAAAACTAAACATATCCCCATACCTGATTTACAAGGGTTGCCTGTTGTGCAAAGTAGGTCCCTTTGTGGATGCTGTCGTCAGGTCTGCTCCAGGGCTGGTAAGTAATTCAATAATGTGGTATTGCGTGCATGAAGGAATAGAGTTTCTTGGGGGAAAGAAGAGTTAGGAAAGCTTAGGTCAGCAAAACACGAAAGGCATAGGTTCCACATGTTTCAAGGGAAACTCCTAGAGCTGGATGCTCTGCTGGAAACATTGTGTGGACCTGTCCTCCTGTAAATCAACACCCCCTTCCCACTGCCCTGCTCAGCAGTGCTTGGTGACTGGAATCTGTGTACAAGGCCTTCATACAAACAGTCCCCAAATGCCAGTTGTTCATAATCTGGGGAGTTTAGGGCCTGTCAGAACAGGAGGGTGTTGGAGACAGCTTGGAGTGACTCAGAGATAGAGAGAGCCCCCGTTGTTTACTTTTTACTTTTTAAAAAATTTTGCAAGCGCCTGTGTTACAAAAGTAACAGTCCTGGCCTTAGGGAACTCATGTTCAATAAAATGAAATGAGTTAACATACATTAAAATAGAACATGATGAGTGCTACAGTAGGTCTGGGAATGCTCCTACAGATAAACAGTAGAGAAAACCTTAATAGCTTTCCTACGCAGGGAATATACTCTAGCTCCTGTTATTCATATTAATTTTACCTGTGTGAGTGGTAGCTATAATTTCTTCTATCTTCTTTCTTTTTGATGGCAAAAACAGGAATTGAAGTCATTTCAATATCCACCACTATGCAATAAATGCCATTTATACACATTCTTCCTGTCTTTGCAACATGAAAAGGCCTAAGGAAGACTCTGGGGGGTTGGGGGAGGGAAAATGAATTCAGAAATATGTTCTTGATCTTTTATTGGCAGCTGTAAATATCCTCCCCAGTCCATAACTGAAAATAGGACCACAGATACTGGTTTCTCATTCTTTTTATATTTCAGTACTATAACTATAAAGTAAAGATTAAGCATGCAAAACCTTTCAATAAAACACTTTACATACAAAATTGAACAGGGTTAAATAACCTCACCCCAAACATTACACAGAGCATTCTGGACACTAAATATTGCTTTCTCTGCACTATTTATATGGCATATCTTAAGTATATTTTCTCTTAAAATACTTTAGCAAATTAGAAATGCTGTCAGTAGACTCAATACAAATAATTCGTGTATTGAGGATCAAGCAATTTTTAATGGAATTCTGTCCAGAATCTTGTATATCAGTGGTATGAAGTATGGTTATTTCAGTCTGTTTAAGCCCAAATGTTACATAAACAGATACTATCTAACATAGTCTAACACAATTTCAAGAAAAAATTTTTTTCATTGTGAAAACAGTATATTCCTACCAAAGCCATAAATGCATTTACAAATTCAAGAGTAAAGCAATGATAAAGGCAATTCTGGTATACAAAAAGCAATTCCTTCTAAATTTCTTTATATGAATTTTTTTCTTTAAAATGCTATAAAAATTGTTGGAATTACTTTTGTTATTTTAGTTACGATTTTTGTGTTATTCTCCAAGGTAATTTTTTCATCCTTAAAACATGCAGCTATAATTATTCCCCAGTAAATAATTGTACAAGATCAGTTTCATATCATCCAAAGATCAGACAAGACTAACATTTTATTAAATTCAACCTGTAAGTATGAGATAAAGTTCATAATAAGCCGAAAAAAAATCAGTGAAAAGGTCTCCTCTGAATTTATTCATCAATAATAAATGTTAGCTCCTCGTAAACACCTTCTGAGGTGTGTTTTACTTGATACTTCATTAAATAGATTTTTTCCAACTTTCACTTCAAATCATGAAAGTAGAGGACTTTGCTATTATGTGGTTGCACATGTAGTTGAGAAGAAATATGCATTTTGTTGCATATGTAGTTCAGATGGATCCAATCTAGTTGAACATGGATTTGTAAAATAAAAATTGGAGACATTTGCCTGAGTTCTTGTATCCATCTACTCTTGTTTCTGTGAATTGTGTGGGTCAGTTCATACAAGGTGAATAAACTATCCCTGTGGTTGCATCAAGCCTTTGATCCATTAAGGCCTTAGTAAAGTTGCCAAGTGACATTTTTTTTCCTGCATAATACTGTCTGGTGTCTGCATAGATCAAATTAACTGGTCACTTGCCAAATGTCCACTTCACTTTTGGCATACAGATAAGATTATGGGAGTGAGAGAATGATTTACTAAATGACTGAAAGAGTTCATATATTCACTCAAATTACATAAATTATACTCAAAAAATAACTTAATCACTCCTTAGGATTCCTCTCAAATTAATGAATACTTCCAATTATAAGGGGGAAAAAAGCATGCTACTAAAAATGGAAATTGAATAAAATAGACACAAATAACCATATGATAAAAGCACTTATTTAAAAAACTATATTTTATCTATAGTGCAAATATTTGTGGTTTGTGCAAACATTTGTGGTTTGTGCAACATTTGGTTGTGCAAACATTTGTGGTTTGTGATGTTAACTAGAAAAGGTATGAATACATTTTAAAATTTCTATCCACAGAATAATTATGTACAATTTTGGAAGCAAATAGGTACACTATACATTTGAAGATTAAGAAATAGATTTTAAAATTCTGCTGTCATATTTTACTAGGTTTTAAGTCATTAAACAACTATTTTTCATTGGATACTACTCTCCAGACATTTTATTTCTTATGGGAGGAAAGTATAGTGTAGAAGGAGAGGGAACATATTCTAGCAACTAAAATGCAATGGAGAGGAAAGCAAATTAGCTTTGTAACAAAAAATTCAAATTGTTTTCCATTCTTATCCATATAAAATTAAAATACAATCACCTATTTTATTAAACATCAAGTTTTTGAAAATGTACTAGAAAATAAAATCTCCATTGATATGTTGAAGAAGAGAATTAGATATATCTGTACTCTTTTAAGAGGGATGTACATTGTAAATGAGTGTGCTAAGTTAAAGACTGGAGGAAGAAAATATAACAACTCATGTTTGGACGTACATGGGTATGTGTGTGCAACCTGTAAAATGATCGTACACATACATATTCACGCATGTGTATACATATAAATATATGTGTAAAATATATGTAATCCATAAATTCTAATACCTGATAAAATATCCACACATCAGACTTTTTTTTAACACTGTTAGGGAATAAATGAAGGCGACATTTTTGAGAGTATTCCACTATAGTATTTAATGTCCTGTATTTTAATCAGAGAAAAATCTGTGCAGACAGATTTTTTTCTCTAGGAGAGGATATAATTTTATCATCGAAGACAATGTCCACATCGCCTCTGAGTCACTGGCTTTGTTTCTCATCCTCAAAAGAATCTTATTCCTGTTTGAAAAGTTCTTCTCTGATCACCCTACTTATTCCTAAGTGACTCAAGATCCTACTCACTTTAGAGCTTCAGCTCAAATGTCATTTTCTTATCCTTTCAGCAGGCACAATAGGTTATGATATCATCTCAGAAATCTCTGTATTTGTTCTTTAATACAATGATGAAATGCCAAACTTTATTAGGCCTAGAACCTTGTGTGTTTTTAACCTGCCATGTTTCTAGGAACCTACCATGAGAGCAGAATAGGCACAATAAGATGCATATTTAATTAATGAGTTAATGACTTAGTCATAATAAATCTTGATTTTAATTATCTCTGGTCAGCAGATCCTAACCATTGAGTTCACCTTTTCTCATATTCCCATGTCACCTGTTCTCTGACTATATCAAGACCTCCAAATCATCTACTCTGTCAATCATCAGTAATTTTTTTCTTTACATTTCTGTTGCCTCTACATCTTTTCTTCACAAGCATAAGTGAAAAGTGTTCCAGTAGAACATCCCCTCTACCAACAGGACATATTCCCAAGTCTTCCTCTCTGTTGGTCTGGCATTTTGCACTTGCTGCTCACTACATATTACTAGTAAATCCACTTCTTCATTTCTAAGATAATTCTCCTCTTTGCTCTCACTAGTCACCTAGGTGGATACATTGCAGATGGATAGAAATAGACAGGCACCACATATTTTTGCCCTCAATTTCAACACCCAACATGTACCTGTAGCTTCATTTTCTGTCTTCTTTCGTGAGACCAAGGAAAATACATATCTTTTCCTATTTAAGACCAACATCTCACTTCTTCCCTCATGGATTTCCTAAGGACTTCACTCTTCAGCAGAGCCCTGTTCTCACCTGCAACATCCATTTTTTCATATCTTGGTGGACCGATCCCTTTGATACACAGAATATCTTTAATACCTTAAAATATTTGAAGGCTATTTAAGTATACTTGATACCTTTAAGTATCCTAAGATCTTGACATCATTAAATATATAAAAATACCAAAACAGCCCTGTAAGCACCACTCTGGTTTTCCATTTCCATTTCCATTTCCATTTCCATATAACTAAACTTCCAGGTTAAAAAAAAAAAAAACTTCCAGGTTATATAATATGTGTGTGTATAATATATAATTACATATTACATATGTAATATATGTAATACTCTATATATGTATATACATGAATATATTTTATATATCATGAATATATATTAGATAATGATAGATAATGAATATATTTTTATATATAATGAATATTATATTATATGAATATATATATTCATATATTCACTCACTCCTGGCACTATCTTACTTTCAATTATATTCTCAATCAGCATCTATCAAGTTTTATTCTCTCTTCTTCATCAAAGCAACTCTTATTCAGATCACCAAAGGATTATAGCCAGCCAAGACCCTGGGCAGTTATCTGTTCTTAAAGGATCTTCAGCTTGTTTCCTAGGGCAGCTTTCTTACCTGGATATCGTATGTTCTCATGTCTCCTTCCAATTTGCTCTTAATTCTTTCTCCACCCAAATTTTGAAGGCTGCAATGCTCACTACGTTTCCCACTCCCTAGTGAACATGAGTGAACTCCCTCATGTTCCGCCAGCATGGCTCAGAGGCAGGTGCCCACCACAAGTGAGCCCCATGGCTGCTCTGCAGGATGAGATGGGGGCCCTTCTCTCTGAGGGTCCCTGAGTGAATATGGGAATTAGAGCTGACCTTCCCACCCCGGCAACCACACTAAGTTTATAGAGTGAGCAAGAAATAATCCTTTGTTTTGGTACATCTCTGAGATGCTAAGGTTAGTATCACTGTTACTACCAGCACAGAGGCCAGCATCACCATATGAATTGGTACATTTTGTGGAGGCTGTACTGCACTCTTAGTATGAACCTCCTTTTCTTTATCTGCCTTTTTCTTCCCTTCCTTTCTCCCCTCCCTCTCCTCTCTTTTCTCCAGATGCTTTAAATTGAACTAAAGATGCCTGTCTCCTTTAGCCACTTTTCTTCTTTTACCAACTATAAATTGTAACTTCTAGAAGTACTTTTAGTGTTAAGTACATCATGCTTATTGTAGGAAATCTGAAGGCCCAGAAAAGTAAAAACATGAAAGTAAACTTTGTCATCTGCATCAGTCTCCCAGATTCCAAGCATTTGGTCTCCTGGATTGTGGCAATAGTCTCTTTACTGGGACCCATCATGCCCATCAACAATCTATTCTCAGGAGCTAACTGAGCCTTGATCCTCTTAAAACACCAATCAGATAGTACATACTCAATCTGCAGAGATGGCTAGCGTTCCCCCTTTCTGTTAGAGTAAAACCCAATGTCCTAATAATGACCTGCAAATTCCCTGTGGAGGAGCCCCTGTAATCTCTGGCATCTCTCTACCTTCTGTGCTGTTCCTCCAACAGGTCAGGCCCACTCCAACCTCTGGGCTTGGGTCTAGCCATCCCCTCTGTCCCCAGATATCCATTGGCTTGCTATTGGACTCCTATTAATCTTTGTTCATGTGTCATCTTCTCAATACAATCTGCTCTGATCACTCTGTTTAATACTTCAAACTATGTCACTCATGCCTTCCTGGATCTATTTCATTTCTTTTTACAAAGCAAAACAAAACAGCAACCTTTCTCGGGTAGTACATAATTCTAGATCATGTTTGTTTTTCCTTGGCTGACATCTTTGGGTAAAATATAAACTGTTCAAGGGCAAAGATCTTTGTCTGTTTTGTTCAGTGATGTATCCCAAGTAGCTAAAAGAGTGCCCAGGAAATTCCAAGCCCTAAGTAAATATGTGCAAAATAAATGACCTTTTTAAAAGATCATTATAGCATCCTGTGATGAATGAAGGAAGCTGTAAATAACTTAGGAAGAAAGGAATTTAATATATGGGAATGGGTTTTTATAAAATGTTGAAGATTCTAGGGGAGAAAATTCCATCCTGGATCTCCAGAATGGCATGACCATTGGTAAACTCACTGACAAAGGACTGTATCTGGAAGGTCGGAGAATCTCAGGATAACTAGGAATAGAAAGCCAGATCCTACAAAAAGGGGTCACCGTGTCAACTGCCCTTGTTACCTTGGAGTACAGTGGCTACAATGAACTACCACCTCAGCCCACAGCTCCTTCTTGCCCAATAAGCTTGTCTGCCCAACCCCAACAACAGGAAAACAACCGGACAATCAATGGCTTCGCTTTACTTTGGCCTTCCAAGTCGCAGAAAAGTGTAGAACCTAACTAACATCCAGAACTCATGTGGTACAGTATCTTCATAAGTGATTTTTTTGGCTTTTTAGCCTCTACAGTAATAAAGGAAAGCACTGGAAGAGCGCCATCTACACTATCTACCACAATCCATTCCACTAACTGGTTATTCATTTAAATAACTATGTTTCGATGAACGTGAACATAAGTCTTTTCAACTGTCTTTTTGAAAATTGCATGACAGTTCATCATAAATCTGAACAATTTACTATTCCTCGGCTAAAGAGAATTGCATTTTATTCTATTCGGTCTTGATTTTCTATATTAAACTGAATCCAGCATTCTCCCAAAGAAGAAATCTAGTAAATATTATTTTCTTCAAACCTCCCCCTCCCCTCACTTTAGTGGTCCTTTAGTTCCCCATAAGGTTGGGCTACAGGCACAAGCTTAAGTAGTTTGTTTTTTATTCTTTTTTCTTTATCTTTGACTTTAGTTTGATACTATTAAATGAACTAGAGAGCATATCATTTTATTCTAGAGTCCACATTTCCCTGAAAGTATAAGACTAAAGAAAAAGAATACTTTCTTTAAAAAAAGAATACTTTTAAGTCTATATATTGCTATGATTTTTCTCTTCAGAAATATATCAATTTGCATGCCTACCTCACTATAGAATCACCACTATTGCATAATATCATGAACATATTCTAAGCTGTTTTGAGTTATTTAGGACACATAACTTATATGGGATGAAGAGAGCACATACTAGTTACCCTGCTGGGTAAACTTTTCAGAAGAGAACTTGTCTGTGAACCAACACTCAGCTCAAGATACATAGTTTATCTTGAAATATATATATTTCCACCATAAGCATCTTTGCCACAAACATTTTCTGCAATTTTGCCATAAAAGATAAAAAAAATAACTGGTTGACCAGATAGTTTCATTTCTCCATTGACTCAGTTCTCCTATTTTGATAACATATAAATTTAGCCCTCCTATGGTCTGTATAGCGGCACAGAGGTTTTTTTTTTTTCTTTTTATGGTGAGAAAATTTATATTTATAGCCAGCTGGACTCAGTTTAGATGATCCCAATTTTGTTGGCAACATCCAAAGCATCATAGTCAGGAGCCAGTTGAACATATGCTTTCTTGTCTCCATCAGGCCTGATCAAGGTGTTGACCTTGGCCACATCAATGTCATAGAGCTTCTTCACAGCCTGGTGAGAATTGGCCTTGGTGATCTGGTGCTTATTGGCCTTGACATCCACAATGAACACAAGTGTGTTGTTGTCTTCTATTTTCTTCATGGCTGACTCAGTAGTCAGGGGGAACTTGATGATGGCATAGTGATCAAGCTTGTTTCTCCTGGGGGTGCTCTTTCGAGGATATTTGGGCTGCCTTCTGAGACGCAGGGTCTTGGGTCGTCGGAAAGTAGGTGACATACGGATCCTCTTTTTTGTGACTGTGCACTCCTCTCAGCACTTCTTTCTTAGCTTTCAAAGCCTTTGCATTGGCTTTGGCTTTGGGAGGGGCAGGGGCTTCCTTCTTCGCCTTCGGTACCATCTTCGTGAAAGGCATGGCACAGAGTTTTAAGCCCACATGAATCACTGAACTTTTGAATGTCCATCAATAGACATGCGTCAATATGCTTAGAAGAAACACCAGTGCAGAAGGCTTTCACAATGCAATACAGAGCTCAATTGACAAATATATGTTTTAGTATTTGGAAACCAATATCCCTCTTGAAAGAATAAATTTTAGCAAAAAATAGAAAAGGTACAATGCTAACTGAGGAGATGAATCAACACGCAAGACAGAATGTGTAACACTATGAACAAAACACTTTGTAGACAGTGCTTAGGTACAGTCCACAAAACAAAATCGGTTACTTGTACAGTATTGCTATGAATCTATGCTCATTTTAAATGCATTTAAGTATTTTGCATATTGCAATAAAATCTTTACAAATGTTTCTCATTTTTTATGTGTCACTAAGTCCTTTTTAATGGAAGTCCTTCTTTTCTTTTTTATGATTTTTATATTCTATAACAAAATTGCCTTATGGCCAATTAGTTATGGTTTGAAAATGTTTGTAGCAAATGTACTTTACAGCAAAACCACTTAGAATCATCTGTGAAATGCACCCATGTTCTTGTGTTTTTCTTTTTCATTCCCATGTAGTTTTCTACCCTAGAAATACAACACAATTGATTTAACATTATTGTTGTTTATGAAAATGTGTATCATTTCTAGACTGGCCATTATGAAAAATGCTAACTTCTCTATCTTTTGGAGTAATCATTTGACGAAGAACTAGTTTCTTTTTCCATGGTGTTATTTAGGAGAATTATACAGATATTTATCTGCTGTCAAATTCACCATTTCATGGCCTATATGATTTCTGAACGGAAAATTTTTGAGATTTTTAGTAAGTGTTTATGTTTATGATTGTTCCCTTTTATACACAAAGGCTTCATCCTTAGTTTGAAGTTATAAACACTTTAAAACATGGCTGTAGCTACCAATTTAAGCATAACCAATATTTTTTAACGCTATAAAGACATAGCCCATTTTTATGCTCCATTCTTTTATCTGTTTCTGAACTTCATTAACTTAATCTAGGATTAGCTCTAAGTCATCTTACTTTTTACAAAATAGCTTAAAATTTAGCTTTTACTTCTATTTCAATGTTTAGCATATCTTATTCTTTGTTGGGAACTGCATAATTATTTTTCCAGACAATATGGTGACAAGATATTATTAACTATTGGCCTAATGCCATATTAAAATAAATTACAAAGAGAATTTGTTTAACCACCAGAAAAGCTTACTACCTCTCTGGGAGTTCAAAAGGCTATCTGGTGCCCATGGCTCATGCAAGGAAAATGAGTGTAATAACAAAAGTAATATTACCATCAACCACTTAATAAGCATTTGATTCCGTGTTGGTGTCAAATTATTGTGTCCCTTATAGTCCGACTCCAAGACCTGGATTGTTAACTCCACACCATATACTTTTGGAAGTGAATGATTAAGACATTTCTACAGGTAGAGAATGGACTCAACAGCTCACATTTGCATATATCTGTGCCTGCAGGTTGATGGTTTTCACTGTTTCCATTTGAGCTGATCTAGACAAAAGAAAGATGGGCAGACTGCAGGACACTATGCTTCCTCTACATACACAAATGACAAGACCCCCTTTATTCCCTTGTTGAATTTATATTATTTCAAAGAGTGTAACTGCATTTATATTTTCACCTAAATCGATTGTGAGTTCCAAAGGTCTGTCTCTAATCATAATAGAGTATAAAGAAATCTGTATTAATTCACTAATTTATATAAAATGAAATCATAACTCCTTTTCAAAAAGTCATCAAGTGCATTAAGGTGTTAGTATAGTGTCCAATATATTCCCACATTCAGATAAGTTTGGCTGCTACTGTGAAGATGAATACATTTTCTAAGCTATTCAATGAATATTTCAAATAAAAATATAAGCTATTTAAACTGAATATGAAAGCAAATGTAAGTATAAATTGATAAATTCTATCTATATAAAATAGTAGCAAATTGAATTTGGCAATAAATTAAAGTGAATAATAAAACATGAAGGAAGAGTTTATTCTAGGCTGGCAGAAATATTATTACTATTAGAAGGTTATTTATAAAACTCTTTTTATAGAATACTGAATGGAAGGGGAAAAAAACCCCAAATCTTGTCAATATAAGCCCAAAGGACATTTGAAATACATTTTAAAATATACTCAAAAAATTAAAATTCATAAATTAGGATGAGCAAGATGATATTCATACTCATATTGTCTCCATAATTCATAACCATCATCATCATATTTAATGTTAAAACATCATGCCATGCCTATAAAAATCAGGAGAAAGCCCAGGATGCATCTTTCCAACCCTTTTTTTAGTGCTGCTCTTTAAAATTATGGCCAAGCCAATGCTATATAATATTTTTAAAAGTTACAATATTCAAAATGGGAATAAGATCATCATTCCTAGCAGGAGTATACACAAGCAAACCCCAAGATTATAAATTGAATAATATGAAACACATTGGGGTCAATCTGGTTATATTCTGCAAAATACATACAAACCATAACCTTTCTTACAGTTCAGAATTGACCTAAGAGGAACTGTAATAAAAAGGAGAGCCAATTAATATTATCCAGAAAGTATAAAATAGCTAAGAATAAACTGAATGGGACATTCACAAGAAGGATATGAAGAAAATAAAGAAACTTTTCTGAAGGGAAAGAAAGACCAGATGACCTTAAAGAGTTAGGAATGATGTAAGAGCCAATCTCTAATTCACAAATTTAATGCCATCCATATTGACAGGATCATAATGGCCTTTCTTTAGGAACACAGAACAATAATCCAGAGAGTTATCTGCCGTATGAGTGTAAGAAAAGCACCAAGCAAACTTGAACAAGAAATATACTGATAACTTCACTCAATGAGTAAAATACAGAATTACAATATTTAAAACCAGGCAGTCTTCTGACAGAAATAGACAAATAGGAGAGGTCAAAGAACGCTCAGAAGTATGTCTAAATAGTCATAGGATTTATAAGTTAGTTGTGCATTGGTAATGAAAATAAATTGATACTATTTTTAGAGACAAGGTTTGTAGTCCAAATTTATTAGTTAAAATGGGTCCAACTTTTGGCCCAATACTGCAAAAGTAATAATTGAGTGTGTGCTAAAGAGAACCTAGGTACTACTTATTGGTCTTCAGTTAAATTCATTACTCTCTACACATAAGGTTTCCATTTAGAATCATTTTCAAAGGATAATTTAATGCTTTTATAAAATATCTCCAATGTTTGTGATATTTTCTGTATTTTCCAAAATTTCTACGTGAATTCCCATCATTCTTTTGTAAAAATAAGACCACTAAGATTTGTTTTTACATAGTTAATTACTATTCTGGGCATGCTTAACTATTTTTTAATATTGACAGTTTTAAGATTTGTGAGGATGTGTTAGATCTTTAGTGGAATTTTAGGTTTTGTTAGTCAAATGGTTGTTTTTGTACAGATTACCTACAAATAAACAGAAATTGAAATATCAAATACTTGAAACCAAAACCAAACCTTAGAGAATATTTTCTATTTTTTAAGCTTTGTATAATTGTAGCAACAAAGAGAAAAAGTTATTTAACTGAGAAAAGGAGATTTTTCCATTCTGTCTCTTCATAGCAAACTTCTCTGAATTTCTATTGAATCCTATGAACATAAAACTTCAATTAGCACTGAATATGTAAATAACAGCTAAATATTCTAGAGGAAAGAGGGAAAGCTAATGATTGTGATGGAGTGTGGCGAGCCTAAAGTCCCATGGGGCTAATCTATACAAATTTCATGTAGGGAAATTTTTTTTTTTAATGAGCCACTCTAGGAGATGGAATGTGCTTTCCCTCTGCACATAAAAGGTAAGGCGTTTGTCAAGAGAATTAATAAATGAAAGAAATCACTTACAGAATGGCCTCAGACAAGAGAGTGCAAAATCTCTAGGCAACTACTTATGAAATCACATCATTAGGCAGCAATCATGGTACACAGAAGGCAGATCGACCTCAGAAAATATTCCCAAACCACACACTTCAACTTGGAAATAGACCTGGAGTTCACAGCCTTAACTTATCATTTGTTAACTGTTAGAGGTAATGTCAGAAAAAATAATTCACACAGAATTCTCAAACATTATTATAGACTGCACAGATAGGTATCAGCCTCCTTCCTCAAATATTTGGGGAGAGTTTACATATACAGTGGATTGCTCTATAATCTTATTGCTTTCTTAAGTTAAAAATAATGAGTTAAATTTTTAATGCTTGAACTTCTACTGTCTTTTGTCCTATGAAATGCTCGTGAGAAAATAAGGATGAGAAATTTTATCCATAAGGAGAAGAATAAGGCATACAAAATTCCAAGAATAATCAATCCTGAACAATTAATTTCATATATTATGTAAATGTGGATAGAGTTGGCACAATGGTTATCAACATAGTATAAGATTGAAGGAGATAATTTTGATAGACTATTATGCTTTTCATCTATAAAAAAATCCTATCTAAATGTTTTAAATGATTTTTGGTAAATTTTACTTTTAATCACAGGGAGAAGAGCCACATATGTATGGGTGGGTTCTCTTACAAATCATATAATCTTTTTTCCTACACTCCTGCATCATAATTCCATTTCTCTTTATACTGAGTCTACTTTTAAATTTTTAGGATGCATTTGAATGCATAGTTTTAGAGTTGTAAGAGGACATTATGGTATACCTCAGTTAAAAAGCATTCAAGAAAGTTAGCTGTTGCATGTGTAATAGTTCTACCATATATAAATTAACTCTACCCCAGCAACATGATCTTTTCTATGCCAATAAAATAAATGGGAAAAAATGCCATAGGAAAAAAATGTTCTCAAACAGCTGGACTATAACATAACTTTTGTTAAAAAAAAAAAAAAAGAAAGAAAGAAAAAAGTCTTCAGTATTTGAATTTTATTTTAAACCTTACTCATAAAATAGCTAAATTTACATTAAATTACCAACATAACTGCTAACAAAAGTTCATAAAATCACCAAGGATTCATAGTTGAGTCTCTCATATTGAATATTTTTTAATATTTATATATAGAGAAGCTTGACCCTTGCCGAGATTTGGTGCTGCAGCAGTTAAAGATGCAAGGGATCCAATCTTTGCGGATCTTGCAAAACAGTGAAAAGCAGACTTGTGACTATTTTGTGTTAGAAAAAAGAATTAGCATTTAAAAATCTAGTTCTAAAACAATAGCATTTTTGCCATAATTTTGAAGGTTTTTTTTTTCCTGAAAGAAAATGCTCTTCATGAAAATATGCTATATATGCAAAAAGGGCTGAATCATAAATATTGTATATTTGTGAGAGCTAGCAACTTAATCTTTTTAAATAATAGTAAATGCGCTTATAAATGATGCTGTATGTTAAAAAATATATTCAGTTTTAAGCATCCTAGACGACATCAGATACAATGCCTTTGGTTGCTAAGTTTGATGTGATTTTCCTCTTAGGTCTAAATCAGAGACACTTTGAAAACCCAGCTTTGGGATACGTCAGCTTTGGGAGTGGCATGTTTACCCCCCAGTCAGCAATATCCTACAATATCATAATTATTGCAAAGAAAACAAAAGTGATTTACTGTCCTGTGGTTGAGTAACCATGTATATGTTTTCCTGAATCATATCTTGATCTAGTTTGCTTCATATCCAGGATTAGACATAGTCTCAATAAAGGATAGGTTTGTTTTTAATTATATGGCTGTTATATAGAAAACACTAGGAGAGAGCAGTCCATCAAAAAACTAAACAAAATGTAATACTTAAACTAGTAAGACATTTCATATTTATGTGGCCAGGCTATTTATTGATTAGGAACTCCTTGTACACTGCGACAATATGCAAGTCAGTAAGTAGACTCAATGATTTGAGTGTTTTACCATTAGACTACTATCCACATCTCACTAAAAGAGCATTAGAAATCTACTGCCTGTATATGTAATATTTTCTAAATGGAAGCCTCCCGTGACTAAAAAATTCATGAGTATTTTATATGAAATGCAAATCTATGTTCATTTTCCTTTACTATTGTGAATCTTTAGAAGTCACTCATTAAGTTTAAACAAAGAAAATATCTTTGCTTAAAGAGCTAAGGAAACTACACAAAGTAGAAAGATATTGATTTAAAAAGACCAAACTGCACCAACTCATTGCTTTTTAATTAAATTTGAATATGATCATTAAGAAATCTCTGCAATTTTCATCATTATTAACATTCAGTTACACTTACAGTAATGTGTACTATGATATTAATATCTAATATCTTTTCATGCATATTTCTGAAACCAAAGGTCAATATACTGAAATGGGTTAATTTGAAAATATGTACTGAAGTGCCTGGGTGGAACAGTCAGTTAAGCATCAGACTCTTGCTTTCAGCCCAGGTCTTAATCTCTTGGTCATGAGTTTGGGCCCAGTATTGAGCTCCAGCTGGGTGTGGAGCCTACTTAAAAAACAAGCAAATGGAAACAAAACAAGAACATTAAAAATAAATACTGAACATCTATTATGTCCCCTTCCTGTTGGGATTTTAAGGAGCCTCATAGATAGCAAACCTTTTTCCAATAATTCAGAGCCATTTGAGTTCAACAAATAAGAATAGACAGAAATCAGAACATTAGTGAGGCTCTGAGAGACTGGTTCAGTTTCAGGACAGTAACAGAATTCCTACAAAGTGTGAAAACACAGAAGCATGGGTGTCCCTTGCACTCTGAAGTGTGTAGGTGTACCCCTTTAGCAGCATGACTGAGATCACAGGAGACAGATGTCCTGCAGGCAAATCAGAAGGGACAGGCAAGCAGGGACTGTGTGTGCCTGCTACCTGCTGCCAATGCTCATTGGGTAACTCTCCTCTTCTGCAGAGGAAGAGACTTACATGGAAATATGAAGCAAGTCTAAAGAGTAGTCCAGACCCAGAATTCCAATGTTGTCTTTGAAGGAAAGAATTCAGGATACAATTCCAAAATCTAGCACTTGGGTTTTTTAAAAGCATCTACCTTTCTATTATTCTAATATTTCTAGTGATATTCTTCTTGTGACCAAAGACGTGCTTTCCATGCTGTTGTCTTGCCTTGGCCTCAGGTGTTGGGTATTAATTTTATCAGGTATTTTTACAAGAGATAATATAGAGATACATTGAAAGGGATGGAAAAGGGGGAGTGAGAAAACTTTATAGCAGGTGATCATATCTCTTAATAATTGGAGCAAATTTCAAATATTGACTTTTTTCTGTAGAAGTATTTATGTACATGTATCTGATTGTTACTTCACTAGATAATTTCTGGGGGGTGTGAATGAATTTGTGAAACAGAGAAATTGGACAGAAGTAGAACTGAATATAGATCTGCAAATTAACAATGATAACCAGGTCCAGAAAGCTATAGTAAAACAGAGAAGTAATTCTAATCATATATAATTTGAAAATACTTTTGCAAACACACTCTTAGGTCATACAAGTAACAAAGAGAAATATGGAAAAAATAGAGCTAATCAAAATGAATTTGATTAAAAGCTCATTATAAACAAACTTTGATAAGAGATTTTTTAAATATGATTTATTACTATTCCTAAGGACAGAGTTCTTTTTCAAAATTTTTTTGTTTCCAGATACTTATTTCACATTGTTCTTCTTGAATATCACCACCTTGACAAAAACCAAATATTTCTCGCTTTTATGTGCATATCCAACATATATATTATTACACGATAAATCACCTTTATTTATCCCTTGAATCAAATTATGAGACATATGTTAATAGCAAAGCATTTTTCAATATAGCATCATAATCTAGGATGCAAGCATTACCCTAGTTACTACTACCAAAATTATTACAGATTCCACATGTGTTGTATTTAGCTTATCGAAGTGCTTCGGGTTAGACAATTTTACTTTAAAAAGTATGCCGGGGCACCTAGGTGGCTCAGTCAGTTAAGCATCTGCCTTCAGCTCAGGTCATGATCCCAGAGTCCTGGGACCAAGCCCTGTGTCCGGCTCCCTGCTTGGAGAGAAATCTGCTTCTCCCTTTCCCCTGCTCGTGCTTTCTCTCATTCTCTCACTCTCTAATAAATAAATAAAATCTTCTTAAAAATGATAAAGCATATTGCACTCAGAAAATAGTATCAATATATTATTAATTACTTATGTGCTAGAGGCTGATCCATGTTATTAACAAATGTGAAACCATCTAATTTTCTAAACATCCTGGTATCCCCATTTTACAGATAAGAACACGGAGGTTAAAAACAGGTTAAATGCTCCCAAGGGCAAATTGAAAGTATTTGGGAAAGATGACATTAGAAACCAGGCTGAGAAGCTTGCAAATTCCAAAGGAAGCTTGCAAATTCCAAAGATAAAGAGAAGATCCTTAAAGCAGCAAGAGACAAGAAGTCCCTGACTTTCATGGGGAGGAGTATTAGGGTAACAGCAGACCTCTCCACAGAGACGTGGCAGGCCAGAAAGGGCTGGCAGGATATATTCAGGGTCCTAAATGAGAAGAACATGCAACCAAGAATACTTTATCCAGCAAGGCTCTCATTCAAAATGGAAGGAGAGATAAAGAGCTTCCAAGACAGGCAGGAACTGAAAGAATATGTGACCTCCAAACCAGCTCTGCAAGAAATTTTAAGGGGGACTCTTAAAATTCCCCTTTAAGAAGAAGTTCAGTGGAACAATCCACAAAAACAAGGACTAAATAGATATCATGATGACACTAAACTCATATCTGTCAATAGTAACTCTGAACGTGAACGGGCTTAATGACCCCATCAAAAGGCACAGGGTTTCAGACTGGATAAAAAAGCAGGACCCATCTATTTGCTGTCTACAAGAGACTCATTTTAGACAGAAGGACACCTACAACCTGAAAATAAAAGGTTGGAGAACCATTTACCATTCAAATGGTTCTCAAAAGAAAGCAGGGGTAGCCATCCTTATATCAGATAAACTAAAATTCACTCCGAAGACAGTAGTGAGAGACGAAGAGGGACACTATATCATACTTAAAGGATCTATCCAACAAGAGGACTTAACAATCCTCAATATATATGCCCCGAATGTGGGAGCTGCCAAATACTTAAATGAATTATTAACCAAAGTAAAGAAATACTTAGATAATAATACACTTATACTTGGTGACTTCAATCTAGCTCTCTCTACCCTTGATAGGTCTTCTAAACACAACATCTCCAAAGAAACGAGAGCTTTAAATGATACACTGGACCAGATAGATTTCACAGATATCTACAGAACTTTACATCCAAACTCAACTGAATACACATTCTTCTCAAGTGCACATGGAACTTTTTCCAGAATAGACCACATACTGGGTCACAAATCGGGTCTGAACCGATACCAAAAGATTGGGATCGTCCCCTGCATATTCTCAGACCATAACGCCTTGAAATTAGAACTCAATCACAAGAAGAAGTTTGGAAGGACCTCAAACACGTGGAGGTTAAGGACCATCCTGCTAAAAGATAAAAGGGTCAACCAGGAAATTAAGGAAGAATTAAAAAGATTCATGGAAACTAATGAGAATGAAGATACAACTGTTCAAAATCTTTGGGATGCAGCAAAAGCAGTCCTGAGGGGGAAATACATCGCAATACAAGCATCCATTCAAAAACTGGAAAGAACTCAAATACAAAAGCTAACCTTACACATAAAGGAGCTAGAGAAGAAGCAGCAAATCGACCCGACGCCCAGCAGAAGAAGAGAGTTAATTAAAATTCGAGCAGAACTCAACGAAATTGAGACCAGAAGAACTGTGGAACAGATCAATAGAACCAGGAGTTGGTTCTTTGAAAGAATTAATAAGATAGATAAACCATTAGCCAACCTTATTAAAAAGAAGAGAGAGAAGACTCAAATTAATAAAATCATGAATGAGAAAGGAGAGATCACTACCAACACCAAGGAAATACAAACGATTTTAAAAACATTATGAACAGCTCTACGCCAATAAATTAGGCAATCTAGAAGAAATGGACGCATTCCTGGAAAGCCACAAACTACCAAAACTGGAGCAGGAAGAAATAGAAAACCTGAACAGGCCAATAACCAGGGAGGAAATTGAAGAAGTCATCAAAAACCTCCCAAGACACAAGAGTCCAGGGCCAGATGGCTTCCCAGGGGAATTCTATCAAACGTTTAAAGAAGAAATCATACCTATTCTACTAAAGCTGTTTGGAAAGATAGAAAGAGATGGAGTACTTCCAAATTCATTCTATGAGGCCAGCATCACCTTAATTCCAAAACCAGACAAAGACCCCACCAAAAAGGAGAATTACAGACCAATATCCCTGATGAACATGGATGCAAAAATTCTCAACAAGATACTAGTCAATAGGATCCAACAACACATTAAGAAAATTATTCACCATGACCAAGTAGGATTTATCCCTGGGACACAAGGCTGGTTCAACACTCGTAAAACAATCAATGTGATTCATCATATCAGCAAGAGAAAAACCAAGAACCATATGATCCTCTCATTAGATGCAGAGAAAGCATTTGACAAAATACAGCATCCATTCCTGATCAAAACTCTTCAGAGTGTAGGGATAGAGGGAACTTTCCTCAATATCTTAAAAGCCATCTACGAAAAGCCCACAGCAAATATCATTCTCAATGGGGAAGCACTGGGAGCCTTTCCCTAAGATCAGGAACCAGACAGGGATGTCCACTCTCACCACTGCTATTCAACATAGTATTGGAAGTCCTAGCCTCAGCAATCAGACAACAAAAAGACATTAAAGGCATTCAAATTGGCAAAGAAGAAGTCAAACTCTCCCTCTTCGCCGATGACATGATACTCTACATAGAAAACCCAAAAGCCTCCACCCCAAGATTGCTAGAACTCATACAGCAATTTGGTAGCGTGGCAGGATACAAAATCAATGCCCAGAAATCAATGGCATTCCTATACACTAACAATGAGACTGAAGAAAGAGAAATTAAGGAGTCAATCCCATTTACAATTGCACCCAAAAGCATAAGATACCTAGGAATAAACCTAACCAAAGAGGTAAAGGATCTATACCTAAAAACTATAGAACACTTCTGAAAGAAATTGAGGAAGACACAAAGAGATGGAAAAATATTCCATGCTCATGGATTGGCAGAATTAATATTGTGAAAATGTCAATGCTACCCAGGGCAATTTACACGTTCAATGCAATCCCTATCAAAATACCATGGACTTTTTTCAGAGACTTAGAACAAATTATTTTAAGATTTGTGTGGAATCAGAAAAGACCCCGAATAGCCAGGGGAATTTTAAAAAAGAAAACCATAGCTGGGGGCATCACAATGCCAGATTTCAGGTTGTACTACAAAGCTGTGGTCATCAAGACAGTGTGGTACTGGCACAAAAACAGACACATAGACCAATGGAACAGAATAGAGAATCCAGAAATGGACCCTGAACTTTATGGTCAACTAATATTCGACAAAGGAGGAAAGATGATCCACTGGAAGAAAGACAGTCTCTTCAATAAATGGTGCTGGGAAAATTGGTCATCCACATGCAGAAGAATGAAACTAGACCACTCTCTTGCACCATACACAAAGATAAACTCAAAATGGATGAAAGATTTAAATGTGAGACAAGACTCCATCAAAATCCTAGAGGAGAACACAGGCAACACCCTTTTTGAACTTGGCCACAGTAACTTCTTGCAAGATACATCCACGAAAACAAAAGAAACAAAAGCAAAAATGAACTATTGGGACTTCATCAAGATAAGAAGCTTTTGCACAGCAAAGGATACAGTCAACAAAACTCAAAGACAACCTACAGAATGGGAGAAGATATTTGCAAATAACATATCAGATAAAGGGCTAGTTTCCAAAATCTATAAAGAACTTATTAAACTCAACACCAAAGAAACAAACAATCCAGTCATGAAATGGGCAAAAGACATGAAGAGAAATCTCACAGAGGAAGACATAGACATGGCCAACATGCACATGAGAAAATGCTCTGCATCACTTGCCATCAGGGAAATACAAATCAAAACCACAATGAGATACCACCTCACACCAGTGAGAATGGGGAAAATTAACAAGGCAGGAAACCACAAATGTTGGAGAGGATGCGGAGAAAAGGGAACCCTCTTACACTGTTGGTGGGAATGTGAACTGGTGCAGCCACTCTGGAAAACTGTGTGGAGGTTCCTCAAAGAATTAAAAATAGACCTGCCCTACGACCCAGCAATTGCACTGTTAGGGATTTACCCCGAAGATTCAGATGCAATGAAACGCCGGGACAACTGCACCCCGATGTTTCTAGCAGCCATGTCCACAATAGCCAAACTGTGGAAGGAGCCTCGGTGCCCATCGAAAGATGAATGGATAAAGAAGATGTGGTTTATGTATACAATGGAATATTACTCAGCCATTAGAAACAACAAATACCCACCATTTGCTTCAACGTGGATGGAACTGGAGGGTATTATGCTGAGTGAAGTAAGTCAATCGGAGAAGGACAAACAGTGTATGTTCTCACTCATTTGGGGAATATGAATAATAGTGAAGGGGAATATAAGGGAAGGGAGAAGAAATGTGTGGGAGATATCAGAAAGGGACACAGAACATAAAGACTTCTAACTCTGGGAAATGAACTAGGGGTGGTGGAAGGGGAGGAGGGCGGGGGGTGGGGGTGAATGGGTGACGGGCACGGAGGGGGACACTTGACGGGATGAGCACTGGGTGTTATTCTGTATGTTGGTAAATTGAACACCAATAAAAATTAATTTATAAAAAATTTAAAAAAAAAAGAAACCAGGCTGAAGAAATAAAAGTAAATAATACAATTGTAATGTTGAAATCCATACATATTTTTAAAGAATCATACAAGAATAGTAATTCTCTAAGCAGATCATTGCTCCAAGTTTGGCATGAAATAGGAGTGTCAGTCGTTTTTCTAACAAGATGTGGACAAACATTTTTAAAAGAAGAATTATGTATGATAAAAAAGTCATGAATATTTATGCTACTTTAATTTATAGTAGAAGTTCTTGTTCTTTATATTTTGATTTATTTCATCTAAAAATAAAGTCCTAGCTATATTCTTCCTGTAGGCAATAAGGGTTACCCAAAGAGCTTGAAAGATAAAGAAATAAGTGCTCTTTAAAGATTTACTACTAATATTGTATCTCTGTTTACTATTGAAATACAGTCAGTCTATGATTACCATAGCAATTAATATGCTAAATATTTCTCATTTGCTAATATATTTTATGAAACTCTCTCATTCTGACAGCTTAAAAGGGACCTAAATTTCTCATTCTCAAATTCAATAAGGAAAATAGCCATGGCTGATGGATTTACATGATGTAAGATTTGCTGAAAAGTAATGAAATTATATTTCAAGGCTATATAATTTGCTCTTACCAGAATAAATATGCATATGTAAGTTACAAAACTCTTGGCCAATTAAATAATTTTATAAACACTGATAATAGGGGCTCTAATATTTTTCATGATTATGTACTGCTTAGATTAAAGATTAAAAGGAAATGTCATTCATCAAAAAAGTCTTACAGACACAAATGCAACAAAAAATTATAGTTTACTAAGAATAGTTTTTGTCAATCTCTAAGTTGGAAAAAAAAATAAGACCCTGAACAATAACACTAAAAAAGTGAATTTTGTGACACATATTTTATCACTGTCTATGTTATAGTAATCACAATGCATTATTTATTGGGTTAACAAATCTCATTTGGGCATTGTGTACTTAACTATATCATTAAAAACAAATACAGAAATTGACCTTCTAGTGCTAATGGTTGTTGATAGGGAATCAGGGAGAAGAAAGAGAAGAAACACAAAACTCTACTGCTATGGGAGAGGCAGGAATATATGGTAAACCCAGCGCTGTATCTTGAGAACAGGCAAGGACACCTGAGCAGATATTTCTCCAATACCAAGTTCACAATGTTTGCATAAGACTGAGACTGAATCAGAATGTCAGGAGTAGTTTATTCTCCCATCTCCTCAACACAACATTAACAACATAACCATCAAGCACAGCCGGGAGAGCCATAAGGCAAGGTCCTCTTGTGAGCAGTGCAAAGGGATAAACCAAAGTCAAAGGATGATCTGGTTTTGCGATGAACCTCTGACATGTTAACCCGCACCCAAACCATCAAAATGTGATTAGCTGAACACTAGCTCATACTCTCAATGCCTAACAAGAGAAAAGGCTTGTTCATCTACAGATGTAAAAAATAATTTATGTATTTATTGTGATATATAATTTGTTCAGCTTTCACCAAACAATCCGAAAGTGTATAAAATGACAAGAAAACAGGGTGGAGAGATAAGCAATTATCAGCATGAGACTGAGTGAAGATGGAGTTGTTGGAACTACCAGGCCGGGGTCACCAGTAGACTCAACACATTCACAAAATGAATCATGAATTTGTAGGTTATTAGAAACTAACCAAACTGAAACAGTAAGATGGAAAAGAAAGTGCGAAAACAAAGAATACACAAGAGATGTGAGGAAGTTTCAAACAGCGTAACACCACACCAGAGTGTCAATCGAGAAAACATGGTGGTAGTAACAACAAACCCCTCCACCTCTCAGTGGTTTAATACCAGAAGAGGCTTTAGTGGGGAGTGTGAACTCCAGAAGTAATGAGGAGTCTCTATCCCTGTGTATAACAGAAGCTGATTAGGGAAACCGGACTTTTACCAAAACCTGTAAGTACCAATGTAGTTGTACCCCTTCACCTACTTGGGTAATGTCAGAGAAAGCCAGATAAAATAAAAGCTTTAAATGAGATCCAGAGTATCATAATACCCCAAATGTTTGGATTTCAATAGAAAAATCACTCATCATAACAAGAACATGGAAAATCTCAACCTGAATGAGAAAACATAAACAGACATCAGTACTGGGATGACATGGGTGTTGGAATGATCTGACAAGGATTTTAAAAACACCATCATAAAAATACTTCAACAAGCAATCACAAATATACTGGAAACATAAAAAAAGAAACTCTTGGGCAGCCCGGGTGGCTCAGGGGTTCAGCCCAGGGCACGATCCTGGAGACCCGGGATCGAGTCCCACGTCAGGCTTCCTGCATGGAGCCTGCTTCTCCCTTTGCCTGTGTCTCTGCCTCTCTTTCTCTCTCTGTTTCTCTCATGAATAAATAAATAAAATCTTAAAAAAATAAACTCTCAGCAAGAAGTATAAATTCCCCCCAAAAAAATAGAGTATATAAAAAATCCAATAGAAATTTTATTTTTTTTTTCTGATAGAAATTTTAGAAATAAAAAGTACAATAGCCAAAATTTAAAAAAAAAAATGGATGGGAACAGAATAGAGGCAACAGAAAAGAAAAAAAAATAATCTCACTGGAACATAGGAAGAAATAGAAATTACCAATGAACAAAAGAGAAAACAGAATTAAAAGAAATGAATGGGGTCTCTGGGACTTGCAGGCCTGGTACAAAAGTCTAACAGTAGGATCATTAGAGACCTGGGAAGAAGAGGACACACAGGTCAAGGCTGGAAAAGCAGTAGGATGAATAATAACAGCTCTAAACCTACAGATTTAAAGGTGAGCAAATAGCAAACAAGATAAATTCAAAGCAATTCTGACAAAGACACATCATAGTGAAACTTCTGATAGTTTGATACAAAGAAAAAAATCGTAAGAGCAGTCAGAGTAAATATCCCCCTACCTATAGGGGAAGGACATTCAAAAGGCAGATTTCTGGGATCCCTGGGTGGCGCAGCAGTTTGGCGCCTGCCTTTGGCCCAGGGCGCGATCCTGGAGACCCGGATCGAATCCCATGTCGGGCTCCCGGTGCATGGAGCCTGCTTCTCCCTCTGCCTGTGTCTCTGCCTCTCTCTCTCTCTCACTGTGTGCCTATCATAAATAAATAAAAAAAATTAAAAAAAAAAAAAAAAAAAAACAAAAGGCAGATTTCTCATAAGAACCCATCAAAACTCACAGACCGTGACTCATTTTTTTAAGTGCTGAGAAAAAGAATCATCAATCCAGATTCTTTATCAAACAAAAAGAGCTTTAGGAATGAAGAATTTATGAAGACATTCTCAGATGAAAGGAAACTATGAATCTGTCACCAGCAAATCTATGCTAAATCTTAGAACAATCAAGAAAGAAGAAAACAAAGAAGGTGAAAAAGTGTGGGTAAATAGCAGAGAGATCCCTTCTCTTGAGTTGTTTTTTAAAATGGTTTCATATTAAAGCAAAAATTTAACAACATCTGAGACTCTCAAGATCTATAGAGGAAATACAATAGATCTTTAAGTAGCATTAAGGGAGGTCACTATACCACTTAAACAGGTGACTGTGATGCCCAGTGGATTTTCCCATATGGTACCAAATTGTTTTTTAAATTAACTAGTTCTCATTTTTCTACATTTCATTCATGCTTGTACTATAAGACTTTCAATTTTTTCTATTCTAGTAAGTCTGAAGAAGTGCTGAATAATTAATCTAAGATGTGCATCTCAGATGACCACTAAAGTTGGGCATCTTGTCATGTGTTGGTTAGAGTTTCCCCTCATCCAGATGCCTGTTAAATCATTACACTTTACAAAATCTGGTATTTATTACCTGGGTGATATGCATGCTTGGTTGCTCTAGGATATCAAAAGATAAGTCTGGGATTTCTAAGAATTTGCACAAAGTACATGTATCTCTTAATTACCAGAGATATCTGTACCAGATTATTGTACCTCAGGCTGCAGTTCACAGCAGCATCAAAATTTCCCTGATGAAACCAATGCTTATCTCAGGTTACATGCTTTTCTATTGGCTAATGGATTATTTTTAAGACTTCAGTCTTTTTTTTTAAAGATTTTATGTATTTATTTATGAGAGACACAGAGAGAGGCAGAGACATAGGCAGAGAAGCAGGCTTTCAGGGGAGCCCAATGTGGGACTCAAGCCCAGGACCCTGGGATCACGACCTGAGCCAAAGGCAAATGCTCAACCACTGAGCCACCCAGGTGCCCCTAATGGATTATTTTTAATTCTGTGGAATTTACATTACAACCTGTGATTAATGATCCTGAAGAAAATGAATTAATGATCCTGGAGCCCTAAATTGGTACTACCACTTAAGAAAAGAACAGCCATGATAAAAGCTGTAAGCTTATCAATTAAAACACAACTATTGTTAGAATGGTTATAGAAGCATGCCTCAAATATACTCTGTCTACAAGAAATTCACTTTAAATAGGCTTAAAAAAAAAGATGGGAAACGAATGTCACAAAATAACTGAGCAAAAGAAAATTAGGGTTAGCTGTATTAATTTCATCCATATATGATTGCCATGGACTGAATGTTTCTGCCTCTCTTCACACCAAATTTATATGTTGATGCCCTAACCCCTAATCCCTAATGTGATGGTATTTGGAGGTGAGACCCTAGGGAAGTGATTAGGATTAGATTAGGTCATGCCAGTGAAGCCATCAGGGTGGAATTAGCAGCTTTATAATAAGAGAGATATGTCTTTCTCTATCCCTCCTTTTTTCACTCTGTCCCTCCATCCCACTGTCCCTCTGTTCCTCCCACAGAGGAAAAGCTATGTGAGTCTATGGGATTTTGCTATGAAAGCCTGAACTGATTAAGACAATCGTATAACTACAAATTCTAAACACTAAATTCATAGCCAAGATTCAATTAAAAATTGAGAAAAGCCAAACTATATAGAAGCAACAAATTAAACAAAGTGTTCTACTGAGTTAAAAGAACAAAGTATCAAACTTTAGATATTATTAATAACCTCAGAGAGATGTAAGAGAATTTTGTATCAATGGAAAGTTAAACTGAGATATTAGAAATTAGGATTTGGTCATTGACATTAAAATGGTAGAATGGGTGAGCGGAACAAGAAAAATGGTTATAATTGAAGAATAAATTTGTTAGTCAAAAATGCAGTCAACGAATTACCCTACAACATACTGCAAATAACTTATGGAAGGCATAAAGTAAAAAAAAAAAATTAAAGCAGAAGGCATATCAAGAACTTTAAATATTTGCCTAAACAGATTTTCTAAAGAAGAAACCTTCATGGTCATATAATATGCAAAGCAATACAGATGGACATTTTTCAGAACTGCAGACATCATCCGTTCTGAAAGAATCCCCTCAGATACCGAACTTGATATCTTTCTCACAACATATTTGAAGAAAGTAGTCTTTCTTCAAATGCCCGAGGTCATTAGCGATTCCTGAAACTTTTGGGAACGATCATTCAGTTTTGAAATAGGAAGGTGAAGAACTTTCTAAATACACACGTTATGACTTAGGATCATAGCACCTATGGAGTTTATGTAGAAAAAGTAACAAGATTTACTAAAATAAGCACGTGCATTACATACCCAGTTGACTCTTAAACTGCCCTACTTATTTTTTTTTTTTGGATTTTTTTTTTTTACCAGTACAGGACTATAAATTTATTTCCTCTTCCTTAATGATACTTTCTTTATCTTGTTTTATTAAGAATACAGTGTATAACACATATAACATACAAAATATGTGCTCATTAACTCTCATATTGGTAAGGCTTCTTATGTTGTTGGGCTATTGGTAGTTAAGTTCTTGGGGGGGCAAAAGTTATACATAGATTTTTGACTATGTGGGGCATTGGTACTCCTATCCCCATGTTGTGTAAGGGTTGTCTGTATACACACATACCACAAAGAATTTAAGAGTAAACCACTGAATACAACACTGTAGTCAATAGCAAGGAGCCCATGAAAACCTGCAGTAATTTCTAAAGTTGTAAGATGTTACTAAAATGTCTGCTAGTCATTGATTACAAAAATAAACATATTCTCCAAGTAGAATCCCAGATTATATGAATATGGGAAGTAGCCCTGAACAGATGGAGACAGGGAAGGGGTAGAGGTGGAAGTTATCTTGATGGGTAGGGAATATACTTATTCATTAATATGGGGTAAAATGCATACCTTTTATTTAAAAGTAATTGCTGGTAGAAGAGATATAGGATATATAATTTGCCCTTTTTTGAGGGGGGGTTCTATTTTTCTTATCTCTTTATGTAACTAATTTACAAGAGTACCTTATGTAATCTAAAGGGACTTTTCCCTTACTGATGTTAAATTTGCAAATACCCTCTCCCAATCTCTGATTTGCCTTTTATTTCACCGATATAGTCTTCATTCAATAGAAATCTTTCATTTTTATTCAAATAAGCCACTTTTTAAAAAATTTTTGCTTTTAAGAAGTTCTTCCTTACAGCACAATCATGAACATATTTTTCTCCTAGATTTTTATAACACTGTGGTCCTGCTATTCATAACAGGTCCATGATAAATTTAAATTTTATCTTTACATATTGTGTGACTTTTATTTTTCTCTACACCACCGACTAAGAATCCTTTCTTCCCCTATGTGAATTACCACCTTTATAATGTACCAGATTTCGACATATACATGGTCTCTCTCTGATCTTACCGACATTGGTCGTTTTTCTCCAGTCATGTGCCAGTAGCCAGTACCACACTATATGTCAAAGAACAAAAAGTCAATTCTCAAAGAAGAGGAACAATAAACGTTAACACATACCTGGAGAAAACTCAAATTTACAAGTGAATAGAGATGAAAACTTACATACTAATTAGAGAAATCTAAGTAAACAATGAGTTGCAAATTTTATTCACATAAAGATATAAAAAGATGCAGAAAAAACTGAAAATAGTGATCAATACTGAAAATGAGAATACACTGTGAGGTATCATCAAGGGTAACTTTTGTTTAATCTGTATTATTTGATTTTCTTAACACAAAATATGTGTTAATGTTATTGACTTACTTGGTTAAACGTAAATGAGATTCAGTTGGCCAGTATCTCCCCCCATGCTCTCTACAATCCTTCTTTCTCTAAACCTCTCTATATGTGAGACTCATACTTATTTTCTCTCTACTTACAACAGTCTGCCTCCTGGAGACTCTCCATAACCTCTTGACTTTGTAAGTGATGAATCACTTTCTTAACATCTTCCAAATATGGACAATCTCCCACTATTGGGACTATGGGTTCACAAGCGCTTTCCCAGCTAGGTTGCAAGCTCCCTGAGGATAAGATAGAGTCTCATCCATTGCCAATCCCCCAAATGCTAAAGGGTAGAGCCTGATTATATATGTACCCAAAAATGTAACAAATTAATATACAAACACACAAATAAGAGTGAATCAATGAAGCAATGTTTTAGAAGACAAGAAAAATAGTTTAGATTCTTCAGTATAATAGGAAACAGGAAGTCACAAAAAGTCTTTGATTAGGGGAAAAACAAAACTGCTGAGGCCAGTATGTAGGAATCATTGGAAGCAAGCCTAGAGACTATCATACATGGGCTTGAATTACTGATAGGAAAACAATGGAAATTTATTTAGGTGATGGATATCAGACAAGACATATTTATAAGGAAAATAAAGTGGATTTGAATTGTATTTCCCTATTTACTCAAGCTCCATGAAGGCAATGACTTCATTAGATTTACTACTGTATATACAGTACCTAACCTAGGACCTAAACACAGTGATCCCTACATAACTATTGAACGTTGACAGGAAGAATGGATGATGTATGAAATAATAATTGTCAGTAAAAAATTCAATCAATTTCTGAAGATAGGCTGTGATAGAAAAATGAAGATCTGGGCAGCCTTCAGTCCAGAGCGTGATCCTGGAGACCCCAGATGGAGTCGAATGTCGGGCTTCCTGCATGGAGCCTCCAGCTCCTCCCTCTGCCTGTGTCTCTGCCTCTCCCTATCTCTGTGTCTCTCATGATTAATAAATAAATTCTTTAAAAAAAAAGAAAAGAAAAATTAAGATCTAGTAATAACTAAAATGTTTTAAGTATAAAGAAAAATATTATTGCAGCTGAAAAGCATGATTGGTCTGGGTACAGAAGTAAAAAGTAGATGTCATATTGAGGTGTAATGAGTCACCCAAAGGCATTTGATTCTTGGATAATTGGAGTAAAAGGCTGGAGTGAGCAGAGGAGAACCAGATCAAATACACAGATTTAGAAGTTGCCCAAGTGGAGTGCAGAACTCAACCCAAGGAGACTCCAAAGAGTAAATGGAGCAAAGCCTTATTTGCTTTTCAAAACTGCATCACAAAGCTAATGGAACATATCGCCTCAATATAATTAAAAGAAAATAAAGTAAAACAAATAAAAGGATAGAATATATTCTGGAATATATTAGAAAACATTACGATTCTTAGGATGATGTTTCTAAATGCCAATTTGGTTGCTCTTTGAAAAAGCAAGAACTAATTCTCCAGGATACATTAGCAAAAACATGTAGTGAAAGAAATGCTTATTTTATAAGACATATATTCAATATACAAAAATAATATCTGCAGTAAAATGTTCAGAGATTCTACATCTTATGAAATTTAAAAATAAATTTACAGAGTCCCACAGAGAATGAATATACAAAAGCAGGTAAATTTCTATTAAAATCCATAGAGTGGTATGTTAGCTGGTATCAAATTATACCCTTTTGGAGAATTTAAATTACCATAATATTTCTATAGAAATGTTATTTTTATATGCGCATACACACAACACCGCAGGCATAGAATATGAAAAAAGTTACTATGTAATTTGTAGAATGAGAAAGTAGAAGATAAATTTCAAAGCCTCCTTATCCATTTCAAATAATAATGTTGTTGGCAGAAAACTTGATTATTTTATAGGCACATTCTCACTTTTTACAATAAATGATATCCTAAAATTTCTTATAAATTTAATCATATACTAAGAAAGCACTGCTCCATAAAATAATATTATTGTAAATTTATTTTAGGGAAATGTAATGGTTATCTTGTTACCAAAGGGAAGTGTGAACATTTTATGCTATCTAAGCTAGAAAATTCTCATGATCCCACATTTAAGTTTTTAAAAACCTAAGACCAAATGATACAAACGTTTTTTGTCACCTTTGTTTCCATGGTAATGTGAATGATTTCTTTTATAAACTAATACCATATGAGAAATAATCGCTTCTTTTATACTTTAAAATTTGAGAAAACACTAATTTGCATTTATCATGTATGTCTGTGTGGCAGCTTAACACATCCCTTAAATTAACAAAATACATTTCTTTTAAAACATTAATAAAGTAGTAAAACATTTCCTTTCTGATATGTCAGACCCAGATTAAAACTTAGGCATCTTCAAAGGCACTGGAATATTTGTGTTATTGGGACTTAATTCAGTGAAATGAAGTTTGCAAAAGGAAAATGGTATGTCATCACGTTTTCCTACTAATGGAAAACATGCTCTTGTGCTCTACGATAAGAGGCGGGTGACAGTCAGTGTTGAGAATATCCAAAGTCAGACAATTCAGCCAAGATCCAGGGCAGTCACAATATTCATTATTAAAGGACCCAACAACTTGATTAATATTTCACTCTGAAGAGGTTTCAGGAATTCAGTGAAATTCATGAGCACATTTTTCATTTAAATAAAAACTTAAAAATTACCTCCAAGCCCCTAAATAATTGAATAATATTTCTTTTTTTTCCCACTATATTAAAATATAAAATGTTGGAGGTGGAGACATGGAAGGAGTAATTTCCTACACAAGCAGCAACTGGGATCCATATAGCCTTCACAGGAAACTTATATATTAGAGCCTCTTATTTGAAATGATTCAGTAATGGATAGTATGTAATACAAAGGTACACATAAATATTATTATCTTAGTATATAAAAGGCTGACTTATATTGAGTCCAAACTTTCAAAAAATTTCCCATCAAGTTTAAACATGTTTCCTTCCATTACCCTTCACATGTATATGACATCTTCTCAAGTAGTTAGGAAAGCATTACAGATACAGACTTCACATTTCTGGAATAGTATAGTGGTATGGGAAATGCTAACTGTGCTTAACTCCATGACATAATAACTCACATTTACTGAGTATTATTTTTCCAAAGAAAGACATTTGTTTTCAAATAAGAGACAATAATTCTAACAATAGAAGGAGATGTGTAAGGTGGTTGAATGCAATGCGTGAAGAGGAAGCAGGATTTCTCAGAGACTAAGAATTACAAACATATTGAGAGATTCAGCAGCAAGAAAAACTCTCCTGCATCTGCATTTGTTATATATCATATAAAAGAAATTGATACTGCTCCTCCCAGCATACAAGGGCAGAATAAATAGAGAGAACACCGGTAGAAATGAAGAGGCAGAAATAGAGGGAAATACTCTTGACTACCAGAAAAATAATGAATGCATTTTAAGAACACCAACTTACTTAAATACCCTACAGTGACTTTCCCATTTGTGATTTAAAATGGGAATTAACCACTTCTCTGCCACCCTATGCATTTTTCTGAATATGTACACAAATTTTCATGTATTATGTTTTCTTAAATTGAGGTATATCTTTGTGGCTATCTTTCTACAGTATCCCAATTAATTAAATTCATTTAAAAATAATATTGATTTTTTTATCAAGTGTTTTAATTCCAGTGTAGTTAGCAGTGTCATATTAGTTTCAGGTGTATAATATAGTGATCCAACAATTGCGTACATTGCTCAGTTCTCATCGTGACAAGTGTATTCTTAATTACTTTTACCTATTTCACCCATTCCTCTACTTGCCTGCCCTCTGGTAACAAGGGACTTTCCTAATTCTGAATTCAAGGCCCTTTATTATAGACACGGTTATACTGATGAAAAAGAAGCAAGAGATATATTGGATGCATTTATTTTTTTTAAGATTTTATTTATTTATTCATGAAAGACACACACAGAGAGAGAGAGAGAGAGAGAGAGAGAGAGAGAGAGAGAGAGGCAGAGACACGGGCAGAGGGAGAAGCAGGCTCCATGCAGGGAGCCTAATGTGGGACTCGATCCTGGGACACGATCCTGGGACTCAATTCTGGGACTTCAGGACCATACTCTGGGCAGAAGGCAGGTCCTAAACCACTGAGCCACCCAGGGATCCCTATTGGATGCATTTAAAAGTTTGTTCTTTTAGGAGGAGTCTCGCCTTATGTAAACATAAGCCGATCGCAGGTAGAGATTCTGGAAAGTATCCTATGGGGCAACAAAAGACATTCTCACAATATTTAAGAAGAAGATATAAAAACTTGGGACACAAATATGAAAATCTTCATAGATAAGTTATAAAGGCTTTCTTTCATCAGCAACATTTGGAAACGCTGAGCTTTAACAAATGGTTAAATGGTAAGGGCAGATGGTAACTGACGCATACAAGAAAAATGAAGACATTTAAATTTGAATTCCTTAATTAGAAACGAATTCCAACGACTTATATGTATACTTATGAAAACAGCCCAGATTGTTATCTGTGCCCGATCTCTCTTCACAGTGGCATGGTGAGCAGAATCCTAATTGGTTTCAGTAGGAAAGATTTCATTCAAATTATTATTTTCCCATTGTGTAAATGTTGTTGGTACAGATTGATATGTCTGATGCTCATGTTTCCTTTGTAGGTCAGACTGTTAATCATAGTACTACAGGGTTATTGGAGATTCATAAATATTAAATTATATAATATACACAAAATGCTTTGCCACAAAATATGAAACATAATAGATGTCTGAAAATGTGACCCTAAATTTTCCTTCTTCCGTGTTAATATCATTTTGTATTATTGAAATACAAATTTGACATTGTTCTAGTCCTCATGCTTACATGTTATAGTCCTGAGGACTATAAAATACAATTAAAATTGTATTTTAATAATTTTTTGAACTACATATTTTTCATTGGTATATGCATTCATATTTAATCATATTTGATGTTTAGTGCTATAGATACATAGTGCATTTTCATTAGAGAGTTTTCAGATAAGTGAAAAAAGTGAAATAAGGCTTTTAGAGAAGGTCTAGTCTTTGCCTGAACAGGTGGCAAAATATTTCCACAGATCAGCTTTTCCTAAGGATGTTGTGTCATTGCTGTCAAGCAGTGTATCGTGTCAACGCTGTCACTGACGTGGTTGTACTTAATGATTATGTTGTTTTCATATTGAAAAAGTACATGAATATCACTGCAAATATTCAAGAATGTCAAAGATAAGGCAATGCAATTGTAAGTCAGACATTAAAAGCAGCAGCAATTCAATGAAAATCATTTGAGCATTTTAATGCCATGTACAGATTCAAATAACACTCCAGAAGTTATGAAATTACCCTAAAAGTCAGTTTGCTATTTAAAGCTTCATGAAATCTCCTAGGACAATGGTGGGAGATAGTTGCATGAAAGAAGATTTCTTTAGGTGTTATCTATTTTTATACTTTATGTGTAAAAATTGTTTTTCCTGAGGAAGCATTTTTATGTTCACTTCACATATTACATGAGAGCAAATAAATAAATCTAAAATAATGTAGACAAAAATAGTGTATCTACTTGTTCTAAGTAGAACATAAACGAGATCTCAGAATAAGCTTCCTAATTAGTTCTTTCTTAGGACAAGAAAATTGGTCATTGAAACAGAAATCAGTTCCTGAATTTAAACATGATCCCCTTTAGTGAAGGCTATTACCCAGTAAGTGTACCACTCTTTGGTGGAGTTTAAGATTTTATATATTTAATGTCTTGCTAAGCACCTATCATTTTATTAGTTATCAGTTAAAACATTCTGGCAAGGGTGAGCAGAGTACATTATTGAATAGATATCTGTCAGGGATAAATGAACCAAGAGAGAAGAAGTAAAATTCTCAGAATGAGCTGTTAAGGGGAAGATGATGGACTTTAGTGCTGGATCAAACCAGGTGACAAGCCAAAGTTTAGGGCCTGTACTTTAGAGAAGCTGGAATAAAGTTTGCTCAAGTCAAAGTTCAGTGGATAACTAATGGGCAATTGTAAGTCTTTGGTCAGTCCCAATGAGATGCAGTATTATTATCACTACTTGGCAAAAATTATAAAGCTTAATAATACCAATTGCTATCAGGGTTTTGTGTCAACAAAACTGTTAAACATTGTTGGGAAGCTAACTTGAAGCAACCACTTTGGAAGAAATTTATATTATCTTGTTTGAATGAATAACAATTACACCATTAGACATCAGGCCATACCAGTACTCTTGTACATGTAGACTTAAAACATGGAAGTACTGTATGAAATGGCAAAATATAGAAACAACCCAAGTACTTATAGAAAATATAATGGGAAAAATAATGATACAGGCACAAAATGGAATATTTTAGAGGAATTTAAAAAAAACTGGAGCTGCATGTGACAATATCAATGAATCTTAGAAACATAATACTAAGTGAAAAAACAAGTCTCAAAGTATCATGTCCAGGACAATTCTATTTTTGTAACTATCAAAGACAAATGAAAATCAAAGCAATATATGTTGTTAGTAATATGTAATTTATACATGGAATCAACTTCTAAAAACCTTAAGGATGATAAATGTAAGTCAGGATTGTTTATACTGGGGAGGAGGCAGACAGATGGAATATGGGGTAGCCATAATAGAAATGATAATGTTCTAGTTCTTAAGTCTACAAGACTGCAAGTTGGTTGCATCTTAAAAACTTGATTTCATATTTAAGAAACGTCAGCCATCACTATTTCAATTAAAATGTGTTTTATTTCAGAGCAATTTATTGGTGGTTCTACATGAGTAGAAAAACATCTGCCCATATTGTACACCTGAAACTAATATGACACTGTATATTAGCTATACTGGAATTAAAAAAAAGAAAAAGAGATGGACCAACTAAAAAGAGAGAGAAAAAGAACAAGTAATATTAGATTTAGTCCATTTACTAATTAAATTAATTTTAAATAATTAAAATGTGAATGTAATATAAAATACCTGTCCATTTTATGGGGGGAAAAAGAAAATAAATATTTTGTTTTAGAATTAGACTGTTTTACAATCATCCCAATTTTAAAATATTTTACCCTTTATTAGTGAGGTATATATCTTGAGTGATGTATTCATTAAGTGGATAAATGAAAATCTCAGGTCTTTTTACCAATCAAATTTCATTTCGCAAGATGGACTTTGAGAACACTCAACTAGGACCAAATCCTTAGTTGTTACCTGATTCCAAACTCTCTATCTGAATTTTCATTTCTGCTATTTTCTGATACTGTATTTTTTTCCCCTGGGACCCTCCCTTCCCATCATCTGTGTTTATTTAAATTTTATCTGTCCCCTAGTAACAGCTAAAGTGGCATCTTGAACAGAGTCTTGTAGCTAACACTCTAGATGCCTATTCCTCCCTGCCATGTCTGAATGCTATACAATCAGTCTCTCTCCATCTGATTAATAATAATTCCTTGAGAACGTTATCCCTGTTCCACATTTATTTACATTTCCAGTACTACAAGAGCACCTTTACTTAGCTGAAGATGTTTTTCCCGTAATACATTTTATTATGTGAAAGTATATAAACAACTTGAATTAGCTTACATCTTATGTCTATAATTTATCATTAGCATGTTTAATTTTCACATAAAAATGATTAAAAATAAATGTGTTCTTTTAGGTTATTAACATATCAATTCTACCATAAATCAATTTAGAATTTGTTACTATATTTAAAGATATATGAGGTTCATGCAGAACTTTTTTAAGAAATTGAAAAGGCTTCAAGTTGGGATATTTCTTCCTTCACTTTCCCCATACTTAAAAAGAAAGTACTTATTAATCTTCTAAGAGAAGACTCAAAATCACATATGAAAAAAGAAGACATAACAACTGTCATTATGTAAATACTGACAATTGTAAGAATATTATGAAAATTTATATGTTAAGAAATGGACAACTTAGAAAAATGGATAAATTCCTAGAAACCTACCAAACTGAAGAAAAACCTACCAAAACTGAAGAAAAAAAAAAAACAGAAAATTTGAACAGACTGATTATCAGCAAAGAAATTGAATCAACAATAATAATAAAAAAAAAACTCCCCTAAAAACTAAGACCAGTTGGCTTCACAGGTGAGTTCTACCAAACATTGAAAAAAGAATTAATATCTATTCTCCTCAAATTTTTCCAAAAAAATAGAAGGAAAACTTCCAAATTTATTCTATGAGGCCAGCATTCCCAATACCAAAACCATATAAAAAACATTAAAAAGATAAAACTACAGGCTAATATCTCTGATGAACATAGATGCAAAAATCCTCAACAAAATATTAGCAAACCAAATTCAACAATACATTTAAAAAATTCATTCACATGATCAAGGGTTTATTCCTGGGATACAACGGTGATTAGATATTTGCAAATCAATCAACATGAAGAATCACATCAATAAGAGAGACTATAAAAATGATATAATCACTTCAATAGATTCAGGAAAAGCATTTGACAAAGTACAACATCTATTCATGATAAAAACCCTCAAAAAATAGGTCTAGAGGGAACATACCTCAGAATAATAAAGGCTATCTATGAAAAACTTGCAGCTAACATACTCAGTGGGGAAAAACTGAGCACATTTTCTCTATGATGAGGAACAAGACAAGAGGTTCACTCTCACCACTTTTATTCAACATAGTACTGGAAGTCCTAACCATAGCAATCAGACAACAAAAAGAAATAATAGACATCCCAATTAGTAAGGAAGCAGTAAAACTATTTGAAGATGACATAATACTATATAGAGAAATCCCTAAAGACTCCACAAAAAAACTACTAGAACTGATAAATGAATTCAGTAAAGTTGTAAGATAAAAAAGCAATGTACAGAAACCCATTGTATTGTCATACACTATTAATGAATTAGCAGAAAGGAAAAATTAAGAAAACAATCCCATTTATAATTGCACAAAACATAACAAAATACCTAGGAATAAACTTAACCAGAGGTGAAAGACCTGTACTCTGAAAATTATAAAACAATGATAAAAGAAACTGAAAATACAAACAAATGGAAAGATAGTCCATGGTCATGGATTGGGATAATATTATTAAAATGTCTATACAACCCATACCAATCTAAAGGCTTAATGCAATCCCTTCAAAATACTAATAGCATTTTTCATAGAACTAGAACATATAATCCTCAAAATCTGATGGAACCACAAAAGATCCTGAATAGCCAATACAGTCTTGAGAAAGAAAACCACGCTAGAGGTATAAAAATTTTAGACTTCAAGTCATACTACAAAGCTGTAGTAATCAAAGCAGTATGGTGCAAGCACAAAAATAGATATGTGTATCAATAGAACAGAATAGAAAGCCCAGGAAGAAACTTACAATTATATAGTCAATTAATCTTTGACAAAAGGATATGCAATGGGAAAAAAATAATCTCTTCAACAAATGATATTGGAGAAACTAGACAGCTGCATGCAAAAGAATGAAACTAGACCACTTCCTTGCATTGTACCCAAAATAAACTCAAAATAGATTAAAGACCTATCTGAAAAAAAAAAAAAAAGACCTATCTGTGAGACCCGAAACCATGAAAATTCTGGAAGAGAGCACAGGAAGTAATTTCTCTAACATTGTTTGTAGAAAATTCTTTCTATATATGTCTCCAGAGGCAAGGGAAACAAATGCAAAACTAAACTATTGGGACTTCATCAAAATAAAAAGCTTATACACATGAAAGAAAACAGTTAACTAAACTAAAAAACAACCTACTGAATGGGAGAAGATATTTGTAAATATTTGCAAATGATGTATCTGGTGCAGTGTTAGTATCCAAAATATATAAAGAACTCTCACAACTCAACTCTCCAAAGTAAATAAACCATTCAAAAAGTGGGGAGAAGATAAACAGACATTTTTCCAAAAAAGACATGCAAATGGCCAACAGTGGCTCAATACCACTCGTCATCAGGGGAATGCAAATCAAAACCACAATGAGATATCACCTCACACCTGGGGTACCTGCGTGGCTCTGTGGTTGAGCATTTGCCTTCAGCTCAAGACATGATTCCAGAGTCCAGGGATCGAGTCCCATATCAGGCTTCCTGCAAGGAACTTGCTCTCCCTTTGCCTATGTCTCTGCCTCCCTTCGTGTGTCTCTCATGAATAAACACATAAAATCTTTTTTAAAAAAATTATCACCTCACACCTGTCCGAATGGCTAAAATCAAAACCTCAAGAAACAACAAGTTTTGGCAAGGATGTGGAAAACAAGAAACCCTCATACACTGTTGGTGGGAATGTGAACTGGTACAGCCACTGTGGAAGATAGGATGGAGGTTCCTCAAAAGTTTAAAAATAGAATTACTCTATGATCCAGTAATGGCACGGTTGGGTACTTACCCAAAGAATATGAAAACAATAATTTGTAAAGATATTTGAATAATTATTTACAATAGCCAAAATATGGAAGCAGTCCACGTGTCTATCAATAGAGTGGATAAAGAAGTGGCAGTAAGTATATACATTGGAATACTATTCATCCCTAAAAAGAATGAAATCTTGTCATTTGCAGTAACCTGGATAGATCTACCGAGTATAATGATAAGCAAAATAAGACAGTCAGAGAAAGCAAATACCATGTTTCACTCATATGTTGAACTTAATAAACAAAACAAATGAATTAAAAAATATGTGTTATAAGTATGTAAATTATATGTGTTATAAATATGTAATGGAGGATTACAGACGGGCAAGATGGGTGAAATAGGTAAGAGGAATTAAGATTACATTTACCATAATGAGCACTGAGGAACGTAGAATTTTGAAGCACTATGTTGTACACCTAAAATAATAACATTGTATGTTAACTACAGTGGAACTAAAATTTTTAAAATTTTAAAAATAAAGTATATATTATAAACCACTATTAGTATATGAATTATATATTTTATAGTTTTATATTATTGCAGTATGAATATTTATATTTCCATTATCATGAATGTTCTCATAACCTAATGAGCCAAGAGGACACAATTTTTGAATAAATAGCAAAAATACCATTTGTAAAAATATAACAGATATTCCAGAAAAGACAAAATTAGAGAGCAAAAATTTAAACAATGTTATTTCAAATACATTTTTATAAAGTCTGACTTATCTAATAGCATATATAATATTATACTTTCTTTAACCTATATTTGTAATATTTACATAAGTTATACTACTAAATATCCTAGGTATAGTGCAGAAGTTTTGCAGCTTTTTAAATGCTATGAAAATATACAGAAACCCAAGTATAAAGGCCTTGTAGGACTTTATAAACTAAAGCTATAACTAAAGCTTTTAGCCTTTGGTATTTTGCAATTTACTATTGCTCACCTCTTAACATTTCTGCAGATACAGATCTGCACATTTTGAAATGCTTGAGTTTGTGAAACTTTCTCATGTCTACTTTAGATAAAAATATTTTAGAATAAAAATACTGCTAAGGAGAATTCAGCAAGTTCTAGTCAACTCAACCCCTGAAACCAAGGAGTATAAAACTATCTCCTATCTCTTGAATAGAAATCAAATACTTTAAGCTCTATGTAAGTTGTACCCAGTACTCTGGTTAATGGCATTTCTTAGTTTTGTAACTAGAAATGCTTCCTCTACTTAAACCAAGACTTGGACTTGGTGTTCAATATAATACATAGATGGTTATTCAAATGATTTATTATTTATTACCATGATTTCATATTGGATGCTCTCAAGAGCTACAAGGGGATATAAACTTGCCTTAAGATTCCTAACATTTTTTATTTTATTTATTTTATTTTATTTTATTTTATTTTATTTTATTTATTTATTTTATTTTTAGAACAAGAGAGCATGTTCATTAGAAACATAGAAGAGAGGAAGAAGATAAAATACATAAGAAAAGGAATAACAAGGGGCAAGATTTCTCAGGAGATGGTAATGGTATTCTTGAAGGGAGGGGACTGACTTCCAATAGAAGGGTGCCTCATTATGGCAGGAGGCAAAGATGAGAGAATGGATGGGATCACATCGTGGATTGGGAGGTATTGTACCTTCAGATGATTAAATCCCTAAAGGATTCTGTTTCCCCTATGAGACATAAAACAGTATCTTATGAGAGAATGGATGGGATCACATCGTGGATTGGGAGGTATTGTACCTTCAGATGATTAAATCCCTAAAGGATTCTGTTTCCCCTATGAGACATAAAACAATATCTTATGTTAGTTGCTCAAGTAAACTAAGAATGAACCCACCGTAAGGTGTTACTGTTTGCTGCTTCTTCCAGGTGAAACCTCCCATACCTGGGTATCTGAAAGAATCACTTGCTTTTCCCAACCATCAGTGTTTCCCCTGCCATCCTATCCAAAAGGCATGATAGTCATTTTCTATTTCTCATAATGCATTTTCAGCTTCATTGACTTATCACCACTTAGCATACTGAACACGTCTTTATTTTTTGAATATTTCTTTATTTATGGATCATAATCTGCAGGACAAAACTAATTCTGCATGTTTTGTTCCCAGTTATATGTAGCACCTAGAACCATCAGGACCTGGCCACTAAGTGCTCAATAAATATGTATGAAAAGAAATACGTTGATTCTGTGGGTGGCAGTGGGAAAATAGAGAAGGGACGAGAGGGTAGGCATAGCTGAAGTTTCTATGGGTTGCAAAGGTCTGAAGTGGAAAGCTATACAGAATGCCAAAATAACTGGACCAGAGATGCAGGGTCAGTTTCCAAGGCAATTTGGGAACCTATCTGAGGCCCTCCTGGTGATGCAATGATCATGGATTTATGGTGGTACCATATTCCATGTTTCATTAATTTCTCCAGCTATACTTCAATTATTTGGCCCAGCATGGAAAAGGCCATAAATTGAAGAGAATAACATAAAAATGATAATATAAGAAAGTATATGTTAGATAGCAAGTAAAAGAAAAAGGCAATGCCATTGAGCAAGAAGGCTTCAGGAAAGTCAGCAGAGTGGGTACAATTTAAATAGTGCCTGAAAGTCTATTTTAGTTACTACAGAAAGGAGATTGGTATTTTGGGTTTAAGGTAGGGAAAAAAGAAAACAATAAACAGGTGCAAAACAATTACTCTGTATATCAACAATGTGCTATTATTGTAATTTATTATCATTATTGTTACCATGAAAACAAATGTGCTAACTGCTTTCATACTGTTGTGTAACATTTCAGAGGCCATAAATTTGTAATTAGTGCATGCACGCATGCGCACATGCACACACACGCTCAGCTCTAATTAATAAAAAATAAGTTAAAATATGTCAGGTTATCCTTCTTGCCCAATGAGAAATATTTATGGAGTTGTAGGATGGAGCTGGGGAGGGAGAGGAAAAGGCAAAAGACAGAACTTACCTATCTTAAGAGGAAACCACTTAAGTAATAGATAATTTCTGGTACCACTCTAAACTAAGCAGACATGACCATCTCCTTTTGTTTCCTTATTTTTAAGCCCCCAAGATGACTCTAATGCATGTGCAGTCATTTTATTTTAAGCCCTATACTTAAGTAGTAGGTATACTGCAAATATGTGCTGCAAATTCCTTTCAAAGTCTCTAACTTTAAATCTAGTTATTACAATTATCCTACAATTTGACCAATGAGATCAAGAAATGTACGTTAATGATAGATAACTAATTAGATGAGACAGCTGTTTCAGAAACTGTTGGCCACTGACACTCTCCTTTCTTTAGCAGAATGCAAAAAACAGATTACCCCAAGGTCGTGGAGAAATAAATGCTTTAGTCAAATAAAAATGTCATGCTCATAGTCTCTCCTTATCTCAAATTATTTTGAAAAATCAATACTAAGCCATTGTTCAAACTACGGTGATTTTTGTCCTGCAAAATACATTAACCTAGTTCTCCATTTCCCATAAATGTAGTATAAGATTATACGAGACCTTTGCTGGTCTATGATGCATCCATTGGGGATTATTATTATAATAATTAAATATATGGACACAAAATTACTGAAGCCTAATTTCAGTCACAGAATACAATTTCCATGTAAGTAGCGTATGATTAGGTGATCCAATTTGGAATGAAAACATTTACCCTAGTAGTTAAATTAGTTTTTAAAAACCATATTCAAATAAAACTTAACAACTATTGTACCTTCAGAGCTCTTAAGTTCAGCCAAATAACAACTCATCAGATGGAATATCTTCCCACAAGGATACCTAGAATGTAATTTTTGCATGCTTCAAATAATCAGCAATATCCAGTTTTAGTCAATTATATGAAAAACTGATAATTTTTTCTAAAGTGCTATATGCTATCTGTATTCTATAGCTTGAGAGGATTTTTAAAATAATTAGGATGTAGATCAACTGATGTTTATATGTGTGTGCGTATGTGTGTGCATGTGTGTAAAGTACGATGAAGTGGTGCACAGTCATTAATATGAATATGTATTCTAAGTGGAAAGCAGAAGCTACACTCTACAGGCCTTTTTGAATATGTGCATATGTACAGAAGAGATCATTTATATGCAGACACACAGAAAAGACCTAAAAGCATTTTTAACAAAGTAGAGGCTTAGACTAGATAGTAGGACTGTGGATGAGCTTCAGTTTTGTTTCAATATATTCTGATTTTTCTTTAGCTATAATTTTGGAATATAAAAAAATAATGAAGCTACAGAGTGCTTAGCAGAAAAAGATATTTGAGAACAACTAAGCCCTAAACCAAAACTTCAATGAAATATTTCAGAAAAGGACAAAAGAGAAAACGAATACACACAATGTATGCCAGAGAAGCAGAAAATAGAGTGATCATTCTAGGAAAGCCTGCATTTAAAAATGTTTTTCCCCACAAGCCAATAGTGTCCAAGGTCAATTGTTTTAATATCTATGAATTAGATCAGAAAATGTAGTGGCTTCAGCAATAACAGGCCATTACAATATCAACATAATAAAGGATAGTTCTTAAAGGATCCTGTCGTAGGAACAAAGTGTATGGATATGCTCTCCTGGGAACAGACAAGGACAAATTACTTTACTGCTGTTCTATAGGAGATTTTCCACAACATTTATGAGGGATACCTTGAGGTTACATTGTAACAGCATGCTTCAGTAACCAACACTATTAAAAGCAGTTTCAATCCATTATCTACTGGAAATCAACAAACTATAAAATCCTGTGCCAACCAGTAAAGCAAAGTCAGGTCAAATAAACCAACGTTTATGTCAGTGTTTGTTAATTGTGAGGAATAAAATTGTTGTTAAGAAATTATTTGTTCTATATCATAGATGTGGGTAGTTAAATGAAGATTGCTTTGAAAACTTTTACTCGCTCACAATAAACACATCATATATACTATATGACCTTGAAAATATAATTTTGCAATTTGGTTATTTAAGTTGATCATTAGGTTTATTTTTTTTTGTTTTTTTTTCATTAGGTTTATTTTAATAAAAATTAGAGCTTACAGTGCAGACAATCCACTGAGTATCCTTTTTTCAGAAAGAAAGTAACAATTTCCGCCCACAGTAAATAAAAAAGAAGTGACCATCATTTATTTGTCTATTTATCCAAAGCGTATAAATGAATGAACAAGCAATTAAACTTATTTGGGTGTAGGGGTAGGTGGAGGTAGCTGAGCAAGTGAGTGTGTGTGTGTGTGTGTGTGTGTGTGTGAGAGAGAGAGAGAGAGAGAGAGAGAGAAGAGAGAAAAAGAGAGGAAGAGAAGCAGCAGGGAGGAATGGAAGAAAAGGAACAGAGGGAGAGAGAAAGAGGGAAGAGAACATTAGTGATTATGGCAAGTGTGAAGCCAAGGTTGTTGATAGCCAAGCCAATGTCTCTAGCTCCATCAAACATGTTTGGTGAAACATGAATCACTAGGGATTACTGGTAATGACTTTCATGTATCAGGATGGAGGAGAAAGGGAGAATTCTCTTCTATCTGAGGGCAGCATCATGGGGAAATGGTCAGGACTATAGGATTTGGCTGAAATCCTCAGTCGGAAACTTGCCAGCTCTGTGACTATGGGTAATTTTCCTAACCTTGCTGTAATCACATTTCATATCTGGGGAATGTGATACTAATACTGATCTCATGTTTAGTATCAATATGATTAAAATTGATGATTGAATCTATAATATAGGAATTCAATGACTCAGTAAACTGTTCAGTAAACTGATAGAATGGCAGCTTTCATTGCTGTGCATGACTCAAAATCTCGATTTTGTTCCAATTTTTAAATAAATCTATTTTAAAAAGACACATTTCTACCACTATTGTAAGTATTTATTTACAATTGCTGTAGAGGAAGTGGGAATATGTGCTTTGACATTATAGAAATAGTCTGGAGCCTAGGGAAGTACCACATAATAGGTATTCAATAAAAAAAGTTGTGAAGTGAAAAGACAAAGGAAAAAAGGATTGTAAAACGAGAAAACAATTAATAAAATGGCAATAATTACATATCTAATGATAATTACTGTAAATACAATTGGGCTACATGTTCCAATCAAAACTGGATAGGGTTGACTGGATAAAAAATATAGTCCATCTGTATGTTGCCTATAAGAGACTCACTTCAGACCTAAAGACGCATACAGAATGAAAGCGAAGGGATAGAAAAAATTTCCATGAAAATGAAAACAAAAGGAAACCTAGGGCAGCAATACTTATATCACATAAAATAAACTTTAAAACAAAGACTGAAACAAGAGACAATGGACATCACATAATGATAAAAGGATTAATCCAACAAGAGGATATAACACCTATAAATATCTATGCATCACACATAGTTGCACCTAGGTATAAAAAAGCACTTTTAATAGACATAAAAAGAGAAATTAACAATAACTCAATAATACTAGGGGAATTTAACATCTCACATTAATGGATAGAACATCCAGACAGATAACTAATGAGGAAACAGTGGCCTTAAATGACACAGTAGACCAGACGGGCTTAACAGATATTTATAGACACTCCATCCAAAACCAGAAGGATACACATTCTTTTCAAAAACACATGGAACATTCCCTAGGGTAGACCACATGTTAGGTCACAAAGCAAGTTTTAACAAATTTAAGAAAATTGAAATCATATCAAGCATCTTTTCTGATCCAAATGGTATGAAACAGAAATCAATTACAAGAAAAAAGTGAAAAAACACAAATACATGGAGGCTAAACAATGTGCTACTAAACAACTGTGGATGAATGAAAAATTAAAGAGTAAATTAAAAAATACTTTGAAACAAATTAAAATGGAATTATTTAAAAAATCTATGAGATACAGCAAAAGTAGTTCTAAGAGGAAAATTTATAGTAATACAGGCTTATTTCCAGAAACAAGAAAAATCTCAAACAATCTAACCTTACAGCTAAAGGAAATAGAAAAAGAAGATACAAAGCCCAAAGTAAGTAGAAAGAAATAATAATGATCAGAGTGGAAGTAAATAAAATCAAGAGGAAGAAAATAGAAAAGATGAATAAAACTAAGCTGGTTCTTTGAAAAGATAACCAAAAGAATAAAACTTTGGCTAGACTTACCATGGGAGGGGAGGAGAGAACCTAAATAAATAATATCAGAATTGAAAGACAAGTTACAACCGATAGAGAAACACAAAAAATTATGACACTACTATAAAAAATTATAAGCCAACAAAATGGACAGTTAAAACAAAATCTCCCAAAACTGAATCAGGAAGAAATGGAAAATCCAATAGCTTGATTACAAGCAAACAAACTGAATCACTAATAAAAAATAAAAGTTCCCAGAATAAGTTCAAGTCCAGATAGCTACATAGATGAATTCTACCAAATATTTAAAGAAGTTAATAATAATTAACAGTCTTATTTACAACTGTATCAAGAAGAATAAAATACCTAAAAATAAATTTAGCCAAGGATGAAAGACTTGTACTTTGTTAAGTATTAACTCTTCTTCTCAAACTATTTTTAAAAATTGAAGAGGAAGAAATTCTTCTTAATTCAATCTATATGAATCCAGTGTTACTCTGATACCAAAACCAAAAAAGACATCACAAAAGAAGAAAATTACAGGCTAGTATCTCTGAGGACTATAGATGCAAAAATCTACAAAAAAAAATTAGCAAACCAAATTCAGTAATACATTAAAAGAATCACATGCGGAATCCCTGGGTGGCGCAGCGGTTTGGCGCCTGTCTTTGGCCCAGGGCGCGATCCTGGAGACCCGGATCGAATCCCATGTCGGGCTCCCGGTGCATGGAGCCTGCTTCTGCCTCTGCCTGTGTCTCTGCCTCTCTCTCTCTCTCTCTCTGACTATCATAAAAAAAAAAAAAGAAAGAAAGAAAGAAAGAAAGAAAGAAAGAAAGAAAGAAAGAAAGAAAGAAAAGAATTACATGCTATTATCAAGTGGGAATTATTCTGGGGATGCAAGAATGATTTATTATCTGCAAAATCGATCAATAAAATACACCACATTAACAAAATGAGAGAAAAGTCATATCTCAATAGGTGCAGAAAAATCATTTGAGAAAATTCAACATTCATTTAGGATAAAAACTCTCAACAGAGTGGTTATAGATGGAACTATCTTGACATATTTAAAGCCATATATGATAATACCACACCTAAATCATATTTACTGATGAAACACTGGAAGCTTTTCCTCTAACATCAGTAAGTAGGATACTCTTTCTTGTGCTTTTATTGAGAAGCTTCATTACAGCAATCAGACAAGAAATAGAAATAAAAGATAGCAAATTGGTAAAGAAGAAGTAAAACTGTCACTATTTGCAGATAGTGACAGTTTTGCACTTTTTTTAATAGAAAAAAAAGAAAACCCTAAAAACTCCACCAAAAACAGATAGAATATATTAATTCAGTAAAGTTGCAGAGTACAAAATTAGTCTACCAAAATCTGTTGCATTTCTTTCTACATATAACAAAGGAGAAGAAATGGAAATTAACAGTCTTATTTACAACCGTATCAAGAAGAATAAAATGCCTAAAAATAAATTTAGCCAAGGATAAAAGACTTGTACTTTGTTGTTTTTTTTTAAAAAGATTTTTTTATTTATTCATGAGAGACACAGAGAGAGAGAGAGAGAGAGACAGAGACAGAGAGAGAGAGAGAGAGAGAGAGAGGCAGAGACATAGGCAGAGGGAGAAGTGAGGTCCCCTCAGAGAACCTGATGCAGGAATCGATCCCCAGACAGGGATCACGCCCTGAGCTGAAGGCAGGCGCCCAACCTCTGAGCCACCCAGGTGTCCCAAGACTTGTACTTTGAAAATGATAAGATTTTGTGAAAGAAGTTAAAGACAACACAAACAAATAGAAAGATATTCCATGCTTGTGAATTAGAAGAATATTGTTAAAATGTCTATATTACCCAAAGCAATCTATAGTCAGTGCAATTCCTATCAATATGCAAATGGCATTTTGTCACATAACTAGAATAAAATTAAAATTTGGATGGAACCACAAGACATCCCTAATAGCCAAAGAAATCTGAGCAAGAAGAACAAAGTTGTAGATATTACATTCTCAGATTTCAAACTATACTACAAAGATACAGTAATCAACATGGTATGGTACTGGCACAAAAACAAACACACAGATCAATGGAACAAAATAGGCAAGAAATAAACCCATATTTATATGGTCCATTAATCTATGACAAAGGAGGGGAGAATATACAATGGAGAAAAGTCTCTTCAATAAATAATGTTGGAAAAACTGGACAGCTACATGAAAATAATGAAAATGGACCACTTTATTACACCCTATACAAAATTAACTCAAAATGGATCAAAGACCTAAATATAAGATCTGAACCTATAAAACTCTGAAAAGAAAACACAGGCAGTAAATTCTTGGGCATTAGTCTTAGCAATATTTTAAGGGGACTCTGTCTCCACAGGCAAGGGCAACAAAAGAAAAAACAACTGGAACTAAATCAAACTGAAAAGCTTTTGTACAGAAAAGGAAACTATCAACAAAACGAAGAAACCTACTGAGTGGAAGAAGATATTTGCCAACGATATACCCAATGAGGGGCTAACACAAAAATATATAAAGAACCCATAAAACTCAAAACATTTTTAAAAAATCCAATTTAAAAATGGGCAAAGGACAAAGAGGACATACATGTGTCCAAAAAACACATGAAAAGATGCTCAGTGTCACTAGTCATCAGGTAATGCAAAACAAAACCACAATGAGGTGTCACCGCACGCCTGTCAGACTAGCTAGCATCAAAAAGACAAGATCTAGTAATTGTTGGCAAGGATGTGGAGAAAAGGACCCCTCATACACTGTTTGTGGAATGTAAATTGGTACAGTCACTGTGGAAAACAATACAGAGGCTCCTCAAAAAATTTAAAATAAAAATGCCATATGATCCAACAATTCTATTACTAGTATTCACCCAAAGATAAACATTAATTTGAAAAGACATATGCACCTCCTTGTTCATTGTAGTATTATTTACAATAGCCGAAATATGGAAGCAACCAAAGTGTCCATCAATAGATGAATGGATAAAGACACTATACACACACACACACACACACACACACACACACACACACACACTCTGGAATGTTATTCAGCCATAAAGAATGAAATGTGTTCTTTGCTATAATATGGATGTACCAGAGGATATTATGCTAAGTAAAATGAGTCAGACAGAGAAAGACCAATACTGTATGCTTTCACTTGTATGTAGATTCTAAAAAACAAAAACAAAACAGAAATAGACAAATAGAACAAAGTGGTGGTTGCTAAAAAAGAGGGTGTGGGGAGGATGGTGAAAATAGGTGAAAAGAATTAAAAATGATAAATTCTCAGGTGTAGGGCAGCCCCTGTGGTGCAGCGGTTTAGCGCCGCCTGCAGACCGGGATGTGATCCCAGAGATCCGGGATCGAGTCCCACGTTGGGCTCCCTACATGGAGCCTGCTTCTCCCTCTGCCTGTGTCTTGCCTCTCTCTGTCTCTCTCTCTCTCTGAATAAATAAATTTTTAAAAAATCTTTAAAAAAATAAATAAATTCTCAGGTGTAAAATAATTAGGTCATGACAATGTAAAAGTATAGTATAAGGAACAGTGCTAAACTATGTATGGTGACACGATAACTAGATTTATTGTGGTGATCATTGTAATCATTTTGTAATATACACATATATCGAATCATGATGTTATACACTTGAAACTAATATCGTATTTCAACTACACTTCAATGTAAAATAATTTTTGATGAAAAAAAGATTGAATGTTGACAACAAAACTGCACAAGCAATATCTGCCCAACAATACAACACTTAGCACACTTAAATAAAAAAAGCAACTTAATAATATGTATTTTGGTTCTGTCAAAAACTTTATGTCATTAAGAACTAAATGGACACTTAAAGTTTAAGTACCAGTGAATTTTATCTTATTTGGTACAAAAATACTGATCTATAAAATCAAGACATCTACAGAGAAAATTGAAATTGCTTTTTGGCTTTTATATTTTATGTCTACAAAACCATTTCATGCCTGCATAGTTCACTCCACTATGACTGTATAGTTATTTTAAGAAATAGTAAGTCACCTTTTTCAGTATGAGCTGGCAAAGTTTAGGGGTCTTCCTTCTGTTAAGATGCAGAACAATTAGTAGCAAGCACATTACCTTTGCCTTAAGCAGCCCACACACCAGGAAAAGAAGAAAATACACAAACTGTTTAATGTCTAATATAGTTAAAATAAAGACATTATATAAAGGAAATATGAAAGCTTTTCTTCCATGAATCATCTATTAAATATAAAATGCTGTTATGTCTGTTATACTAGATTCTGGGAAAATGAGACATTTCCTCTATTTTTCATTTACATTATACCATTGCATTGTATTTTGATGTTCTTGTATCTGACCCATGATTTCTCAGAAATATTCAGGCTTCCTCCTGAGTAGTAAAGAAGTAAGTATGTCAATACCGAGCATCTATCTAAATTGAAACTGACTTATGACAGTGGTGTCTTAAATATCAACTAGACCTCCATTCACTGTTAAGCACTATCATGGTCAATGCTAGGGTCGGGCACTGTAAACCAGTGTTATGATTTTATGTGGAAGAGGATAACAGATACTTTCTATTTCAACCTAAGTTTCAGAATCAGTTTGTTAAATATGATTATAACACTCGCTGGTCGGGAGAATAAACTCTAATACTTTCCTAACTGGATGAACCATAAATCCCTTGAAAATTTCCCTTCATACTGGTGAAATGCACTGACCTCTGACATGAGTTCACTTCCCTTAAATTCAGTCTCCAGCTCTATTTTCTGTAAAGGTAGTTCATTAACTACCATATGCCAAACATGTAACTCAATTCATAATATAATGTAATAAATGTGATAAAACTGCATTGTAAACTCTGATTCCAGCCTCTACTTTTTTAAAAGTGTCCTATATATAGTCACTATATATAGACTTTTTATATATAGCCATTTAAAGGTCAGTACACACCCTGCTTTAAATGTTGACTTACCTATAAAACTTCCAAATGCCTAAATGAGTAGTTAAGCTTTTCTCCAAGTTTATAAAGACAGAATTCTTATGTAATGAGAAATACAATAATTGTTCTTAATGAGAATTCATTAACTCCTATATCACAACTTTCTCTGAGATTTTTCAGAACAAATTTATATATAATTAAAAGTTACTAAACATTCCATATAATTGACTATAAAATATTAGCTTTCATAACAGCATTTTTCCTGCATGCAATGTGATTCATTAACATAAAGAAACAGACTGTACATAAAGACAGAGTCATCTATGGGATACTTTTTGGCTATTATCAAAAAATTACAAAACAAATGAAAAAACACATATGACAACAATGTGTTCTTTATTTACCTGCAATACCTTTAAAAATTTCAAGCGTTTCACAAATACACATTTGCAAGTCACAAGTACTTATAATAACAAGGGCTTAATATCAAAAACTGTTTCAGATACCAATATTCAATAAATCGAGATTAAATGTACTGAAAACTTCATGCCTCTTTGTACAATTCTTATTTTGCTAACTAAAAAAATATTTCTAAATCTCTTTACTTTGTATCATCTAATGTTGCTTGTATTTCTGTCTTCTGGAAAGATCATAATATCTAAAAAATGGAATACTGAAAAAATAGTGTTGGAATTTTGATCTGGGGAAAAATGGAACCCAAACCAACCAGATTATATTAGAAAGAATGTTGTCAATATGATCACTGAACAAATACATTTTGTAGTAGGCAAAAAATGCATCAGAATTGGCAAGCCCACATGTTCAACAGATACATTATTACTCATGGGTTTATGTACCTTAATGAAGTGAATCATCTAATACTGCCACTTAATCATAGGATATTAAGAGCCTGCATGTTGAGTGCATTGGGTTAATTTCATTAGAGTTTAATCTGTTGAAAGGAAACATAAAAAATAAGATGAGGAGACATATCATTTAAATGTAAAATGAAAATGAAAAAAATTCATCATTTGTGACCTCTATTATCTATTCTAACCTTCTAAAATTTATTTTAATCTAGCAGTAGCTTCTGGCATACAATATGTGTCTTCTATAGTAAAAACAGCATTTCCCTCCACAAAAAAAAAAAAAAAAAAAAAAAACTAAAAATAGCCTTTATTTCACCCATCAACTGGCAACCATGAGTAAAGATGGCAAATTCTTTGGGTTATAGAGAAAGCTTGTTATTTGGACCTATCAGAATCAACAGGGTATCATCATCAAAAACAGTAGTTAGCAGAATAGAAACATTGTTCCCCCTAAATTTATAATAAACCAAGTGTAAAAAGTACACTTGAGAAAAGTAAAGAAATATAAATTGCATATGAAAATATGTAGAAGGATATCTCACATACTATCTTTCCCTTTTTAAAAAGAAATTAACAGAAATAAAGCCCCTGAAATAAGAATAACCACAGGCAACAACATTTAGCAGGCAGAAACATTTATTTCTTATATCAGAACTACAATCTCAGAAGAATCCATTATTTACTGGGATGATTCACATTGGTTAATATCCGTATATAATAAGCTGACTCAAGTCACTTATAAATGTGAAATATAAATGAAAAAATATCATTTGTTCTTTTTGCAATTCCCACATATCACATTATCATGAAAGTTTAATCATTAAAAAAAACTAAAATAATTTTAAACTGAAAGTATACTTATCTATTACATATGTTTACTAGTTTACTATAAAATAAAGAATTTAATTTATAACCAGTTACTTTAGGAGAAAGAAGGAAAATATATAATCTTTAATTTGTATTTAATTGAATTCAACAGACTTTTTAAATTTAAATTCAATTTGCTAACTCAGTCCTCATCACATCACATGCCCTCCTTAAATGCCATCACCCAGTTACCCTATCCCCCCATCCATCTCTCCCTCAGCAATCCTCCTTGAGTTTCCCAGAGTCAAGAGTCTCTCATGGTTTGTCTTCCTCTCTGATTTTTCCCTACTGTTTCCCTCCTTTTCCCCTATTGTCCCTTTCATTATTTTTTTATATTCCACATATGAGTGAAACCAGATGATAATTGTCTTTCTTCAATTGACTTATTTCACTCAGCATCATACCCTCCAGTTCTGTCCACATTGATGTAAATGGTAAGTATTCATCCTTCTGATGTCTGAGTAATATCCCATTGTATACATAAACCACATCTTCTTTATCCATTCATCTGTGAAAGGACATCATGGCTCCTTCCACAGTTTTGGCTGTTGTGGACATTGCTGCTATGAACATCGGGGTGGAGGTGCCCTTTCATTTCACTACATCTGTATCTTTGGGGTAAATCCCCAGTAGTACAGTTGCTGGGTCATAGAGTAACTCTATTTTTAACTTCTTGAGGAAGCTCCATACTGTTTTCCAGAGTGGCTGCACCAGCTTCCATTTCTACCAACAGGGCATGAGGGTTCCCCTTTCTCCACATCCTCACCAACATTCGTTGTTTCCTGTCTTGTTAATTTTAGCCATTTTGACTGGAATAAAGTGGTATTTCATTTTGGTTTTGATTTGTATTTCCCTGATGACAAGTGATGTGGAGCATTTTTTTATGTGCCTGTTGGCCATGTGTGTATCTTCTTTTGAGAAATGTTCGTTCATGTCTTCTGCCCTTTTCTTGACTGGATTATTGGGATTTTTGGGGTGTTGAGTTTAAGTTCTTTATAGATCTTTGATACTAGCCCTTTATTGGATAGACCATTTGCAAATATCTTCCTCCATTCTGTAGGTTGCCTTTTAGTTTTGTTGACTATTTCCTTTGCTGCGCAGAAGCTTTTAATCTTGATGAAGTCCCAATAATTCATTTTGCTTTTGTTTCCCTTGCCTTTAGAGATGTATCTTGCAAGAAGTTGCTGTAGCTGAGGTCAAAAAGATTGGTACTTGTCTTCTCTAGGATTTTGATGGATTTCTTCTGTCTCACATCTAGGTCTTTCATACATTTTGAGTTTGTCTTTGTATATAGTGTGAGAGAATGGGCTAGTTTCATTCTTGTGCATGTGGCTGTCCAGTTTTCCCAGCACCATTTATTGAAGAGACTGTCTTTTTTTTTCATTGGATATTCTTTCCTGCTTTGTTGAAGATCAGTTGACCAAGGGTGAGGATCCATTTCTGGGTTCTCTATTCTGTTCCACTGATCTAAGTGTCTGTTTTTGTGCCAGTACCATTCTTTCTTGATGATCACAGTTTTGTAATACAGCTTGAAGTCAAGCATTGTGACTCCCCTAGCTTTGGTTTCCTTTTTCAACATTTCTCTACCTATTTGGGTCTCTTCTGGTTCCATACATATTTTAGGATTATTTGTTCCAACTCTGTGGAAAATGTCCAAGGTATTTTGATAGGGATTGCACTGAATGTGTAGATTGCTTTGGGTTCAATAGCCTTCTAAAAGTTTTAATTTTAATTCCAGTTAGTTAACATACAATGTTATATTAGTTTCAGGTGTGCAATATAGTAATTCAACACTTCCATACATCACCCTGTTCTCATCATGATAAGTGCACTTCTTAATCCCCATTACAGATTTAACTCATTCCCACCCACCTGGTAGCCATCAGTTTGTTCTCTATAATTAGGAGTCTTTTTCTTGATCTGTCATTTTTTGCCCTTTGCTTGTTTCTTAAACCTTTGAGTGAAATCATATGGGGTTCTTTCTCTGACTTATTTTGCTTAGCATTATACTCCCTAGCTCCATCCATGTCAATGCATATGGCAAAATCTCATTCTCTTTATGGCTGAATAGTAGGCCACTTTATATACACCACATCTTTATCCATTCATCAAAATAGACAATTGCTGCTTCCGTATCTTGGCTATTGTATATAATGCTGCAAATACAGGGGTGCATGGATACTTTTGAATTAGTGTTCTTGCATTCTTTGGGTAAATACCTACTGGTGCTAGATAAGGTAGTTCTATTTATAAATTTTTAAATAACCTCCATAGTATTTTCCAAAGTGGCTGCACACGTTTACAATCCCACCAACAGAGCACAAGGGTTCCTTTTTCCTCACATCCCCACCAATTCCTGTTTCTCATGTTGTTGATTTTAGCCATTCTGATAGGTGTGAGGTATAGCTCTCATTTGATTTGCATTTCCCTGTTAATGAGTGATGTCGAACACTTTCATGTCAGTCAGTCTTATTTTTTTTTTAAGATTTTATTTATTCATGAGAGACAGAGAGAGAGAGGCAGAGACACAGGCAGAGGGAGGAGCAGGCTCCATGCAAGGAGCCCAACGTGGGACTAGATCCCATGACTCCAGGATCATGCCCTGGACCAAAGGCAGGCACTAAACCGCTGAGCCACACGGGCTGCCCATTAGTCAGTCTTCTTTGGAGAAATGTCTGTTCATGTCTTCTGCCCACTTTTTAATTATTTGTTTTTTGGGTGTTTTATAAGTTCTTTTAGACTGTGGGTACTAACTCTTTATCAGATATGTCATTTACAAATATCTAGTAGGTTGTTTATGTTTTGTTGCTTCTTTCCTTAGCTGTGCAGAAGACTTTTATTTTGATGTAGTTCCAATAGTTTATTTTTGCTTTTGTTTCCCTTGCTTCAGGTGCTATTCTAGAAAGAATTTACTATGGCTGATGTCAGATTATTGCCTGTGTTCTCTTTTAGGATTTATATGATCTCAGGTCTTACATTTAGTTCTTTAATTGATTTTGAGTGTATTTTTGCATATGGTATAAGGAAGTAATCCAGTTGTATTCTTTTACATATTGCCATCCAATTTTCCCAACACCATTTTTTTAAGGAGGCTATCTTTTTCCCATTGGATAAGCTTTCCTGCTTTGTCAAAGATTACCTGACCATATAATTGTGGGTTTATTTCTGGATTTTGTTTTATTTCCCATTGATTTTCAATAGCCTTTTTGAGTATGCTTTATTAGTGTGACATACATTTTATACACACACACACACACACACACACACAGTTTTTGGCAGTGAAAGTGGTATAAAGTGATTAGATTCTGAATATATTTTGGAGGTAAAGTTTACAAAGTATGGTAATGGATTGGATGTGTGTAGGAGAGAAAGCAAAGAGTAAAGATTGACTTCAAAGACTAGAGAATAAGGAATATACACTTTTGTCTGTTTTTGGTCATTCCCCACCCTCCCATTAAATTGTACGTATATCTTAAAATATTAGCACAAGGAGACATTAAATAAATATTCATTGAATGAACAAAATATGAAATGCATTTAAAACTTCATCCAAATACAATTTATAATATACTGACGATTTTTGTATAGAGTATTTGCTGAAAAAAAATCAGAGGAGACATTGCCATTTTCCTATTAATTACCATCTGACTTCTGGTTACTGCATATTTTTATAGATTTTTCATATATGTATAAAAATTATTAACTTCCACAGATATAGGATAAGATCTTCCCTTAATTAAATGCCTAGGTCAAACAAATCTATCTTCTCAGAAGTTGAAAATTTGAGGTTTCTCAGAAACCATCATGAGAAGGAATACTAATTTGTGATAATCCATTTCAAATACAGCTTCCTGATATAAAGTGATCATATCCATGTAAAAGATTACTTTTGAAAATAAAGTTTAAAAAATTGAATATTGGTATTCATTATATAAGAGAGCTATCCAGTTCAAAGAAATCAAGAAAGTTGAATTAATTTTCTAATGATCTAAAAACAAAACAAACAAAACTTAGCTTCTTTAAAGAGAGTTTGCCAACAATTGTCTTAATATGCAAGTTATCTTAAAATTTACAACTTAGTCTATGGCCGTACCACCCTGAATGCGCCCGATCTCCTCTAAAATTTACAACTTAAATTGTCTTCCAAATTTTTCACTACTCTAAGACATTTAAATTACTTCTCTACTCTAAGGATAGATCCTTTATAGTTGGTTGTCTGCTGAAGAATGTGGACATAGTAGAAATCAGATGCTTTGGTGATATAATTTTGTCAGTAGTAATTAATAATAGGTGAAAGGACATTTATCTAGTGGCACCTGAGAAAAGATTACTGCCTCTTTTAAAAAGAAGCCTAATTTCAGTTATTGTAATACATAAACAGCTCTCTCTGGCTGTCAAATGTTCCTTTAGGTAGAAATCACATTATTTTGGATTTTTTTTTTTTGGCTTGTTTCTACTTTTGTTCTTTGGTTAATTTTTTAAAATTCATATTAAGTAGGTTATGAGTTTCAATTAAAGGCAATTATCCTAATCACATTTATATTATCATGTCATAAGAATTACAACACATGAACTTCTACCATTTGATTGCAATAATGCCTGGCATCATTATACAAGGTTTTTTAAAAAAATATTTTACTTCAGAGAAAAAGAGGAGAGTGAGAACACCAGCAAAGGGAAGAACAGAGGGAGAAGGAGAAGAAGACTCCCAACTGAGTGGGGGAGTCCTCGCCAGGCTGGGTCCCAGGGTCCTGACACCATGACCTGAGCCAAAGTTAGTTGCTCAACCAATTGAGCCACTCAGGCGCCCCTACAACAAGTTTTTAAACTGCTACTCAGCTCCACTAATCCATCACATAATATTCTTTTAAGAATATTAAAAGCCTAAGGAAATTAGAGCTCCATAATTAACTATATACATAACTCATCAAGTATTTTGCCCAGACTTCAAATTCATGAATGACTGCCCCAGTATCAGGCCCTCTGGATTTGGTTATATATCCCATCAAGATTATCTACTTTCCCAAGAAAGTCAAATGATTCCAATCAAAATAATGTTAAGATCTCTAGAAATGTTTTAGAAAGAAAATGAAAATTATAATTATGCTTAAAATTAAGAGTATCTGGAAAAATTATAAATGACAGGTAAAAATAAATTTATCTCTTTAAAATTCAACTTCAAAGTGTGGACAGATTAACCAGAAACTGGAGACTTTCCTCTGTTAAATGCTTGTGGCCAGGTTATGGACAATTCCCAGTTGCGGCGAGGTGACCTTCAGAGTCAGCCAGCCTTGAATCCAGATCTGGCTCTCTACTGACAAGCTTTGTCATTCATTCTTCCACCTCAATTTTCTCCCTTATAAAGAGTGAAAAGTAAAAGAATCTTTTCCTAACTTTTTGAGTAAATAATAATTTTTAAATTCTTAACAGAGTGGAGGAGATTGTAATCACCCAACATAGATGAGTCAGAAATACAAAATAAAAAGTGAATATGCACTATAATTACAGCTGAAAATACTGACATGAATACTTGTTTAACAAGCAAGGCTCTGTGTCTGTTCTCAAGATGCCTAGTGGACATTAAGCTAACTTGTGTTATGACTCAAGAGCAGAAAGGAGATTCGGAAAAAGAGGAGCCTTTCTGTATCATTTGACAAAAAAGCAGAAAAAAATGAGAACGTTTACCTAAGGAAGGCTGTTTGGGGTTTTTGTTTTGCTTGGCTTTTGATAAAATTAAGATATAGAGTGATGCAATGATCTGTGTGTTTCATGGTGAGGTATGGAACCAAGATTTCTTTCTTGTCATAACAGTATTTTTTTCTTCCCAAACCCTATTACCTCAAATCTAATCCTGAACTAAGTATTTTTTGGAAATCGATAGGTTAGTCTCTAGGAATTTTTTCAGAAGACTGTGTTATATAAAATGGAATAAAGGATAAATTCTAATTCAAAGAATTCACTAAAATTGTAAGCACCCAGTTTGCATTTTAAGGTAGATTTTATCCACAGTCCTCTCCAACATAAGCAATCCCAAGTTATATTGTAGTATAAACAATTCTCTCACTTGGCGATTGTAAAGTACTGCTTCTTCATTCAAGATAACTCACCATAGGTCTCTACAAATAATTGCTCAAAAAGCATTTTTTAGGGGCACTTGGATGGTTCAGTCCACTAAGCACCCAGCTTGATTTTGTCTCAGGTCATGATCTCAGGGTCCTGAGACTGAGCCCCACCTGGGGCTCCACACTCAGAAGGGAGTCTGCTTGAGGATTCCCTCTCTCTCCTCCCTTCACTCTCGCTTTCCAGATAAATCTTTTTTAAAAAGTTTTTTTTAATCAAGATATTTATAGATTATAAAAAGAGCCATTTTCTATAAATTAATATTTAAATGTCAAAATACTGTACAAAAAAAAAAAAGAAGAAGAAGAAGAGGAGATAGAGCAAAAGCCTAGACTGAAATCACAGAAATACTGCTTGACTATATACTATCAACACTGAATAATGAAGAATCCCATAAACTGAAAGGGACTCAATTCTCCATAATTGGCCAACAATCCACTGACAAGATCCACAGAGCTGGAATCTGAGAATCAGAAGAAGCTAACAGGGAGACCCATGTATCAGCTCAGCAAACAGTTCAGGAAATGTTCACTGAAAGTCCATTTGATGATAGGTACACACCTATGAACTGGAATTTAAAGGTCAGTTGCTATTCACTAAAATGTGTTTGTAGGGTTTCTGAACACACAGCTAGACTACATTTCCCAGAGTCCCTTGAAGTTAGCTGCAGTCATGAGACTGCACTTTAGCCAATCACTGTGGGCGTGAGTGCTTCCTACCACTGTCCTACTTGGTCATAAAGCCCTTCTATGCACCCTCAGGCTATCATCTTCTGTCAAATGGCAGCAAAAAACAAGAGTAAGGCCTTAGAATAGTTTCTCAACCCTCCTTCCCATTATTACCTTCACCAAGGGATTGTTTGAGAATTTTTCTTTTCATAATCCTTCCTTACTATAAAATGGTAATACTATGAATATATTGTGCTATCAATCATTTTTCATACTGTGGCCCTTTGGAGGAATATAGACTATAGTAATGCTAAAATTGTTGTCACCTGTACCCATTTCACTTCCCCAGAAACGCGCGCGCGCGCACACACACACACACACACACACACACACACACCAATTTTTACTCCCTTGGATGATTTGGCCATATTGAGAATGTGTTCCCTGGAAAATCAGAAACAGCAAATGGAAAGTGTCAGGGTCCAATTTAGACGGCTTTATGATCACAACGTAAATTGCAAATGCTGAGCCATTGTAGATTTTGGGTCCAAGCTGTTATAACAACTTAGCCCATCCTAAGTAATATGAAGGTCTTAAAATGTATCTGTAAAAAATGTAATAATATATCTTGCCCACTTAGCGAAAGAATCCAACAGTTGGCAAAAATTAATAGCAAACAGTAAAATCCCTGCAATACAAAACAAAAAATAGAGAATTCCACTAGATAGTAGTGACTTAAAGATTATGTTTCCCTTTGAAAGAGAAGTCCGGCCACAATATCAAGCAGACTATTAGTACATCCATTCAATCACAGAACTCCCTTCAAAACAAACATAAGAAGGGGGTAATGAGGGACTTAATGACTGCCCAATATCCTCCTTAAGCTCACTGTCCTCAGAGCTCTCTCTAGAGAGCCATTTATTTCACGAGGTATGCAAAGACTAGTATTTCTTACTTTATACACACTCTGTAAAAGGTAGTAGAGAAAATATTCCTCAGTCTGAATAGTCTACATTTCTATTTCCACAAAAAAATTACTGAAGCCTATCAAAATGAGACAAGCTTAGAATCCTTAAGTTTGCAGTTATTTTAGTTTTGAAATTAAAAAGTAAATGCAACATTTTATGTAGATTATATAAATGCAAAATAACAATTAGTTTTAAAATTTTAAATTAAGCTGTATGTTATAGACACAATGAATGCTGGCTGAATACAAATTGCCCTCTGTTATATTTAATTATGTAATGAAATAGCGCATAATTCTTATTACTTTGGACAATTAGATTTTTGTTATTAATGTTTTCCTCCAATTGTTTTAATTTTTCAAATATATAGGTACCTGAAGGTTCAGCTGAAATTTTATCAACTGATGATAATTTATGGTGTTTTCTTAATTGGAAAAGAAAGGTGGCAGATTTCCCAATTCATCCATTATGGCTTCTGAGTGTGAAAAATATTCACACATTAATAGTATGCCTCACTTAAGGGACCAGGTTTATTATATACAAGTGATTCTTTGATTTCCTAAGTATACATACAAAAGTGGCAGCTAAAGTAAGCATAAGAAAAATCTGTACCAAAAATTTACATTATGTCTAAGAAAATGGATACTCTCGAAAACAAACTGTAAAAGCTACTTTAAATTTTAAGGTGGCCGGATTATTGAAATGTAAAACAAAACCCTAAATTTATTGAGCATGCCTTTAAATAAAAGATGTGGTATAAAGTAAAAAAAAAATCAGAATAATTGAAGAATTCTCTAGCAGTTTAAATGAGCTTTTCAAATAAATCACTTCACTGGGAAAAAATATATGCATCTAATGTGTGTGTATAGTTGCTATTGTGTTTTCTATAGATTTCTTGATATTTCACCCTATTAATATTTGCCTTTTATTTTTATTTTCTTTAGTACTTGCTTTTTAAACCAGACTTTACTAATAGAATGTCCCTGAATTTAACCAAAGAGCCATTTGTGAGATGGAGAAAATTAAGATAACCATCCAAAACTCTCCATCAATGTCTATATTTTTTAGCCTTACATTTACATAATTTGCCAGTTTGGGAGGGTAGCTTATATGCTGCCTTCATGTGGATTTAAAAAGTTAGTCCTCAGGAGGCACAGAGCCAACCTGGGCCCATGACATGAGGAACTCCACACATTTTTAATTTCAGCCCTATCACGCCCTGTTTCAAGTGTCCAGTCTTCATGACCACATCACTGGTGTGCAACAATGCCATTAACTGATTTTTGTTTCTGATATCTACAGTTAATGATTTATTGTAAATTAAACTGTAAGGAGAATAGGTTAGTGAGATCTGCATTTACTAGTTTCCTGACAACAGCTGTAATAAAGAATAGCCTATAAAAAGATCTACATGCACCTTGTATACATATATATCACATAGATGTTAAAGTATCTGGATTCTTTACAGACCACACTGCCCTATGTTGACTTGTAGATCTTTCCAGCAAAGTCCATGTGATTATCAAATTCATCCTAGGAAACTTCAGATGTTAGAGAACTGAAAGATGAACAAAATGAAAAATACCCAAACAAAAAATTTCATGTTGGCGTAGAAAAGAACACGAACATCATTTTGACTCATAGAGTTTTATAATTATAGTAATAAATTTTATAGTAATAAGTTTTATTTTATCATAAAAATATTAAACATGTTGTAGATATGGTGATTTTAGGCATCACACACACACACACACACACACACACACACAATTTGTTTTAGTAGCCATATTATGCCCCATATACTCTACTTGTACTTGGTCTAACAAAGGTGGGACTGCTCAAAAATTTTATCAAATTATCAGAAATTCACTCTCTGAAATTTTAAGCCAAATCAAGTCACTGAAACAAACCCTAGAAAATCACTTCTAGAAATTTCTAGGCAAGATGGAAAGTAGAATTTAAAGTTGAAATACCAACTGTTTTTAATGCCTAACAAGCTCAGGCGCCCTGGTGCTTCTCCCTCAGAGGAAAACTGAAGCTTTGGCCAGCCCACCAGCGGGGGCTTCAATAAAAGCTACTTTCTTTCCTCAGTAAAACCAACGCAAAGGCAGTCTGTTGGAAAACCGATGCTTTTGTAAAGTGGAAAACTCAGCAGAAGGATGAAATTGTTCCGTTTCAGGTAGAAAACTCTTTACACAGCCTTTCCATCCATTTGGTCAAAATTGAAGTTTTTAGTCTTATGAGACACTGAAGGGTGAAATTAAGGCTTTCCTAGCTTTGACACCCCTGCTGGGTGGAATTTGAGAGAAAAGACCTCTGTTAGGTCACATTTTCTACTGAAATTATTAGACCTCTGCTCCAATCCCACAGACCTGACTGAATTTTCAAGTGTCTTTTGTTCCTTTATAGTCCTGAAAAAATATATAACCTTTAACTACTAATCTTTAGTTGTGATGATTTAAAATATATTTGATCCAACCCAAGTAACTCATTGAGCACAAATTCCTCATCTTCCAGTTGATCTGCTTCATATCTCCAATTGCCTCTACTGACACATACACCGTTCTGCTCATTCATCGTGACCTCCAGCCATCACCCAGAAATCTCTGCCATGTCTCTTACTATTGAGTTCAAATCCCAACATCTGTCATTTCACCTTTCTTGCACTCTAATAATCCATCGTTCCTCCCTATCCAAAGTCCACCTGCCCAAAAAAGCATCAGTCTTACTCTTGACAGAGATTCCTGCTCCAGCATACATCTGACCCTCCTCTCATCTCACTGCAGAACAGGTGACCCATCCTATTGTATCCAACTCAGACATCTATTCAGAAAACCTGAATTATTGGTGGTCTCCTTTCCAACTCTCTCTACTCCTCTACATTCAGAAGCCTCATGGTTCTAAAAATAAAATAAAATTAAAATTAAAAATTACTACATAACATAACTCTTATTCCATTTTTTATTTTTTATTTAAGATTTTATTTATTTATTCATGAGAGAGAGAGAGAGAGAGAGGCAGAGACACAGGCAGAGAGAGAAGCAGGCTCCATGCAGGGAGCCTGATGGGGGACTTGATTCTGGGTCTCCAGGATCAGGCCCTGGGCTGAAGGCAGCACTAAACCGCTGAGCCATCCTGGCTGCCCTCTTCTTCTGTTTTTTAAATTTCATAATCAAATATCTCAAAATAGTAATCTATAATAGTTTCTTCCATTTCTTCACCCTCCACTCTAATTCTCATCCCATTCCAATCTGGCTTCTGCCTGTTGCTTCTCAGAGATATTCTCAACCAAGATCACTGTCAACTCCTAGGTCCTAACTCCCTCGAGTATAGTTTATATTCCCCAGGTGACTCTCAGGAGCACTTGACAGAGGTACCCACTTCTTCCTCCTGAAATCAGTATTTCCCAAGCAACATCACTTTGTTTTCCTCCAACTTATTCTGATGCTCCTGGTTAGCCTTCTTCGCCAACTCTACCTTCCCAAACCGCTTACCACATTTATATGGGATCAATACTGTTCTCTTATTTGTTTTCTCCTCCACTGTCAATTAACCTTTTCACCTTCCCATAGAATGGCTTATCACCTGTGGGTCCAAGATCCTGAACTCCATGCTTATAATCCGGGCAAACTTCTGGTGTCTAGGCCCATGTGATACTCATAATCCTGATTTAATGACTGAAATTTTTGAGCCCTTACTATGTGTTAATCTTTAAGGATAAGCACTAATAACTGAATTACCTCATTAAATCCTCAGAATGCCCCCTAGGTAAGAACTATTATTATCACCACTTCACAAATGAGAAAAGGGAGTCTTAGATCAAAGAGGTGCTCAAAGTCACAGAGTTAGTGGGTGGGCAAGCCAGAATTCAAACCGAGTTACCTAACTACCCACTCAGTGTCTGCAGATGGGATGTTTGGTGTGCTCCACCTCAAACGCCTGAAAGAGATTTCATGAAGGACATGATTGATTCTCCCCCTCCCTCTACTCCCTCTGAAAAATCCACTGCATGCCCACCTCTCTCCTCAACACTTCTAATCCTCCAGTTACCAGCAATTATGTAAGGCCCCTCTTCTCCAGCAGGTTTCTACAAACCATTAGGGCATTTTCTGTAACGGTCACCATTGTATCCCCAGAAACAGAGGACATATTTGGTATCATTTCACTTAAAAAAAAATCTAGTTAACTGGTGGATTAACTATTAACTACTGAGGCTGAATCATGAGTAATAATTGAGATTTAGGACTACACATCTCTTGTCACTGTCCTTTCTGAGAACTATTAAGCTACTTCCCAGATAGAGAAAATGCTACTTAATGTGTTCTCATAAGCAGGATAGAATAGATCAGTTATATGAACACAGGAAACAGGGGAGGTAAAAACTATTGAGCATTAAGGTCTAAACTCTATCAGGCAGAGACTAAGTCTCTCTTACTAACACAGTACCTTTGGTGCCAACCAGAGAGCTCTTGCATTATAGGTGTTCACAGATATTTGTTGAATAAATTAGTAAATGCTTAAATAGAATGGAAAAACATTCATGCTTCACACATTATCAATTTGTTGTATAAATTTTTTAATGCTCACAGTATTTCTAAGATGACTTTTAATTGGGAATCTGGGGCTTGACAAAGTTTAAAAATCTCTCCAGACTTTGGAACCAATTTAAGCCTGACTCTGAAGTCCACACTTTTTTTTTTTCTTGCACCATACTGTCATCCATTATACATGCTGACTTCTTTATCTTGGGTTCAAATATTTCTATGTAGTCCAAACAATTGAAGTTGCAACAAACTCTAACCTTTGACTCCTTTATTGTATGAGCTTTGAATAAGCCATCAGCAGGAGAATATTGTTTGACATGTGAAAAGCTTAAAGAACAAGCTAAAATTTAATATTGTTCTGATTCATTTATACTTGATTTTTCAAATTTTGCTTAAGGTAATGATTTGTAATTTTTAATTTAGAAGGAATTGTCCACACTGTACTTTAATTAATAAATACACTCCATAAAGGAAAGTGATGAATACAAATGAAGCTTGAATAAACCTTGGAAGGAAAATCATCACAAAAGAGAATTGCATCTTAAAACAGATATGTGAAAAAGCAGTGCCACAAAATTATTCATTACATAATGAAGTTTAATAATAATAATAGTCATTTATAGAAATTACGACAATCATAGTCATTATGGAAATATTTTAATAATACCTTTGGTATTCATGACTTCATTTGCATGAAATACCACTCAATTACTAACTTTAGATCAATTGAACAATTATGTCTATTGGAGTTGTTCTAAAAGAGAATTATATTCATTCTAGCTCCTATCTCCTTTAAAATTACACTGCTTTATTTATATCACTAGATACCCAGAGCAAGTCAAAGAAATAATTAAAATAGAAAATTTCAAATCTTGCCTTAATGCGTGTTTTATAAATAATTACAGGTTTTTGATCTCATAATCTGATTCACTACTGCTGAGCTAAAGAAATAATAGACGTTTTAAAAGCCAGAAGTCCTGATTAACATAAAATTGTAAATATTGGTACCATAGTTGATTAAACAGTTTAAACATTTTTTAAAATGTTTACATTTCCTCTTAGTTTCCTTTTCATGTTACATTTTTAAAAATTTCATAGCCCTTACAGATTTAAAAGATAATCTATATTGTTATAGCCATCATTATAACATCCAACATTCAAGAAGAAATCATGAAGTATTTGTATATTATCTTTTTCACGAAATGTTAGCCAAAGCCACCATATACCCATCTTGGCTTTCTTTTCATCCTGATTTTTTTTATCCAGTTTTAACAATATTTTGCTAAGTTATTATTCCCATCACAGGAAACTGTACAATTTATAAATATAGTATCAACTAGAATATTTCCATCTCAAATGGTTTATAAAAAGCAAAGAAGTGTTATGTCAGTGACATAACATAGGGTTGTGTCTTCCCAGAGAAGCTATGCCCTGAGCAGAGGGGCAGGGTCTCACTCTGAAGGCATTCACTGTGCCATCATTTAGGAAAACAGCATCTCTGGATAGAGAATGTACAACCCAATGAAATGAGCCTCAGCTTGGGAAATTTGGAGGTGGGGGGCCAATGTATCAGGAGGGGGCCAGGAGAGTGATGGGGGCCTGCAGACTTGGGCTCCCTTCTGTGCTTGCAGCATTACCACAACCTGGCTGCACATGAGAAGCGTTTCAGGCGAGGGTGAGCAATAGGTCAGATGATTTGATGGTATCTGAGTATCTCCTTTTCCTTTTCCTTTTTACTCCAGCATAATTAATACACACTGTTACATTAGCTTCAAGTGTACAATATAGTGATTCAACAATTCTACACATTTCTCAGTGTTCATCACAGTAAGTGAACTCTTAATCCCCTTCAGCTTTTTCACCCATCGCTTCCCTCTCTCCTCAGGTAACCATCAGTTTGTTCTCAGCAGTTAATGTTTCTTGGTTTGTCTCTTTTTTCCTTTGTTCATTTGCTTTGCTTCTTACATTCTGCATATGAGCAAATGCATATGGTATTTGTCTTTCTCTGATGACTTATTTCACTTAGTGTCATACTCTGTTGATCATCCACATTGTTGTGAATGGCACGATTTCATTCTTTTATGGTTGAATAATACTCCATTGTATATATACATATATACATAGACACACACACGTATATGTATATATGTGCATATATACACCACATCTTTATCCATTCATCTATCGATAGACACTTGGGTTGCTTCCATAATTTGGGTATTGTAACTAATTCTGCAATAAACATAGAGGTGTATATGTCTCTTTAAATTACTGTTTTCATTTTCTTTGGGTAAATAGCCAGTAGTGGAACTTCCAGATAATTCTATTTTTAATATTTGGAGGAACCTGTTTTCCAGAGTGGCTGCACCAATTTGCATTCCCAGCAACAGTGCATGAGGATTTCTTTTTCTCCGCGTCCTCATCAACACTTGTTGTTTCTTGTGTTTTTGATTGTAGCCTTTCTGACAGATGTGAGGTGGTATATCATTGTGGTTTTGATTTACATGTCCCTGATGATGAGTGGTGTTGAGCAACTTTTTAAGTATTTTTTTAATAAACTGTCCAAGTAATTTATTTATTTATTTTTCTCTAATCAATCTTAATATGAAGCTAGGATCAAGAACCAAAGGGGTGGCATATAGTACTCTCAGAGGGTGTAGGAACAACTAGATTGGGGGAACTTGGTAAAATGCTTGTCCACAGCAGGATTGGAGAACCACCATTGTGGGGAGCATCTATTGTTCCTGATTTTTCCATGCTTCTTGTCTGAGTATCTTAGTAGGCATTAGTAGTTTCTAACACGTGATCACCAGACCAGCAGCAGCAGGATTGCCTGGGCACTTGTTCCAAAAGCAATATTTACTTAGGTCCCATCACAGAAATACTGAATCAGCAAATCAGGGGATGGGGACTGGTAATCTACACCTTAACAAGCCTTCTGGGTGCTTCTGGCAATTCATTAAAACTAAGAGAAACATTGGCATAAGTAAGGTGGTAATATAACTTGGCTAAGTGAAGTGAGATCAAGAGAATAATTTATGTCTTCAATACCTGACCAGGGCCTCATGCTGAGGACTGTCATGGGCTAGCATGTAGATGGCAGTGGGACTTAAGGTAAGGGAACCATAGTGATAGTGAGCCAGGGGCAGATAGACAAGTCAACTGATCTACCTGCTTCCTCTTACATGGAAAGCTTTTCCTATTTGAAAAGCTGTGCATCCAGTATGTTTGGATGTGGCACTGTTGTTGATATCTCCCACCAGATCTGGTGTATGACGAAACACTGTGGAATGAGTCAGTAGAAATAGAAGGCTAAGTGTTGGAGGGAAGGAGGGAGAGAGGCGCAGAGAGGCAGACACTGGATCAGAGGTTAGAAGACTAATTTAAGTAAAATAGGCAGCTCAATTATTTCAATCCTAGGAGAGCTCCACAGTTGATAATGATGCTACTTATAGCAGTAAACATCAAAGAAACAAGCAATTGTGTATGTAGCTCTGGGACAAACAGCAAGTTTTGTTGATGATGGCCAGAGATCCCTTGTCATAGTTGGTAAATTAAAAGCATTCCCTTGGGTTTCAAAAATTCATTACCATGAATCCATGCCCTGCAAATGCAGACAAATCCAGTCCCAGGATACCCTGTACTCTATATTGGTGGCTACTCATGTGTGATATTATTTTCCAGGTGATATAAAGACAACAAGCTTAATGAGATTCTGTTACCAAGGTTGCCTCTAACTCCTTAATTTCTGGTTCATGGGAAGGCAACATGATTCCAATAACTATTTTCTTCACTCATTTTCTTTCACTTCAATGCAAACCTGTGTTTGAATACAGGTTCCTTTACTTATTGGCTTATTTAACCTCACAGGAGTTCAGTTTTCTCAGCTGTAAAATGGGAATAACAACATACTATCATCTGAGGGCGTCTGGGTGGCTCAGTCCCTTAAGTGTCTGACTCTTGGTTTCTATTTTGGTCATGATTTCAGAGTCCTGAAATCGAGCCCTGAATTGGGCTCCAGGCTCAGTAGGGAGTCTGCTTGAGATTCTCTTTCTTCTTCTCTCTCTAAAATATATAAATAAATCTTTTAAAAAATACTATCAGCAGATTTTATATGATGCCATGCTTGTGCTACACCCAGCACAAGGCATGAAACATACTATGTGCTCAATTAGTAGAAGCTGTTTTCTGTATATTATTTTAATATTCATCACTGCAGCCTGGTAAAACAATCACTGGTCCACCTATGTCAAGCAGGAACTTCAGCTAGCCATCTGACTCACCATAGAGTTTGTCTTTCCCATTCAGGCCCTCCAGAGAACAGAAAAGCCCATGGGGGCATAGCCAGGTAGACAGGACTTTAGGCCTCCAGTGATCACTCATAAATGCAGACCACCCTCTTGCACTCACACATACACAGAGTGGGATAACTTTGTTTCGTTGGACTGATGCAAATTCAAATTTAAATGCTCCTCCTGGCCCTCAAGTGATTTTGAGTTTTGCTGTACATGGTTATGGAAGCTGCAAATATGACAATATCCTTGTGGCTTAACCAAACCCCTGTAATACTAATCCAAAGTAAGTTCAATAGCAAATCCTAAACTGGAGTAACCTGTGTCCCCAGTGAGATAACACAAACCCCAGATCAGTAATACTTGCATTATAGTGAAAAAAAGGAGAGGTAGGGTTGCCAACTCTTCTCACAGTCTCTGGATTAATGCTACTATTGGGGTGGAACATGCCATCAGAAAACAACGTTAAACAGTTATCTGAAATAAGACCCACCACTCCCCTTTGGAGCTTACTCAGTAGGCTGAGTAAGGGATCTGAGGTACATGCTGAGGTCAGTGGTGCTGGCTGTCCTCATCCTGCGGATTGGAATTCTGTTGATAACAGCACGAATCAACTGCTGTATTAAAACTGAGTGGATTTGGCCTCAGCCTTTATTAGAATATGAAATCCAAGTGGCAGAGTAGTAGCATGGTGGTGGTTCCCCACTGTTGTGTAAGAAATTGCAACAAAACTCGCTGTTTTATACAACACATACATTATCTTAGAATTCTGGAGGTCAGAAATCTGACATGGATCTCACTTAGCTGAAGCCAAGGTGTTAATAGAGCTGCATTGTTTTTTGTAGATTCTAGGGGAAATTTGTTTAATCATTGTGGGTGTTGCAGAAGTTAGTTCCTTGAGGTTGTGGGATGGAGGTCCCTGTTTCCTTATTGGTTGTCACCGAAGAGACTTTCTCAGGTTCTAGACACTGACTGCAATCCTCAGCCTGCTGTCCTGTGTATCCTCAGCCCATGGCCCCCTTCTTCCATCTTCAAAGATGGCAATGGTAGGTCAAGTCTCTCATATTCTACATCTCTCTGATGAACTCTCTTGCCTTACTTTTTCACATTTAAGGACCCTTGTGATGACATTGGCCCCATGCAGAAATTCCAGGATAATTCCCCCAGTCTTAATTCCACCTGCAAAGTTCCTTTGGCCATATAAAACAACACATTCCTGAATTCCAGAGGTAGAGTGTGGACATCTTTGGGGCCATTATTCCATCATCAGCATGCAGTTATACAAATGTAAACTTGGCTAAGAATATATAGGACCAAGGGATGAATTGTTGCAACAGGCAGTTTGCTATGACCCTGAATGTCCCTGCACCTCATTGCTGTATGCACTTCTAAAGTAGCTAGTCACATAGGTAGCTAAGTTGGTCAAGGTGACCACAACATGACTCCTTTACTGCTATTCAGTCTCTAGAAAAGGGCAGCTGGCTCAGTCCTCATGCTGCTGAAGGCATGTGGAGCCTCCTCTGATCCATACATCACTCAGTGGAACTTGGAAACAAGGGAACTAGCCCTACCATGCTGGTACCTCTGCCCTTTGCTGTGTTGTAACACTCTTGATCTGATCCACTGGAATTTGGTTGTCTACTTGCTGCACATGTGGAGTACTGACAGATGAATCTGTTAATCATTTTAATGGATTGAATTGTGTCCCTAAAAAGATATGTCTAAGTCCTAACTGCAGGGACTATGAATGTGACCTTACTTGGAAATAGTCTTTAGAGATGTAATTAAGTTAAGGATTTCATGATGAGATCACCCTGGATTTAAGATGTGTTCTAACTGTGATGACTGATGCCCCTATAAGAAAAAGTTGGGAATATTTAAACCTCACCTCCACAAATACTAAGAGAATCATGACTAGGGCTTCCACAGGAAAAGTTTCCTTTAGCACTAAATTTGCAACATAGTTTGACTTCACACTGTGTCTCTAGAAGAACAAAAGAACTTTGAGGGGAACACAGTTCTGTGTGTTGATTCTCCATGAGTCCCAGGATAATCAGTATGGTAACAAGGTGAATATTTTTTCTAGACACCAAAATGCTGCTTCTGAATTTCCAAATTTTTAATAATTAATTCCTGAGGTACACCTGGTAGAGTTTACGAAGAAGTCAATGTTTTTCAGCTCAGTATGGGTAAACACAGATGACAAAGCTATATTTAGTTTTCTTAGGTGCTGCCATAAGGGGAACCAGCACATCTGCTTATAAAACTGTGGCCAATATAACAAAACTTTTTAATCCATCTTCTACTAGTGTGTATCTCTTCCAAATATTCACATATACTGAGTAACCTAATCTCATTAGCACTTTATAAGTGTTGATAACTAATAGTTGGGGAAATTATTTAATATTATGACAGTTATAAGCAATAAAAATTATATCACAGAATATAACTCTTTAAATAGGAGATAAACCTACAAAATACATTAGGGAATAGTTTTCTCCAACATGAAAGTGAAAAAAAAAAAAGCATCTACTCACAGTTCACATGTGCAATTCACTGCACCTGTGTGTATAGATATATTCATGCTATTCCCCTTTTATATTTATATATAATACATCCTTGATAGCTAAAAGCTGAATACCATTTGCCTATCCTAATAATGATTAGCAAACTTATTTGTTCTGCTTTCCCTTGAAATGAAGTTTATTTTTTTATTTAAACTAATTTTCCTTTAAAACCTGGCTTTTATTTTATTTTTAAAGATTTAACTTACTTATTCATGCGAGACACAAACACACACACAGAGATAGAGAGAATGAGAGGCAGAGACACAGGCAGAGGGAGAAGCAGGCTCCATGCAGGCAGCCTGATGTGGGACTCGATCCCGGGTCTCCAGGATCATGCCCTGGGCCAAAGGCAGCACTAAACTGCTGAGCCACCTGGGCTGCCCGAATATATTCACTATTATTACAATTGTTTTGATTTATCAGAAAACACATTTTTATTTATTGGAATTTACTGGAAACTCAGTTTCTTTAAAGGAGAAGAAAATTCATGGACACAAATAACTGAAAATCCCAGTGGTATCTTTTTCATTATTTTTATTTTTATTCCAATATAGTTAACATACAGTGTTATATTTGTTTCAGGAGTACAAGATACTGATTCAACAATTCCATACAACACCCAGTGCTCATCACAAGTGCACTCCTTCATTCCCATCACCTGTTTCTCCCATCCCCCCACCACCCTCCCCTCTGGTAACCATCATTTTGTTCTCTATAGTTAAGAATCTATTTCTTGGTTTGTTTCTCTCTCTTTTTTCCTTTGCTCATTTATTTTGTTTCTTAAATTCTGCATATGAATGAGATCATATAGTATTTATCTTTCTCTAACTGGTTTATTTCCCTTACCATTATACTCTCCAGTTCCATCCACATTATTGGAAATGGCAAGATTTCATTCATTTTTATGGCTGAATAATATTATATATATGTGAATAATATTATATATATGTGTATACACACGCACACCCCCCCACACACATCTTCTTTATCCATTCATCAATCGATGGACCCTTGGGCTCCTCCCATAATCTGGCTATTGTATGAGACATCACCTCATAGCTGTCTGAATGGCTAACCACAAGAAACTAGTGTTAGTGAGGATGTGGAGAAAAAGGAACACTCAGGCCCTGTTCCTGGGAATGCAAACTGGTGCAGCCACTGTGGAAAACAGTATGGAGATTCCCTAAAAGATTAAAAATAGAACCACCTTATGATGCAGAAATCTCACTACTGAATATCTACCCGAAGAATATAAACACACTAATAGAAAGGGATACATGCACTCCTTTGTTTATAGCAACATTATTTACAACTCCCTGGGTATCTTGATCCAGGCTATGGCTTAAGCCAGGGAAGCTCATTATGTCTCCTGGTCAGGTCCCTGTCTATGCCTAAGCTCTCTTCCCCATGCAGCTCCATGTGAAAGTATGATGCCTTTTTACTGCTCTAAATCTGTATATTCTCAGGTTAACAGCAAGAAAGTGTCTCTCTTCAAAAAGTCTAAGCATCATTACATTTAATCGTCTCTGAGGTGGTTACTTGCACATACTAGTATGGTACCCAGAAAACTTTATTTTGATTAGATAAACATGAATCACCCATCCAACCTGAAGTTAGAGGTGATATTAACCTTAAGCAAAGGGTGTGGCCTGAAATTTGGGAGTGGAGTTGATCCTAGAGGAAAAACAATGCATGTTAAGTAGAAGCCAGGTGAATAGATGTTATGGTTCTCTAAATAATGACCATCCACTAATAAGACAAAATTGATGCTGAGTCTCCAAACACATTTACTTTTATGTTTTGCCAATAAAATAAAGATTTAAGTATAGATTTTTTTTATCTTCTAATCTCAGATGATCAGATCATTATCATAACAAAAACATTTAGGAACTTCCTAATTATCTTTATCATTTTGGATTTATCAATATTTGGCCTACTGCATTGTTATACTTTTCTCATGCATATGTAGCTCTGCATGTCTGTGTGTGTAATTAGGAGGGGGTGTTTTATATATATATATTATATATATATATATATATATATATATATATATAATGGACCTCTATGTAATATGTATTTTATATATCTATCTATAGGGTCTATATGTAATATGTATTTTATCTATCTATCTATCTATATATATGAATTCTATACTGGGTAGATGGCAAATAAAATGGTGGGACATATTCTGATATAATAAGTGTCATCTTGTCCATTTTCTACCTGAAGATGAGATTTATTTTTAGATCATATCCCAATAAAAATAACTATCTCTATGGTGAGGTGAACCTTGATTATAGTATACAATGTTTGGAATAAAAGTAGTTAAAGGTACAGGGCAAAATGTAGCCATTCTTAGGTAAATAAGTAGTCAAAACATATTTAGCTGCAGATGCTAACAGAAAACTTCCAAAATAACAATTCAGTACAGGCTTAATCATTAAAGAAACTAAACTGTATCATTAGTGTACACCAAGAATAATCTGAATTGATGGATAAAGTCCCTAAAACAACATAGAAGTTACTTTAATTTCAGTGCAAATACATTTGGACAGAGACAAACAACAGGATCTAAGGATAAAGCAACCAGGAAAGGTCATAACATGACAATTCCTTTAGCTACACAAGCTAAGTATAGCCACCAGATCCTTTGAGGGGAATACTTAAAAGTTAATTTAGGAGATCCCATGACTTCTTTTTCTGTGCCTTCCCCACCACTTCTATAGCACATGGACTTTTGCTAGCACATTTCCTCCCTTTGCTCACCAGTGGTCTTCAGATCAGTCCTTGGAGCTCCATCACCAAGCCATGGACCTGAGAAGTAGGAGATATAGGTTTTAGAGCCTTAGAACTTCAGCTTTCTTCCAAATATCTCTCCCCAAGCCATTTCTCTCCTTGACTTCACATACTCAAGGATTTTGAAAATCAGTAGGTTTGGGGAACCTGAGTGGCTCAGTGGTTGAACATTTGCCTTTGGCTCAGGTCGTGATCCTGGAGTCCTGGGGTTGAGTCTTGCATCAGGATCCCTGTGGGGAGCCTGCTTCTCCCTCTGCCTATGTCTCTGCCTCTCTGTGTCTCTTATGAATAATTAAAATCTTTAAAACAAAACAAAACAAAAATTCGTAGACTTCACTTGTTTTCCCCAAGCTTCACCCAAAGCAAATAAGCCCTTGCACTTATTCACTTGGTATGGAATGCTCTTATACGACACCTCTCCAGGTCATGACTTCCTTTCTTCTTTCTGACCAAAATCTGAATAGTCATTTCTCAGGGAGAAGCAATGCCATAAATCTTCTAATTTTCAGCATTTAACACAGTTGCCATTATAGACTGCTTTGTTGATGATTTGATTTGACTGTACTTTTCCTAAGGACAGCTGTTAAATTGTGTGTCTTGCCACCCTTAGAACCCCTATCTACACTGTGTGTGTCTGAAATATCGATTGACTATCTCAACATTTGTTCCAGATTTCTTCTAGTTTTCCCTCTTGTATTGCTAAACATCTACAATTCTTTGAATCTCTTACAGCGGGAGCTCCAGATAGGCCTTAGAGGATGAAAAGAAATGTGCTCAAGCAAGGCCTGAAATTGGAGCTGATCTCAGAGTGGGAAGAGTGGCAGTAAGAAACTATAGAGTTGGCAGGCCCAGGCATAGGGTGGCTTCTATCCCCATCTTTTAGGTAAGGTAGAGTGATCATGGAGGCAGGGATGGAACTGTGTCACAGAAAGCTGTCCCTTCCTGATACCTTCTCCGAGGAACCCATTTAGTTAGACCTGTTCTGTGGTGATCCAACAGGGGTCATTCCTATACATCAAGTGTGGAGTTTACTTCCAAGTCCTAAGTCATCGGATTCCTTGTATTACATACTTATGTTATTTATGTGTTTTTTGATACTTAAAACCAAACTCTGACTTCAGCAAATGTTTGTTGAATTAATCAACAAACACATTAAAGAGTAAGTGTTACCTGACTTTAAATGAATTTTTTAACATATAATAAATACCTTTCACCTTTTATAAAATTATGTCTTAATATTCTTCTTCTGATGGGATGAATTGCACCATTTGAACACTCATATTGCTTCATCACAGAAAACACTGAAAACCTTTTTATCTAGTTTTGAAAAAAAAAAGCTGATACTTCCTTTACAATCATTAAAAGTAAAAAAAAACTGAAATAAACTTTTTCTTATAATGAATGACATGCTAATAAGCAAAAAGTGGATAAGACAAATCTAATATAAAGAATGAAAAAGGCATTCCTCATATGGTGCAAGTTAAGCTAATAAGCAGTGACTCATTCAAATATAAAATCAGAAAATATTAAAACTCAGAAAATTATCTGGAGGGTAGGACAGATATGGGCTTTAAAATTTTGTGAATCTAAATTTTTTCTTTTTTTTTCCTGCTTGTATACAGAGCCAAAGGACATAGTTCTAATTACGAAATGCTCATTAATATGAGTAAAAAACATTCCAGCTACGGCCACCCAAATTGTGCCAAATAAACAGTTTCTTTGGGAGAAATTGAATTAATTCTATCTGGCTTAAGGTAGGATAATTAATTTTAACTGGCTTAAGGTAAAATTATTCTTGTAATACAGACTCAGCCAGCTAATTATTCCTCCATATGCTACTGTTCCCCTACACCTGCCTCACGTTGGCACAGCAGACCTTTCACATTTCCCTACTCTTTCCCCATGTTGTCAAGGACATGCCACCAAAACAACCATCAACTAGCCTTCAGCACAGAGAACCAGAGTTTCCAGCATTAGTGAAATAGACTCTTGTGGTATTTATTTAAATTAACTATGAATTGAAAAAAGCGTTCTCAAAAGTAACTTGATATTGTCATTAACAAAAGATATTTACCCTAATCACTACAGTTACACACACACACACACACACACACACACACACACACACTATTCAATAATGCAAAATCAGAAATAACCTAAAATCATTTAAAGGGGATTATAATATATTTTGAAAACGCTGTGTGTTGACTTGTAGTTTTCCAAGTTTTAGTGGACATAAAAATCATTGTTTTTTGTTTTTTGAGATTTTGGCTGAATCTATCAATATTTTATTTTTATTTATTGGCTGTTAAAATAATTTTTTAATTTTCATTCAAATTCCAGTTAACATACAGCATAATATTAGTTTCAAGTGTACAATATGGTGATTCAACACTTCACTAGAACACCTGTCACTCATCACAAGTGCACTCCTTAATCCCCATCCCCTATTTTACCCATCCCCTACAACCTCCCCTCTGTTAACCATCAGTTTGTTCCCTGTAGTTGAGTCTCTTTCTTGGTTTGCCTCTCTATATCCTTTTTTTCCCCTTTTGCTCATTTGTTTTGTTTCCTAAATTCCACATATAAGTGAAATCATATGGCATTTCTTTCCCTGACTGATTTATTTCACTTAGTATAATCATCTCTAGCTCCTTCCATATCACTGCAAATGGCAAGATTTCATTTTTTATGCCTGAGTAATATTCTATTATATATATAATCATGATAAATATTATATATAAAATTATCATGTGTGTGTATATATATGTACACACTTATATATGTGTATATATAGAGAGAGAAAGAACCACATTTTCCTTATCCATTCATCAGTCTAATGGATACCTAGCTACTTTTTAAAAATATATACATTGCTACTTCCCAAGTTACATGTCTATTAACTTGGAATTTTCATTTTAGGAAAGCACCCTATTTGGTACAGTAGGACCATGATCCAACTTCAGGAAACATTGCTTTAAGAGGTTAGAACATCTAATCTATTTTTGAATTCCTTCTCTCTACCATGTGAATTCTACTGAACATACATGGAATATGGAATAACAGAATACTAGCAAAGGAACTGAACGTGAAATGTGAACGTGATTTGTAATTTAATTGACTTCCTATTCATGTTACACTAAAATAGGGCCACCTTCACACACACACACACATACACATACACACACACACGTGGAACTATGAAAATTAAGTCAAAGTTGGTTAAAAAGCAAAGAGATGATTATTGTTAGTTACTGATGTATTGATGCTTCCTTTCCTCTGTTTTTCTAGAATTTAGAGAGAATTAGAAAGGCTGCCAAATGCTGTGGGGATTTAAATACCATTAAATTAAGCAAAATAAAATGATAGGGAAACAAAGTGATGGGCAGTAGCAGAGGAATATGAAATGAAAAATCTCTCAATTATGTCAACAACCATATTAAATTTAACTGCATGAATTAAAAAGAAATAAATCCAGCAAGTGGAAAGAGTACGCTAAGCTGTATCAAAAGCCAACAGCTATTTTAGTGAAAATAAACTGAAACTCTAAAGAAACAGTACATTGTCCTCATGAACCCAAATTAGTGCTTTTATTTAAACCTAGTGGCTAAATTTTGGAAAACATAATAGGATAATGGCATTTTGGTGCTGGAAGAATCTCAGCTATTTATTCCAGACTCTTTTCTTAAAAATGAGGAAACTAAAGGACAAAGAGTATTATTTGGTCTGAAATATTGAGCACAGACCAGAATAGGAGTTTATTCTTTCATCCTCTAACATCAGGCCCCGTTTTCCTGTTACAGATGTGTTCAGTCACACATTTAGTGGTTACCACTTTCCCTGATTACTAATACAGATGCTCTTTGGAGTCTCTTTTGTAAAGGCACCAACCTATGGGTTTTTCCCTCATCTTATAATTTTATTTTTAATTTGAATTTTTGCTTTAGTCTTAAAGAAGTATTAAAACCATAGTGTTTTGTCATTTTAAGTAAGAAACTAAATATTATGTCTTTATCATTGCTTTAAATCAAGCTAATATAAATCAACCGATAACAGCTATGTGAACTGCCAATCATTTTGCAATAATATAGTGGATTATTAGTAGCATGCTAGGCACATCAAACAGAAAATGATATAATTTCATATCTGAATGTCACAATTTATAATACAAAATTTCATGAAGTTTCTAAATCTGCAAAATATAAGTGACCTAAATGTCAAAATTTGTCTCTTGGTTTTAATTGGCTATCAGACAAAATATCATTAATCTGCTATACAGAAAAGAGATTTTGAAGGATATTATAAGCCTCCAACAGCCTTATAGACCTATTGCCCTCTAACATAGAATTAATAGGAAAGTAGAAGAATTAAATATTTAATTAAATGAAATTTAAATAATGAAAATGGAACATAAATTCATTTATTTATATATCTAGCACATATTTATGGAGGTGCGCCAAACACTGTAGTAGTTGAGATTTACTATTCATAATTTTAATTTAATAAATTTAATTTTATTTAATAAGCTATGATTGCATTTGTGAAAAAGTGAAACCCCACCCAGTGATAATATATCCCTAGAAATAAGGATTCATATATACAAAATCTTACCTTCTCTCTGGTGGAGAATCACAAAACAGAAAAAATAAAATTCCTATTTTAGAGTTTATTTATAAAAAAATCAACTCATTGTATGTATGTGCATGTACATTTGTGTGCATGCAGGCATATGTGTGTTTAAGGGTGAGTGAGGGCAGTCATATTATATTAGAGAAAGTGTCACCCTATTGTGCAGTATATTGATTTATTTCAATCCCACGGGAACTCTCAGTGGATACCTCTTTATGACATTCATAAACGGTACTTAAGAGTCTGTCTCTGGTAATTTCAGAAATTCCTGGGGAAAAGAACATTGTTCTGCTCAACCCATTCAATCCCATTCACTTTTGTTAAAATGTATACAAAATCAGGATGCATTTCTAATTTTTATGAAATAGCTAAATTATCAATTCATAATGACATCCACAGGTAGCTTAGTGTTTTGCCTCAAAGAAAAATGAATTATTTTCATTTTTATACACAAAATACATTTCACATATGAAAGGGTTAAAAATTTCCATATATCAAAAATAATCACTATGTCAAAAATTAAAATTTCTGGGTATGTACCTTGGAAAGCAAGCAACATAAGAATAGTTAAAAGAAAACATGAAATGACCCTATCTAATTACATTATTCGGTATTTAAATTATTACTATTTTATAACAGTATAAGAATAGGTATTATTTTTATTCTTAAATTATTCAAAAATTTTATGAGCAAAGAAGGTTTTGAAAGAGAAATAGTGAATGCAGAAAAGTTAACAAATCCATAGGTTTACCTGCTAAACATCTGAATGAAAATAAAATATTTCTAAGGGTAAAGTTACTAAACAAAATAAATGTGATGTCATTCCTATTCAAGGAATGGACACTATCAGAAAAGTAAATTCATTAGGAATTGACTTTGATGGCCTTTCCACTTTTAGACTAATTCATCATTTTCCTGAGACACATCAATTACCACTCTGTCACATTAACTTTCTGAAAATGACCAATTGTGTGACCTGAAGGAAGGAGTTCAGTTGCCAGAATGACTTAAGAAAACAAACCTCCAAAAAACTTCATGAGAGGCATGTTGACTAGTTCATGGGGCTTTACCCAGTAGAACACTGACAGCTTTATCCAATAACTTTTCACTTCAAGAAGTCTTATTTGGAATGGAGAATACATACACTGCATAACAATAGAGTTAATTAAAGCTTTCTAAGTACAAAAATCTGTCACTTGATAAAGGAAATAAAGTAAATCATCATTGATAGGACAGGAATCATATCTAGGAAAGTGGTTGGGAATTATGATTCTAATTTTCTCCATTACAGCAAAACAAGGGCATATTTTGATAAATATTAGTTTATCTGTGTTTGTTCCCAGTTTATTTTGTTGTCTTCTCTATCATGGGCACAAACCTCACTTTTCCCTTCCTTGTCCCTCATTTGTCTTCTTTTTTCCTCTCTTCTCTCCTCTTCTCTCTGTCCTCCTAAAAGTTCCTGGAAGTGAACAAAGGAAGGAAGGAAGGTGGAAGTAAAACCTCAGAAAGAGATCAGAATTCATGAAGTCCTTAAAGCTTTGTTTTCTTTTTCTTTTCACCACCCCTTTGTGAAGATGTCCTTTTCTTAATCACACAATTTACCAAGTTGTCTCAGAACTTCCTTCTCCCTGTATCTCTCATAGGCATGGTCCCACCTCTCAAGTATTCTTACTGATTAGTAATTTTCTAATCTATTAATTAAAAGTTCAGGTGCATGCTGCTGTATGTTTAATTGTAAAAGATTGATGCACACATAGCTTTAACATAGGACATAAAAGCAACAACAAGATGGAGATTCGTGTGATGCAATCATTCATGCTAAGGAGAATCTTTGTCCTTAAATTAATAGTGTACTTTACACTATTTTTTTAAGATTTTATTTTATTTTATTTTATTTTATATTTGAGCGTGTGTGTGTGTGTGTGTGTGTGTGAGTGTGTGCAGGGGAAGGGTTGTGAAACAGCAGGAGAATCAGACTCTGTAGGGAGCCTGGCACAGGGCTTGATCTCAGCACCCTGAGACAGTGACCTGAGCAGAAGGCAGATGCTTAACTGACTGAGCCATCCAGGTGCCGCAATAGTGCCATTTAAAATGAAAATTTAAAAATCTATTCCCTATAATATGAAAGCCAAATATATGCAAAATATAGCACTATATATTTCAAATATGTATGTGAAATTCTTCCCTTCTTGTATAAATAAGGATTTATTTTTAAAAAGTCATTGAACAATGAGAACATTAAAGTTCAAGAAATTAACACAATTTATTGATATGGAGATTTCTGTGAATAGCAGGCAATTCCGTGTCTGTCACAGATACTTGTTAAATGTGATTGGATATAAAGATAACACAGTAAGAGACTTTACACCTCTTTTAGAGACTGATAATTGAGTAGTTACTGTTTTGGCACTTATATGTCAGCACCTCTATATAAGTGTTACTTATATATAGAACTTATTTTCACATAAGTATATGGTGCTTCTATATGGTAATTATATACCTATATACACAGAATACTCCTATGTGATATTTGTATGTGTAATTATATACATATAAATAGCTTTTATTTAAAAAATATTAAAACTACAATTTGGCTTCATGTTATAATAAAATCTACAGTATTCTCTGGACTTAGGCATATTTGCAGCTTTGATTCATTTGGTGTTTGGGGACATTTGAATCTCAATCCCAGTGGGGGTCTCTGTGGAACGAAGGATTTTGACCTGCAGCTGCACTATGATAAGTAATTATTTTGGTTCAAGGGTAAGTCTGAATCCTAATGAAGAGCATTGGAATCACCAACACCTCTTCCTGGTCATCAAGACAATTGATGTTTTCTGACTTATGAACACATAAGTTCTGACTATGAACACACTGGTTTGGTCAGGCCTTCCAGAATCTTCTCAGTTTCCAACTTCTGTTTAGTTCTAAGCTGAAGAACTACACTTGTCCCAAAGAGACCAGGTCTGGCCCCTGTGCCCTATTGACAGGACATGCCAATTGATGTATATGCCAGTTCCAAAGAGTCCCCATTCAACCCTCATATTTCTTAACTGACATATTTTAAGTTATAATATTTTGATGTAACTAGATAGGAATCAAAATGAAATTGAATGAGTTATTCCATCCATATTCTCATTCTATTTTATTAGCCTCATCATAATGTCCTACTGATAATAATTTATGTGTTTATCTCCCCATATAGACTTTAAGCCCATGTTGGGCAGGGATAATGATTCATTAATCTTCACATCACCCAGCTTCTACTGCAGTAAGTGATACAGAGTGTAATAGAAAAACTTGTTCTGTTCCAGTGACTCAAATGCAAACAGGTATTTTGATGATCAAAACTTGTTTCATAATTGAAATAATTCTGTTCTTCCACAAGTAGAAATCTGTATAAAAACATCTCTACAGATTTATCAGTTGTATATGTTAGAATCAAATATACTATTATGGCTGGTTTCTGAATCCATATAATAGAAAATTATGATTGCTGACTATAATATTTCATTTTAGATATCTGTACTGCCAAGTCACAGAACACCAATGCAATTGAATCTTGCATATGCAATTAATCCCTAGAATCACAAAGAATAAAGAAAAGTGATATGGAATTCAATTTTTCTGGCCATTTAGCTTTTTAGGGCTCATATGAGTATGAACTACTTATATAATTAAAAAAATATGAGCTTATCAAACACACTTTTAATTCACTGTTAACAAGATAGAGTGAAATAATAGAATTGTGCATTAAGATACTATACATACTTTATTTTTAAAAATATTTTATTTATTCATGAGAGACACACACACAGAGAGAGAGAGAGAGAGAGAGAGAGGCAGAGACACAGGCAGAGGGAGCAGTAGGTTCCATGCGAGAAGCTTGATCTGAACTCGATCCCAGGTCTCCAGGATCACACCCTGGGCCGAAAGTGGCATTAAACCGCTGAGGCACCCGGGCTGCCCACTATACGTACTTTAATGGAAGAAATAGAAACAAGATGTAAATGTTTTTCAGCATGTTGACAATAAAACACACAAATTGCACCATTAAGAGATTATTTTTAAAATCTAAAAGCTATTTATTTTTAAAAATCCCATCTATGCAGTAATGATGTCTATTGGCTTTAGGATAAAACAATTGCAATTTGAAGTTCTCAAAGTCAGATTCTGAATTTAATTCTAGTTTTCGTATTTGTTCTATAGGCTATAAAAGGTATTTGCAATATGAGGCACTTGAAATGACTCAAAAATAATTTTTCTGAGACTAGAAAAGAACCAGAGGAGTAAACTTCCACTGAATTGAATTGTTTATGCAGATACTATCGCTGCTTACAAATGCTTATTAGACAGTTGTTCAAACTAATCGAGAAATATACTTACTGAGAAATAAGATCAATTGCTTGAAAAATACTGAGACAAAACTATAAAAGGAAACAAAAACCACAAAGGTCCATCCCTTCACTTTTTTCTTCCTTTTGGAAAAGCTTGGAACTGTCAAGTTTGTCGTATTGTAACATTTTCATACAAAACTGGTTACACTCTGTTTTCATATTCATGAACAATGTTATTCTACCTCACAATGAGAAAGAGAGCAAGCTATCAGATGTTAAATAGAAAGGAAATGTTCAGATTTGGAGGTGGGTGGAAGTGAAGGCAGATCTACTGAGCACCAGGGAGGCACGTATAGTGAGTGAGAACATTTGCTTCCAAGGAGGACCAGTACCTTGCTTTTCCCCTGCAGTTCAATTTGTGACGTCTTGAAATCCGGACCTTGAGAGTTTGAACTTAATCTAGTTTTCCTATCCAGGAGCTCTTCCATTTCTTTCACCTGGGCCTTTAGCCTTCTATTTTCTTTTTCCAGTCCTTGTTTTTCTGTTTCAAGCATTTCCCTCTTGTCCCACTCTGAGATATTTTCAGCCTGCAATCTCTCTAGCTAAACAAAGAAAACACAGAGAGGCAACATGTAGCATTGGTAACTGCTAAAAGGCAAGGCACCCTGCAAAACAAAAACAAAAACAAAAACAAAAACAAAAACAACCCACTATGGAAGGTTCACAGATACATACATTTATATAATTTTTAAAAAGAAAACTGGATTTGTCTGAAAAGTTGTGAACAACACAAAGGTCCTAAGACCAGGCCATGCCTTAGATAAACATACCTTTCCTCTTGGTTCATGAGACTATTTCTATAACCATATAGCCCATATTTGTCAAATAAGTATGTCAAGTGAAAAGCAATGGTACTCTGCGAACAATTTCCACTTAAATGATGAACATTTATCAATTGAGAAGGCACAAAATAATTTCTTGGGCAATTCTGGTTGCATGGATATACTTAATGTATTCATTCGCTGGTTTATGTATTTATTTACTATACCGTTCAAGTTCCACATATTATGTTAGTCACTGAGAACAAAGACAAGTGAATGTAACAGAATATTATACATTCCATAATTGGAATACCATAAAATATAGTCACACACACAGTGAGTGAGTGGTTAATTGGATTTCCAGGGAATAAAGGTTGGCCACCATGGCCAGGGGGCCAAATCTGACTCATCTATTATTTTAATAGATCCCATAATATTGGTGTTATTTTAATGGTTAAAAAAAGAGAATACTCTTATACATATATTAACATTATATAAAATTAAAATTTCAATGTCACAAATAAAGTTGTATTGGAATGCAGCTGCATTCATTTGTTTACATCTTGCTTATATGACTGTTCTTACACTAACAGTGACAGAGTTGAACTGCTGGGATAGAGACTGTTGGGATAGAGGCTGTATGACCAGCAAAGTCTCAATTACTATTTAGCCTCCTACAGACAAAGTTTGTTTACCTCTACTTCCGCCCCATGGTTCCTAACCAAGGTTACACATGAGATTCTCTTGGGGAGATGTTTATAATTACCAGTGACTAGAATCCACCTCTAGAAGTTTTGATTTAATGGATTTAGTTTAATTTCTATGTCTCCCTGGGTCAGTTTTTATTTCTAACATTTTTATATTTAGATTTTAAAGAGGCAATAGCAAATGGGTTTATATTATGCAGTTTTATTGTGTTTAAATGTTTGCTCATTATAGTGAGATTGAATTACATTGGTCTGTTATGATTATTTTTTCTTACTCAGGATATTGTAAGCAGAAATGATTAGTAGCTCTTTTAGCTCTAAATTCTAATCCTGAGCTCTGAATTCTAACCTTGACTTCACCATTGATTCGGTGGGTAAGCTCAGACTGGTAACTTCATCTCCCCAGTAAGAAACAATTTATTCTCCAATGTGACAGAGGTTGTGAAAAGTGAAGTTAATTAAATTGACAGGAAAACACTTTGCATAGCAATATTCTACTTAGAGAAGAAACACTGTGGTAATATAATTTGGGAAAAATAATTATATAGGTATTTCTCCGATATATTTGGGCATACAGATATCCAAATGTCAAGGTAATTTTATGGCATAGATCTGTATGGTGAAGCCATTCTTTCCAGTAAATAAGCAAGTAGAACCTAGTCCTGTTTCTGTCACTTTCTCATTGGCTGATTCCGAACAAAATGTTTCCTCTTTCTGTTCCTGTTTTTAAATAAAATTGAGAACACCAGACCCACCAAATTTGTGGAATTATAGGGACCAAATAAAGTCAATTATTCAAAATGCCTTGCAAACTATGTAACATGTTTAAAATATGAGACATGTTAAACAGTTAAGGATAAAAATTGGAAATTATCTATTTTTACATAGTTGTTTCAAATGGCCTGACTGCAAAGTGTTGATTAGTATTAGACTATTACAAAGTATTTTTCAATGACATTTTAAATTCTAAAAGAGAAATCAACTGAATCAAAAGCAACTTAAAATGTTAAGACATTAAAAAAAAGGAAAAATATTAGATTTCAAAATATCTTTGGAAATGGATTTTGGCTAAAAAATTTCTAAAATCTGTTTTCTCATATACATGAAATTGTACCATTATTGTAGAAAATATTATGTTTCCAAATCAGAGAAGCTCTCGCTTCTAAAATGCAGGAAACAAAAATTACATTCTTGGAACTAGATCTTGTTTATCAATTAAATATAATAAACTAAGGTATGTTATTTTATTTTCAAAGATTTATTTTAGAGAGAGGGTGAGAGAGAGAGGGTGCATATGAGCAAGGGAGGAGGGGCAGGAGGAGAGAGAGAATCTCTGCTGAGCGAGAGGTGTCTGATGTGGGGCTTGCTCCTAGGACTCTCAGAGCATGACCTGAGTCGAAATCAAGTCAGACACTCAACTGACTGAGCCACCCAGGCACCTCAAAGTTCACATTTCAGATGATGTGGTTTAACATGTGGGGTATCTATTTGGGGATATGAGGTGAAAATAGTATTTCAAAATCCAATTACCAACATGTCACTTTTTTAATTATTAAGATTAATGCTTAAACATTTTGACTATCATCACATCACTTATCAGAATGAAAATAATAAAGCTATAACAAAAAGTCATTAACTTGGTGATAAAAAATTAATTTTAGGAAAATATATGTATTTCTGGCCAAGGACAAATACGCTATGTCAAGGCTTTGTAAAATTTTAGGCATTTAAAAGAAATTGCTAAAGTCAATTTTATACCTGATAACAGATAACAGGTAGAACTAAGGTCTTACAGTCTCTTCAATAAATGGTGCTGGGAAAATTGGACATCCACATGCAGAAGAATGAAACTGGACCACTCTCTTGCACCATACACAAAGATAAACTCAAAATAGATGAAAGATCTAAATGTGAGACAAGATCCCATCAAAATCCCAGAGGAGAACTCAGGCAACACCCTTTTTGAACTTGGCCACAGTAACCAGAGAAGGACAAACAGTGTATGTTCTCATTCATTTGGGGAATATGAATAATAGTGAAAGGGAATATAAGGGAATGGAGAAGAAATGTGTGAGAAATATCAGAAAGGGAGACAGAACATAAAGACTTCTAACTCTGGGAAATGAACTAGGGGTGGTGGAGGGGGAGGAGGGCGGGGAGTGGGGGTGAATGGGTGACGGGCACTGAGGGGTACACTTGACGGGATGAGCACTGGGTGTTATTCTGTATGTTGGTAAATTGAACACCAATAAAAATTAATTTATAAAAAAAAAGAACTAAGGTCTTAAATAAGTAACAGATAATTTTAATGAATAAACTCCAAATCTTTGAAAAAATAATTTATAAAAAGTAATAATTATAACAGTTGTAACAGAAATCTTAAATAATGATGTCTTATTATTTTCTATTTGTAGTTTATTGACACAGCAATTATTTCATAAATTTATGTATACACCACACAGCAAAAAAGTAAAGGTACTGTAGAAATTGGAACATCATAACTATAAAAGTTTTATTTCTTTTCTCATTTTATAAAATTTTTTATCGGGTTATTCTTTCCCAAGAATCATATGAAAATCTACTACGTTAAAAGACATTCAACTGAGAGGTGTATGGGTGGCTCAGTCAGTAAGCGTCAGATTCTTGACTTCCACTCAGGTCATGATTTCAGGGTTGTGAAATCCATCAGGCTCACACTCCGTGGGAAATTTGTTCAATATTCTCTCTCTCTCTGCCCCTCCCCCAGCTCATGTGTTCATGCTTCCTCTCTCCAAAATTAATAAATAAATCTTAAAAAAAAAAGGCATTCAACTGAATGCAAGTTAAAAAGAAAATAAAAATCAGGTGCTACTTTAAGCTTCCAGAATTTATTGTAAGCAATTTTAATAGTAATATCAAATTGAAATGGAGTTCCATTAATTTGCTTTTAGTGATCAAGAGAAAATCCTAAAATATTCTAATTCTAACTCTACTATACTATGAATTTTAACTAATAGTGGGTACTATTGTTAATTAAATTTCATGTAATATGGGAATTATTGAAAAAAATGTTTTCTAAAATTTTTAATGTAAAAAATATATTATCCTAAGAGTAATCAGTAAAATATTTGTTGAGTTAATGATTTCCAATATTATGCATATTAAATATTGTGAAAAATATGTAAACACCCAAATAACTATTCAGGTGTTTAACAAATATTATTACCTCTTACATAAGAAGCTTGGAATATTCTATTGACAAAATATAAATAAATATATAGGTATAGATTGGGCAGAGACTCATGAAGGATGAAACTTCCTGAGTGCGATGAGAAACATCTGCAATAAATTAAGCAATCAGAGGTTACTTAGAGGAATAATATGTAAGCTGAAACCTGAAGTTTAAGAAGGAAGAAACAGAATCAAGGCAAGAATGTTCCAGTAAAGGAAGCAGGAAATGGGTTTGAACATTATTAAGAGCCAAGAGTTCTATCATGAAATATTAGGTGTGGGATAGAGTACAATATGAAATCTAGACAAGCAGGCAGTGGTTCTTGAAAGTAAGTGTGAACATAAGAATCATTTGAGTTGCTTGTGGAAATAATATTGTGATATTGTAATATTGTGATTATCCCTAAAGATAGAATATGGGGCCATCTCTAAACATTTTAATCTGCTCACCTGATGTTATTGCTGCTTGTTATTGAGAGAACATCAAAGATTCTAATCAGTATAATACTAGAATGCAAGTTTATGAAACCAGAGCTGTGCCATTTTGTTCATCGGCCTGGGACCTAACACATGCTATGGAAGTGATCTACAAATACTGTTGAAGGAAGAAGAAAGTGCACAATGGTAGTCTAGGAAACAGCCTTCCTATATTTCAATTAGACAAAAAGCAAAATTAAGAAAGCATCCTGGAAGGGCCAGTTATTTAGCTTACTATGCCTAACACCAGTAGGATTTCTCAGATTTACTCTTAACTCACTGATCTTGGCATAGCTCCACTGCATTTTGTGGCAGGTGAATGCAGTGATGTAGAGAGAAGACTTCCAGTAAAATGACCTACAGTTGAATCCCAATTCCTTTACCCTGAAAGCCTCCATTTTTCATTTATAAAATATAGAAAATATTTCCTAGAGCCTAGTCTTATGAGGCAGAAATTATATTATTTATATTTATTCTAAACTCAGTATTTCATGTTTGTTTTCTAAAGGAAAAAAAAACATATCAACAGCTGAATCAAATACCAACAGATGAAAATAGTATATTCATTTTTTATATTTTTATCAAGATGACAATCATTTGGTAAATGGAATTGTCAAGCCCCCCAACAGAACTCCCCCCCAACAGAAAACCCCCAACAGAGTGTGCTATGTGGCATTCTGCGGGTTAGTGAAGAGTCATCTAAAACCATAGGGTATTCCAATAATATATTTGCAAACATTCAGAATTTTCATTTTAGACAAGTCAGCCATAAAATCACATTACAAACTGAGATTTTGGAAGTAAAGGTAAAAGGCAGGAAGCTTGCTATTTCCTAGCAGTATGAGATTATTACTCTTTTACTGAGGGTAATATATATTTCCGATAAAGAGTTATATAGGTTATTTCTTATCCTTACAATAATCCTGTACATTTGTACTTGCTGCCATGAGGAAAGTGGGGTCCTTAAGAGTAGAAGCAATTCTCAAGGTAGGCAAAGAATCCAACCTATGGCTTACCTAAAGTTCCTCTCTGATTCCAATCCTGAGCTAATTATATCCACACCATGCTAACAGATACCTGCTAATATATGTATATCCCTTTGCAGTAGTACCCATCACATTCTGAGTGCATTGTACTATATATTTTCTTTTGATATATTTTGGAGTTTTGAATATTGTTCATCTTTCTCTAACAGCAAATTTATTCAAAAGAAAAGCAATTCTATCGACTCACAGTAAAAAGTTGATTCACATATTACTGGTGTCAACCCACCCTGGGGTCTTTTAACATTCTTTCTCTAAGTCTTAAAATCACAAATAAGAGGGCACCTGGGTGGCTCAGTCGGCTAAGCATCTGCCTTTAGCTCAGGTCATGATCCCAGGGTCCTGGCATGGATCCCCACATTGGGCTCCCTGCTCAGCGTGGAGTCTGCTTCTTCCTCTGCCCCTCACCCTGCTCTTGCTCTCTCTCTCTCTCTCTCAAATAAATATTTTTTAAAAAATAACAAAAAAGAATTGGATAAACTTTCCTAAATTAAAGTCTACTTCTCACCTGTTCAGAGTTACATACAGCTCAGTGATAGCTCACACCATCTTTTACCAAAAGTCAAGAGAATAAATGATTTTAGTAATGGGCAATGTCACATGTATTTTTGTTACTTTAATTTTATTTTATTATTTTTTAAAGAGTTTATTTATTTATTCAGCAGAGACACAAGAGAGAGGCAGAGACATAGGCAGAGGGAGTCGCAGGTTGCATGTAGGGAGCTCAATGCAGGACTCGATACCAGGACCCCGGGATCATGCCCTGACCCAAAGGCAAAAGCTCAACTGCTGAGCCACCCAGGCATCCCTTTAATTTCATTTCAAATCTTTGAAGAGTTTCTAAACATAAAGATCCCTAGAAATAATTTGAAATAAAATGTGTGCCAAAGTTAAATAAGAGGGATCCACATGCAAAAGAAATAATCTAGACACAGACACTACACCCTTAAAAAATTAGCTCAAAATGGATCACCAACCAGAATGTAAAACACAAAACTGTAAAACTTCATAGATGAGGGATCCCTGGGTGGCGCAGCGGTTTGGCGCCTGCCTTTAGCCCAGGGCGCGATCCTGGAGACCCGGGATCGAATCCCACATCGGGCTCCCGGTGCATGGAGCCTGCTTCTCCCTCTGCCTGTGTCTCTGCCTCTCTCTCTCTCTGTGTGTGACTATCATAAATAAATAAATAAATAAAATTTAAAAAACTCCATAGATGACATAAAATACAGGAGAAAATTTAGATGATCATGGATTTGGTGATGGCTTTTTAGAAGCATAACCAAAGGCATGATTCATGAAAGAAATAATTAGTAAAATAGACCATTAAAATTAAAAATTTCTGCTCTGTGAAAAACAATGTCAAGAGAATGGGAAGACAAGCCTAAGACTGAAAGAAAATATTTGCAAGAAACATATCTGATAAAGGACTGTTATCCAAAATACACAAAGAATTCTTTAAATTCAACAGTAGGAAACAAACAATGCATTTGAAAATGAGCCCAAGATCTATAGATAATAGATAATGAAAGCAATGGGATACCACTACACACCTATTAGAATGGTGAAAATCCAAATACTGACAACACCAAATGCTTGTGAGATTGTTGGAGCCACATGAACTCTCATGCATTCCTGGTGGGAATGTAAAAAATATGGTCACCTTGAAAGAGAGTTTGGCGGTTTGTTGCAAAATTAAACATATTCTTATCCTACTATCTAGTGATCATTATGCTCCTTGATATTTATTAAGAAAAGTTACAAACTTACATCCACATAAAAATCTGCACACACACACAAAAGCAAAATTAAAAACCCCCAAAACCGGGATCCCTGGGTGGCGCAGCGGTTTGGCGCCTGCCTTTAGCCCAGGGCGCGATCCTGGAGACCCAGGATCGAATCCCACATCGGGCTCCTGGTGCATGGAGCCTGCTTCTCCCTCTGCCTGTGTCTCTGCCCCTCTCTCTCTGTGACTATCATAAATAAATAAAATCACTCTGCTTAAAAAAAAAAAAAAAAAAAAAAAAAAAAAAAAACCCAAAACCTGCACTAGGATGTTTGCTGTGGCTTTATTCATAACTGCCAAAACTTGAGGCAACCAAGATGCCCTTTGGTAGCTGAAGGGATAAATTGAAGGGTTTCCAGACAATGGAATATTATAAGGCCCAAGAAAGAAAGGCACTATCAAGCCAAGAAAAGACATGAAGAAATCTTAATGCATATTACTACAAAGCCAATCTGAAAAGACTTCATCCTGTGTGATTCCAACGACAAGGCATTCTGGGAAAAAAGCATCATAGAAACACTGAAAAATATTAGTGTTTTTTTAGAAGTTACAGAAGGTAAAAGGACAAGTTGAAGATAGGGAAGAATAAGTAGGTAGAGGACAGAGGATTTTTATGGCAGTGAAAATACTGTATATGATACCATAACGATGGATACATTAAATATCTGTCCAAATCTTTTTTTTAAATTTTTTTTAAAATTTATTTATTTATGATAGTCACAGAGAGAGAGAGAGAGAGAGAGAGAGAGAGAGAGAGAGGCAGAGACATAGGCAGAGGGAGAAGCAGGCTCCATGCACCGGGAGCCCGACGTGGGATTCGATCCCGAGTCTCCAGGATCGCGCCCTGGGCCAAAGGCAGGCGCCAAACCGCTGCGCCCCCAGGGATCCCTGTCCAAATCTTTATTATGTATAACACCAGTACTGAACCTTAATGTCCACTACAGGCTTTGGGAGATAATTCTGTGTCAGTGTAGGTTCATCAGTTGTTACACTGTGCTATTCTGTGAGAGATTTGATAATGGGGGTGGCTACGCATATGTGGAGTGGGAGATATAAATCTCTATACTTTAGATTTTGTGGTTACTAAAGCTTCTTCAAAAAATAAAGCGTAATAAAAATATTTTTTAAAAAGAGACTTTTTCATATTTTGGATATTCTATATATCTATATTCTATACTCTATATCAGATGTATGTTTTACAAATATTTCTTACTGATCTTTGGCTTGTGTTTCAATTATCTTAATAGTGTCTTTGTAGCAAAAGTTATAAATTTTAATAAAGTACAAATTAACAGTTCTTTTTCAAAAAAAAAAAAAAGAAGAAAGAAAAAGGAACCCTCATACACAACTGAAGGGAATGCAAACTGGTGGAGACACTATGGAAAATAGTAAGGAGACTCCTCAAAAAATTAAAAATAGAATTATCATATCACCCAGTAATTCCACTAGTGGGTATTTACCCATGAGAAATGAAAACACTAATCTGAAAAGATAAAGCATCTCTACCTTTATTGGAGCATTATTTACAATAGCCAAGATATAAAAGCAACCCAAGTGCCCATCAATAGATGAATTGATACAGAGGTACATATACATATATATACACATATACAATGGAATATTAGCCACAAAAATGCATGAGATCTTCACATTTGCAACCCTATGGATGGAGCTAGAGGGTCTCATGCTAAGTAAAATAAGTCAGCCAAGAAAAGACAAATATCATATAATTTTACTAATTTGTGGAATTTAAGAAATAGAACAAATGAGTAACAAAAGAAAAAGAGACAAACAAAAAAAAATACAGACTCTTAAATATAGAGAACAAACTGATGGTTGCCATAGGGAGGTTGGTGAGGGAAGAATGAAACAGATTAAGGGGATTAAGTATGTGCACTGTGATGAGCATTGAGTAATGTATAGAATAGTTGATTTATTATATTGTACACCTGACCTTAATAAAACAATTTATGTTAATTATACTTCAATTTAAAAAAAAGGAGGCAAAAACACATGAATTAAAGACAATGCAAGTAAATTACAAAAGAACAATGCATCTATGTATAAATAAGTCAATATATATTAGAATGACAAGAAAAAATACTTTTTATAAAGACTTTATAACTCTCTGGCAGAGAGGGGAGTGTGCCAGACTCTGGCAGAGAAAACTTAATAGGTTTCACAAGTAAAAATTGAGTATTTTGGATCCTTGTTTTTGCAACAGCTGGGCAGTCTAAAAAGTCCTGACTAGTGTTACAAAATTTCACATGCAAATATCACTGAATCATTGAAAAATGATGTAGATGATGTAATAATCGTCAATGAATATCCTAGTAACTGTTAAGATTTAAAAATGTGAATGAACACACTGTTATGTTAAACATAGAAAATTGTTTTATGAGCATGTCCTTAGAACAACCAGAGAAGAGCCATAGCTTAAAAACAAAGCAATGAAAAGATGCTTTTCTGCACCTCTCCTGCTGAGCTCTAATATGCTGCAGTGGATTTCTTATAAACTTGATCAGGCATGAACTTTACAGAAGCAGTACTTCTAGAACTTGAGAAGTGAAACACAGTAGAGGGTTTAAAATGTGGATCTTGTTCCAATAAGAATAGGAACCAGAGGTTTATATAAGGTGTCTAATGGGACTTAATTTTGCCATGGGTTTCCTACATCAACTGTGCTCTATCGTTAAGCTGTGTAAACACACAATCCATAGCAAGATCTGCATTAGGAACATGAATACACTAGAAGAAAGATGAAATTAAGCAAGCTATGAAGGGTAGACCTTCTTTATTTTCAAAATCTCTGCTAAAAGTAAATTTAAAAGTAGACAAACAAGGACGCCTGGGTGGCTCAGTTGGTTAAGTGTCCACCTCTTGGTTTTGGCGCAGGCCATGATCTTAGGGTCGTGAGACTGAGCCCTCCATCAGGCTCCATGCTCAGCTTGATATTTTCTCTCTCCCTCCCCTTCTGCCCCTCCATCTGTGCTTTTTTTCTCTCTCTCATTCTCTCTTAAAAAAAAAAAAAAAGACAAATTGACAAATTCTCTTGGCCCCAGAGTTGCCAAACAGGTCTTCTCAGGGATTTTGATAGTTCTCAGTATCATTTTACCTAGAAGGTGTCCTGATTAATTGCATGTACTCTGATAGTTCAGATAAAATAGAAAGTTAACTTTAATTATTAACACTGAGCTGTAAAGGAGGAAAAAGCGTTCATATAATTTACAGGAGAAAATCATAGAAAAGAACAATGATGTAAAAATGAAATAGTGTCAAGTATTTACAAGCATCCCCTAAATCACCACTTTACATCAAGAAGAACGTGGTATAACACGTTCATGTTTTAAATATGCTTGCTGCTTTTTAATATCTTATTTTGGGGAAAACTTGACAAAAGAGATACATTGATGGATTCTTTAAAAAAAAAACATAGTGAAGAATAAAAATTAGTTTGTCTTATTGATCAATCCAGAACAACACAAGAATATTTTTACATTAAAATTAGATCATTCATTTAAAAGATTAATATTATAATGAGGCAAGTTAATTCCTTCCATTCATCTTTAGTCTGAAGCCAGTACTTTGTACAGACTCCTCTATTCATTACTGGTACGCAGTGACAAATCTGTTGACAAATCAAATGTCCATTTGCATATGGTTCTGATTCTGGTCTCCTATTTCTTTGGTCTACCAATCATTGCACAAACATTGCTCCATTTATTATATATACTATATATAACTTTTATGTATACAAATATAAAATTTTGCTAGTTATAAATACTTAATTGATATCAAATAGTATCTCTAAACTTTCATGAATTATGTTTTGTGGACTCTAAATAGATAATTATGTCATCTGTGATCATTATAATTTTGTATTTTTCCAATTCTTATAATTTTATTTATTTTGCTTCTTCTGTTGAACTGTCTGGCATCTGGAGTAGAATCTTAAATTAAAAAAGTGACAGCAGGGGTATGCCTGGGTGGCTCAGTGGGTTAAGCGTCAACTCTTGATTTTGGCTCAGGTCAAGATCTCAGGATCATGAGATTGAGCCCTGCATCGGCTCCGTGCTGGACGTGAAGCCTGCCTAAGATTCTCTTTCTCCCCTCCTCCCTACCCAATCCTCCCTGCACTTTTGAGCTCCCTCTCTCTCTCCCTAAAAGGAAATAAAAGTGATAGCATGTTTCTAATACTCCATCATTAAATAAAATATTTGCTCTAAAATTTTGCTACTCCATTAAGTGTAAAAGTCCATTTTGATTCTACCATGCTAAGATGTTTTTCTGGAAAATCTTGAAATAAGTTGTAGCAACTATTTTTATGTAAATTTTGAGATAACCACATAATTAATTTTTTCTTTTACTATGTGCTGACTTACATAATAAATGATCTAATAATATAATATACCTTTCTTTCCTGTGATAAATCATTTTTTTCACTATAAGATTAAGACTACTTCTATTTGGTTAATATTTTTGCCACTACATCTATGTGTGAGAATGACTGTGATTTTCCTTTTTTATATTATCCATGTCTAGACTCAAAATTAGCATTAAACTAATACAGTAGAGAAGTTTGGAAAATGTTTTTCTCTTTTTCTTCTCTGAAATATTGAAATTATTACTTTGCATGGTAGAGCTTAACCATAAGGCATTTTGATACTGGAGTTTTATCATGGGTAGAGTTTTAATTTATTAATTTTTAGTTTACTTTATATAATGTTCTAAATCCATTCATGCTTTCTATTTCTACAAGAGTCATCCTGGATAAAGCTATATTTTTCTGGTCAATAATTTATTTCTTGTAAGATTTTTTTATTAGCATCATGCCTTCATAATATTTCCCTATCTTTGTGGAATTTCTGCTCTGTCTAAAGTTGTTTCCCTTTTTAGTAGTAGTTTTTCCTAATTATAGTTCTTGGTTAATTTCACTTAAATTTCATTTTAGTTTCTTTCTTTCTTTCTTTCTTTCTTTCTTTCTTTCTAAGAATCAGCTTCTGGCTTTGTTGATGATCTCTATTATATTTTTTAAATATATTATTAATTCCTAATACTATCTTTCCTTCTTTCTAGACCTATTGTTATTTTTTCTGCTAGAATACTAGCTTGTTAATTTTTTGGTCATTGTTATTCTGTTATGCTGGGTATCCAACAAGCAGCTGTATAGTGTGATTAAAAAGGCAATAATTTTATTAGGAAGAATGAGCATGAAAGAAAATGAGGAGGAGTCAGGGGAGGCAGGGGGCAGCTGGATGGCAAACAGGACTGACTTAGATTTAGGGGTGGAGAGAGGAAAGGAGAGAAGATTGAATGGAATCATCTTAGATGTCAGCGTGGTCCAAGGAGAGTTAGATGAGGCCATTCAGGAGCTCTTAAGTCAAAGTCACTAGTGAGGAGGTCCCATCTCCCAGAAGCAAGGAGGCCGCCCTCTGCTGAGAGTAGCCTGTGGGAAGCATAATCTTACTGCCTGGTTTTCAGAGTACAAGCAGCTGGAGTTCTGAGTTAATTACGCTCCCTGTAATTGAGATCTGAGTGTCACCATCCCATGGTAGACATAACTGTTTCCTAATATAGTCATTGATATTATAACTATCCCTGAATTTTGCAGCATCCCTCAAGATTTCAGTGCTTTTATCTTTCAGTCTTATATTCCCTTAAATTTATTTCTTTGACCCATGAGTTACTTAGATGTCTGTTTTCCAAAATCCAAATAAAGAAGTTTCTTAAAGTTATTTTCTGTAATCAATGACCACCCATGGTCAAACAATAGTGCTTTTGGGGAATCACACAGTTTAGAACATGAACACAGACTAAATCCCTATCTCTCTACACAGCCTCCAAAAGTCCACAATGAGAAAAATAAAATAAAATCAGTCATTCTGCAAGTATAATTAAGAGACTACGAGAAAATCCTTTTTTTTTTTAAGATTTTATTTATTTAGTCATGATAGACGGGGGTGGGGGTGGGGTGGGGGGAGAGACAGAGACACAAGCAGAAGCAGGCTCCATGCAGGGAGCCCAATGTGGGACTTGATTCCAGGACTCCAGGATCACGCCCTAGGCCAAAGGCCAAAGGCAGGCCAAACCACTGAGCTACCCAGGCGTCCCCAAGGAAATCTTAAAACTCTATTCAAGAGGATTATTATAGGTCATAGTATTTATGTGAGTTTGTAACAATTTTTGTATGTTGTAAGACAAAGCAAATAACTATATATTAGCATTATTAGAAAAGAAACAAAATTTTAAAAAGAAATAAATTAAGAAAACAAGACATGCACTTTAGAAACTGATTTGGTAAGTTTTCCAACACTTTATTGATATTATTTCCAAAAACCACCTACACTATGAATGAGCAATTCCACTCCTAGAGAAATAAATTCCACTCCCATGATTAATAAAAACAGCACCACAAAACATAAATTAAAATATATTAAGAGTTGTATGCATTATAGTCAAAATCTGAAAGAAAGTAAGGGTTCAGCAACAGGAAAGGGATAATTTTCAGTCTATTAATACAAGGGAGTATTATTACTAAATAAAAGGAACAAACTATTGATACATGAAACACCACACATATGAAACAGAATATGATATGATGAGCAAAAGAAGGTTGGTACAATCAAGTATGTATGTTTCTATTTATACGAAGTTCTAGAATGGGAAAAATTTATGGTAGCTCTAAGCTAGTAAATTGGAAAGGAACAGTAGTGAACTTGAGACCTTCTCAGGGTGATAGAAATATTCCATATCTTGCAGAGTGTGCTTTATAGAGATGCTTGCATATTCCATGATGCATTGATCAGTATCACTCAAAATCTGCTCTGTAAATTGTGTGTAAATTATACCTCAGCAGAAAAGGTCAGCAATAAATACTTAATGCTAAATTTAAATGAAAAATGTGAAATATGAATGTAAACGCGGTTTTCTATCTCTGTCTACTGAAAGAACGCAGAAGCAATTATATTGCAAGGGAAATGATTATGTTCAGCACCCAAATCTTTCCAGTAAGATAAATCAGGGCTCTTTGAGAAATCCTTGATTCCAGTACTGGAGCTAGGAAAGTAAAAGATGAACCCAGAACATAACTGTGTCTGAAAACTGTTAACCACTCAGTGATTAATGGAAAAATATCATAAGGACACCAGTTTCAGCTTAGGAGGACTCGTAGTGGCTAAACCTGAGACAATCTGAACATCAAAAAACAAAGACAATATTAATGTATAACTTGTTGAATAAAAATAAATTTGTAAGTCATTAATATAACCCAAAGAGAGAAAAACAAAGAGAAATTTTTAAAAAAACTTTTAAAAAAATTTTTTTTGCAGAAAAATGCCAGCTAAAACATGTAGAGGGATAGTAGAATTAGAACGTTTGCAATTATGAATTATAATCATTATAACCATTGTAAATAAAGATCATCCATGGGTACCAAAATCACTAGATAAAGGTACCTAGAGAACAGGGTATTTTTAGGATATTAGAGAATTTTCTGAAAGATCATTTGCTAATTTCAAAGTGAGCATTATATTAGAGAAAGCTGGAAGTCCACACTCCAATCCAGCACTCATGTTCAGCATTGCTCAGAGTAGAACAACATGGCATCATGTTTTTCCATATGTGAATCGTAAGAAATATATGTATAAAGTACATGCTATTCTTGCTAAAAAACAAAAACAAAACAAAACAAAACAAAAACAACAACAACAACAAAAAAACAAACCTGTTTAACCTGACTGTAATCTAGCTTGTAACTTGGTGGTTCTCAACCGGGGTGGTTTTACCCAAGAGGTAACATTTAGCAAAGTCTGAAGACATTTTTGGTTGTTATGTCTGAAGAGGCACTACTGGCATTTGACAGACAGAGGCCAGGGATACTGCTAAATGTCCTACAACACAAAGGAAAATACCCCACATCATGTCAATAGTGGTAAGGTTGAGAAAAATCTTGCTCTACACCTACCTTCCTCTTTACAGGTAGTGCAGGACATAGAAGAATAACGAATACCATAAGCAAAGAATTAGACAATCTCAGAATATGGCATATTCTCCCGCATGACTAATCTGATTTTTAAAAATAGTAATGTATGAAGAAATAACTGGAGAAGCAGTTGTAGAATAAAAAGATGATTAAATAAGATAAGTCCTTATGCATTAATAAACTCAGTTGCATTAAGACAAGCAGAAAAGACATCCTTGGACAAATAGAGGGAATTTAAATATGAACCAGATATTGATTATATTATAATCATTTCTTAGGATGGATAATTGTGGTCATGTAGGAAAGTGCCCTTATTCTAATGTGATACATGCTAAAGAATTTGAGAGAAGTATTATGATGAATACAACTTGTGTTCAAATAGCACACAAATGACAGAGATTAATCTTAAAAGAGAATTAATTTAGAAATTAACAATGAGATATATGATGATATCATTTATAAAAGTTTAAAATGTACATTTTCCAAGAACATATATAAAGAATAGGTACATATTACAACAGCTGCCTATAGAGGGAATGGGTGTGGGAGGGGGATATACAGATAATAAAAAAAATGAATGAATGAATGAATGAATGAATCCAAAAAAAGAGAGGGATTTTGCAGAGACCCATTATGACAATGTGCCACGAACAAAGGCATATTGCACGAAAAATTCTCTGCCTCTAAGTACAAAAATAGATCCAAACATCAAGATATAAATATTAGTGTATGAATTGGTGCCAAAACATAATTTAAAGAGCTAGTTATATTTTGTAAAAAGGAAACTGATAAATATGGTTGATACTGGTGAAGAAACTGAAAAGTAGAGAGGATAAAAATATATCTGTTTTCCTGAAAGACTCAGATTAAGTCAGTTGTACTAATAGGGCCCTGAAACACAAACCTTCTAGATGTGATTCTGGTACTTGAATGGTGCAAGGACCCCATCGCTGGTGGTAGCAGGATACAAACTGTGAATCTCACCTGTGGACTAGGATAAAGTTGAGGGGAAGCACAGAGTTGAAGGGGAAGCATTGTATGTAGTCACTTAACAGTTAAATAATATAGAGGCAATGGTAATTATGTGGATTTTGAACTTGGCTAGATTTTATTAAATGACTTGGAAGCCATAAAGAAAATAACTGACAGGCTCAGGTCAGCCAACTTTCAAATCAGGGAATGTTATTAAAGCCAGAAGTTGTCCCTGACCGTGTTTAAGGAAGCTCTTATCTCCTGAATCCAGTGGGCAGACTGAGTGTCTCCAGGCCCAGGAATCAATCTTACACGGAAGAACTGCCCAGGACACAAAACACTTAGTCTTGGCAGTTCTCCTGTGCTAAATCAGGGCCCTGGGAGGGAGGCAGTGGGACCTTGGAACGTGGAAAGAGCTTATTTGAGTGGATGCACTTGAGCACCTTGAAGCAATATCCCATCTCAGGGGGATTGATGAAAGGAAAGCCTCAAAGACCATATTGATACAATAAATCTGCAGGCCCCTTAGAGACAGCAGTGAATGGTGATGATGGACAACTAAATGTAACAAGTGATAACCCAATCTCATATTCTCTTTCTGGATGTTGTATTTTTGCTGGACCTCAAATGACCTTGGTGTTCTTCAGAATATGTCATTGGTCCATTATATTGAACATATCATGCTAATTATATCTCGTGGACAAGAAGTGGGAAATACTCTGGGTGCTCTAGTAACTCACAGGTATGTCAGAGAGTAGGAAGTTCATCTACATAGATTAAGGACCCTACCACACCAATAAAATGCTTAGGGACCTAGTTTTCTGGAGCATGCAGAATTATCACCTCTAAGGTAAGGAACAAGTTACAGCACTAAGAAAGAGGCAGAATGGGTGGCCTTGGAGCCTGGAGATATTGCACTTGGAAATAAGGTTATGACCCATTTAGGGGGTGATTTAAAGCACGGCATTTTTGAACAGGACCTAGAGCAGGAGAGGGAGCAGCAGTTCTAAGATGTTGTGCAGGCTCCCCTGCCATTCATTCCACCTGGCCCAGCAAATCCAATAGTATTAAAGTGTGTCATCAATAAGAATGTATTATGGAGACTTGACAGAACCCAAAAGAAGAGTCTTAGAACCAACCCATTAGAGGGTTCTCTAATAAGGCGATGCCATCTCCGGAAGTGAACTGCTTTTTATTTGAAAATAAAAATCATAAAACCAGTTCCTAGTAGAGAATGAGTCCTGTCCAGAAGCCAGTAAGTGACTATGCTTCTGGGGCTGCCCATCATGGTCTGGCTATCATCACACCCATTAGGCTATAAAATCAGGCAGCCTTAACAGCAACTCTTCCTATAATGGAAATAATCTACTGAGTATCAGGCTCAACAGGTGCAGAGGACAACAGTAATTGACACAGACAGGTGGACCTCACCCTCAAGGTCCCTACGTGTCTTACATGGATGTCTCTCTCTTAGCTCACACCTGGGATTTTGGGGCAGTCTCTGTCAGTAAGCTAATGTAGAAGGACAAGAAATCAGCATGAGTAGGTCTTCTTGATAGGTTAGCATGAGATAAAAATGGAGCTACTTTACTACCTACTTACTCAGCAGTGGCCCTGAATGACAGTGATGAGAAAAATTCCTCCCAGTACTTGGAGAAATACACTTGTCATCAAGGTTGAATGGGGGTACAACTGACCAAAGGTAAGGATATCTACAACTGACTGGAAAGTGGTGAATCATGTGGCCTCTGGGCCAGGGGCCTTGAAAGACTAAAGACAGAGAGGTCTGTGCAAGAGGCACAGGGATGAATATATGGATGTGGACTTAAAAGTGTGATTTTTTTGACTCCCATATCCTATCTGCCAGATTTTTGACCACAGAAGAGGCATTTTCCAACCAGGTGGGAAGAATGTTGGCATCCAGTCAACATAGGTCATTCTCAGTCCACCCCAGCCTGGTGCTTGAATAATGGGTGATAAATGGAGTTGTTGTAATATCAGGGTTCAAGATGATTCCTGAGTGTCAACAGAATGGGCTTCCTCTTAGCAGGGTGATCTAGTCATTCCTCTGCCAAATGTGTGATCTGTGAGCCTCAAAGAACAGCCACTTGGTGATACTATACTAGACCCCTTCTGTAAGGGGCAATGTACAGTTTTCATCTGAATTAAGAAGTAATTTAAGTTTGTCTTTTCTCTGGTCTCTGCAAGCACCATGATCTAAAGACTTACATGGAAACTGGTTTACCAACATAAGATTCCTGTCTCTGAAACATCACCTAAAAGCTTAGGTACAGCAAAAGATATAAAAAAATGGGTGTATTACCAAGGGATGTACCAGTCCTCAAATACCAAACACAAGTCAACAGCAAGCCTGAAAAGGTGAGAATGGTTTGTTAAATTACATCTATGTTTTCCAACTTGAGGGAAATACTCTATGAGGCAGGAGGACATCATCCCCTACTTGTAGAATATACAGTGGACTAATGGCCAGTGTATAAGGCTGTGTCCCAGTAGATTGAATATGTACGTCCAGAAACCAATGCATGAAAGTAGGATTGTTTTTCTCACCTTTATTCCTAGTGTGTCCCTGATATTCTCAAGGTTTGCAGAATTGTATTTATTCTCTGCCAGGGATAGATTAAACATCTATGTAATACATGCTTTTCTACTGTGCACTATAAATATATTATGATTTTGAGATTTTTCAATGTTTTTAATCACTTGGTAATATTAAAAGTTTAAGAGTCTTAAGAAAATATTGTTCGAGTGTTGATAGCAACATCAGAGGTGTGCATGAGTTAGCTTTACATCTGTAGTTTAGGTTTTCTGTTTTAGAAGGGGAAAGATATCTCTCAAGTGTGAGTCAGTTAAAAAAAATCAATTACTCAAATATGTCAGTGAGCCAAAGCCCAACGCGAACATTTGTCCAAATTCAAAAACAAATGTCAATGCCTATGGATCGATTACATGAGAATCTTCAACTCACCTGACCTTTTTACTGAAAAATTCTTAGACATTTATGGTAGAGGAAAGATTTTCCCAACAGATTTGATAAAGGTCAAAGTATAGACTTGAGTATTATTTGAAATTTAGTTTCCAATAATTATTTTTGATCAGAATTCCAAATAACTTGTAAGGAAAATTTTAAATGGCCCTCATCTAGAATAAAGCAAATTCCTTTTGAATTTCTAAATGTATTTGCTTTTTTTTTTTTTTTTTTATCTCAGCTCCCACCCAACACTTCCACATCTCACCTCCGCAAAATAAAACAGAAGAAAGAAAGATCTTCCTCTCTTCAGGGATTAGTCAAAGTATTAAATTTAAGGAGTTTTGAAAGACAATAGTTTCTAGTTAATTTAGATTAACTAATAAACCTTGGTGGAGGCCAGGATTTGAAGCAGAAGAAGAAAAATTGTAGAACAAGTTCAGAAATTTTTAAAGATTCAGGAGCTAAAAACAAAACAGTGGTCAGAATTGTGGGATCACCTTACAAAAGTCAGTGATGGTCTAATGAATATTATTTCTCATTTTATTCTCTGTGCTATTGAGCATGAATTTCCAGTGTTTGATTAATAATCATTGTCTTGTTTGTTTACATTCTTACCCAAGTGGCTCAGATTCAAATTTTCTAGAGTGCAGCAGTGCAAAGCCTGCTTTTGTATTGCACATAATCACGGCCTTTTTAAGGATGCTTGATGATTTTTTTTAAGATTGGTAGAATGATAATTGTGTTTAAAATAATTTTTTAATATATTAAAAAATCAAGGGTTCCTATAATCATGTATCATTATTTAGCTAGTTTCGCTTGCTTTGTATATTTGTATTTGGTATTCTTGCATAGGAAATTTATGTTCCAAAAATATTTTTAAAAATAGGTTCAAAATAAGACGATGAAAAATATTTAAATATTAAGTTTACTTATGAAGGTAGGAGGTTTAATTCTAATTCTCCCATGTACTAGCTGTGAAGCCTGGGGTACATTCCTTAAACTTTCTGAATCTTCTTTCTCATCTGTAAAAAGAAAAACTATGTAAGTGCTTCTCTTATAGGGTCGATGTATTGATGAAATGAAATCACATATGTTAAGGGATTATACAGTACATGGAACCTACAAAGCATTCATAAACATTAGCTGTAAATACCTAGTGATACTCAATCTGAAAGAAAACAGAAACATGTATTTTAATATGTGTATCTTCCATTACTTTTTAATATTTAAGGCAAAAATGCAGAGATTAAGTGACATTTCTTCTTCCTTTCTATTTTGGTCTTTTCTTATCCTATCCATACTCATTTCCAGATGACATCCTCCACTTTTTATAAGACATACTTTCATTGATTGGTCTGTAAAATACTTCATAAAGGGGTGTCTGGGTGGCTCAGTCGGTTAAGCCATCTGCTGTCATCTCAGGTCATGATGTCAGGGTTCTGGGATGGAGCCTGGCATCTGGCTCCGTACTCAGCAGGGTGTCTGCTTCTCCCTCTGCCCCTCCCTCCACCTGCTCATGCTTGCACATGCTCTCTTTCTGAAATAAATTAATCAAATCTTTCAAAAACACTTTGTAAAATAATTATCTTGATTTATCACTTGTTTAATTTATTTCTTTATTAGTACAAGAATTATTATTGTGGTAATTACTAGAATGCCTTACATCAGAGACTCAGATATGGACTTTGGAGAATTTTTCTTTTTCCAGGATACTTTAACCTTGCTAAAAACACACACAAAAAAGCCTCAGGCTGTAAGACTCATAATTCCAGAACAACTGTTTTGAACTTAAGCAGATTAGTACTGAAAATAAAAGCTAATATCCCCGGGTGGCTCAGCGGTTTGGTGCCTGCCTTCAGCCCAGCAAGTGATCCTGGAGTCCCAGGATCAAGTCCCACATCAGGTTCCCTGCATGGAGCCTGCTTTTCCCTCTGCCTGTGTCTCTGCCTCTCTCTCTCTCTCTCTCTCTCTCTCTCTGTGTGTGTGTGTGTGTGTCTCTCATGAATAAATAAATAAAATATTTTTTAGAAAAAGCTAATATAATCCATTACTGTTAAAAATAATTATCCCAATAAAGGCCTACCTCAAGAAACAAGGTAAATCTCAAATAAACAGCCTAACTTTACACCTAAAGAAGCAATAAAATAAAGAATAAACAGAACCCCAAATCAGCAGAAAAAGGGAAATAATAAAGATTAGAGCAGAAATAAATGACAGAGAAACTAAATCCTTCCTAAAACCCCAATAGAACAGATCAAACATATCAATAAAACCAAGAGCTGGTTCTTTGAAAAGATCAATAAAATTGATAAACCTCCAGCCAGACTCAGAAAGAAAGAAAGAAGAAGAAAGAAAGAAAGAAAGAAAGAAAGAAAGAAAGAAGAGAAAAGAGACAGAAAGAAAACCCAAACAAAATCAGAAATCAAAAAGGAGAAATAACAACACCACAGAAATACAAACTATGTAAGAGAATATCATGAAAAATGATATGGCAACAAATAGGACAACGTAGAAAAAAATAGATAAATTCTAAAAGCATATAAACTACCAAAACTGAATCAGAAAGTAGAAAATTTGAACAAACCAATTATCAGCAATGAAATTGAATCAATAATCAAAAAACTTCCAACAAAGTTGAGGACCAGATAGATTCAAAGGTGAATTCTACCAAACAGTTGAAGAGGATTTAATACTTATTCTCAAAATTTTCCAAAAAATAAAGGGGAAAGAAAACTTCCAAATTCATTCTATGAGATGAGGGTTACCCTGATACCAAACCAGATAAAACACTACAAAAAAAAAGACAACCACAAGCTAATATCTCTAATAAACATTGGTGCAAAAATCATCAACAATACATTTGCAAACCGAACCTGAGAATACATTAAAAAAAATCATTCACCATGATCAAGTGGGATTTATTCCTGGGACACAAGGATGGTTCAATGTTTGCAAATCAAATAATGTGATATATTACATCAATAAGAGAAAAGATAAAATTCATATGATCATCTCAATAGGTGCAGAAAAAGCATTTGATAAAGTACAACATCCATTCTTGATTAAAAAAACCCTCAACAAAGTAGTTTAGAAGGAACATTCAACGTAATAAAGGTCATGTATGAAAAACCCAAAGCTAACATAATACTCATAATCAGTGAAAAATTTAGAGCTTTCCCCCTAATATCAAGATAAGGCAAGGGTGTCCACTCTAACCACTTGTATTAAACTTAGTACAGAAAGTCCTAGCCACAGCAATCAGACAAGGAACAAAAGGCACCCAGATTGGTAAGGAAGAAGTAAAACTTTCATTATTTGCAGATGACATGACTCTATACATAGAACACCCTAAACACTGTATCAAAAACCTACTAGAACTGACAAATGAATTCAGTAAATCTGCAGAATACAAAAACAAAACTGAAATCTTTTGCATTCCTATATACCAATAATGAAGCAACAGAAAGAGAAATTAAGAAAGCAATCCCAGGGGCACCTGGGTAACACAGTCAGTTAAGTGTCTAACCCTTGACCTCAGCTCAGGTGTTGATCTCAGGGTCATGAGTTCAAGCCATGCACTGGACTCCACAGCGTGGAGCCTACTTTAAAAAAAAAAAAAAAAAAAAAAAAAAAGCAATCTCATTTACAATTGCACCAAAAATAATAAAATACCTAGGAATAAACTCAATCAAAGAGATGAAAGATTTGTACTCTAAAAACTATAAAACATGGGGATCCCTGGGTGGCTCAGCAGTTTGGCACCTGCCTTTGGCCCAGGGTGTGATCCTAGAGACTCGGGATCGAGTCCCACATCGGGATCCCTGCATGGGGCCTGCTTCTCCCTCTGCCTGTGTCTCTGCCTCTCTCTCTCTCTCTCTGTGTGTGTGTTTCTCATGAATAAATAAATAAAATCTTAAAAAAAATAAAAAATAAAAACTATAAAACAATGATGAAAGAAATTAAAGACACAAACAAATGGAAAGATATTCCATTCATGGATTGGAAGAACAAATATTGCTAAAATGTTCCCACTATCCAAAACAATCTACAGATTTAATGCAATCCCTATCAAAATACCAAAAGCATTCTTCACAGAACTGGAACAAATAATCCTAAAATATGTGTGAAACCACAAAAAGACCTGAAATAACCATAACAATTTTGAAACACAAAAACAAAGCTGGAGATCAGTCTCACAATTCCAGATTTCAAGTTACACTACAGAGCCATACTAACCAAAATAATATGACACATAGATGAATAGAACAAGACAGATAGCCCAGAAACAAACTCATGGTTATATGATCATTTAATCTTCAACAAAGCGGCATTGAGAATAATACTTGATAAGATGATGTGATGTAAATAAGCACGCTAATATGAGTTTGCCAAGTCCACTTATTGCCTCTATGGAAAGCAGTGAGCTGGATCTTGAAAGAAATGTGCAGAAATTATAGGCCAAAGGGCCAGGGAAGTCCCAAATATTTGTGAGTGCACCCAAAAGAGGACAAGACCTGGAGGGCATCCGAGTGGAAGCTGTAGGTAAGTCATCAAGAAAACACGAGGTGACTGAGGTTGGCAGTTGTCATTAATGCAGTCTCTTCTCTTCCCACACACATTACAATCTTCAGTAGACTGCTTTTTTTCTTTCTTTCTTTCTTTCTTTCTTTCTTTCTTTCTTTCTTTCTTTCTTTCTTTCTTTTTCTTAGTAGACTGCTTACTATCCAATAGAATACAGTAAGGAATTTATAGGAGAGAAAAAAAATCTCAATTTTTAATTAAATCGTCAATCTAATTTAGCTAGAAACACCTGGCCACCAGGAAAAAATATTGTTGATGGGGTATCTGCACAAAGGAGTTTTAAATTCTTTAGCTCACTCTGCATAATTCTAAATTTTTTTCATAAAAATGACTATTATTCAAGGCACCCAATACTTCCTGGATAAATCATCATGGGCTTTCATCTGTTACTCAATTTTATATTTATCAGTTTTTCTGTAAATGCAAGACAAGTGACAGTTTTGGTCTTGGATAATTGGACCATTTAGACTTATATTTGTCTAAATAACCAGAATGCATATCCATGTGTGACAGCTTAATTTTCAGTTTTCCCAGAATATTATTTTTCTCTAATGGCTTACTCATATAAAATATCTCCTTAGAGATTCTGTTTCCTGAGTTTTGTCAATATAAACCCCAAATGTGCCAGAACGCTGAAATCCATATCACTAACAGACTTCTAAATTAACTTGCTTGCAACCATCAATATCCTGTTTCAAAATTATGTAATTATTTCTGATACATTTATTAGAGTATTCTCAGTAACCTAACTCACTCTGCTACAATGTGTAAAGTCAGTCAGAGGTATGAGATACAAGAGATTTAAATCAATTTAAATTAACATATATTGTGGCACTCTCAGAAAATTAAATTATGATGGCACTGGATTTCTAATTATACAACTCCCTTCCAATCAAAGATAATACTATTTAACTCTGTCAATAAATAAAATCCCAGGCATCTCTTCATTTAAAATTTATAACTAGCTCAACTCAGCATCATGCAGATCTGCTACATAGCTCCCATACAGTTGAAAACAGGCAATTAACTGTAATTTTTGATGAATCTTATGTCCCTCACTGAAGGCAGTTCTCTGAGGGCATGCCCATTTCGACATCACATACTACTGAATTACTAGATCCTAGCACAGTAGGTGCCATACAATATACACAGAATTCAAATCTGAATTATAATTTAAGAAAACATTCTGAAAATGATATTTTTTTAACATAGAGCAAAAACATTTTTCTGCCCTCTGTATTTTCTCACACCTTAAAAAAAAAAAATCTGGTGATGAATTGCTCCTATTGGACTATGCTAGTTACTCTTCTAGTGATCAAAATATTCTCTCAAATCAAGTAATTCCTGATATTTACTACTGTGAGAGAGGGAAAGGAGGAATTTTTGCTGCACTGTTAATCCAATAATGTTTTTAAAAAACTTTAAAATATATTCCTCTACTCCAAAGCAATGGTCTAAATCTTCTATAGATCAGATCACCCTTTTTATCACACTATTTCCTGCTAATACTGCAGTCTTTCACTGTTTCACCTGATACTCCCTTTTCCTGCGCTATTGGCTAGCTGTTGTTCATCTTGCGTATCTCATTCTGGACATCTTTTCTGTGTACCTACCCCGATCACTACACTTCACCTACCAACGCACAGAACACACCGTATTTAACTGTCTGGGTTTGTTGGTTCATTTCCCAACTGTGGCCATCACTATGTCCATCACTTTCTCAGACTCTTGGTGCTTAATCCCAGTGCCAAGCACACTGGAGATGGTTGGGAAATACTTGTTGGTAAATGAATAAGATAATGAATGAATGAGTATGTGAATTATTTATTTTGTTACCTTGTTTTGTTTCCTACTTTATTATTACAGAGAAAACAGAAAGACTCTACTTCATGTTCACACTGAGAACATTTTCCTTTTAAACCTCCATCAGGGCAGCCTGGGTGGTGCAGCAGTTTGGCGCCGCCTGCAGCCTGGGGTGTGATCCTGGAGACCCGTGATAGAGTCCCGCATCGGGCTCCCTACATGGAGCCTGCTTCTCCCTCTGCCTGTGTCTCTGCCTCTCTCTCTCTAAATAAATAAATAAATAAATAAATAAATAAATAAATAAATAAATGCCTCGATCAATAATATAATGTCTGGGTATGAAAAATTATGGCACAAGATGTTCATCTTTTATCTTGCATAAGCAAAATAAGGAGGGCTACTTATATAACCACTAGTTAAAGTTAACATGTTACCCATTTGGGCTTTTTTTTTTTTTCTCAATTAGGAAGCAGTATTTTTAAAGTGAATAAATAAAGACATTCTAGAGGCACCTGGGTGGCTCAGTCTGTTAAGTATCCAACTCTTGGTTCTGGCTTAGGTCGTGATCTCAGGGTTCCGAGATATGGCCTGCATGCGGCTCTGCACTCAGTGCCGAGTCTGCTTGACATTCTCTTTCTCCTTCTCCCTCTGCCTCTCCCCTCAACTCAAGTTCTCACACTCTCTCTCTCTCAAAATAAATAAATAAAATCTATTTTTTTTAAAAAAAAAGACATTCTAAAAAGGGAATGTGAAAAATAAATGAATATATTTGGTCCCTTCAATTTATATCATGCTGCATTCAATTAGGATTAGGAAGAAAAAGAAATTTTAAGAGCATTTTTTTGGTACTATGTGGAAAGATGTTAGCCTTACTGAAGTATCAGAGACAATATGTGTCAATGGCATAACTAAGCTAGAGCTAGAAGAGCCTACTGTGGACAATTCACTGACATCAGAAAGGGAGATGTAAAATGAGGGGGCCTATTCCCTTAGGTTCTTTCCAGCTCAAGAGTTCCATGGTCTTTACTCATATACTCATCAAAGATTTGCCTAAACATCAATGTATGAGAAGATAGAAGCAAGAGTCTAGGTGAATCAGAAATGGGAAAAGATCTTCTACTTTCCTTGGAAGATCTTACAGTCTAATTTTAGAGGCACATTATTCACATTAAAAGATGTATTGCCCTATCATTTATTGGAACCCTACTTGACGCTGGGAACTGGTCAGTACACTTACTATCTTCGAATTCAAAAGAGTTCACAATTAAGAAGAGGAAGAACCTATGTATGCACATGGAAGTTACTGATATCTGGATGGCAAGAGAAAAAATATGTATTTACCAAATGCCTATTACATATAATGTACAGTTTTAGTACTTTACATATACAAATGAATTGATCCTTTATATAAGCTGTTATTTAAATGCTATTTTGCAGATAATCAAACAGAATCTATTAATAATTGCTAGAATGTTAGACAGCATGGTATTGCCAAGATAAGAACTTTGATCCAGATTTCTTGCATACCAAAAATGGAATATATATATGTATATGTATACACACACATATATATGTATATAAAATCAACATATTAGGAATGTATATTTTTAGGAATGTATATTTTTAGAAGAATATGTGGAAAAGGTCGAACTTAGTCATCCATATTGAAAGAGATTAGAATTTTTTAATTGAAGTGTGGAGATAGTTGTAGATACTTAAGCAGTTGTAAAAGCTTATTAAGATAGATTCCATGTGCCCTTTCCGCAATTTTCCCCAGTACTGTCATTTTGTAACTATATACCCAGATATCAACTATATAACCAGATATAACTATATAACCAAATATCAACAATTATATAGTCAAAATATAAACCACTTCTATTAGAAGAATGTATTATGTTGTCATTTTATAGGCATATTTGTTCCATCTCATCACTTCTTAATCTCTGGCAACCACTAATCTGCCCTTCATTTCTAAAATTTTGTTATTTCCATAATGTAATATAAATTGAATCATAGTTTATGTATTTAACAGGACTGGCATTTTTCACTTAACATACTTCTTTGGAAATTCATTCAGATTGTTACAAAGATTAAGAGTTAATTCCATTTTATTGCTTAGGAGTATTCCAAGGTATGAGTATAATGGCTTGTTTAGTTTTTTACCCATAGAAAGTCATCACCATAGTTTGCAAGTTTTGGCTTTGTCAAACAAAATTAAAGCTTCATGTGTAGATCTTGAGTAAATATAAATTTTCATTTCTCTACAGAAATACTCAGGAATGCAACTTGATGCATAGTACTTGATGACATAGTAGTTGCTATTTGGAAATCTACCAAACTGTTTTCCAGTGTTATCATTTACATTGCCCCTAGCAATAGTGGGTGGTCCAGGAGCTCTGCAACCTCACCAGCATTGCTATTGTCACTATTTCTTATTTTAGCCTTTCTGAAAGGTGGTAGTTCTATCTCACTGTGGTTTTAATTTGCATTTCCCTAAAGGCTAATATGTTGAGCATTTTTTCATGTTCTTATTTGCTGGAGACAAATCCTTAGTTTTCCTTCACCCGAGAATGTCCTTACACTGAGTATATGGTATTTTGAGTTGACAGTTCTTTTAGAACTTGGATGATAGTATACTACCTTCTTCTGGTTTCTGATGAGATATTCACTGTTTTTTGGATTTTTTTTTCTGTAGGTCAGATTCAGTTTTCTTCTTGGTGCTGTGAAGATTATTTTTTCTTAATTTTCTGAAATTGACTCAAGTGTCTTGTTGTGGATATAGTTGAATTTAAGCCGTTTGGGGTTAACCATATTTATTAACTATAGATTTGAACTTTTTCCTAAATTTGGATATTTTTCACCCATTGTTTGAGTTCTATCAAGCCCCATACTATTTCTCCTCTTATACTGGCCTCCAAAGGCATATGTGTTTGATCTTTTGGGACCTCAAACCACCTCAGCTGCTGTTAGCAAAGGCTCTATTTTTCTTTCCCAGGCTGTATAATGTCTAATGTTCTGTCTTCAAGATCACTGATTCCTTCCTCTGTCCCTTCCATTCATAATTTTAAAAATAGTTATTTTCAGTTCTAACTATTCCAACTGTTTCTTCTTTGTATTTTCTATTTCTCTGAGACTTTCTTTACTGAGAATTCCTATGGTTTTTCTTTGTTTCTAACATGTTCATAATTGCTCATTAAAGCACCTTTATGTTAGCCATTTTAAAATTCTCACTGGTAATTAAAACAGCTCCACCATTTTGGTATTAGTATCTACTGATTTTCTTCTTCCGTTCACTTTGAGATATTCTGTTCTTAATAGGAGTAATTTCCAACTCTAATCTGGATATTTTGAGTATTATGTAAAGAGACTCTAGATTTTATCTAAACATTATGTTTTAGATGGGTTACACCCATCTGGAAGGTGAAAGAAGGAAGTAGCACTGCCTTGCTACTTCCAGGTGAATGGAGAAGTTCCATTTCTTCACTAAACCTCCTTTGACACATGGTTGGAGGTACTCCTGTTAATTCTGTGTGAAGGTGAGAGTTCCAGGCACCCACCAGACCCTAACTGCGAGAGGGTGGATGTGAAAGCATAGGCTCCCTATGTTTTCCACTGGCACCACTGGGGTCTGCCGGCCTCATTACTATCTAACAGGAATACAAGTCCTAGCTTCAGCTCAACCCTCTCTGCAACCACTTCAGAAGGGAGGACTGAGGGGACACCTGGGTGGCTTAGTGGTTGAGTGTCTGCCTTTGGCTCAAGTTGTGATCCTGGGGTCCCTGTGGGGAACCTGCTTCTCCCACTGACTATGTCTTTGCCTCTCTCTGTGTGTCTCTTATGAATAAATAAAATCTTAAAAAAGAGAGAGAAGAAAGAAGAAGAAGAAGAAGAAGAAGAAGAAGAAGAAGAAGAAGAAGAAGAAGAAGAAGAAGGGAGGACTGGGTACCTCTTTGTAGTCTGGCAACGGTGGGGAGTCCAGGCTCCCCATTCAATTGTGCTAACAGGGGTTGAGGTGGGACTACCTTATTTTTCTGTAGGTGAATTAGAATACTTATCTGAAAGATCTCTGTCTTGAGAAGCTGACAATTCCATAGTTGTTTGGCTACAGTAAGCACACTTTGGTAGCATTGTTTTATCTTTTTTAGAGAGAGAGAGAGCATGAGTGTGGAGGGGGAGGGGTGCAGAGGGAGAGAGAATCTTAAGCAGGCTTCACACCCAGTGCAGAGCCTGACACAGGCCTCCATCTCACCACCCTGAGATCATGACTTAAGCTGAAATCAAGAGTCAGACACTTAACTGACGGAGCCACCCCGACACCCCTCCATTTTTGCTTTTATCTGTACTACTGGTGTTTCCAGGTTGCTGGCTTCTTCAGCTCCAATTCTGGGATATACACAGCAAAAAGGAAATTCAGGAAATTCACTACCATGTCATTTCTTAAGTTTTTTTTTTTTTAAGATTTTATTTATTTATTTTAGAGAAAGAGAGATAGCAAGTGGAGGAAGAGCAGGGGGAGAGGCAGAGAATCCCAAACAGACTTTATGTTGAGCACAGAGCCTAAGGTGGGGCTCAACCTCATGATCCGTGAGATCATGACCTGAGCCAAAATCACAAGTCAAATGCTTAGGTGACTGAGCCACCCAGGCACCTCTCATTTCTTAAGTTCTAAGTTACATAGATGGTATGCCTCTTCTCTTCAACTTTGAGATACTTTTTGTTTAAGTACAATGTTCAGAGTTTTTAGTTGCACTTATTGGGCTAAATTGGGAAAAATATGTCTAATTCATCTTTCTGAAGTGCAACAGAAATAGGATACATACATGTGGATAGATGGGAACAATCCACAAATAAATAAAGTAAGGGATCAAAATTCCTAAAAGTTTGAAACTGAAATGTTGGCAATATGTTTTTTAGAATAATAAAAGATAAACCAGTTATTTTCTCTTGAATGAATGTGTATCCCAAAAATGTTGGACTAAAAAAACTGTAAAAGGAGTTTTTCCTGATTATGAGCCTGCTTTCAAGTAACACCAGATTGTAGAAAGAAGTAATGATTTCTTGACTCAGAATGCCTGTTAATTTCCATTCTAAAAAAAAAAAACCTTTTCATTTCCAGTTTGAAGGGCCCTGATCTTAAATAAGGAGAAGAGATGAAATGTATATGTTATACATATGCATATCCTGAGAAATATCCATTCACCCAGCGACTTGGTGCTCAGAGAATTCACATGGGCCAGAAGAGCCAATTATGTAAATACTCTGGGACCTTTTTGTCAGGGCTGCATTTCAGATTTCTTTGACCAAATTTCTACAATGAGAAGCTTACTTTTGAAGAAAAAAATTAGGCAGACTTAAGAAATATTTAGAACACACTGGTCAAGTGAAAACAATACTATTATCAAATTGGCAAGTATTAGTAACAGCTTAAAAGTTGTCCATCATAAATGGGAATCATCAATGTTTAAAAATTGTGATGTCTGATATTAAAATACTGTTTTTTCCAATTCAAACAATATTGTTTGAAAATCCATTGCATTTCTTCAGTAAACTCACAGGGTGATAGACCAGGTCAGCAATGTCTAAGAATGAATGACTGTTGGCAACATTTGGCTTGTGGATTAAAACTCATTAGCTAGGGGGCCTTGGTAAGTGGCCTAACTTACCAACAATCTGAGTCTTGAGTGTGCACCTCCAGAAAACTGGAACTAAATTACAACATGGGTAAAAATTTATTTCAATAATGTTTGAGGTTATTTTGTAATCGTGAGCAAGGTAAATTCTCTAAGGCTTTCCTTTAAAAGTAGACAAAAAAATATAGATAGATCATAGAACAAATAATAAAATATGTTAACTATGCTGGAATTAAAATAAAAAACATAATAAACATGAAAACAAAATTAAAAAAAGAATATACGGATAAGAATATTAAGATATTAAATGAAATCTTATGTGTCAATGGCCCAGCACTATAAATGTGACATATTTGAAGTTATCAGTAAGTGGTAGCTATTATAATAGACATTATATCAGTAAAGATGAGAAAACAGCCAGAAATCTATGTTTAGATAAGTAAAATACAAATTGAAATGACCTTTTTGTTTATCAGGGAAATATTACAAAAAAATATATACTGTTTACTGTTGGCTATAGCATAACGAAATGAGAATGTTTATATATTGCAGATGAATGAGAATATAAAATGATATAATTTTTCTTTTTTAAAAAATATTTTATTTATTTATTTATGAGAGACACAGGGAGAGAGGCAGACATAGGCAGAGGCAGAAGCAGGCTCCCTGAGGGGAGCCCGATGCAGGATTTGATCCCAGGACCCCAGAATCATGACCTGAGCCAAAGGCAGGTGCCCAACCACTGAGCCACCCAGGTATCCCAATGATATAAATTTTTTAAAGGATAATTTGTCAATGTGTATAAAATATTTTAAAAAATAAACATTCTCTTAACCGAACCATACCATTTCTAATTTACCCTAAGCCATTTTTAAATGTCCAAAGATGTATGCGTACATACAAACTGCAATATTGATTATATATCTAAAAAAACTGATTTTTAAAAATAGTTTATACTTTAATGAAGGTATGGCACAATCACACAATGGCTTTTATGAAAACATATTACACAGTATGATATGATTTTAGAGACCTAAGCATAGCCAGTGTAAAAAATGAAATAATGCCAACAAAGGGTGGTTATCTGTCTTCTTTTCTAAGGAAGAAAGTAGCTTTTATCCTAATTTAAAACTGAAATGAACACATGTATGCTCACATATATAACACACACAAACATGCTCATTGTTTCTATTAAGAATCTGTCTCAATATTTTGTTTAATATTTAATTTTCTCTTGAACAAATCTGTCTTTCTCTTTCTGCAATTTAATTCAACTGAGTATACCAGTCAAGTGCACATAGTAAGACACAGCCAATTCATGTCTTTCATTTGCTTTCAGCTTTCAGTGCTCTATTAAGGTAATATATCATAGTACTTGAATGTCTTGTGGAAAATTACTTTTAGGTAGTTAAAAGGTTTGTATCCTAATCTAAGAAACACAGTTGAGCAGTATTGATATGAAACAGCTAACACAAGGCCACATAATTAATAAGTGAGTCTCTGAACTTTTTACCGAATCAAACTAAAAAAGCTATACATCAGAGATCCTATGTTGCTATGGCTCCCAGTGCATCTGAGAGTGATGATATAAGATCATGTACTTGGCTTTGGAGGAGAGTTATAATAAATAGCCAGATGTGCCTTTCTGTTTTTGTCTCTGTTAAGTAAGCTTTTATACATGTTGTGCAAAGCTTCATCTAAGATGTTCTCAGATCTCAGGGCCAAGAAAAAGTGGTGCCTCTCCTGATGGTTTGTTTGATTCCTTTTAGAAAACAGCCATCATAGAAACCAACAATTTTCCCATTTGACTTAACTGGTAGAAGAATTGTTTTCAACAGATCAGCCTTTCTCATCACAGATCTCTGCATATGCCTTTCCTCACTCCTCCACCCCTTTCCGTACGTGACTTGTGGTAGAGGTGGCAATGGCACTGATGCAATAAGGAAGAGCTCTATCCTTAACAATTAGTGTAACTTCCCAAATTAAGACATGCTGCCTCCGACAGGTTTTCCCTTGCAGTGTGTGACCTTTCCAAAAATCCTATGTGATGACTTTTATTATTCTTACTTCCATTATTTCAATCTGTAAACTGAGACTTAGAGGTATGAGGACTTGATCAGAATAAAGTAATCAGTGATGGAGCTGCTTCTGGCTGCAAAAATCTATGACTTATGCATTTTCCACTGTACTACGTTCTTCTGATATAAGATATACTGTGAGGTGAGTTCAGTCTTTACAGACTTTTATAAAGAAGAAACCATCTAATACAAATCTCCTTCCTCCCAGCCTGTATTTCCTGAATTGTTCCTACACATTGGTATCCAAGACATTCTTCTAGAATTATGACACAAAATAAGTAATTTAGGACTTTCCACTTTTAATGCACTATCACTATTTTCTATGTAGTGCGAATAATTCAGTCCCCTATTTGCAAGAACAATAATTCCTCCTTTATTAACATGACCGAGAAAACAGAGATTACAATCTGTGAAAATTCTTTTGTTGGTGGTTCGCGGTAGAAGTGTTGAAAATAAATGTCCCCATCATTTTACTTGCTTTACCTAAGAAATAAATTAACTAACAAAAGTGAGGTCACCCCACCTGTCTCTCACTGTTGCAAGCTGCCAACAGCCATGTTAATTCCACCAGAAACTACATGCAACACATTTTGTAAGTCATTGGTCCTGACAATAACACAGATCCAGCAGCTGACTGAACCTTGAATATGTATTTACTCACAGTTAGAATTGTATTGGCTATTGGGTGGTTTTTTTCATCAAATAATTTTTCTTTATAATAGTCAGATAATTCTGACCTAGTCATGAGTCAGTATCATCCTACAGCATTTTAAGTCATATATAAACTGATTATATTATTTTTGATATTTGGCAGCATCCTTCTTCATAAAGTAACCAACAATGCCTCAGTTATACTTCTTAAAATAGTATTTCATTTAACAATCTTCAGGTATGTTGTGGTATTGTGATCTTTATCCAATATCTTACCTCAGTTCTTAACTGGTAGATCAGTCTATCTTTGTTGTTTGGGGATTTTGATTCTTCTTTTATATCTCCTGATATTTCTTCCATTTCATTTTCATGTTGAATGGGAATATAGTTAAACTGAAAAGAGAGAGAGAGAGAGAAAAGTGAAAACTATAATCACATCATGCTCCAAAGGCTGGCTCCAGGATAATCCACATTAGTCTTTCATTTTGCTCTTAGTTTAGTTTTTTGTTTTCTATGTGGATTCTGAAAGGTTTTACTGTTGCTGTGGTAATTAATGTAGTTAAACCATTTATTTCTTATATTTGAAAAATTCTAGGTTGTTTGAAAACAAATCAGCAAATCTCCATAAACCCAAACTCATCAATTGAAAAAATTGAGCAAAACTTGGTTACCATACAGAGTCCTGGTAATTGACCAATTAGATTCTAAACAAATACAATTATTTTATTTTTTAAATGATTTATTATTTATTCATGAAAGACACAGAGGGGCAGACACATAGGCAGAGGGAGAACCAGACTCCCTGCAGAGAGCCTGATGCAGGACTTGATCCCAGGACCCCAGGATTATAGACACTCAACCACTGAGTCACCCAGGTGTCCCTAAACAAATCCAATTAATACTGATCTTACAGACTTGAATATTTGTAATACAGTGCCCTGTGTAATTCTACTTAATGTGTATTTTCTATGAAGTCTAAAGTGTATGCAGATTATGACAAAGGCAAACTTGGGCAATAGGAAAAAATACACCTATGCAATGCTGGAACTGGTAAAAAATACATTTATAAATGACACCAGTAAATTGTGATATGGAACTATAAGAAAACAAGATAAATAAACTGTGGCATATCCATTATTATATTTCCATAATAATGGAATATTGTTCAGCACTAAAACAAATCATGAAAAGACCTGGAGGAAACTTAAATATATGTTACTAAGTGAAAAAAGCCAATCTGAAAAGGCTGATCTGAAACGGCTACTTACTGTATAATTCTAATTATGTGACATTCTGGAAAAGGCAAAATGATGGAGACAATATAAAGTCAATAGCTTTCAGGGTTGCAGGGAGGAAGGGATGAAAGGTGGAGCATAGAGATTTTTAGGGCAGCGAAACTATTTGGTATAATACTGGTGGATACATATCATTATACATTTGTCTAAACCCAGAGAATGTACAATACCAAGAGTATAATTTTAAGGTAAACTAGGCACTCCAGTGACAGCAATGTGTCATTGTAGGTTCATCATTTGTAATGAATGTACCAGTATGGTGGAGGACACCAACAATGGAGACGGGTGTGCTTAAGTGGAGACAGGGAGAATATGGGAAATGTGTATCTTCCATTCAATTTTGCTGTGAACCTAAAACTGCTCTAAAAAAAATGGTCTATATAAAAAGAAATATAGAAACATGTGAACAATCCTGTACATGCACAGTAATCCTTCCCCCTAGCTGTCCTTATAGTCTTCAACAGAAACACAAAATTTGATAAACCTATAAAATGTGTAACACATACACATATAATATTTTTTAACTTATATTTCTCCTAAAATATGTGGGTAAATAATTTCCAAATTTATATAATGTGTAAGTAATCCCACAATAAATTAGAAAATAAAAACAAACATTATACTACCTATTTAAAATTAGAAATTATTTGACTCACAATATTATCATTGTTAATGGTACTATTAAGTATGTACTAGTCTCTAGGAACTGGACTTGACATATATTTCCTTAGTTAAAACTAGACTAATCTTGTGTGTTAGGTATTACCATCTTTACCTTAAAGAAAAATAAACCAGGACAGCCCGGGTGGCTCAGCGGTTTAGTGCCACCTTTGGCCCAGGGTGTGATCCTGGAGACCGGGAATCAAGTCCCACGTCGGGTTCCCTGCATGGAGCCTGCTTCTTCCTCTGCCTGTGTCTCTGCCTCTCTGCCTCTCTCTCTCTCTCCTCTCTCTCTCCTCTCTGTGTATTCTCATGAATAAATAAATAAAATCTTTAAAAAAATAAAATAAGCCATATTTTTACTAGCCTTAAGCAAATTTCCCCAATTCACAAAGCTAGTAACTAGAAGCACATTTTAAGAATGTTCTTGCCAAATTCACTGAGTTCTTAATCATAAACCAGTAGCTACATCTATAATTATAAAGCTAAAAGCCATAGTATAGTTTACTGAAAGGCAAAAAGCTTATAGTCACATATTGGAAATGAACTATAATGGTGTTAGGGGGCTGATTTGCCAAGTAGAGAGGCTCCTTGTTCAGTTAGTAACATGGAGAACACACCATGGAAGGCAAGTGTGGAATGGGACACAATGCCACAGAATTCAGTAAATGTCTGTCTACGCATGTTTCTCCCCACTTTCATGTAAATAGACAATAGTGGCATTAATCATGGGCTAAAAAAAAATAAAAGTCACTTTGCTAAAGAAAATAATAAATTGCAAGGGTAAATCAAGGCATTCGGTTTTGGTTTGAATTCACCAGAGTAAAATCCAACTCATTCTGGTAATTGAATATCCTTTGTTTAACTTTCTGAAATCTTGACCAATAATTCCCAAGGAATTAAATCAATCAATAAGCTCTCTCACTGTCAACAGAACTTCAATCAACATTACAACTCAAAGGAGAGAGGAGGCAGGAAAATAAATTTTCATGCATAACAGTATGGGAAATCCACACCAATTCCCTAAAATAATTCCATTTTCATTTTTCACTGACAGTTAAATATCAAGGATCTCTGGACATATGAAGAAACCAAGAATATGAATAAAATAGCCAATATTTGAAAACACAATGATGAAAAAGAAAGATAAATGGTATAATTTATGATATGAAAGAAAATGTTATTAAAAATCTAATCACTATATTTGGGAAAAATGAACATTGCACTCATAAATTAAGGACAGAACAATTTCAAAACTTCAAAGAATAAAAGAAAAATTTTAAAATGTGATTAATAATCCCCTCCTTTCGAAAAATGTACTAGGAAAGTTGGAAAATAGAGTCAGATGTTGAAATGTCTCAAAGCTCATCTCTTGGAACTGCTCACTTGATGCATGCACTCCTTTGGACAGCTGATGTGCACCCATAGCACTGCATACTAGTCAAAATTCTGACAGTCTACCAATGTCTAGCTCAGTCTGTAGGTCTCCTTTGAACTTCGGACCCACATGTTCCATTTCCTACTTGTCACTTTTATAGGTACCCAAAACTTAACATGTTGCAAAGACAAATTAAGAACTCCTCTAAATCTGTTTCTCTGCCAGTCTTTGCCATTTCTGTAATTATCAACTCTATGCTTCCCTTTGATCAGGCCAAAGCTATTGGATTTATTTTTAGCTTCTTTCTTTCTCTGACACATCATTTCCAAACTGAAATCAAAATAATTCAACTTTGCCTTTAAAATACGTAATAAATCTAACCACTTGTCTACCAACACTATTACTGCCCTGATCACCACCAGGGTCTCTCCCAACAGTTATTTTAATAGCTGCCGCAATCTCTGTTCTTCCATGTAGTTCTGGAGCCCCTTTCCCAAAACAGCAATCAAACAAAGCATTTTAAAAGTAATTCAGATAATGTCACTCTACTGCTCAAATCTTTCCTGTGGCTTCCTAATCCATTCAGAGTATAAATCAAAGTCCTTATCATCTGCCGCATCCTGGAACCCCTCAGTGTCCTTCTCCTGCACCTGATTCTGTCAGTTACTCTTGCCTTCTCAAGGACCCTACACACTCCAGGCAGGAAACAGCAAAAGTAAAATAACAGTAAGTGAAATATTGTACAGTGAAGGCTATTAAAACAATACAACAACAACAACAAAATAATACAACAGGAAAAAAATGATGGCTAGATGAATAAAACAACTATATTTCTTCCTATGAAAATTTGAGTTATTTTGATCATTTTAAAATTATATTTTAGACTCAAAATCACCTTAATTTTGCCACTTACCCTATTCAACTTCAGGTTCAGATTAATGGAGTTATAACTAAAATCTAATTAGCAGCTGAAAAGTTGAAAGCTGTGGATGTGTAGATGTTAAAGATTATTCATTTAGCATAATTATGAACGTCATCCACAAGTGATATATCATATTACTTAAATTGAAAGTGACAGAAAGAGAAGGTATCTGAGGAAGTGAATGAGTCAGCATTAGAAAGCATTTTCCAAGTTCAAGTCCTTTTATTTAATATTTATTTAAGTAAAATCTCTTATAAGACTTTTTTCTGAAATTGCATCATAATATAATTCCAAAATTCCTCTTTAAAATTCCTCTTTTCATACTGCAGTATTTGTGAAAGTTTAAACCAGGTAACTTGTCATATCTCTGACTTCAGAAATATCTGCCATAATTTGCTTCTGGAAAATTAGCAACACTATATGCAAATATTTATTCCACTATATTTAAATTAGCATGGATTGTAAAGTCTTTTTGAAGATAATTCTGGAAAAAAAATATTGTGTAACATAAATAAAAATATTTTATTACCTATTCAGATCAAGTAGGAAAAGAAAATTTCATTTCAAAAAGGGCATAAAAGTATAATCTAACACACCCTGTTATTTTGATTTCATCTCACATTTTATCCTTCAAAATAATCTAAAACGATTAGGTAATTATTGCTTATCACAAAGATCAGGCCTTTGTGAAATACTGTGTTCAATATTTATGTCAATATTATTAATAATACAACATAATTCAATCTCTTCAAACATCAAACACACCATTTCTCAACAATCTTCAAGCTTCATTCATGGAGAAGTAGAAAAGCTACACATAGGGAGGATTCTCAACTTCTTGTTAACATCATCTACAAATTTACATGCATCGATACAAATCTTTCCTTCTTTCCTCTTGTTAAAGAATGTAAATATCCTTCCTAGATTCAAAGACTAATCATTCCATTTGCAGTCAGGATTTGGTACCTTTGAGGTACTTGGCAAACTCATTCTAAAAATTGTTCCTCTCTTGGATTTTCAAGACTTCCTGGTTTCTCCCTCATCAACGTGTAATTGCTTGATAGTTTCCCTTCAGGTTTGAGAACCAAGTATGAGAGATCAGGTGTAGAAGATCCTCTCCCTGTCTTTCTCTCTGTTTCTCTCTGCTCCTGCCTTCTTTTCCAGTTTTGGAGTTTCTATTCCAACTCTTTGTTTCCTCTTACTTTCAAGTGCCTTGGAAGAGTTGCTTATGCTTATGTTTCCCCATGTTCCCCTCTCACTCATTCCTCCATGGCTTTTGCTACATCTATTCCCAATACTTTCCAACACACAATATTCAACCTTGTCCTTAATTTGAATCTTTGGCAGAATTTGATTATTGTTACCAATGCAGTGGACCCAAGGATAACTAACAATGAAGTTAAGGTTCCAAGTAATTTCTATTAGCTCTAAGTGCTTGGAGAAGCCTCCAAAATTTATCATAGCTGCAAAAATTTTAGCCAAAATTATTTAAAATAAACTTTGCTTAATTCCTTCCCTCCACCCTAACAAATGGTAATAAAGACACAAAATAATGTTAAGCTACAATCAAAGCAAATTTTCTTGTATTTTTCAGGTCAAAATAAAAGTGCTAAATAACTAATCTTAGTGGTATTTAAACTGTTTTGCTCTCATGCTGGTGTATCCCTTACTTTTTTTTAAAGATTGATAGAGTACATTTATTTAAATTTTAAAAAACTGATATTTCTGCCGAATTTTAAATATTTTAAATAGTTGCATTAGGGAACCTGGGTGGCTCAGCGGTTTAGCACCTGCCTTCAGCTTAGGGCGTGATCCTGGAGTTCCAGGATCCAGTCCCACATCAGGCTCCTGGCATGGAGCCAGCTTCTCCCTCTGTCTGTGTCTCTGCCTCTCTCTCTCTCTCTCTCTCTCTCTCTCTCGCTGTCTTTCATGAATAAATAAATAAAATTTATTTTATTATAATAAAAATATATTTTTTAAAGATTTAAAAATATCTTTATTTAAAAATAAATAATTTTTTTAAAATTAAAAAAATAGTTGCATTATATCTCAATGTTAACATCTGAAAACCACAGAAATATGGTACTATCACCTATTCAAAACATTGTATTTATTTTATTTCTTGAATTTTTATTTTTATTCCACCTTCCCCAGATCATCATACTGTAACATGCTTATATTTGGAAATGTTTTTACTCAATAAAAATACATACATAAAATATGTATGTATATATTGTGACTATAAGGCTCCAAATGTTAAAAAGTTTCTTTGGATTGAATTATAGCTGCAATTATTATGGGTACATGATTGCTTAAAAACAAGACAAGATAGCACATATTGTGATAAGTAATTATTAAATATAAACTAATCATTTACTGGAAATGCATCTCTTAATGAGACAGATAGATACATGTCTTCAATTAGTTTGTGTATCCATGGATGAAATTAATTATTGATAAAATGAAATAAATTATCATCAGTTTTCTGTATTCTTTTTTAAATGTAGGCACTGAGAAAGTTGATCACATGTTAATAGAAATGGAAGATGTTTTGTTATAGCAAAGGCATCGTTTTTGTTGTTTTTTTAACATCTTTCTAAGTAAGTGTTGAAGCCACTTTTGATCTTATATAGAATTAATTTTTTATCATCTATAAACTGACCAATCCATTAGGTCCTATTCAAGTATTTTTATGAAAAAGGAGAGCATAAGCCATCTTTAATAACAAAGGTTTTGTGATCCATTGATTAGTTGGTTTCTCAACACCAATATTTCAAAACATCTATACGTTCACATTTTCCCCACTCTGGCAAAATGTTCTAAAATAACACTTGGGTTGGGAGATAGTTGATTTTCATTTGAGAAGTGGATGGAAGATAATGTGGGAAAAGAGAACTCGCTTGAAAAGTACTTCTTTGGTGCAGTGGTGGTAGTTCTTTTAGGGTAGACAAATCTCTCCATGAAAACAGGCAGAGCAATGACATAACAAAATCAAAAACCTATGGAGGCCTACTGCAAAATCAGGAGACAAGTGTTCCTTACAAACTCTAAGATACAGGTGTGTTAAGATAATCTCAGCTTTAAGAGCTGCAGAAATCAGCATCTGTTTGAGAAAATTAAATGGAAACAACATGCCCTGAGAACAGGGGAACCCCAAATTGACAGCACACATCCCTGAAAGTGTGTTGGGTCAATGTGAATCCAGCAGATGAAACTAAGGGAATTTTATACTTTCTAACTGGTAAGTGAGCATAAGAGGCCCACAGTGAAATCCAAAGAAGTGCAACAGTCTATATATTGTATACTCTCAAAAACAAAAGCAAAAACAGACAAAACTTCCTTTAAAATTATATCCTACAGGCACTAGGGTGGCTCAGTCAGTTAACTCTTGATCCAACTCTTGATTTTGGCTTAGGCCATGGTTTCAGGATCATGGGATCAAGCCCTATGTTGCATTCCATGCTCAGCGTGGATCCTGTTTGAGATTCTCCCTCTCCCTCTCTCTCTGCCCCTCCCGCTGTGTCTCTCTTGCTCATAAATAAATAAATAAATAAATAAATAAATAAATAAATAAATAAATGAAATCTTTAAAAAAAAACAACACACTGCATTAAAGTGGGAAATGCTGAGAATAGAATCCATATAAAAGGAACAGGACAATAAAGGCAGAGAGATCCAGATAAATCAGAAAACAGAGTCAGGGGTTTTGGAAAGGACCATTGCCATGGTCATGGCAATGAAAAATTAACAACCCAAAGGAAAATGAACAAAGGTCATGGCAGTACCACCCATTAAATAATGTATTCTTTTCTCAACAGTAGGAACTACTCATCTGATTATATCTTACACTCTCCTACTTAAACATAGGATTGGATTCTCTATTCTATTCCACTGAACTACTTATGTTATCCTGTGTCAATACTTCATTGATTTGATCCAAAGACTTTCTCAGCACATTGTGATCGTGGGCTTTTTCTGTATTTGTCTAAGCTCTTCTCAAGTATTATGCATTTACTCTTCACAATTATTCAGTTCAAAAAGAAAAAGGAAAAACCCACTGCGTTGGAAATTCTAAGTGGCACTGTAATAAATACATGAATTTTATGTGTTGCATGTTTCTATTTCAGGATCTCTAAAAAGGATACAAGTCCCATACTTGTTCAATGTTTTCCTAGGTCATTTGCTGCTATTGAGAAGAGGAGTACTTGGATTTCCATTTCTGGGTGCTCATTTTCAAAACAGAAATGGATCACTTCTAGACTTATTTTTTTAGCCAGTTAACTTGGCAATTTTTCCTATTGATTTTATATATACATACACATTTTTTAAAACTAGGGATTCTTAAGTTTTCTAGACATACAAACACTTCATTGTCTTATTACATTCAGTAGAACCTCTAAGACAATGATAAACAACTGTAAAAGCAGACATCATTGGAAAATTCTTAATTACAATTGAAACAGTTTTAGTATTTTACCTTTTCAGGAAACATTTGTTATGGAGGTGTTTTTGTTAAATTGTAACATATAGCCTTTTTATGTTTAGGTAATTTGTTTTTATTCCTATTTTGCTTTTTTAGATTGTGTTATACTAGGAATGGAAAAAAAAAAAAAAGAAACCTGCCGCAGGTTTATTTGTACAAATAGCACAGGAGGACACCAGGCCCATGCAGACAGAAGCCCAGGGGTCATACCAGTCCTCCCGTCCTCAAACTGGCAAGCAGAAGCCTCTACACTGGAGCCTTTGTGGGGGCCTGGGCACCTTTGGGAGCCTGTGCTGCAGGAGTGGAAACAGGAGTTGGAGCCAGAGCCGGGGTTGCAGCTGCAGCCTGGGCCTTGGTTTGAGCCTTGGCCTTGGCCTTTGGTAGGCAGAGCCTGAGACCTTTGGCAATTCAGGCACGAGCACTTTCCTCCCGAGCTTGGGGTGAGCGATGTAGGCAAGTCGATTGAGCTTGCAGCTGCCGCCCTTTGGGATCTTGGGCTTAACCTCCTTGGGCTTGACAAGGGCCTTGATAGCCTCAGCACGAGCAGTCATGGCCTTGGCATTGTTGGCCTGCATCTTCTTCAGGCCCTGGTCCACTCTTACATATTATAAGTAAAAAAATATTCTAAGGGCAACTTGATGGCTCAGTCAGTTAAGCGTCTGGTTTTGGCTGAGATCATAATCCCCAGGTCTTGGGATAGAGCTCCAAGCAAGCCTCTGTGCAGTGGGGGGCCTGCTTCTCCTTCTCCCAGAGGGAGCCTACTGCTCCCTGTGCCTATATTCTCTCCCTCTGTCAAACAGATAAAGTCTTTTTTTTAAAAAAAGGTACAAAAGCCCTAAATCTACATAAGAATGACTAACACAAAAGGATCATAGTTGAATCATGTGGAATGCTATTATAAGGACAAAAGAATGAAGAACAGAATAATGTTCTTACAGACAATGAAAATATGCTATAGATGAGAACATTCTAGAAATACATGCCCATGAGAGAAAAAGAAAACAAGAGTCAAATTTTTCACTGACCTAAACAAAAATAATAAAATTATATATAATACGAAAGAGCAACAAAGCCAAGAATTAGAAAAACTCAGAAATATCATAGTACTAGGAAAGAATTAGAAATAAAAGAAAAAGCATTTCAGAATAAACTACAAGGAACATAAAAACAAGTAAATTCAATAGGTAATGTCTTAAGTGATAAGGTGAAAAGAAATAATATGCTAAAACTCCAAAAATAATAAAGATAAAATACCAAAAAGGATATCAGAAACTATGACAGAGCAAAGTGACAAGCATTTAACATATTTATAAGTTTTCCATTTCTTTCCACAAAAATGACCTTAAATAGTGACCATCACTGCAGCAATGTACTCATCCATGCACAGATTGTGGTCTTAAGATATTTCTTCTTATGAGAATTTAGGACTCTTTGAAGACAAGTCATACCATTGAGTATATATCTTGTCATACCATAGAGTAAGGAAACTATAAAAGATTACTAGGATTGCATCAAATGTTCTAAGTTGCCAATATAAAAAAGATTTTCCTCTCTAAATATGGTAGCTTTGAATATCATTTAAGGATGATTAAGTATAGTTATTATAAAAAACAGCAATAAGTTTAAATTCATGAATTTATATAATGCTTTAAAAAACAAATTTGATTAATACTTGGGAATGCTAGTAATCCAACTCATTATTTTGTAAATTGGTAAGGAAAGGGAAAATAATCTATCTTGTATCCCAACTATGTCTAAATGAGCAAATATTGTATGAGAGGAAGTTTTTAAAACATATATATTATTTTTTGAATATTTAAGTAATCTCCACACCCCATGTGGGGCTTGAACTCACAACCCCACGATCAAGAATTGCATACTCTACCAACTGAGCCAGCCAGATGCCCCAGAGAGGAAGTTCTTTCTATTTAAATGTTCCAAATGATAACTTAAGCAGAAATAATATAATTAGAAATCACAATTCTGCAACTCCTAATTAATGCAATGAGCATCAGTCTATCAGCACTACAAAGAAACATGTACAATATGCTTTCTAATGGAAGAACACATTATCTAGGAGACAGTCTTGAAACTGAGTCAAATCGTACCTCTTGATCCAATTAACAGTTAATAGGAAATTTAGAAGATGAAATAATATATTAAGCATTAAACATATAAATGCAATCTATAATATCCAGAATAGAACCCTAAAGGATAAATAACCTGTTTTTAGAAAAAACAAACAAACTATAATAAGGAAAAAAGGGAAAAAGTTGCCTAAAGGAAAAAAACCTACACATTAAAATGAACTTAGAAAAAGCATTTAATTAAAATGCCTACACTTTATTTGATTTTTTTTATTCAAATAAGTAAACTATGAAAATAAAAGATATTTATTAGAAAACTAGAAATTTGAATACCAAATATTTGATATTATCAAATTATTGGGAATCTTTTAGTTTTCAAAATGGTATTGCTATTTTTAACAAAAGTCCTTATGTTTTGAGATACATACAGAAACAGGTCCAGATATAATAATACAAAGTTATAATGTGGATGGATGGTATGGGTAAAAATGACTGGCCAAAGACAATCATTATTAAATATAGATGATGGAAAAATTAGATTCATGATAGTATTATATCTGTTTTTGTATATAGTTGAGAGTTTCTATAGTAAAAAGCTTAAAAATAACAGACTCCCTGCCTGTAAATCTATCTCTTATCCATGTAGATGAGCATACTTGAAAAGTTGCCCAACTCTGGCTTATCTTAAAGTATAGAATCTATTAATCTACAGGCTTTGTTCTGTTAGTAATCCAGTTCCAGAACCTTTATATATTAAAGACACTTACTGTTCAGGGCTCTGACAGTAAGTTTATTCACACCCGCATCAGGTCTAGAGCCGCAGGGGGCTCCAACTCAATTACAAGCATTTCATCACAGCACCTGCTTGGGGGCCCGCAGGCGCAACCAGCCTGTCCCCTACAGGTCCTCACATCGCAATAATGCTTTATTAAAAGGAAGATAAATATGCAGCTTGGGGAGGATTTTTACAAGTATGAAAAGGATATTAAAGTTTCAGATAGAAACCATTTATTAGCAGCACCTGGGTGGCTCAGTCAGTTAAGCATCTGCCTTCGGCTCAGGTCATGATCTCAGAGTCTTGGGATTGAGCTCCAAATTGGGCTATCTGCCCAGTGGGGAGTCTGCTTCTCCCTTTTGCTCTCCCTCTGTGCTCTCCTTTTCCCTCTATCTTAAATAAATAAATAAAATCTTTAAAAATACTAATAAAAAATAAAAAAATAATAAATAAATAAATAATAAATAAATAAATAAATAAATAAAATCTTTTGAAAAAAAAAGAAACCATGTAATTTACATGTTATAGGAGGTGATGTTTTTCTTCTATATGTGGTTGTGGGGGTGCAGATGGATACAAATGGTACTCTATTCAAGAGTTAAGTTATAAATCAAGAGTATGAAAAATAACACATCTCTTTTGTGCCTATTGGAAAGTACCAACAATCTATAATACTTTCTGGCTCTCCAATTGCATAAAGTGCAAGCCCAGTACTTGCTTCAATAATCCAAGGTTATACTTTTTATTCATAACTGACTTCTGTCCACAGAGCCACTCAAAGGCCAGGGGAAAGCCAGTTAGAATCCCAAAGAATAATTTATTATTCTTAACAGATTTATCCACAAGGTTATAAAAGAGTATCAAAGTAGTCAATAGAGGATTAATCATGACTTGCAGAGAATTTTCATCTAAGAATTTTAATTTGTATTTCAACAAGAAGTTAACTAGTATATATTTTAGATAAAACATTGAATAAGAGAATACAATGGGGTGCAGTTGTTTGTGTGGATGTTTGTCAACAGATGTTTCTACAAACGTGTTTTACCAATAGAAAGAAGTTATTTTGTACAATGATCGATGAACAGAGAAATCAATAACTTTCCTTTATTCCATGTTGAATCTAGAGCTAGTGCTTTTTTCCCTCTTAACTTTTGATTTATCCATTTCTAACAATCTCACGTGTTAAATCATGACAATGTCAACAAATATTGTATTTCTTAGTCACAGACTCCCAATAAAATTTCTAGCATTTTTATAAAAGAATACAGCAGAGTGATCCAAAGGATACTAGGAAAACATCAGGAAGGATGTGTTCTAGATCTGATTCTACTAAAGCTCTTCTCTGACCTTGCACAATCAGACTTTTAGGCCTCAAATTACTCTGCTTAGTAGGATAAGCTAGATTTTATTTTACATAAATTTCCAGCATGAATATTATGTGAATGTGAGATACTGAAATTACATATCTCTTGATAAATTAACAAAAGGAGGAATGGTTAACAGCTTGGAAATCATGTAAAAAATAAAATGTTATCTAAAAGAAGGTAATGACATATTTTTTTAATCTAAAAAAGAATAAAATATATTTAATACAAAGAGTATTTTTTAACAAGTTATCATGACTAACCAAAACATTCACAAAATATATGTAAAACATGTTCTAAATAAAAACTAACTGCTTTTTTTTTTTCAAATGGCATATGTAAGGGAAACAGGATGGAAAGCCATATTTCTAATATATGGTCAAAACAATGGTGACTGTGGATAGGATGGAGTAGTAGAAGCCAAATCTGCCAACCAGAAACCATGAAAATGGCAAGAAAAATAGAGCAAACAACTGTTGTAAAAATCCTGATTATCAGGCAATTCTCGAGACATGGAAAACTAGGAAAAATAGCCCTAAACTGTTCATTTACTGCCTGGAGTGAATTTTCACTTCATAGAATATGAAGGAAAAGCAAGGTGGTCTCCCTGAGTTGAGGTGAAGCTGAGAATGAAGTGGGCTGAGGTGGTCAAGAGTTCCAGAAGGTCCTGAGCAGAGGGAGAACCCTAGAGCTCTACAGAGCGCTCACCAGGGTGGTGAGGGAGCTTACTCCTAAAAGGATTAAAAGAAACAATCCCTATGGCTGAAATAAGGCCAGTAATAGTAATTCCTATATCCAACAGCCAGAGAAAAACCTCACAATTCACAGTGCATTAGGTGAAGAATTCAGAATAGTTTTGCCTCTGGATTCAGTAGAAAAAATAACTGTAGACTAAATGCTGCTGTGGTCTCGCCCAACCAGGCTTAAAAGCTTCAAGACAAAAAAAAAAAAAAAATCTCTCCAAGTAATGGAACCAGGTCACAGAACAAAGCTTTTTAAAGATTTATTTAATTATTTATTCATGAGAGACACACACAGAGAGAGGCAGAGACATAAGCAGAAGGAGAAACAGGCTCCTCAAGGGGAGCCGATGTGGGACGCAATCCCGGAACTCTGGAACCATGCCCTGAGCTGAAGACAAACACTCAATCGTTGAGTTACCCAGGTGTCCCAAGAATATTTTTTTTAATTTATTTTTATTTTTTTAAAGATTTTATTTATTTATTCATGAGAGACACAGAGAGAGGCAGAGACACAGGCAGAGGGAGAAGCAGGCTCCATGCAGGTAGCCTGATGTGGGACTGGATCTCAGGTCTCCAGGATCACGCCCTGGGCCAAAGGCAGATGCTCAACCACTGAGCCACCCAGGTGTCCCAAATATTTTTTTAAAATATGAAAACATTCATCACCTACCCAACGATGCAAAATTCCTAATGACAGGAGTCCAATAAAAAATTACATATCATGCAAACAAATAGGAACACATGACCCACAATGAGGAGCAAAATCAATCATTGAAACTTGCTCAGAAATAATAAAAATGATAGAATTAAAAATGACCAAGAGGGCCTTAATGTTCCCCTAAGCTTGATTATACCTTAGGCAGGTTTATTTGTGACTACACGCTCTTTATTTTTCTTTCTTTCTTTTTTTTTTTTTTTTTTTTTTTTTAGTGTTTCTTTTGAAAACAATGCCCTGTAATTGTAAATTCTTTCTCTATCTCTCTGGGGTATAAATCTTCTCCCAGCCTTTTGGCAGCTTTATAACCCAGGCATGGCTTTAGGAGCTGGAAACCATTTCTTTGAAATGTAATGGTGAGGAAAATAGCATTCTTTTGCCCAGTCTATGGGAAGGCAAAAGCCTAACTTCTGTTGTGCTATTTAGCAAACACTGATAACCTAGTCCTAGAGAAGACCATCTGCAAACAAACAATGATCCAAGTGCTGGATATAGCCCACTAACCAAACTTCCTCTCAGACCCCTCTGGCATATTTCCATTATCTCACCACAATGGGAGTACAATGGGTGCTAATTACAAGCTCCAGGACAACTTCAAGTGTCCTGATGTAATTGAAGTCTCTAAGAAATGGTTGGGGATAAGTACTTTAAAAAATAATGATAAAAAATGTTCCAAATTTAATTAAAGAGCATAGATACACAGATTCAAGAAATTCCACAAACTCAAGCACAAAGATATTTTAAGTTCATATCAACACATATCAAAATCAAAGTGCTCAAAGTCAGTAATGAAGAAAAAGTTTTCTCTCCCCCATCATTTATAATTTCCTAATGTGCTGTAAAGGTCTTGTTTTTAAGATTTATTTATTTTAGAGAGACAGAGAGAATGGGGGAGGGTGGGCAGAGGGAGAGGAAGAGACAAACTTAAGCAGACTCCACACTGAACATTAGCCCCATGCAAGACTTGATCTCAGGACCCTGAGATCACAACCTGAGACTAAACCAAGAGTTAGATACTTAATCAACTATGCCACCCAAACAACCCTAAAGATCTTTAAAAAAAAAATCAGCTTATTTAGACACAATTGACATACACACAGTGTAAAGTTTAAGGGGTCCAATGTGATGATGATTTGACCCTCATACATTGTGAAACATTTACTACAATGAGTAAGTAAAAACATCCTTCACCTCATACAATTATCACTTTGCTGTTATTGTTGTGAAAATATTAAAGCTCTACTCTTATGGCAACTTTTAAGTATACAGTACGGTATTGCTAACGAGAGTCCCCCTGCTGTCTTCCACAGTGGCTGCATTATTCTGCTTTCCTACCAGCAATGAATGAGAGTCCTCTTGCTCCATATCCTTGGCATCATTTGGTGTTGTCAGTGTTCTGGATTTTGGCCATTCTCATAGGTATGCAGTGGTATCTCATTGTTGTTTTAATTTTCATTTTCCTCATGATATAGGATGTGGAGCATCTGTCCATGTGTTTATTTGCCATCCATATATCTCCTTTAGTGAGGTGTCTAAGTTCTTGGCCCATTTTTAAATCAGGCTGCTTATGATCTTACTGTTGAGTTTTAAGAGTTTTTGTATATTTTGGATATACAGTCATTTCTGATGTGTCCTTTGGAGACATTTTCTCATAGTCTGTGACTTGTCTCCTCATTCTCTTCACATTGTCTTTGTAGAGAGGTTTTTTATTTTACTGAATCCAGCTTACCAATCGTTTTACTCATAGATTGTGCTTTTGCTGTTGTGTCTAAAGGTGACATCGCCATAGCCAAGATCATCCAGGTTTTCTCCTAGAAGATTCTAGGAGTTTGATTAAGTTTTACATTTAGGTCCATGATCTATTCTGAGTTAAATTTTGTGAAAGGTATAAAATCTGTGTCTTTGGGTATTTTTGCACATGATCGTCCAATTGTTTCAGCACAACTTGTTGAAAAGACTATCTTTTATCCACTGTATTACCTCTACTCCTTTGTCAAAAATGAGTTGACTATATTTACATGGACCTATTTCTAGGTTCTCTATCTTTTTCCACTGATCTGTTCGTTTGCTAATACCACATCTCTTGATTTCTGTAGCTTTATAGTATGTCTTGAAGTCAGGTAATGTCAGCTCTCTACCTTAGTCTTGTCCTTCAATATCATATTGGCTGCCTCTCCAGATAAAGTTTAGAATCAGTTTGTCAAAATCTACAACATAACTTGCTGGAAATTTGACTGGGATTGCACTGAATCTATGGACTGAACTGAGAAGAACTGATATCTTAGCAATTTTGAGTCTCTGTCTCCACGAACAGAAGCATCTTCAAGATATATTTTTTTAATGTGATACCACTCTAGTTATTGATTTTAAGGCCTTGAAAATTCACAGAATATTGTTATTTAACTTCACACACACACATACGAGAGAGAGAGAGAGAGAGAGGGAGAGATCATGCAAGAGAGAAAATGAGTAAGCTGAATCCTTAACTCCCAAAAACAGAACAAAACAAAAACAAGAAATTATAGAACATCAAAGTTCTTGGGGGAAAAGTATTTTAGATTTTTACTTTTAGGTAAATGGATTTTTTTAAGAAAAACTTTAAAAGGATTAGCATGGCTTAATTCTTAATTAAATATTGCCTGAAATAACGCATAATTACTACAGTAAGAAACTAAGAAAAACCAAATACTCATGTTTGAATATATTTTCTTGCTGTTAAAGTATGTGATTTAACTTCACCAACTAAAAAATTAGTGCCAAGTTTGGTTATAGTGAAAGAAGGTCTTACATTTCTGTAAAGCCTTAGAAATTGAAAAAATTGTTTTTTGCTTTCTGATTTAGTCCTTTTCTATTAAACATGAACTAGTAGCCTGTACATCTGTCAAAACCTAAGTGTTCATTTAAGGAAAATACTTTAAAATGTTTATCTCTTGCTTCAGGCATGAACAAAACAGCTAAATATTAATATTTTTGTTGTAGGGAATAGAAAATTACACCTCTTAATATTTTTTTTTCTAAATGAGGCTTCCATAAAAAATATCAGCATAATGTTTATGTCTTTATTAAGTTATGGCAGGAAGAGTGGCTGAGATAGCAGATTACAGAAACTGTATTCAAAAAACAACATAAAGTGGAGAATCCAGTCAAAATTCCATTTATATGAAATGTCCAGAATCGGCAAATCTATTCAATTGGATTAGTGATCACTTAAAGCTATGGTGGTTGGAGGGCAATTCTAATGGGTATGAGGTTTCTTTTGGACTGATAAAATGTTTTAATGTTGATTGTGGTGATGGTTGTACAACTCTGTAAATACACTGCCACTGAACTGTACTCTTTAAATGGACAAGTTGTACAGTATGTGAATTATATCTCAATAAAGCTGTTAAAAATACGTAAAGAGCAAAGATTACTTCGTCGAAAGAATCATAGCAATTATGCCTTCTACTTTAATTTTAAATTTCAAAGAGCTTCTGTTAGGAGCATTCCTAATGAAATGACCTGAAGCACAAAATAAGTTTTCACCTCTTAATTTGTCTCATGGCATCCCTATCTGAGGAAAAATTAAAGAGCCTACTCACTCATTTCTCTGTCTCTTTCATTATTTAACACTGAGATGGTGGTTCAAAGTGAATTTGATACTTCTCAAACCCATTCTCCATCAATATTAAAATTGAATCAAATCTAGGATTTAAGTCTAAAATGCATACAATGCTGTTTACTTTTTATGTACATAAGTCACTCTTGGAAACATTCCATCTTATATAATTTTTCACTAATTTAAAGTTTGTTAATACATTTCTCCTCTCCCCTAACATATGGCATTTTTGAAATCTTTGGAGATAAGAGCCTGACCTGTGCAAATCCTTCCCATGACCAAATAGCTGACAATCCACTTTTCTTCTTTGGGATTTGGTGTCTTTTTATGTAAACAATGCAATATGTAGAATCAGCAAAAGTCATCTATGTAGTGGTGGTTGGGGGGTTGGAGAAAGACAGAACAATGGAAAATAGGCCAAAAGCAAGGAGTTAGAAACCTCCAGCAACTCTCCTTCCCTTGCCCTAAAACATTTACCCCATCCTCATTAAGCACTTCTCACTGAGTCAGATTCAGGTAGTGGAAGATGAGTATTGTCTAGGTGAAGAAATAAAAAGCAAGCAGGCACTTGTAATAAGTGCTAAAATAACAGAGTAAACACTAGGAATCACACTCTGCAGAAGAAAGCCATCTCCTGGAGTTTGGGAGGTTGAGTTAAGGGAAAGCAAAGAAACATGAGGAAATTCAAGTTTTACAGAAGCTGATTATTTTTTTTTTTTACAATTGGGGACAAAGCAAAATTAGGAATGAAAGTAAATATTTATTTAGAATTAGGAAACAACATTACAGATTTTGGAATATCTGACAAATACCATAACATATCACAAAATCCTGATAAATAATATAAAGGTCTAGTAACAACTATTAAATAAAACTAAAAATTTTCCCCAGAATTTTGACTATATACACTTCATCAGCTTTTATTATGATAGTGACTGTGTAATGTCATTTTTAATAAAGAAGTTTAGTCTTTCTGCCAGAATAGTTGGTCAGGTTTTTGTGAATTAAACTTCGATAAATAAGCTCACAGGATAACACACAAGCCTAGCTGCTTTTTGGAATATTCCTTTTTTGAAAATTGTACCCCACAAATATAGGTATCCTAGGAATATCTTTTATATGATTTTCTTTTTTGTAATCTAAAGATTTTACTTACTTATTCATGAGAGACACAGAGAGAGGCAGAGACACAGGCAGAGGGAGAAGCAGGCTCTCCTCAGGGAGCATGAAGTGGGACTCGATCCCAGGACCCCAGGACCATGAACTGAGCCAAAGGCAGATGCTCGACCACTGAATTATCCAGGTGCCCCTCTTTTATATGATTTTCATTTAAAAGTGTCAAGTTTGTTTCTGAGAGGAAAGAACTTCCATAATGACTAGGAACATATAACAAACACGTCTAAAAATATGTCCCTCTATATGCATACTGTATGTAACTTCAGTTCAATTTCAACTTGGTAAGACCCCAAATATTTCCACAGCTACTTCATGTCCAATATAGAAGAGGATAAGCATGTTAGGGGCAAATTCAGAGTGGACAGATACAGAGATTTAAACAAGTATGTCTTAATTATCTTATTTTTGAAAATTACACAAAAATATATGATCATATTTACAACTTGCTAGGATGCCAAGGTCCTAGAAGGGTCCATGTCAGGGGCATGGAGCTGAAACTTCTTCATCTTGTTTGTACAGTGGCCTTTGCAGAGGAGGAACCATGCTCCTTCTCCTTTGTAGAACAGAAAGTAGTGTGGTTCAAAATGCTAAATCACCAAGTAACAAGTATCTTTCTTTTAACAGAGTTTTTTTCCCATAATACATAAAGAAATTACTTTCAAGTTAATCTACCAGTCAATATGAAAAATAAGTAAAATAAAGTATACATTCCATTTCATAATTTATGTTGCTAACTAGGAACACATGTAACTCTTTCAGTGCCAATAATACAGCTGGCCAAAAAGGAACAAATCATTAGATGGGAAGAAACCAGGACTTCAGCAAGTAGATCTGGGTAACCTATGGGTTTTTTAATAAGGTTGGTGCATTAGTCAGGGTTCTTCAGAGAAACAGACAAATAGAAGATATATATCATTCTTATTTTATCTTATATACATTATAATCTTTCCAAATATTTTTAAATTTTAATTTTCCTTAAAGATACTTATCATGAGGAATTGGCTCACACGATTTATGGAGGCTGACAATTCCCAATATCTGCAGTTGGCAAGCTGAAGAAACCAAGGAGAGCCAGTGGTGAAAGTTCTAGTCAAATTAAAGACCTGAGAACCAGAAGAGCCCATGGTAAGGTAGAGTCTGAGTCCAAGAGGCTTGAGACCCGGGAAGGGCTGATGTTTCAGTTCAAGTCTAAAAGTAAGAAAAAAAAAACTGATGTCCCAATTGGAAGACAGTCAGGCAGGTGGAGTTCCCTCTTCCTAGCAGGAGGGTCAGCCTTTTTGTTCTATTCAGGCCTTCGGCTGATTAGATAAGGCCCACTCACATTAGGAAGAGCAATCTGCTACTGATTCAAATGTTAATATCATCCAAAAACATCCTCACAGACACACCCAGAATAATGTCTGACTAAATATCAGGGGACTCACTGGCTGAGTGAAGTTAATCTGCAACATAAAATGAATGATCACAATTGGTTTTGAGGATCTTAATGGTCCCCCCAATCCTGCTCTGAGATCTGTTGTTTTACAGAAGCAGATCTCAATTTTGGGTATTTATCAGAATGATGAGCTTCTAAAAATACAGATACATGATACGCACTCCTATCTAATTAGATCAAAATGTCCAAAGAGTCACCTGGAGATAGATATAGATATAGATATTATCTATATGTATCTATTTGTATTTAAAAATTCCTCTTCAGGTGAATCCTATGGATTCTGCTAATTCAGTACTAAATGATTCATTCAGTATTAAATGATTATTTATATTTTTTATAAGATTCAGATTATAGATGGGAGAAGCCTCATGAGATTCCACTGGCACTTCATTTCACTTACATTAGAAGAAGTTTTAATGTGAATATATAATTACATTTTTCACTGTTTTTTATCACAATTTCAGAACTATGTTACAAAGGAAAATTGCCTCATGTGACAACTGCGCATTCTAAAGTGCATCCCAAAGAGTACTCTCTGTTCCAGTTTGTCATCTGTGCTTCTTCAGTCCTCCCATATGATCCCTGTAAAAATACCAGCTAACAGAGCCTTCTGTCTCTATGATTTCTTAACTCTCGTTAAAACTACTGATACTAATTAGAATGCACTACAGCCCTGCAGAGGAGTCAGTGATGCTCTGAGTCTCCACCACATGCACAGTCCCTTCTTATCAGAGCAGCCAACCTGAGTTCCTTCCATGTAACTCGCCATGCTCTGAGATGCTACCCTGGACACAATTCTGCCTGTGCCTCCTTCAGATGCTGCTATCTAGAGGGTGGCCAGTGATCTATGAAATAATCTAAGTCAAGAACTCATTTCAGCAGAGGTAATGATTAAATGAAAAGAAACTGAAAACCACACAAAAACCTACACACAGATGCTCATAGCAGACTTATTCATAACTGCTAAAACCTGCAACCAAAGATGTCCTTTGGCAAGTTGATGGATAAACAAACTTTGATGCATCCAGACAATGGAATATTATTCAGCACTAAAGAGAAATGAGCTATCAGGGTGTGAAAAGACATGGAGGAAACTTAATTGCATATTACTAGGTAAAAGAGGCCAAACTGAAAAGATTATATAATGTATAATTCCAACTATATACATTCTGGAAAAGGTAAATCTATGAAGACAATAAAAAGATCAGTGGTTGTCAAGGATTAAGCAGACAGAGCACAGGAGATTTTTAGGACAGTGACAGTAAAAATACTCTGTGTGATACCATAATGATCAATACACATTATTATACACTTGTCTGAACCCACATAAATATACAACACCAAGAATGAACCCTAAGGTAAATGATGAACTTTGGGTGAATATCATATGTCAATGAATGTTCATCCTTGATAAAAAGTGTACCATTCTTGTAAGTGATGTTGATGGTGGGAAGCTAGTATGTGTGGGGGCAGGAGGTATATGGGCAATCTCTACTATGGAGAACAGCATAAAGATCCCTCAAAAAATTAAAAATATTGTCATGTGATCCAGCAATCCTACTTATGGGAAAATATCCAAAAAAAACCGAAATCAGAATCTCTAAGAGATATTTGCATTCTCATGTTCAGTGCAGCATTATTTACAATAGCCAAGATATGTTTTTACAAAGATATATTTACAAATGAATTGATAAAGAAAATGTGGAATATACATGTGGTGTAATATCATCTAGCCTTAAAAGGAAGGAAATCCTGCCATTTGCTACAACAGAGATGAACCTACAGGAAACCAGGGTAAGGGAAATAAGTCAGTGACAGAAAGACAGATATTGCATGATTCCTCTAAAATGGTCAAACTCATACAAACAAACAATAAAATGGTAGTTGTCAGGGGTTAAGATGGAGAGGGAAAAAAGGCACTGTTTTTTAAAGGGGTATCAAGTTTCTGTTACATGAGATGAATAAGTTCTAGAGATCTAATATTCAGTATAGTACTTACAGTTAATATGGTATCATGCACTTTAAAATACATTAACAGGATATATCTCATATTAAGTGTTCTTACCACAACACAGACACACACAGACACACACATGGACAGACACACACATACACACGAAGAATACAAGATAATTTTAGGAGGTGATGGATATGTTTAGTACTTTGGTTGTGCTAATGATATCACAGACATGCATATGTCCAGACTCATCAAAATGTATACATTAAATATATTTTTTTGCATATCAGTTATACACCAATAAACCAAAAAAATTTATTAGAACTACTTGGAATTCCAAGAAAAATGCAACTTCCAAACCCCCAAAATCATAAACTCCTAACTCTAGAATCCTTACCCTTAAATTATATATTTGAAAAAAAATTTAAAGTATGTTTCTAAATTTAAAAATGATATGTAATGCATATGAAAAGAATTGGGCAATTTAAAATTCATCATTCCAATTTTTTATATCATACAGATTTTTTATTTTTTATTTTTGTAAAGACTTTATTTATTTGACAAAGAGAGAGAGACAGAGGACACACAAACAGGGGGAGCAGCAGAGGGAGAGAGAGAAGCAGCTTCCCCACTGAGCAGGGAGCCTGATGTGGGGCTCGATCCCAGGGTCCTGGGATCATAACCTCAGCTGAAGGCAGACATTTAACTGATTGAGCCACTCAGGCACCCCCATATTTAAAATGGTATACCATATACTCTTGTTTTAGATCAGGTTTTTTCATTCAGTTGTATATAATCAAATACGTTTGATGTCAGTACATGGTAGGGGTGAAATGGGCATACATGTAGGGAAGAGGAAAGATGGCAGGTGTCTCTGTTCAATCTTCTTTGCAACATGAACTGCTCTTAAGGGTAAGAATATTAATGTTCTTTAGTAAAAGGAGCATTCTCATCTCTAGAATGGTCTTAACTGAATATCCTTGTATAGAGCTATCTTATAGGAAGAGGTGAAACAGGAATCTTTAGATTTATGAGTCATACATTTCTGGAAAATGTCCTGTCAACTGGCATAGAAAATAAAGATGTTTCATAGACCAACTGTCCCCACTCTGTGCGGCCAGCGGCCATTATGTAACTAAGAGAACTTAGGTTTTTTTTTTTTTTCTTTTTGACCTACTTTTATCATTAGTCTCAAACTAGTAATTTCTATAATTAGATATCAACTAATTCCTTTGTGTTATGTTTTAATTTTAAAATAGTTTTGCTTACTTAAATAGATGTTGAAACATCTGATTTCAACCTGTCTTTTTCTTTATATTTAACTGTCGGTATATCTATACCTATCTACATCTTTATATCCACAAGCAAAGTGGGTTCTGAATAACCTAATTTTCTTTCACAATTCTTATAATAGCCTTCGAGTTAAGTAAGTCATCACAGTGTTCTGAGTGTTACCTTGGCAATGTCTATAAATTATCCACTAGTAGTTCAATTAATTCTGACTTATGTAATTTAGTGCTTATATTATTTTTAATTAGGTTTGTTTAAAAGGGTCTTGAAGGCACTTATATCAGCAAACTGGTGTCCCATATGCTTCCCTGTTCTTAAACATTTACAGAATTCTAATATGGTATTTTATCAGCCTCACTCTTTGGCCTGATAAGCTAATTTATGTCTTGCAAAGAACAAATTGAACAGATTTTCATGATGGATAGGATGGTAGGGGTGAAGGTTCACTCCAGCACTCTGGAAATTCTAAAATCCTCAGGGATGCAGAGCAGTAGCCTCATCAGGCTAACAAGAGAAGTCTAGGATTTCCACTACCCTCCTTACCCGATAACAACAGTGATCATTCAGGGCATAGGCATATAGAGCTAGAGACAAAAAAGCTGATCACCACAAATTATAACACCATTTATTCACCACTGGCTAGAGGGAGATGAATAAGGCAGATGTGATATATATTATAATGAAGCTGACAGTTCACAGGGAAAGGCATATAGTAAACAAACATAAAAATAACTACACATTTTGACAAGGCCTTTTAAAATCTTGCACATTTCTGTGAAGGAATATAGTAAAGGAAGCATTTCTGGACTGAAATCTTTCCTTTTTATAAAGTGATATATAAACTGAAGTTAATGGCAAGAAGTGACTGGCCAGTAGGAGGTGAAAGCATTTTGTTCTCTGTTCTAGACAGAGAAAATAGCATGGAGCAAAAGGTACTAGTGAAGATTGTCCAAAGAAAAAGAAAAAGGAAATATAAATACAAATATGAATGTATACACACGTGCACATATATAGATGAGAGAGAGAGAGAGATTTATTATAGGAATTGGCTCATGTGGTTATGGAGGCCAAGAGGTCCCAGGATCTGCAGTCTGCATGCTGGAGAACCAGGAGTCAGTGGAGTAAATTCTAGTCCAAGCCCAAAGACTTGAGAATTGGGAGCCAAAGGTATAATTCCCAGTCCAAGTCTGAAAGCCCAGTGTTGGCTGTTTGGGACAGGAGGAAATGAACGTCCCAGTTCAAGCAAGAAACAATTTTACCCTTTCCTCTGCCTTTATGTTCTATTCAAACCCTCAGCAGATTGGCCTGCCTGCATTGGGGAGGAAGATCTTCTTTACTCAGTATACCATTCAACTGTTCATCTCTGCCAAATATACACACACTCTCTTTTTAAAGAATTTATTTATTTATTTGAGAGAGAGAGAGAGACAGAGAGAAAGAGAGAGAGAGAAAGAATATAAGCAGGGAGGAGGCTCAGAGGGCAAGGGAGAAGCAAACCCCCCTACACAGCCACTGAGCAGGGTCCCAATGCAGGGCTCGATCTCAGGACCCTGGGACCATGACCTGAACTGAAGGTAGATGCTTAACCAACTAAGCCACCCAGGTGTCCCCCAAAGACATTCTCAAAGACACACCAGAAATATTTACCAGAGATCTGAGCACCCCTTAGTCCAGTTGAGTTGACACATAGAATTAATCATCACATGGGACACCTGGGTGGCTCAGCAGCTTAGCGCCTGCCTTCAGCCCAGGGCATGATCCTGGAGTCTCGGGATGGAGTCCCATGTCAGGCTCCCTGCATGGAGCCTGCTTCTCCCTCTGCTTGTGTCCCCACCACCCACCATGAATAAATAAATAAAATCTTAAAGAAAAAGAATTAACCATCACAAATCTGACCTTCATCAACACAGCATCCATATCTATCTCTTAAAACTACACTTAATCTTCACATAAAGACCAAAACAATCCATCTAACATGATACCTCTCTGTATAGAACTGAAAATGCACTAATTCCTTCTCCAAAAGAGGAAGTCCCTGAGTAATGTTTACTCTTCTGATATCCCATAACTTAAACTCTGAAATAAAAGTAATAATTCTTAAATACTGATATATTTTTTTTATTTTTATTTTTTTTAGTTACAATAGTCACAGAGAGAGAGAGGGGCAGAGACATAGGCAGAGGGAGAAGCAGGCTCCATGCACCGGAAGCCCGACGTGGGATTCGATCCCGGGTGTCCAGGATCGCGCCCTAGGTCAAAGGCAGGCGCCAAACCGCTGCACCACCCAGGGATCCCTTAAATACTGATATAAAAGTAATACATCTTATGTTAATGATAGGGAATCAGAGAGGAAAGAAAACAAATATATAGAGATAGGGCACAGTGTTGGTTTCTGCTGCTGGCAGACAGAAGAATAGGGAGAAAGACATATTCATAGCAAAATAAGGAAGAACTACTGATGACTTAATTTCTATAACTGGTCATCTGGTTGTAGCTACCTTCTTCAACCATTCATTCTGTATTCCCTTTGTCTTCAGCAAGCACCTAGATGGTCATGGTTCTTTACCTGATGGGATGACCCAAACCTTCATTCCCAAAGGCACAGGGCCTTTATTAATCCTGCCTGCATTGAATTGTTACAGTTTTCCATCAACCGTAATCACAGAACATGGTAATGCTGGCTCCTTAAGGGATTTCCTACACTCCTGATATACTCTTCCTCAGTTCCATGGTGGAGCACCAATCCAAATTCCCCTGGTAGTCAGGAGCAATCACCCCACCTGGCACAGGAACAAGTATCATCAGTTGATTAAAAGAGAAGAAGAAGAAGAAGAAGAAGAAGAAGAAGAAGAAGAAGAAGAAGAAGAAGAAGAAGAAGAAGAAGAAGAGAAATCATGTAGATGACAGTAAATAGTAAAGGGAGGGGAGCTTTTTTCTCTCTACTTAAAGTATCCATTCCTCTGGATGGTCAACTATTTGCCTACAAATTCAGGTGTCCCTCCATCTGTTACTTCTTCTTTTCCAGGAGAAGGAGGAGGAGGAGGAGTTATCTCACTGGTGAGTTTAAATGAGCTCTAGAGCTCTACTCCTTCCCTACCATTCTTAGGGTAAAAGAGATCTGCAAGAAGCACACCTTGCACAATCTTTCTCAAACACAAAAGATGAAAAGTGAAAGGGACTCACATGAAAAACAGGTCTCAACCTGTTTAGCCCATTTGTGGGGATGTAAGTCAAGCTCTTTAATATGGATTTTAGGATTAGGAAGCTCACTTTCCCTTAAATAAAAGTCTTATCAGTAATAACAAAGGTAATACATTACTTGATATATTTATTAATAGGGGCATCTAGATAGCTCAGTTGGGTAAGCATCTGCCTTTGGCTCAGGTCTTGATTCCACAGTCCTGGAATGGAGCTCCATGTCTCTTGGGCTCCCTACTCAGTGGGCAATCTGCTTCTCCCTCTCCGCCTACCCTTCCTCCCACTTGTGTTCTGTCTCACATGCACTCTCTCTCTTTCTCAAATAAATAAAATCTTTAACTATATATATATATGTGTGTGTGTATATATATATACATATATATTCATATTTATCAATAAGATAACATATTAATCAGTAAATGTTACTAATTATGTAATATATTGATTCCTGCATCAGGAACTGGTTTGATGGTTACAAAATTCACTTCTTCTTTTTTTTTAAGTATATAGCTTGAAGATATTTCCTAACATTCCTTACAATTAGGTATCACTATGCAAATGAGTACTTGCCTGTGTGTTATAAGGTACACCAGACCCAAGCCTAGAGCACAAAGCATCTCCATATGATTCCCATTCTCTTTTTTTCTAATCTTGCTTGGATGCAGAGTATTCAGCTGCATGACCTCTGAGAGCCCAGGGGACAGAGAGTCACTGTGTAGAAGGAGAAGGCTTCCCTCCAAAAACATGTAGGGAGTGTATGTAAGTCAAAAATAATCATTCATTGGGTCCTACCTGCTGAAATTCGGGACACTGCTGTAAGAGCAGCTAGGGTTGAAAAGAGTGGTATCATTATCAGAAGACATCCTTTGAATTGTCAACATCTGGTGGTTTAACCAGGTGGATTCAGATTTCCTTAGACTTCCGATTAGAGGGAAGCATACTTTAAGTACAAGGGAAGTCACTGAAGAATTTGAAGCAAGGGTGTAATATGATCCAATTTGTGTTTTTAAAAATATCACGCTGGTTGCTGGATGGAAAAATAAAAAGTCAACAGTGATGGATAAGAGATGACAGGAGGGGGCAAAGTAGGAGATCTGAAGGTTATGATGAGGAAAGCAACAGAGAGGGAAAGTAGTGGTAGGACTAACATTTAGGGTTAGAACTGAGAAGACATTAAGAATTTTTGTCATTTCTATGAAGTAATTTAAGCCACAAAATAGCAAAATGACAGTTTTTGAAAAAGTTTTGCACTCGCAGCTGTACTAACACTTCACCATACACCTATTTCTTTTTTTTTAATATTTATTTATTTATTTATTTATTTATTTATTTATTTATTTATTTATTTATTTATGATAGTCACAGAGAGAGAGAGAGAGAGGCAGAGACACAGGCAGAGGGAGAAGCAGGCTCCATGCACCGGGAGCCCGACGTGGGATTCGATCCCGGATCTCCAGGATCGCGCCCTGGGCCAAAGGCAGGCGCCAAACCGCTGCGCCACCCAGGGATCCCCATACACCTATTTCAAGTAAGTATCTTCGAGGACCCCTTCCTTATGTATGCAGAACAGTTCCCATAATGGCAAGGGAAAGAAAAGCAAAAATAAACTATTGGGACTATATCACAGTAAAAAAAAAAAAAAAAAGCTTCTGCACAGCAAAGGAAATAGTCAACAAAACTAAAAGACAACCTTGAAAGGGAGAAGATATTTGTGAATGACATATCTGAGAAAGCGTTACTCTCAAAAATAAAGAACTCATACAAGTCAACACCAAAAAATGAATAATCCAATTAAAAATGGTCAGAAGACATGAACAGATATTTCTACAAAGAAGACATACAGATGGCCAAAAGACACAGGAAATGAGGCTCAATACCACTCATTATCCGGGAAATGCAAATCAAAACCACAATGAGTTATCACCTCACACCTGTCAGAATGGCTAAAATAAAAACAAGTGTTGGCAAGGATGTGGAGAAAAAGGAACCTTTGTGCACCAAGGAATGTAATTTGGTACAGCCACTGTGGAAAAAAGTACGGAGGTTCCCCAAAAAATTAAAGATAAAAATACCGTGTATACAACAATTACACTGGTGGTATTTACCCAAAAAAATGAAATACTAATCCACAAAGGTATATACACCCTTGCATCTATTGCGTTATTTACAACTGCCAAGAGAGGGAAGCAACCTGTGTCAGCTGACATAATCTTTTAAAAAGTGAAGGTATCTTTGATGAAACTTCAAGTAAAAAATAAAGGAAAAAAATCTTATTTCTGAAAAAAAAAATAAAAGTACTAGTGTAGAATTTTAGCTACATATAATGCTAATTCTAACCTTCTATTACCCCCAAATCAGAAAGGTGTTTTGAGATATTTGAGATTATACTTTAATGGCAGCTCTTAGTGTCATATACAGTCCCACAAAGCCTATCTCTATCAGTTTTTAATATAAATCTTTATAAAACAACATTGTAAATTATAAACTACTGGAAACATTGTTATTATCATTGTTTATCAAACTCCTTGATAAAATCCTTAAGAATATACTGGTAAAAGCACAAAATTTTCAGACAGATTACATTTTTAAAGTTACATTTAATTTTTCAGTTTGAGACCAGTTTTAAAATGTTAGCAGTATTCTACACATATGGTAAGATATCTTTCATTAAGGAGAGAATCAGTCATTTACTGTTAAAGCAAAAGTACCATAATTATTTGTAATCAATATTACTTCCATGAATATTTGATTCTCTAGATCATAAGATTTCATGAAAATGACCATTTAAAAAAATTGGAATTCATGATGTAATTCCAAATCAATACTTACAGATGTGCAAAGGAAAAGCTGAATAAGTATTAAATTCAGCATGGGAGTAGCATTTGGAATATAATCATCTCTACCACTCATTGTCTTGGTTGCATTTTAAATACTTATTAGATTTTACAATTGCATTCTTATATTTACTCTTCTCTAAATGTCAGTGATTTAAGAATGATTTCTCTCTACAGATGCCAGATTTTCAAATACATTTTTAAAAACCTTGGTCTATTAAGCACATCTGTTTCCAACTCAAAAAATTGCCAATCTTTCTATCACCAGTTCCTAGCCAGGCATGTATTTGCTTGTAACAGTTTCAGGCATCTAAAACAGAATTACACTTGTGTTCAAAATTTTTTTATAGATGAAGAGCTACAGTGAAAGTGAAGGTCATTTATCATAATTTTTGAAGAATGGAGTAAGAAGAGAGAATTCATATGAAGCTCCAAAGGCTGCATCATGACATGCTTCCGGATTGTCAATCAACTGAATAGAAACTTTCAATATTTTACACTTATACTCTACAATCCCATTTCTAGATGTACCAAAAATTCTTCTTGTTCTAATCTATTATAAAGCAATTAGACAAAGTACATACAAAAATTGCATATGACAGTGTTTTTGTTTATTCAGTTTTTAAATACTTTCAAATATTCCACAATATTTTATAAGATAATTTAAACATATGTTCATACCACGTCTCTTCAAAAAAAGCTTTAAAGAATATCACAAATTCCATTTATAGGGAGTGGAGAGAGCTATTAAAAAATAATCTCATATAAATAATTCAATGTTTTTTCTTTATTTCTATAAAATTAACTTTCCATCATCTATAGTAAACTTTTTTTATTCATTGTCACTTCCACTCAATGTTCAAATTTGTAGTTCACTGAACTGAAACTTGCACTCAAAGTTTAAATAGTTGAACAGATTTCTCACAACAATGTTGAGGTTTTCCTGTTCCAAAAACCCTATAATTTTATCTAGTAAAAGGATCAGATTTGTACTAATACATATTTCTGTATGGGTTTCAAATTGTAGACCCATTTTACACTGTAAAATGCTACATTGGTTTTATCTTTTCTCATCTGTAAAGCTCTGTTAAAGTAGACATGTTCCTACTTAATGTCCAAAATATCATCTTTGAATATAAAACATTAAACATCTTAAAATATACATATCCCTTTGTAAACCAACTCAACATTACGACTTTTTTCCAAACCAGTAATTTACTTGAAAAAAAAAAGCCTTAAAAAACGAACGTTATCAGGTCTGTACTGTCCACTAGTGGCAAGAGATAGTAAATGCGCATTTCTTTTAAAATTCAATTTAAAACCCATTCTACCTTCAATATTAGCTTTCTCAATCAAATTTAGAGACCACTATATTATAAGGGCAAATACATAGAAACTCTAAACATAATATGATTTTTGTGTTGTGAACTATTTTCCCTGTATAACATTAATTTACTGTCTTTGGTCAGACTCAGAGACATCATGTTCAGTTAGGTACCTGGGAATATAAATACTAGGATCCATATATAAATGTATGTGTATGTGTACACACATACGTTGTGTGTGTGTATATATATATGATTTATATATGTGATGTACATATTTATATATGATTTATATATATGATATGATATATATATATATATATATATATATATATATAAACCTAAAGTTTGAGCTAGAAACAAAACAACTCTGACAATCTAACATGAATGTATAAAGAAGAGGTAAACTTTATGTAGCAAAGCCTTAATTATTTAACTTACCCCTCATTGAGAAATGTTCTCAGTCTGTAGCTCTCGCTGAAATTGCCTTTTGTTAATAAATGATTTTTAAGCGGGAAATATTTGCTCTAAAATATTAGGAAAATCTCTCCCTCCTTTTAAATCTCAGTGGTCCAATGTGTTAACATCTGACTATTTCTGAACCAGTGCATGATAATTACGACACTCGATGGACATCAGAATGCTTGCATATGACTCAGAAGTCAGGCATATGCTGCAAACAAGGTTCCTCATGGGATTTCAGCAAACTTAAGTTAATGACTCTAGGGCACCTGGGTGGCTCCGTGGTTGAGCATCTGCCTTTGGCCCAGGTGGTGATCTTGGGGTCCTGGAATCGAGTCCCGCATCAGGCCCCCTTCCCTCATCAGGGAGCCTGCTTCTCCCACTGCCTGTGTCTCTGCCTCTCTTTCTGTGTCTCTCATGAATAAATAAATAAAATATTTTTTAAAAAGTTAATGACTCTAAACTTTACCACCTGCTGGAAACAAACCTGAAGCATCATTAGTGTGGATTTCATAAACAAAGAGATGTATTACTTACCAATTTTTTTTAAAAATGGATGTAATAGTGTTTTTGATTAAGACACAGTTACATAACTGATTACTTACCTTCTTTAGACAGCTGGTCAGTGTACATATGATCTGTATGCATGTGTGTGTGTCTGTGTGTATGTATATGTACAGATATAATGTATAACATATAGTATATAATTAATGTAATACACATATAAATACACATACATATATATATATATATATATATACACCCCAACTAAATGTTGACTCATTTGAAGCTTTTGGCTTATTATTTTGTTAGGATTTTTCTTTTCTTTGCTCATTATTCTATCCCACATGCTTACCTGGAACGCTTTGGTGCACACAAAATGTACAATTAATATTGTTTAAACAATGAATATTAATAAATCATTGAAATGGGAAAGGTTCGTGACAGCATTTTATTGATGAAAATGCAAAGGGAAAGTATAAAGGCAAGTAGCTGATCCTGAATAGCCATACAGTCAATATTAAAAGAACTTAGGTGCACTTGAGATATATTGATATTTTCAGACTGCTACCTAAAAGAGTAAGGTAAAATTGTTTATTATAAGTGCCAGGATATAATGACTTCTTTAGCAATCCCCTCACATGAGCCTGACATAGAAAGTTAATTGTGTCACGTTCATTAAAAACATACATTATTTAGAACAAGATTTCTTATGAGTTGAGTTTGATTAAGTTCACATGGACATGTCAGCTAAAATATTCCTCTGATGGAGGAAATTCAATTTTTTTTAACCTTTCCTCTTGTTTATAGAGCTTTCTGCCCATGAGGTTACATATCTGAACAGAGAAAACTGTCAGTTTCATTTCTTCCTCTACATTGTATGCCTTCATACCTCTTTCAGATTTTTTGGCTTTGATTCTTTCAGTTCTTCATACTTCCATTTCCACACAGACAAAGCTGACTCCAGTCGCTCTATTTCTTTTTCCAAAGATGAACGCATTCTAAATAAAGAATTAAGAGCAAAAGAGTCTTACAATTTAAAAATAATTTTAGGAACACATTCAATTTTTGATTACCTATTTTCCTTATCTTTATACTCGTATACGACCATTATAATCACAAAAAAACTTTTCTAGCTAAAAAATTATAAATATTGAGTAAAACTTGGTTTAGTTTGTTATTCTGTTAATTAGCATTAGAGTAAATTAGGCATTTTTAATTTTCCTTTGCCAGTATCAAAATATTTGACTTTCTGCCAGCTTTCTCCTCTATTATTCATGCCTTTCTCTCATTTTCTTATTCATATTGTTTCCTTATTTAGGAGGATATATATATTTCTAATTTTAACATGGCTTTTATCCAACTTCATATTGTGACTATATATGAATAAAGAAATCATCCTTTGATATGAAAGAGAATGCTAAGGAGTCCACATAAGAATTTAAGAAATCAATCATTTACTGGAGATATAAAAATACTTTTTAAAAATATTTGCAATTTTGTTTTAATGAAAAAAATTCACTTGGATCTTTATTTTAAATAATTGGATTAATTTATCCATTTCTACAACAAATGACAGAATTAGAATTGAAATCTGGTCTTTTAATATCTTCATTATTGATTTTTTTTGTATGCCCATATGTCTATCAGAGTGATTCACTGAAAATAATTGTTTACTTCTGGTTGTAATTAGCATATATTGACCTTTGCAGATGGCCAATCTTCATCTGTGTGGTGCATCAGATTAGTGTTAAAAAATGTAGTGTTTTTTTCTACTTCCACGGACAGAGTTGCTTTCCTCAATCCTTGCTTCTAGGTTTTGACAATAGGATATTAGCAGATATGACAGACCCAGATGTTTGAAAAGAATCTATGTGGTTGGGCTTCTTGTCTCATGTCTCAGCCATCACTGTGAAAAGAGTTTCCCCGAGGAATTGCTGTCCCCAAATAAAAACATAAAGGAGATCTGAGCCCAACCTTACCATGGAGACAAACCCAGCTGGCCCACCTTTTTTGTCCATATAGGCAAAATAAATAATTGTTTTAGGCCACTGAATTTTATGGTGTTGTGTGTGTGTGTGTGTGTGTGCTCGGGTTGTTTTATTGTATTTTTTTCTGCAGCAAATATAACTGATATAGAAAATGATACTTAAAAGGGGGATGCTAGAGGAAAAATGGTGATAAAGCATAAGCAGCTGGAAAAAAAATGGTGATATGTGTTATTTAGTGATGAAACACATGATGAAATCATTACTTGCAGTGATTTGGAAAATGGAAAATGTGCCTGACACCATCAATGGAATGCTAGTGGGCACCATGTGGCTGAGCCTTCAAAAATGTTTATGCAACTGGTTTTACCTTGTATTTTGGCCAAGCAATGGGAAGTACATAGCAATGTGGACCCACTGCTCCCAGTGGGAGTATGAGAGACAGGGATCATAACCAGCCTCCCCTGCAGAGCCTCGTCTGTATCAAGCAGCCTTTAGTTGGCTCACAGACTCCAGCTGAATAAAGTCTGATTGTTGTATACCACTGAGATTTTGTGGTTGTTAGTTACAACCTTACTGTAATTAACCAGTATACACACTTGGGTCTATTTCAGTGATAATATCAGTAGAAGGTTCTTAGAAACATGTTCATAGACCTAGAAGATGCACCCAGAATCAAAATTGAATGAAGTTTACATATTTATGAGAAATGTGAATCTTCCATAGCAATACTGTGAAAATAATTCAAAATAGAATTAGGTCATAAATATATTAGTTTAATCCAATCAGTGGATAAGTAGCTTATTAAAAAGTTATATAATTATATTTGCATGAACCATTGAGAACATGTGAGCATTAGCTAAGGTTTAACCTCAGGTTGCAAAAACACCAACACCATTTATAAGACTATAATTTTGAAGACTCAGGTTGCAAAAACACCAACACCATTTATAAGACTATAATTTTGAATCCCCTATTAGCAGCAAATACATTAAAATTAACAAACAAAAGGGCTTGATATGAAAGTAGGTCATATGAACACTGCCTATGAATGTCTACAGCTCCACATAACAACTTCAGCCCAAAATCCTTATAGATAAGCAGACCCAGCCAGTTAATTACATCCAAGTTACTTTCCAAGATATTATTTTTATCTTAGTGACTATGGTTAGGATTTTAAGAATGAGATTAAGTATAGAAATAATGAACAAATTGCCAAATACTAATGTTTGGTGTCACACTTAAACAGAACATGAAAAAATCACTGTACATTAAAATATGTTATATATCTGGCATTTGGATAATTTTAAGGTTTTCAAATGGTAAGTCATATTTGAATATTTAAGAGAAATTGAGTATTGACTTAGACTTATAATTTCAGTTGCAAAAATAAGAAAATTTCACTAAATTTGTAACTTCACTGGAATGTTTAAGAATCACTGTACTCTTAATTTACTAGAGTTGCATGAGTAGAACATGGGAATCTCTATTTTTGTCAGGGATTGAAAATTTTAAAAAGGAAAAGGAATATAGTAAATAAAGTGATTTTATTAAAGGATACTAATTAACTACATTTGTGTAATAAGCATACATTGATAAATTATCTCAAAATTTATTAGTAGAATAATATAAAAATTTACTTGAAAAATTGAAGAAAGTCTACACTTTAAAATTTAGGATCATACATGTTCAGAAATCACCATCAAGTTTTTAACATTGCAGTTTAAAAGATCAAATGATAATGTTAGCAAAAAGGCCCACATTACCGTAAAAATGATTTATTATTATTGTAGAATAAATGTTGATTCTTAAAAATGTCATAAAAAGTATTGGGGTAAATATTCTTTCAGAATTTTATAAGAGGTTCAAGAAGAGTACTGCAAACTATATATTAATTAAGCTTTTAATCTTAATTATACAGAAACATAGAAATATTCTAAAGATAGAATTATATCTAGATTACACCTTGACCTAGAATTAGTCAAAACCAGTTCATAAAATAAAAATAATATAATTTTGCCCAAATGTATTAAAAGGAAATAGATTCTTATGCTTTATTTAAGACATATTAGTAATATTTATAATATAGTATTATTTATCTCTTCATGTATGCATCTTAAATATAATAACTAATATTTATTAGTTTACTGAAATAAAATTATATGTTTTTATTACATAAGATGGTATAATTTAGTCTAAGGAGTGAAAGGAAAGGCAATTCATAAACATGTATTTAATGATATTGCGATACTTGGATATTTTTAGTGTGGCTTCATCAAGCAAATTTATACAACTAAAATATTTTTAGTTGACTCTATGCAAGCAAACATTGAGGACATAAGGACCCTGCACACTTAAATTTATGCAGCAGAGGGCACTCTTTAAATTCTTAATTTCTGGCCTAATCAATTTATTCTATATTTTAGAGGAATTTCCAAAATTATTAACTATACAGTTAAATTTATAATTGAAATTTAAATTATCATCAGATCATTTGAACTATTAAGGAAAAGAAAAAAACTTATTTTACTCTAAAGAATATTGCATTTTTAAAAAATAGTAAGATAAAGTTCAGCCAAAATGTAGTATTTTTAATATGATGATATAAACTTTTAAAGATCTCATTGCTGAAATATATAAAATTTGCAGAACTAAAAGATAAAAGTGTAAACCAAAATGATTTTTCTGGAAAGGTAGTATTATATTTCTATACAATCCTTTGATAGTTATGATGATCCCACAATAATTGAACATAAAACTTGGACATATATATAGACAAAAATTTAGCCAAAATATTTTTCAGGGATGAAAATTCCTGAAACACTAATATTTGGGGATAAAAGTAATCACTTTCGAACTATGCGAAATTTTATTGTAAAATAACAAGTACTTTCTTAAAGTTCTATCAATATTTGTTTTTGCCAGACAAAAACAAATTAACTTATAATAACATCTAAATATTAATTTTTCTATTAGTCTAAACTGTAGTTAGTATCAAACTATAAATAATAAAAAAGTTTTAAATATGTTTTTAATCAGCAACATATTTGTCATTTTGTGACTCTACTCTCAAGTATTAACAATTACATCCTTAGCATTTTTAGCATCTTTCAGCAAATAGCCAAGCCATATATAGTTAATTTAATTAGAAAAGAGATGAATTTTTAAAATACTATGAAACTCAGAAATATCCAAAATGATCAGAGACCAAGACTCTGAGATGATCCAGCCAGGAATCAGTAAAAGATTTACTCTCATGCCACAGAGCTGATCCTATGAAGACCCCACTGCCTGTTGCCTGTCCACTTTCTTGGTATCAAATATGTGTCTAATGAGTAAATATTTCGAATTAGCCAATATAAGTAAAGTAGTAAAGGATATTATTAGCTCAAAGAATCTTTTTGAGGAAATTCTGGGAAGATTCGGAGAAGCAAATGGGGAACCTGCACAGCAAGAAATACCAAAGATGATGCCATAGCAATCTTCCCATCAGTATTTCATTGCAGCCACCATTTAGGTATGGGCATCACAGCATGACCTCAATACCACCAACTCCAGACCTGGCGATAGCTTCCCTGGAGACCACTGCTGCCTCTTGGATCAAGATGTAGCTACTACCACAGCCTTCCTCCTCACCGGGATAGGTGCTCTCTTTTTCTTGGGGCATTAGCTTTTGCTAAAAAGGCTAGGTGGCTACATCTCAAGAGCTGTTCCTAAGTCAAGTGCCTGCACCTTAACCACAAGGGAGACTCAAGTTGAGACTTACTAACAATTTTGTAGTCTATGCAGAAAGACAGACTCCATCTCCTTAGGTAGGGTATTACTCAAACATAAAAGACACTATACAATAAAAACCATTTGCAAAAGTACACAAAAAGTGGCTTGAAACGGGTTAAATATAAGACTGAAACTGTAAAAGTCCTCAAAGAAAACTTAAGGAAAAAGCTCCTGGATATTGGTATTGGCAATATTCTTTTGGACTCAACACCAAAGCAGAGGCAGCAAAAGCAAAAATAAGCAGAAATAAATCAAACTAAAATGCTTCTGCACAGGAAAAGAAACAACAAAATGAAAAGGCAACCTATAGAAAATATTTGGAAACCATATATCTAATAAGGAAGCCAAAATATATAAGGAACCCACACAACTCAATAGCAAAAATCAAAAACAAGAACACCCCCAAACAAAGAAAAATTAAGGAATGAATAAGGTAAACAGTTTTCCGGGAAGACATACAAAAGGTCAAGTATATGAATAGGTGCTTAACATCAGTAATCATCAGGGAAAAGCAAACCCAAACTTCAGTGAGATATTACCTCATTATTTTAGAATGGCCATTACCAAAAAGACAAGTGATAACAAGTGTTGATAAGAGTGTAGTTGAAACGACATTGTTGAGGGGAATGTAAGTTGGTGCAGCCACTGTGGAAAAAGATATGAAGGCTCCTCAAAAAATTAAAAACAACTGTTGGATGATCTGGCAATCCCACTTCTAGGTATACAGCCTAAGGAAAGGAAACAAATATCTCAAAGAGACCTTCATGTTCACTCCAGCATTATTTGCAAAAGCTGAGATACAGAAGCAATCTAACTGTCCATCTACAAATAAACAGATGCAGAAAATATGAGGGTGTGTGTGTGTGTGTGTGTGTGTGTGTGTACAATGTAGGACATTACGGGAAGTGAAATAAACCAGATGCAGAAAGACAAATACTACATCATTTCACTTATATGTAGAATCTTAAAAATCTCATAGTAACAGAGAGTAGAATGGTAAATGCCAGGGGCTGGGAAGTGGGGACAGTTCGTAGACATCAGTCAAAGCGTACAAACTTTCAGTTATAAATCCTTCTGGACGGGATCCCTGGGTGGCGCAGCGGTTTGGCGCCTGCCTTTGGCCCAGGGCGCGATCCTGGAGACCCGGGATCGAATCCCACGTCGGGCTCCCGGCGCATGGAGCCTGCTTCTCCCTCTGTCTGTGTCTCTGCCTCTCTCTCTCTCTCTCTCTCTCTCTCTCTCTCTCTGTGTGACTATCATAAATAAATAAAACAATAAAAAAAAATTAAAAAAAAAATAAATCCTTCTGGAAACCTAAGGTACAGCATGATGACTATAGCTAACAATACCAGACTGTACACTTGAAATTTTCTAAGCGGGTAGATCATAAGAGGTCTCACCACACGCAAAAATTAATAATGGTGTTAAGCGATGGATGTGTTAATTAGCTTGATTGTGGTAATCATTTCACACATATACCAAAACATCACATGTACTTGTGGGGATGTGCACAGGGTGACATGTGGAACTGCTAAATCACTGTACTGTACTACTGCAAATTAACTAACTGGAATTAAAATAAAAACTTTAGGACACCTGAGTGGCTCAGTCGGTTAAGTATCTGCCTTTGGTTCAGGTCATGATCCCACAGGGTCCTGGAAGCCAGCCCCACGTCAGGCTCCCTGCTTCTCCCTCTCCCTCTGCCTGCCTGTCTGCCTGCTTGTGCTCTCTCTCTGTCAAATAAATAAATAAAATCTTTTTAAAAATAATAAAATAAAATAAAATAAAATAAATAAAAGCTTAAACCAAATTCATCACATTGCTCAACTTAAATACACACAAATTTTATTTCTCATGTATACTTTAATAAAGCTAGAAAAATAAATACATATGTATAAAGGAATACAAATCATAAATTACTTTTTTAAAAAGGCAAAGGTTTACCACATATCCCATTAGTAATAGTGAATAAATAAGTAGGCCTGTGTAATTTATAATAATATTACATTAAATAATATTAATTAGATTTGCATGCTATTTTGTTCATTGGGCTCATTGAGGAATATATATATATATATATATATTCCCATAAAGATTTTAAGTCTCATTTTATCAAGAAAAAACACACCAAAAAAAAAGAAAAGAAAAAACACACCATTTATGAAGCAAAGCAAAATAATTGAAGCATACTACTTTTCTTCCATAGAAAATAGACTAAGAAATAAAATAGTGAGGTGAGGATTAAGGCTCTGCTTAAATGCATGGTGCAAACATTTTCTAAGGGATACAGGTGCCATCTGCAGTTTACTTTGAGAACTGGTTCTAAATGAAAATATTTTTACTTCATCATCTCCTTTACATAAGATCTGACATTGCCAAAATCCCTCTCCCTAAATGTCTAGGTACACCTAGCTCTGTAAGTGGATGAGGTTCCCATCCTCACTTCATATTTTCCACATGGGAAGTCTTTATCTAAGAGATCAAAAATACACAAATTCTCAATACATGAGGAGCTTCTAGATCCCGGAAAATTATTTTCATAAAACTGAATAGTACTCAGAATACAAACAATATAATAAAGTTTATTGTTTTTGATAAGGAGGTTGTCATCAGTGACAATGGTGAAAAGCATCCCCTGAGTTCTCTTGGCTGATTCCTAGACAAGAGAATTTTCCCATTAGCTGGGAACATAGAAAAAATTATATTCACATGTTCTCAACTCCAGCCATCAACTTGCTGATTCCAGGAGGAAGAATTTAAAAGGTTAGACAGATTTATAGCAATAGCATATACTATATCCTTGGGAAACAGTCTCTTGTGATAGAGAAAAGGCTTTTTGATTGCCTCACGTGGACTGCATGCTCATGTTGATTCATGGACACATGACACCCATGGGGACTGTTTATTAGAGAGAAGAGTGAAGAGACAAAGTGAAATCAGAGGTCCCTTTCCCCCTTTTTCTCTGGCCCAATTATGGTTTATATATTGAAGTCCCAGAGAGTTGAAGAATTTACTTACTATAGGGATTGTTAATTTATTCCATGGGAGTCAAATATATACGTGTGCGTCTGTGTGTCTGAGTGGGAGTGTAGAGAGATACACATGCGTGTCATTAAAACTGGCACCGCAGGGAGTTTATACGTAGGAGGGAGCAGCTTCATATGGTCCGTACTACATTATGTCAGTGAAGTAACAGTGTGAGTGGGTGTGAGAGAAGTCTGTAACTACTAAGAAGTTAAACCCTTCAAGAAATAAAACACAGATTTAGAACTTGACTGAGATCTACAGTTCCAGATAAAATTAATTTTTAATATGGGTACAGGCCTAAAAATTAATTCAAATTTTTTCTCCTTTCTACTAATATTGATTGCATCTATTAGGAATTTATACTTGATGACAGAATAAGAAATATTTATTATATAGACAGGTACATTATTACAATGTATTGTGATTGTATTATCACAATCTACTCATATGGCGAGGTATAGATAAAGCCTCTGAAAAAAGGGAATTAGTAGGGCAATACATTTAGAGAGACTAAAGAGAAATTTCTGGTTAACAGATAAAGAATGGCATATCAAGGGCTTATACTATCCATGAAAGGTCTGTGTGCATGTTATCATTATTTCAATCTATTTAAACTAGGAAAATTGAAACTATTATATAACATATAATAATATTTATACCTATTTTTTCCCCAAATTTTCCTGCCCATTAAAAGTCTTATAACTAGGTGGAGAAATAATGATTTTCAGATTTGGGGGCCATATTGTAACATGTTTCAAATATTCCACACTATGCTAACTAATCATTGTCTAAGGTGATTATGAAGGAATAACAAATAAATCATACTGAGTAATTCACACCAGTAGCCACTTTCCCAGACAATATTTGTGTTTGATCCTCATAATAATTTGGTGAATAATGCTGAAGTGATGCTATGTGACTTTTCAGACAAAGTAATTAAAACAGCACATTTTTTTTTCCCTGTGCTTTCAAGATGTTTGCTTTCAATCAAGCCACGGCACTGTGAGGAATCCATGTGGCCAAACGGATAGGACACCTGCAGGTGTTCCGACTAAGACCCCAGGGGGAGAATCAAAATCAAGTGCCAGATATGAGAGTAAGTGAGGAGGCTTCAGATGATTTGGCCCCCAGCCCTTAAGTCATCTCCAGCCTTGAGCCATCTCAGCTGAAGCCACATGTAGTGAGAGATGAGCTGTCTACACAAAGCATGCTCAAGTTTCAAGAACAGATTATATGGTGACTGTTGTTTCAACACAAACCATCGTGTGGGCAGTGTTGCTATAAACCAAAAGATAACTGGAACATAGGCACCACTATCCATATTTTTACAAAGGAAATAATAGCACAATCTTGGCTAACCCAAAATCATGTAGCTGGATATGTGAGAACCAAGGTAAATATCCAGGTCATCTAATCTCAAGTCTAGTTTTCTTTGCTCTATACCACAAATGATCAATGAATAAAGCACATTTTTCTGCAATCAGTAACTCACAAACTGAGTTATCCCTTATAAATATTAACATATTTTTCATTTGTATTGATTCACTGAAGTCTGCTAATGCTGTAGAAATGTGAAAACCACTGGCTATTCTAGCCATTTACATTAATGATTCAAATATAATTAAGGTGAATTTGCCAGAGACGAGAACAAAGTTATAACAAAAGAATGATAAAAACTAAAAACTAACAAGTTTTAAATCACTTTTCAAAATTCAGAACTTGACTTGTTTTGTCATTGTTTCTGGAGATTTACTCTGATCCTTTCTTGTCTTTGTCATTTTTGGTCTCTCCTTTGCACTCAAGAGTTCCCTTTAATATTTCTTGTGGGGCTGGTTTAGTGGTCATGAACTCTTTTAGTTTTTGTCTGGGAAACTCTTTATCTCTCCTCATATTCTGAATGATAGCCTTGCTGGATATTCTTGGCTGCAGATTCTTACCACTCAGCACTCTGAATATATCGTGCCACTCCCTTCTGGCTTGCCAAGTTTGTTGAGGAATCTCCAGCTAGCTTTATAGGTTTTCCCTAGTAAGTTCAGGACTTCTTATATGTAAGATTTTGATAAACTTGTCATTAATTATTTTTGTAAATATTTGGTAGAATTCACCAATGAAACCATATAGTCTTTGGCTTTTTTGTTTGGGGAAGATTTTTTATTTTTAATTCAACTTTCATTCTTGCTACTGGTCAAAAAAGATTTCCTACTTGGAAATCAAGATCAAGATTGGAATCAAGATGCATGATTCAATCTTGGTAACTTGTGCATTTTTAGGAATTATCTGTTTTTTTTATTATTTTCTAAGTCTGTTTATGATAATATGTTATCCCACTCTGTATTTCTGTGGTTATCTCTTGTATTATTTTCTCTTCCATTTCTCATATTGGTTTTTGAGTTTCTCTCTCTCTTTTACTTAGTATATGTAGTTAAAGCATTGCCAATTTTGTTTATATTTTTTTAAAAACAACTGGTCATTACTTTCGATGTTACGTTATTATTTGTTCTAGACTCTATTTTATTTCTGATTTTTCTTTGTTATTTTCTTCCTCTACTAAATTTCAGCTAAGTTCATTCTTTTTCTAGTTTCTTGTGGTGTAGTGTGATTTATTAAACTTTTTTTTTTAAGATTTCATTTATTAATTCACGAGAGACACAGAGTGGCAGAGACATAGGCAGAGGGAGAAGCCGGCTCTCTGTGGGCAGCCTGATGTGGGACTTGATCCGGACACCCCAGGATCACACCAGAGCTGAAGGCAGACACTCAACCGCTGAGCCACCTAGGCGTCTTGAACTTTTTTTCTTAATACAAGCATTTATAACATAAATTTCACTCTAACATCTGCTTTTGCTACATTTCACAGGTTTTACAATATTGTGTTTTCTTTTTCCTGTGTTTTGAGACATATTTTGACTTGCTGTTGGATTTCTCATTTGGCCCACAGCCTGTGCAGTAGTGTGTGTATTTAATACTTACATATTAAATATTTAATATTTTAAACATTCAAAAATGAATACATATCAAACTTTTTTAAAAAATATTAGTACTTAATGACTAAGCATAGGTAAAATACATTATCAAATGGCCAGTTTGCTAGACTTAATTTAGTAAGTTTGAAAAATCAGACTTGGTTAAGGGAGACAATGATTCGCACTTACTCTCTTTCTTTCCATAAAATTTTTTGGAAGTCATCCAGATGCACTTGCAAAGCTGAAATTTCAGACACTTCATTCTCCAAAGGTAGGTTTATTGCTTGCAGTCTTAATGCAGATTTCAGTGTACAGTTTTCAGTACCACCATTCTTGAATGAATCAGGGCTGTTAAGATTAAGTTTCATCTCATTTAACCTTAACTGGTCAATAATCAAATCTTCTTCCTGAAAAGAAAAAAATATAAAACAATTATTGTTAATTTTTTTAAATCTAGTGTAGAAAACACATAAAGAAAACATATTTTGGAGAGGAAATAAATATTATGATTCACCATCCAATTACTATTTTCATTTCTTCATCAGTCTGTAATTGAGATATATGACTGAACTTTAACTTGCATTCCTTAAGCCTTTTTTTTCCTTCTATGTTCTACATTATAGTGAAATACATTTCAGTCTATGAAAACTTTTTTATTTACAATGGAATCTAGGTTATATCTACCATAAATCCCATACATAATAGAAAGGTTTAAAATTTTAGATTGAATCATAGAAGAGCAAGATATCATGCTCTATATTTTTAGAGGTGGAATTAGAAAGGAGTAACAATATAAATTGATATTATTTAAAGAAATACAATGAATTCCTAAGGTTTCTGAAAGTATGTTCCATGGGTTGTTAACAGTATTTACCAGGTTAAAGAAAATGGATAAATAAGGTTACAAACTGCTATATTAGATAAAGCTTCTAAAAAGTTTATTTTGTGCAGAATTCTTAAAAATGTCAAGACTCTAAGAATATCAAGAAATTCCACGAGTGGATAATGTGAAGCATTTCCTAAAGGTATTTGCCTATAGTACCCATTTTACAGGAATTAATCATGAAGCCAAAGTCCCAAACCTTTGTATGAAACCTACTGTATGAACAATTTATTATTATTGTCATAATGAGGGTAAATGGAGAGAAATCTCTCTAAATATTTTCTTTTCACATAAAAAATGCTAAATTTTGCTAAAAATATTACTAAGATCAGTAATATGGGCTGTTGAACTGTGTCTCTTCCCAAAAACTGGTATGTTGAAGTCTTAGCCTGCTCCTGGTACCTTAGAATGATATTGAATTGGGTACAGTGTCTTTAAAGATGTCATTAAGTTAAAATGAGGTTAATATGGTGGGCCTAGAGATAGTGTCTTTACAAGGAAATTTAAAGATAACCACACACAAAGAAAAGACCATGTAAAGACACAAGTAAAAGGTGGCCATCTGTAAGCCAAGAAGAGGCCTCAGAAGATAACAAACATGCTGACACCTTGATCTCACATTCCTAAACCTCTAGAACTATCAGAAAATAGATTTCTGTTGCTGAAGCCATCCAGATCTGTGGTACCTAGGTATGGCAGCCCAAGCAAGCAAATGCAGTCATCACTGGGTTTGTCATTTTCTCTTTCCTCCCCATTACTGTATACTGCATTCAAATGCACACATAATCTCTGGATTCCTCTGTGGAGCTTTTTTCTTACCTTACTATATGTGTTGTCTTTTGTAGGAAATTCTCTTTTCACCAGACACTCTCTGATAGACTTACATGTTTGTGAAGCAATTTGAAATTGGTCTCCTTGTGCAGAGGACACTTCCATGAAACTAGGATGCTTCAGGTCCTGGGTAGTTTCTAACACCTTTTGGTGTGGCAAACTCTGTTTCTTTTTCAATTCGGTCAATTCTTTCATTGTCATCTCTAATTTTATTCTGAGCTGTCTTCCTTCCTCCCTGGCACTGTTCCTTTCAGCCCGAACTTTGCTCCACTTTTCTCTCCAATTAGCAGTGCAGTCTGACCACCACCGCATGGTCTTCTCCATCTGGGCAGCTCTGGCCTTGACTTCTTCAAGCTCCCGCAGGCGAAGCTCTTCACAAATATTCCATTCACTGGTATTGCACGAGTGTGCACAGAAGTTGTGAGCAGCATGTGATTGCAGCCCCTGAAGTGGCAAACAGGAATGACAAGTGTCCCTGGGGGAGGAATCAGGTGCTACGATGTCACAAGGTGGTTTTACTGATGACTGCTGCATCTGGAAGATTTGTGTTTCTTCAATTAACCGATGGATGGAATCTAAATTCATATTTACCTTTTTGGGTCTAAAACAGAGAACATAATTAACATTTTAGTTTCCATTGCAATGGAATGAGCAAGACCTATATTCTAAAAAGAAGGTGGATGAAAACAATATATCTTTCAATATTGCATATTTTCTTTTCCACTATAACTAAAAATACAGAAGAACTTAATGTATTTGTAATTAGCCTCAAAGAAACAGAAATTGCTCGTATTAAATTTGGCCAAATGAATACAAATAAAAATATAAAGATACAATTGGGGATAGCATACGACATGAATAATTCATTTTAGCAAATCCAGTTCTTTTCAGGTAATATTTACTGTAATCTGTATTGTCCCTTCACTACTCCTTAACTACTCGGGGATCCTCTTTTCCCTGCTAATTCAAGCACAACCCATTTAAGTGGAAGGCAGAATCTATTGATCTCCAGGAGGATAGGCCCCTTTTCTAATCCCAGGGGCTAAATCCTAATTGGTCTAACTCTTTCATGGTGGCCTACATGTCATTGACCATGCATTAGCATAGGATCAGGTTCTGGCTGAGATTTGAGGGAAAATTTGTTGGGAAAGTTTCCCAACTATAAAACAAAAAAAAAAAAATCACAAAATGAGAAACTTTTTCCCTCTGCTTTCTTCCTGCCTAAACAAAGACATGATTCTGGAAGAAGGCAAGTGTAACAGCCACCTGATAATACTTAAAATAATGGAACAGAAAGAGGAAAAGGGCTTGATTTAATGATTGAACTGTGGCATGAAATCTCTGGTTATCGTACAATGTGAGAATGGTTACCTAACTTTATTTAAGGTGTGATTGTTGAAGTTTCTGTCACTCCCAGTTCAAAGTGACATTAGATTGATACATGAATTACTTTCATCCCATGGTTAATATTATGATAAATTCTAAAAAAAATATTGTGAATAAGACATGGTTTTTCTCTTAAAGATTTTGGAGTTCAGTGGGAGACAAGCACATGATAATTAAAAGTACATATTCACACTATAAAAGTATAGTTATTTACTCAATCAATCTTTTTTTAGTATATATTATGTGTCAAATCAGTGCAGGGTTGCTACGGTATGTAGGAAGCTCTGTAAGAAGCACTGCTCAAGGAGCGATGAACTGTCTCCTAGAAATGAAAAGACTTCCCAGCATAGATAACAATGAGTAGTCTTAGTTTCAAAGCTTTATAAAGGAATTACAAGCAGCTTCCCAAATATATAACACAAATTAATCGGTCAAAGCAGACCTACTTATCAGTATGTACACCCATTACTTTATTCAATATTGCAACATAGCCATATTGATGACAGCAAGTAGAATTTTTTTAATAAATGCTTAAAACATGCAGGTTAATCTATAAATTAATAAAGTTCTGAGGTGGTATAATATTACCCATTATTATCAAATAAGATTTATTGGTATAAATAATATTTAATGTACATGACATTAATTCCTCTCATTGTTTTATTTGCTTTTATATAACTATATAAAACAGATCATAAACTGTCTCCTTATGAGCCATCCATTTAATCAACTGAAGGGGTGTCATTAAACTAACAACTTACAAAATAAATAAGTCTTTTTTTTTTAGTTTCTTTTATTATTTTAGAGAGAAAGTATGAGCTGGGGGAGGGGCAGAGTAAGAAGGAGTGATATAATTCTCAGACTCCCCACTGAGTGTGGAGCCCAGCATAGGGCTTGATCCCAGGACCCTGAGATCATGACCTGAGTCAAAATCAAGAGTCAGCTGCTTAACAAACTGAGTCATCCAGGAACCCCCAGCATAAGTCTTTATATGGTAAGAAAAAAAGTATATAATATTAAATGTATATCACTTTCAAGTTGTAAGTAAAAAACACATTTTAACACGTGTTCTGTAGAGGTGCCAAACCAATTCACTTTCTATTATAATACTTATAATAATATAGATTCATGGTTGTAATTATTTTTGTTAGCATTGGTATATGTCCAAGCACATTTGAATTACTGCTGATTTGGAGCAATTGTTCCCTACATTTACTGCAATTCAGAGGGCAATGATAATATAGCTGACCAAATTTCTTGGACCATTACTAAACCAAGCTCAATATTAAAAAAGAAAATAAAGAACTCTTACAAGCAATATTTTATGATATGTGAACATATATCATAGATATACATATATATACATATATATGTATTCGTTATTCACTATTTAAAGATATTTCTGATATTTTTTGGCTGGAATTCCAAAATAAAGACAGGAAAGTTATTTCAGCATATTAAATTTAAATTTATCCTTGCCATTTTTCAAAATAAATCAGTACCATAAAATTGTAATGTCTTTAAAAATGTCTCATTAATTTTTATTTCACTAGTGTTTTGAAGAGTCTATAATTGGATTCTGGTACATGGAGACCTTGCTTACCAATTAACTATGTATTTTTTCACATCTGACTAAACAAAATTGAGTTGGGTTTAATCATTCAGTCCTTGAACTTGAATAGTTTTTCCTGTTCTAAAGTGTTTCTCAAGCAAGTGTAAATGGGGATATTGAATCCTTATGTGTATCTACCGAGGCACTCATTTTCCCTATACATATGTGCATGCTCCTCACGTTTTATTTCAATAACTGTGAAAGTATTTGTCAGTGGTTGTAGTACAAAGCCTTTGATGCATGAGAAAATATCTTAATGTTATGGACTCTTTGGTCTCTTACACTGAATTTTGCATTGTCCTTACTACAAAAAGGAGTGAGGGAGCACAAGGAAACTTTTGAAGGTGGTGGATATGTTTATTACTCTCATCATGGTAATGGGCTCACAGGTGCATGCCTATGTTCTAACTCATCAAATTATATACATTAAATATGTGCAATAATTTGTATTAATCACATCTCAATAGAGCTATTAAAAATGTTCATACAACCCGGCTACCCTGATGACTGCAAGTATTTTAATGTTGTACATTACCAAATAAATGAAAAATGAGGGTCTACTCTGTATAAATAATATTGCTAAGCATTATTTTTCACTAAAGATAAGTTTAATGTATAAGACATTGAGTTCCAGATTCTATTGATTCACACTCTGATTCTGCTTCCCACATAGATGATCTTGGACAAATTATATAAATTTGTCAAAATACCTTTGACTCATTATCCTTATCTGTAAGAGGAGACAGAAATATTGTACTTCAGTTAGTCCTTCTGACCAGAAAGTGGAAAAAAATTCCTGCAAACTGGCTGGCCCAGGCTGTCTCTTAGGCAAAGTGACAGTTTTCCTCAGTGCTATTCAAGTCACCAATATGTCAAAAAAAAAAAAAAAGTCACCAATATGTCACTTTGGACTACTGCATAATTTTTTTTTCAGTTTCTTTTCTCTCTTTGGAAAGAGAGGTGGTATATTTAAAAAACAGAGATAGCAACAGATAAATGAAATTTACCAAAAAAAGCTCTTAATTTCATGTAATAAAGGTTATAATAAATTTCTATATCATATTCATATTATTCAGGGAAATATTCAGTGCTACTATTATCTCCATCCTAGAGATGAAGAAATCAGGGCTTAGGGATCTAATGTAACCAGCCCAAGTCATACATGTAAAAGGGGTCAGCAGAGCTTGGGAATTAAGGAAATTTGAACCCAGAGCCACTGCCTCCCCATATCAACTGCCTACAACTTCGAAACACCTATTTTCACTACAGTAATATCATCCTTTAGGTTATTGCAGAAACATATTTGGCAAATTTCCATTTTGGTTATGTTTATGATCCAATATCTCCCATTAAATCACATCCCAATTAGTCAAGTGATCCTGATATTGTGCTTTGAGTTTAATCTCATTATAGATTAAAGAAACTGCAAGTTTGGGGCTAGTAAATCCCTGCAGCCTCCTCTGTCATCCTGCTTCTGTGGTCCATGCTTCAGTAATGCTGATGTCCATTCCCTGCACAAACCTCCCCTCAATTTTCTCCTTGGAGCAATCACATTGCTACTCAAGAGACTCTTGTCTCTCTCCACATGCTCACCTCTGCTTGGTTTCTCAACCTTTGGGTATCAGTAGTGAGACCTATGCTTCATTGACTCTCCTCCATCCCTAACCGGCCTGACATCAGAGCAGGAAGTTTACATTTGGCTTCCTCTGTTGATAGTGAACAATATACACACAGATTCTGCAATCCTGGGACCTTGTTAACACCCAAAAGTAATACATAAAACTAACATCCACAAATTTTAACTCGCTTTGAAAGAAATAAACAGTGTATTGTGATTCCACACATAATATATGCTTAAAAAAGTCTCTCTGGGAGAACCTGGGTGGCTCAGTGGTTGAGCGTCTGCCTTTGGCTCAGGTCATGATCCCGGGGTCCTGGGATCGAGTTCCCCACCTGGCTCCCAATGGGGAGCCTGCTTCTCCTTCTGCCTATGTCTCTGCCTCTCTCTGTGTGTCTCTCATGAATAAGTAAATAAAATCTTAAAAAAAAAAAGTCTCTCTGAAGTGACAGACGTCTCGTGTATTATCTGAAGAATGAGGTGGACCAGAAATAAAAGCATTTTTGGCAGAAGTTATACTATCAGGGTAGAATAAAAAAGGGTCCAGAGGGATTTTCGTTTTATTGTTTATACTTATTTATTTCCATTAATCTATAGGAAAAGAATTCTAAATGAAATCCTTCTTGGATTTTTTTCCCCCTAAGAAGCACAGGACCACTAATGCATGCACAGTAATGTTAATAAAAGCCATAAGCAAAGAGTAAATAGATTAATATAGATTCAAAACATAAAGCTAAGTAACAGTTATTCCTTCATATATGATGCCATATACTCTGATAAAAAGCAAAAAAGAAAAATCAGATTTTAATACTTAGGAAAGTAAAACACCACATTGTATTTTAAAATGTGGCCTGTCACACATGCACAAGTGATTAGTATAACAAAAATATGTATACTGTATGGGTCTAAAGCAGAAAAAAAATTATTTTAGAAAGTTTTGCAAGAGAACACTAAATATGAACTGTGAGACAGCAGTTGTAAGAGAAAAAGGAGAGTGAACAATTACAGCAAAAGGCAAGATCACACCACTGCAGTCAAGCTCAGGTTCTGTCCATGGGTAAGTATTTTAGAAATCCATACACTGTGGCAAATTATACAGGCAGTTATTTGTCTATATTTGTTGACGTAAATGCAAAATTTTGAAACCAGATAGAGGCAGGAAATACTTGCACAAAAAGGCAGCTAAATATTATAAAATAAATTTGTATGTTATTTAAAGCTTGGATACTTTTCTTTCCCCCCAAGTCCTCATAGTATAAGCATAATTGAAAACATTTAAGATACAAATATTTGTTTGCTAACAGTCATTATCAAATTATTAACTGCATAACTGATCAATAAACTGATCAATTAGAAATTGATTTTAAAGAATTGGCGTGGAATTCATATGATAAGCCCCATCCTGCTCTTAGCGGACTCTTCCCTGCTTCCTAAGTCTTTAGCCTCCTACTCTTCACCATGTTGCTGAAGCCATGTGTGATGCCTTATCTTTACTCTAGGTTTTCAGTAAAAAAATGATTTGAGGAAAGTAATATATTTCTTAGATAATGCTCAATGATAAAAAAAATTAACTCCATTTCTTTTTAAAAAAATCTATTTCAGAATAATCTCTCCATATCATATCTTTTTTTTTCCTCCAAATTTCTGGTTTAATAAGGACTTGTTTATTTGAGAAAAAAGGGTCCCAAACATCAGGCTGTTCACAAAAATAACCCACAGTATCAACTTTAGAAAACAAATCTTAAGACTATTACACTAATTATTTTTCTAGAGGATGCATTTGACATGCCAACTCTCATTCACAAAAATACATTGTGTTGAACATTTGTGTTGAACAGCCCCACATAGCATTCTTATGTGGGGTATAACACACATACCTCTAACTCAAAGCTGCTTTCAGGTGCTACTCAACTAATGCGATTGCCTTTGCAGTTAGGGAAACAACTATTGAGCTCATGTATGAATGGAAAGAACTGTACTCCCTACATAACAAGAGATTATTTTGGGGACAGTTGATAAAAACCACACATCCTTTTTATTGTTAAGTCATAAAGAGGTATCAAAATTAAAAGCAAAAATTACAGGGTAAGACTTACCATAACTACTAGGAACGTCAAAGGAAGTGAAAATGGGACTAGGCGCAGGGCGATATGAATTAATGAACATGGGAAGGATAAGGATGGGGAGAACAGTGAGCATGTGCTGAAGAAGATACTAGGGGAGAGGATCTGGTGAAAATTTTTATATTAAACAAGCACCTAGGTAAAGAAATAATGGGACAAGATTTCTAAATCCCACTATGTGCTTAAGAGTCATCCTCGCCATTGGCGCTGTCTCTGTCATCCTCTCCATCCTCAGCCTCTTTTTCATCATCCTTGATCAACTCCAGCTGGTCATCCCCCCGATCTTCATTATCACCATCATCCAGTAGATCCCCCTCCTCAGCAGAGTCATCTGCACCCCCCTCAGACTCCATCTTCACATTAGTCTCATCTTTCTTCAGGGAGCTGTTGTTCTGCTCCTCTTCTGATTTACCGTTCTTCATCTCTACTCCTTGTTTGCTCTGTTCTTTCTCATTTTTTTCCAGGCTTTCCAGTAGAGAATCCACTTTTTGTTTTATCTGGGTCAACTCATTCTTAATGGTTTGAAGGTCATCTCCTTTCAACTTTCCAGACTTGGAAGAAGATCCTCGCTGTCCACTCTTAGAATTGAAGCCACTTTTGCCCCTTTGTGAGATGTTTCCTGATACACGCTGGCGTTTTGAGGAGGAGGGGGTACACATGCTGGGTAACTGTACATCCTGACATAATAATCTTGTTGAAAGTCACAGTCCAAATCAAAAGAGGAGCCGTACATCTCCACTGCAGATCGTTTCACACCTGCTTTTCCTCGGTTCACTTTTGGCTCTGCAGCCAGATTAATATCTAAAACCTGGCCAGCAATCATTCTGCCATCCTCTCCTACCACAGCAGCCTGGACACTTCTCTCATTAACATACTGAACAAAGGCAAAGCCTTCATGAACAGAACAACCCACAATTTTGCCGTATTTTGAGAAGATTGCCTCCACATCAGATTTCTTGACCACAAGAGTATTGAGATTCCCAATGAATACATGGGAGTTCATGGAGTGAGGATCTGTCTTGTTGGTAACATTGTTGGCCATTGCCTTTGATGGTAAGGTTCCTCACAAAGCCGAAAATGTAGCTGAAGATCAAAAAAATCTCACAGGAGTGGGGAGGGAGAAGGGATTCGATTCTGAATCTCCTACTCCCGGGTTCTACTGGAGAAGCCAACTGCTGCTCAAGGGCAACAACGCGGCCGCCACCTCCACATCATACCTTGATATCTTTATTACCATTCCCAGACAATTGCCATGTTTTCTACATGGCTTTAAGAAGAAAAAAAAAAAACAAAAAACATTAAAAAAACACTACATTTAAAACAAAAACCTTATTGGTTTGACATAGAAAGTGATCAGTTTTACTTCTTCAGAATATGAATAGAGGAATAAAGAAAGATCCAAAATCCACAATCCATTTCCGTTTTATAAAGTGTCAATGTGTCATCTGTAATGAAGCTTAGAAAATTTCTTTTTTTCTGGCAGGCTGATCATGTTGAAGCTCTTATAATGCTTTGCCTGCCAATTACCAATTTAAGTTTAGATCATTTAGAATTTCTTGGACGATATAATATAATTTAACTACTCTTATGTAGAACTTAAGGTATCAATCAGGTTCAAGTAAGTTCTGTTATAAAATATTCCTGAAATGTCTCACCAGTTGAACAAATATTGCAACATAAAGATATTTTCCCTAAGATTTGAATTTACAGCTTAAATATATTTCTTCTAACAATATATACAAAACCTATGTTACTTATTACCTATTTGCATGGGAGCCTGACACTCGTTGAATTCCTTGGCATTTCCTAATATTTATGTTTAAATTTCAAGGTTTCAGTGAACAAAACCACAAATGATCCCAATTTTCTCATGCAATCTAATCCAACTTAATAGTGCCAAATAAATAAACCAAAATATCTGTTGAGACCTTACGCCAAAAATGAAATTAGTATTAGCTGTGGAACTAGAAAGCCCTGTTGAATCTAATTTTCATATGAGGATAATCTTGCTACTATTTCCAGGTGGCTAATAGTCAGAGTGCACATTTTGTTGGAAAGAGCACTGAAAAAATGTGGTTAAGTCAAAGATCCTATCACTTTCCAAAGTTAGACAGGTGACCCTGAATCTGGAATATGTATCACTATGTAAATATCATTTTGTATAATTTCATGAAAATTAAAGAATGTAGAGGGCAATGTAACTATGTCCATAAATATTAGTTAAAAAGAAATCAAAATAAAATCCCAAAGAACAAATAGCCAATAACTCAAAATTATGCTTATTATTAATTTATAATGTGAAGGTGAATTACCCTATAAAATATATATATATATATTCCTATACCCTATAAATATAAATATAAATATATATATATATATATATATATAATATATAATTCCTATCATGGTTCCACAACAAACCAGGTAGTGCTGAAACAGAGCAGTTATGCTTTCCATTTTTTATTATTGAAAATCTATTTCTTTGTTAAAATTACGCATTTTTTGAAATATTGGATCAATCAACTATTTTCCAATATTTATGTCCATTTCAGAGTTTGAAACCACCAACTATTCCAGTTTCCCTATGCATTTCCTAAGCAAAATTCCTTCATCATTTACCCCATTCACACTTGCTCCTAAAGAATGTATGAGGTTAAGTCAGAAATTCTTCATAGGTCTGGTTACACTTTGCATTGAACAAGAGAAAGCCCTTTCCTGTCAGTATGATTCAGTAATATTTTCTCACACCCATTTGATGGAATGTGCATCGCTGCCAACTACTCTATGTTAGCTGACTGGAAGGTTTTCACAGGCTTAATAATGAAGTTTGGAGAATACAGTCCAAATGATTGTCATGTTTACTTTTGAAATGTAGTTATAAAACTTTTTAATAAAAAAAAACTATTCTTAAAGTCTGTTTCATTTCCCCAATTGTACATTCTTTACATTAATAATCCAAATTGGCTAAAATCTATCCCACATCAAAAAGCAATACAAAAATCTGGAATCAGAAGCAGAAATGTCATAATGTACATAGACTTTTGTAAGCCCTACCTATGTATAATATTTCTAAATACTTTGCTTCATGTACTCTACTTCTTACTAAAGCAAAGCAATACTCCTATAAAATCATGCAAGATATTATTTGTTAAGCTTTATCTCTTATGTATGAGCTGGCATTTAATTTTCAGAGTAAAGAGCTATGACCATATTGGTGACAGAGATTAAAATGTATCCTTTGAATTATAAATCAGATTTTAAAAAGTCTTTAAAAAGCTCAACTCCCCCAAATCACAAGATTACTGGTTCATTAAAAGTTATAGAGGACATCTAGAAGAGATGGGGCAAGGTAGTTGTTTTTCTGGACAAGAACAGATTTGAGAAACCCACATTCCAGAGTTTAAGAGGTAACTTGGAATCCCTCATATTTATAGCTACTCCCTGTCAGTGGCTACTGAGGGCCTGTTTCCAAAATATTTGCCAGAGTAATCTTCAGAAGTTTCAAATACACCCCCAAGAGGTTGTGTAAGATTGTCATCTTTGGTTTAAGATTTTATTATTTATTTGAGAGAGAGCATGTGCCTATGTAGGAGCAGGGGGGAGGGATAAAGGGTGAAGCAGACTCCCCGCTGAGGAGGGAGCCAGACATGGGGCTCGATCCCAGGACCCCAAGATCACAACCTGAGCTGAAGGCAGATACTTAATAGACTAAGTCACCCAGGTGCCTTGTCATCCCTGCCTTGATGGTCAAATAAAGCAATGTTCTAAACATAGAAGTTAGTATTTGTTTATTCAGTATAATCATTAGACAGTGCCATGATAAAACACATTTAACATGAACTTAGGAGCAATAGACAATTCTGCAAATAGTTGACTAACATTGTAAAGGTGGTGGATTAGTTTCCTATTGCTGCTATAGCAAATTACCACAAACTTTAATGGCCTAAAGCAACACAGATTTATTATCTTACACTTCTGAAATTCAGATGACCGCAATAAATCTCACTTGGCCAAAATCAAAGTGTGTGCAGGGTTGGTTTCTCCTAGAGGCTCTAAGGGGAGGATGTTTCTTTGCCCCTTTCAGCTTCTAGAGGTCCCTTACATTCCTTGGCCCATGGCCCCATCACCAGACCACCCCAACTATTTGTCCCCATCATCGCATCTCCTACTGCCAGTACTGATTTTCTGCTCTTCTTCTATCAGGACCTTTGCAGTTACATTAAGCCCACCTAGATAATCCAGGATAATCTCCCCAACTCGGAGAGGGCTTGACCTAACCACACCTGTAAAATCTATTTTACCATATGAGATAACTATTACAGTTTCCAGATATTAAGATGTGACATATCTGGGCAGGGAGGGGCATTGTTCAACCTATATCAGGTGATATAGTGAAAAAAGAGATTGGATTTTGAAACCACATAAATGTGACTTCAAATTCTTTCCATAATTGGGCTATTTCTTGCTTTGTCCTTTACTGTCTTGTGACCTTAGGAACTTATATTATGTGAAAATTGCTTCATCTATAAAATGGAGTTATTAATAGCTTGTCGTGGTTGTTTCAAGGGTATCACATGAATTTTCCCTCTGTGTGGGTCATTTCCTTCAGTATACCCTCAGCAACTGACTGCAGCATCACCGCCTTCTCCATGAAGTAATGCCCCCTTTCTCTGCTCCTATGACAAAAGAGACAGTTTATTTCATCTGTTGTTTTATTTTCACTGTTTTCATTTCCTCACATTCTCTCCTTTCATCATTCCACTCCAACTGGAAATCTGTACCCTCCATTCCACAGAAATCCCACTTGTCAAGATCACAGAGGACCTTAATATTGTCAAATCACATATTCAGTTTTTACCCTTGCCTAATGTGACTACAACAGTGTTCACAACAATTGAAAATTCCTTGCTCTTTAAACACATTTATCACATTTTTTCCTTATCACCACATGATTTTCACCATTCTCTTACCTCCTTCTCCTTGGCCTCCTTTGTTTCTCCCTGATGCTCATCTCTAAATATTGGAGAGTCCAAAGCTTGGTAATATGAAATAGAATGTCTTTGCCAATGAATGTCAAGTTCTTATCTCCAGTCCTTTAATGTCTCCTGAGCTCCAGACACACAATGCCTCTGTGCTTCCATCTGGATGTCCAAAGAAACCTCCACCTCAACCTAATGTTACAAAATTGAATTCTTATCCCCAGCCTGCTGCAAAGTTACAATGGAAGTTTTTCTTCCATTATTAACTTCCCAGTAAATGGTACCACTGTCCATCCAATAGTTCAAGTCAAAAGCCTAGTTTCTCTCTAACCCACATTTTGTCAGCAAATTCTCCTACCTCATTTCTTCAGATGACTTCCCAAATCCATGTATTTCTTTCCACCTTTGCTGCCTCTATCCTGTGGAAACCACCACGACTTCTTTCAGCATTACTACTTCTGAGATGCCTACTAATACTTCTGTCCAGTTGGTATTCAGCAGTTAAAAAATGTTTTTAAAAATTTTAATAAAATTATATAACTCTCTAATTACCACTTGCCCATGCCTCTATTACAATTAGAATAAAATGAAAATGCTTAATCACAGTCTGTTTCATATGACCTGCCACCGGCCTTACTCCCTGGCCTTGATTCCTGTCTCCCATTTCCTCTCACCTTCCCTTTTGGCTCCAATCATGTTGACTTTCTTTCTATTCTTTGAAGAGGCCATGTTCATTCTTGTCTTAGGATCTTGTGCGTGGAATGCTGTTTCCTCAGATCTTTGGATTCAGATATGTTCCCCTGTTCTGAGTATTTAAATTTTAAGAGGCACTGAAAGTTCAAACCAAGAGAATAAAATGCTACTAGTATAATTTAAGCACAACCTCCAGATGTTATAACTCTTTACATTTGTATAATGTTATCTATTTTTAAAACACTTTTAGTGTATACTTTGCATGATGCTTATGGAAATTCTATTAGGAAGCTATGGGTGCCCGGACCAATGTCAGAATACCTGACTGATAAGTGGCAGAGACAGGACATGACTCAGATCTTTCATCTCAAAATTCAGAGTTATTGCCACTGCACCAGATTTTTTCTTTTACAAATGTTCAGGGAAAACATCGGCATCCTGACCCAAATACCATAGCAAAGTGTGTGATCTCCTTGCCTGTTAACTTACGGAGAGTGAGGGTCAAGAAGAAGAATTTAGTTTAAAACTATCAAACTACCCAGAAGGCAGAATTTAGTAGCCAATACCACGTTCTTGTGTTTCTTATAAAAGAAAAATCCAAAGGCCATGAAGACTGTACCCAGAGGAAAGTAGTGGTACCAACACTCTATGTTGGTTCTCACGCTTTTAGCCTCAGAACAAGAGACTCTGTTGGAGTCCAGCTTTCTTCTCTGAACAAACATTAAATTCCTTGTTCAAAAAAGGGAAATTAAAAAAAATTCAGTATCCTTAAAGTGCCTTCCCAAATCACCTCAAAAAAATATACACCGCACACCCTATGTGTGTGTGTATGTATATACATGAACATATAAATATATATACACACAGTACACGCACGTATATTTTTGAGTTGCATATGATTTTAATATTATTATTTAGTAGACCAAGCTAAACTTCTGTGTATATTTAGGAGTGTCAGTAATATTTACAGAAAATAATTTCTGTTTAACCCATTTTCACTACAATGATATGCAGCAAAGACTTCAGAAAAAAATCAGTTACTCTCCAAGTATTTTTAATACAAATTTCTGTGTTTCATTATTGTTTCCAAGGTTATGTCACATGCTTCTAAAGTCTTTTTTAGATTAAAAAAATAAGCAGTGTCTGCATAGATTATCAAGTTCTCAGTAAATGTTTGCTCCACTGCAGATCATAAATTAATAATCAGTAACATATATGAAGATTATATTTCTACATCCAAATCATGCATGTTTACTAAGCCTGGTTTTATGCCAGGATAGAAAAAAAAAGGCACTGCCTATATTTAAAGAGTAGACATTTAGAAATTGACAGATTTGGTTGAGTAGATGAAGATGCACAGTTAAAATAGTTCATTGAACATTCATTCTTTTTAAATAGTAAATAGTAAGATAAGGAAATTTTAAAGAATTACTAAGAATACTGACACTTCTCCAAAATAAAGTACAATTAAAGGATGAGAAAGAATGATTGACTCTGAGTTAATATTAATTAGAATTATTTGCAATGTCCTTTTAGTGCCACAGAGTAATCTTCAACTGTGTATTTTTGACATGTAGGATCAAAATGAGAAAATGTCTTGGTATTGTTCAGAATCTACATTATGGATGTATGCTGAATTCCAAACTGAAATATTTGGTTTGTGATTTAGTCTAATCTTGCCAAAAGATCCCTGAAAGAAGTAGCTCAAGAGTATTCTTGGACACCAAATATAAAAAAGAAAAGAAAAGAAAAACAGCCTAACATATTAAATTATAAACATATGGATGGAATTTCCTTTAAATTACACTTGAGTCTAAACCTTAGGGGTAAAGAATTTAACAAAATACATTTGAGGTTTCCGTAACACAAAACACTTGAGAAGTTAGACAGGGAATTCGACTACCCCAAAGACAGATGAGATTTTCACTCTAATATTGAGTAAATGGAACCTTCTCTCCTGTTTTGGAATATCTTTACTCTAAAATTAATATATAAATCTTTACTAAGCATCTTTGTAATAAACAGTCATGTATATATATATAATATAGTTAAGAGGTTATTATTTTATTTGTTTTTATATTCTGGAGCTAGAACAACTGAGAAATCAAGAGAAAAGCAAAATAAGAAAGGTATACGTTTAAAAACAAACAAAAAATACTTACATTAATTTTCCCATACTTTGTCCTATCCTTTCTCACTTAACCCACAGCAATCTTTTTCAAATGATTATGCTTTTGACTACTAAGTACTTCATGGTACGCGAGTACCTAGAAGCAGTGAAGAATGAAATATTACACAGGAAATCAGGTACTTTTATACTCGAGTCCATTGCCTTCTCAATGATGAATTCTCGTTTTTTTTTTTATTATCCTCAAACAAGCATATTTTAAAAAACACTGCTTACCAATGTATATAAAATAGTGACCATTGTCAACGTTGAAAATATAGATAAAATATTAAGGTAGCAAAAGTTTGCATAGAAAGTATATGTTTACCGAAATTTTAAAGATTTATTTATTTATTCATGAGAGACAGAGAAAGAGAAAGAGAGAGAGAGAGGCAGAGACACAGGCCGAGGGAGAAGCAGGCTCCATGCAGGGAGCCCGACATGGGACTCGATTCCGGGTCTCCAGGATCAGGCCCTGGGCTGAAGGTGGCGCTACACCGTTGAGCCCCCCGGGCCGCCCCTTGTTTACTGAAATTTTAAAGCAATTATGATTGTAGTAAAAATATGTAAACTTTTAAGAGTGATTTTATCTACATTATGTGGTTCTACTTTTCTTCTTTATAAGGCTTTCTAATATATACAGCAAACTTTTATATATATATAAATATGCATGTGTATATATAAATAATCACTCAAATAACAATCCAAATATAGAGATTTTGAATTAAATTCTAAATTTAAATATATTTGCATCCAAATTACTCAACAAATGGCAGAGTTGGAGCACACCGGAAAGACCATAAATAATAGTGATACTGTGTAGATTGTAGATACTGTAAGGTAATGATACATCTTAGGTATATTTGGTGACAAGAAAACATATCACAATGTATGGAATGAGTACTGCAGAAATTTAAGGAGGCTAAATCAAATGCCAATCTGCTCTAATCCCTAAATTCTCTTTTGGATTAGAACATTCTACTAGAATACTTACCATGAACCCAAACACTGAGGTTGAGGCAACATATCTACAGTTATGTGTGTATGTGTCAGTATTTCAGACATTCACAGCATATGTGGATTTCCAGCCTTACCACTGAGAACTTTAAGTAGACCACACTTTAATTTTTGTTGATTAATAGTAATAATTTTACTTCCTGATCATGGCTAGGTTATTCTCATTCTCTCTCCCTCCTTCTCAATCTCTAAATCTCTCTCTCTCTCTCTCTCTCTCTCTCTCTCTCTCTCTCTCTCTCTTCCCTCTCTTGATACAATTACATTGGGAGGCTTTAATGCATTTCAATAACAAGACTAACACTTGTTAGAATCTAAGTTTTTGTTGCTAGTTTATAACTGAATTCTTTATTGAGAAAATTGTAGATTCACATGCAGTTGTAGGAGAGAATGCCAAGATATCCCATGTACTCTTTAGCCAGTGTCCCCTTATACTAACATCTTCCAAAACTATAGTACAATGTCCCAAACAGGATATTGAAATCAATACAATCCACTGACCTTTCAGGTTTTCCCATTTTAATTTGAACTTGTTTGGCTTGTCTGTTTTGTTCTATACAATTTTATCACATGCACAGGCTTGTGTATCCACCTCCACAGTCAAGACCAAACCCATATTCTTCATGTTCCTCCTCCCTGTCTCGAGTCCCTGGAAACCATTAAATTGTCTCCATGTTGAAAACTTTCTCATTTCTAAAATATTATAGAAATTGAATAATTCACCATGTAATCGTTGGGGATTGGCTCTTTCATTCACTCAGCATAGTACTCTGGAAATCATCCAAGGCGCTGCATATATGAATAGTCTGCTTTTCAGTTTTTGTTTTTATTGTTAGGGAGAATCCCATGGTATATGTGCAGCACACAGTCTATTTCATCTGCTACCCTGTGGAAGTACATCCGAGCTATTTTCAGCTTTTGGTATTATAAATAAACAGTTATAAACATTGGTACACATGTTCTTGTGTGAACATAAATTTTCACTTCTCTAGAATAAATGTCCGTGAGTTCTCCTAGAGTAATTGTATATGTAGTTTTATAAGAAACTGAAACTGTACCATTTTACTTTCTCATCTTCTCCAGCATCTACTATTGTCAATTTTTTAAAAATTTCAGATGTTCTGATAAATACGTAGCTCATTGTGATTCTAAATTGCATTTCCTTGATAGCTAAGAATACCTTTGTAATGTGTTTCCATATTCTGAATATTACTTTCGGTGAAATGACTTTTCATGTCTTTCGGCCATTTTCTTTTTTTTTTTTTTTCTTTCCTGCCATTTTCTAAATGTACTTTTGGTTTTATTGTCTGGTTTTCAGAGACACAGTCTTTGGTCAGAAACATGAATTCCAAATCTTTTCTTTCAATATGTATTTTTTCTTTCCATTCCCTTCATGTGATCTTTCACAGAGCAACAGTTTCTTTATTTAGAAACCATTTATCATTATTTCTTTGTGGATTTTGCTTTCGGTATACAATCTAAGAAACCATTTAATTTTTTTTAAGAAACCATTTAATTTATCATTATTTCTTTGTGGATTTTGCTTTTGGTATACAATCTAAGAATTCCTCACCTAGACCTAGATCCTGAAGATTTTCTCCTATATTTTTTTTCAAAAGTTGTATAGTGTAATGTTTTATAGTTAAGTCAATGACCCATTTGAGTTTCTTTTTGTGCCACATGTTTAGGACATGATTGTTCCCTGTTTATAGAGATCCAATTGCTCTAACACTTTTGTTCATAAGCTATCCTTCTTTTGCTGAATTTCTTTTATATCTTTGTCAAAAATTACATAAGCATATTAACTTGGTCTATTTCTGGACTGTCTTCTCTGTTCCATTAATCTATGTGCTACCACAACCCTTCTGCAAGTACCACAGTATCTGGATTACTGTGCTATATAGTAAGACTTATTATCTGGTGAGGCAAGTCCTCCATTTTATTCTTTGTCAAGATTGCTTTAGCTATTCTAGAGCTTGTGCATTTCTCCACAAATTTTAGAATAAGTTCGTCTATGTGCGAACATAAAAAAAATACTGTGGTTTAATAGGAATTGATTTTTACCCGTATGTCAATTTGGGGGAGATACAGTGTTTTTACATGAACACAGTATGTCTGCCTTATTTAGATCTTCCTTGAATTCTTCCATCAGCATTTTGCAATTATCAGCATACAGGGCCTGTATGGGTTTTGTTAAGCTGCATTTTCTTTGGAGTGAATATAAAGAATACTTGGATTTTTTTTCTTTTCTACATGCTTATGTTAGTGTATAGAAATACAATTGATTTTTTGTGTGTGGTGCTTTTATATCCTGCATCCTTGCTGAACTCATTAATTCTAGAAGTTTTATTTTATTGAAAGATTCCTTGAGACTTTTATGTAGACATTCATGTCATCTCTAAGTGGAGATAGTTGTATAACTTCCTTTTTGATCTAAAGTGCTCATTTATTTATTTCTCTTGAATTATTGCAGTGGTTAGTGAACACTTCTAGTAATGTTAAACAATGGTGAAAATAGATATTCTTGTTATGTTCCCAATCTTAGGGGAACAGCGCAGTCTTTACATATTAAGTTTGGTGATAATAGTACATTTTTTTTAGATTCTTTATTGTAAGTTGAGGCATTTCTCTCCATTTCTAGCTTGCTGAGAGTTTTTATCATGAGTATTGAATTGTACCAAATGCTTTTTCTATGTCAATTCATATGATTAAATGACTTTTATTCTTTCACTGGTTGAGAGAGATTACATTGGCTGATTTTCAAATGTTGAACCAACCTTGCCTACCTGAAATAAGTTCCTCTTGGTCATGCTGTATAGTTGTTTGTTTACATTGTCTGTTTCATCCTGGTTGGGTTTTGATAACTATGGTTTCAAGGAATTGGTCCATTTCTCCTAAGCTGTTCACTTATGATCATAAAGATATTCATAATATTCACCTGCTTTCCCTTAAGTAGCTGCAGGATTTGTAGTGATATTCTCTATTATAATCTTAATATCATCATTGGTGATATAGATCTACTCTTTTTTTTTCTTTTTGTTAGTATTGATAGATATTAACTATTCTTGTTTGAAGAACCAGCTTTGTTTTCGTAGATTTTCTCTATTATTTTCCTGTTTTCAATTTCATTGATCTCTCCTCTAACCTTTATTATTTCCTTCTTTCTTCCTTTTTTTGGGTATATTTGTCTTCTTTTCCTAATTTCTTGGAGTTTATATTATTGTTTTCAGGCTGTTTGATATTTCTTTTTTTTTCTGTTTGCTATTTCTAATATAGGAATCTAGGGCTACAAATTTTGTTCTCTGCATTCCTTTGGTTGTCTCCTAAATATTTGATATATTTTCATTTCATTAAGTTATGTACAATTTTTATTTCCTTTCAGAATTCCTTATTGACCCAAGGATTATTTAGACATGTGCTATTTAATTTCTACTTCTCTAGAAATATTTCTATTGTTGACTTCTGGTTGATTCCATTATGGTAAGAGAACATACCCTGCATAATTTCAATAGTTCAAGTATTAAAAGTTGTTTTGGCCTAGGACGTGGTTTATCTTGGTGCATATTCCATGGCACTTGAAAATATGTATATTCTACAGTTTGAGAGTGGAATGTTCTATATTACAAAACTTAGATCATTTTTCATTGATTGTGTTATTCAGATCTCCTATATTGTCACTGATTTTTGGTCTTGTTTCCTAGACTCATTAGTTACCTTTTCCGTTGCTGAGAGGAATTGTTGAAGTCCCTCTCTATGATTTCCCCTTTCAGCTCTATCAGGTTTTGCTTCATGCATTTAAAAACTGTCTTGCTTTGCTGTGTACTCATTAGGATCATTGTGGATTGATCCTTTTATCGTTATGAAATTTCCCTCTTTGTTTGTAGATCTGTGGTGTTTTTGTTTTGTTTTACTCAAAGTAACTTCTCTGATATTAATATAGCCATGTTAGCTTTTATTTTAACAGATGCTTGCATGGTGTTATTTTTTCATTTTTAAATTCCAACTTATGTATGTTATGGAGTTTGAAATAAGTTTTTTGTTAAGACCACATAGTTAGATCTTTTTTTAATGTTTTGAGTTTTTACTTAAATTCTAGTTAGTCAACATACAGTGTAATATTAGTTTCATGAGTAGAATTCAGTGATTCAACACTCACATACAACACCTGGTGCTCATCACAAGTGCCCTCCTTAATATCTATCACCCATTTTCTTAAGCATTTAACATACGAGTCTTTTATTTTTCACGATAACTCAAGTAGTATATTTGATTGTATTTATCTCTCTATGCTTTCCATTTTCTACTTATTCTGAGCGCAGATGTAGATGTGTGAGAATGTGTGCATGTATAATAGACAAATTCTTCAGCAAAAATCTGTTTCATTTTTTATTACTATAAATAATTTTTATTAATTGTAATTGCAAACAGTCTCTGACCTAAAAGATTTCCAAATATTTATAATACCACTTTAGTCGGCTCTTTAGTATTATTCAAATGACAATTGTGCACATGTCAATATTTTCAATTTTCCAGTTAAATCTATTTCAGGAATGTAATTAAAAATCATAGTTTTAAAATACCCTATTTCAAACTAACATACCAATTTGATATGTTAATCATTAATTCATTTGCATCTGTAAAATTGGTGTTTTAAACAATAAAAAATTCCATTGTTGTTGGAAAACTGCCAAAGTAAATCCTGTGGTAGTTAGAATGCGCTCTGATTTCATAGTTTTACAAGTTACTAGTTTAAAGTGAGACTTGACAGCATATTTAGCACAACCTCCAAATCCATTTATGTTCCAAAAAAGAAGAATGCAAATCTTACAACTCGTTGACAGTTGTCTCCTAAGAGAATTTTGACATTATTTTTAGGTATTTTATTTTATTTTTACTTAGAATTACTTTATATGATATTTTCATGCTTTATTCAAAATGATACACTGGGTACTTTTAAATTTTAAATAACTTGTTTTACTTACTAATTAAATACTACTGATTTTTTTTTTCTAGAAAATATTTTTTTAAAAAAGAACTTTGTGGGATGTCTGGGTGACCCAGTCAGTTAAGCAGCCAACTTTTGATTTCAGCTCACATCATGATCTCAGGGTCCTGGGATTGGGCCCCATGATGAGCTCTGCTCTGTGTGGAGCCTGCTTCAGAATTCTCCCTCTCTCTCTGCCCCCCGCTTCATTGTCTCTAAAATAAATAAATAAATCTTTTTTTTAGAAAAAATAACTTTGAACAAATTGTGCATATTATCTTGTTGCCTGTTTGGCAGGGCTTTGTATTACATTAGATAGCTTCCAATGTAATCATAGTTAATATAAAATATAAAATCATATTTATGAAATTTAAGACAGAAACAAGTATATAAAACACAACAACCTAGAAAATGCAAACTTTGATATATTTGCAAACAAAAAATAATGGTAAGAAAAATGACTGCACTGAATTTAAGAAAAGCAGCAAGTATTTATTTTAGTCATTGCTATTAAGAGCCCAGTGAGGCTCATTTATTGTCAGTGTTTTCCTTTCCTGACTTAAATATGCGGTTTTTGTGCCAGATTTTCATTTAGAATGAAGGACTTGAATTTGCTTCTGGATTACAAACTTCTTTACGTTGGGAAATCAGCTACAAAACATGGAACACAAACCACACTGAACAACCAGTAATTCTCATTAGCAGCATTCAAACCATATGAATTAAATGTCAGTCCAAATAAGAGAGGGTGAATTAACTGATCTATTTATTTCTGTTAGCTTACTCAGGAAGCCTCCATAGCCTCCACCTACTGTGAACTCAACTAGATATCTTTTCTTCTTCATATATGTTTAACAGAGTTTGGTTCATGTTTTAAAGCTATTTGATTACTCTTTATATTTCCTGCTGACTAAGCTGTGAGTTCAGTGTGGGTAAGAACCATGTTTGTTTTTATTCATCATTCCATTCCCAGGAGCGAGGACAGTGTGTGAGTTAAAGTAAACATTAAATAAATATTTATAGTTGAATGAAAGATTAAATGAATGAGAGATATTTAAGAGAAAAGTGTCTCTAGAATCCAGCAAAGGTTATTTATAAAGAGTTGATAAAGATATTTTCATATCTGGAAACGGATACCAATTTTTCACACTTCTAGATAAGATGATGAGCGAACACATCCCAATTAATTTTCAGAAGTCAAAACAACCCTGATACCAAGACCTGACAAGAACTTCATGACAAATATCTCTCACTAACATAAGTGTAAAAACATGAAGAGAAACATTAGCAAGAAAAAGCTAGTGATTAAAAAGATTAATATATCACAAAGAAGTTGAATATATTCCAGGGACATAACTTTGGTTTAGCATTTGGTTATTAATTATTGAATATTTTTAATAAACCACACTAATAAAATAAAGAAGATCTCAATAGATAAATAAGATGCATTTGATAAAATTCAACACCAGTTTATGATTTAAAAACATAGCAAACCAAATATAGAAGGGAAAATGTGTCACATGAGAACAGTTCTACCTGCAGAAAACCTAAAAGCATTAATCCTTAATAGTGAATTATTGAAAGCTTTTATTCCTAAATGAAAAATAAGAAAGGAGTACCTGTTAATACTATTTCTGTTCAGTATTATATAGCAAGTGAGAAGAAAACTAGACAGGAATAGAAAGGAAATAAAACTATACTGTAACATGATTTTATAAGTAAAAATTCAAATCAATTCACCAACTATTAGAAGAAGTGAAATGAGTAACATTACTTGATATAAAGTCAATATTCACAATCATGTGTATTTCTATGTTCTAGAAACAAATACATATCAAATATAATTTTTTAAGATTTTATTCATTAGAGACAGAGAGAGAGAGAGAGAGAGGCAGAGACACAGGCAGAGGGAGAAGCAGGCTCCATGCAGGGAGCCCCCACACGGGACTTGATCCTTGGTCCCCTGGATCATGCCCTGGGCCGAAGGCAGGTGCCAAACCACTGAGCCACCCAGGGATCCCCCAAACATAATTTTTTTAAAAACAATACCATTTTATAATCACATTAAATATATCAAAATGGCTAAGGATATCACAGAGGTAGGGTAAACATATGATCTATAAACTACAATACGTTATTGAAAGAAGCTAACAAATATCTAAATAAATGAAGGACTATGTCATGTTATGGGTTAGAAAGCTCAAGATCATAAAGATGACACTTTTACCCAAATCGACCTATAAACTTAATGTAATCCCAGTTAAAACTTGAGAAGGCTGATTTTGTGGAAACTGACAAGATGATTCATTTGTAAATGTCAAGAGTGAAAAATGTGGAGAAAATGTTAAAGAAGAACACAGAGCAATTATATGACTTAATATGAAAATAATATAAAGCTGCAATAATTAAAATAATGAGGTTTTGGCACAAGAAGAGACAAACAGACTAACATAAGATCACATGGTCCAAATACAGACCTGCTCCTCAGTGGTACCTGATTTACAACAGCTCAGTATGAGATATTATTTTTCGTTTTTTCAACAAAAGGTGCTAGTCAACCATATATCCATATGGCATTAACTGCTATGTCACACCATAGAAAAAGATCATTTCCACTAGAGAACTGACCTAAAAGTGTAGGCCAAAAAAAAAAAAGCTCCTAGTAAAATCAACGAAAAAAAAAAAAAAACATCTTGTTACCTTGAGCAAGCAAACAGGATAGCTGGCATTAGGGTAAATGTTTATACATTGAACTTTATTAAAACTTAGAATTTCTGTTCACAAGAAGATGAATGAAAACGCAAACAACTGAATGGGAGAAGATCTTAGCCATGTGTATACCCACTGAGGCTTCATATCTAGAATGTATAAAGAATTATTCAAAATTTTCAAGAAAAATTTAACACGATTTTTAAAAAACATGCCAGAAATTCTTAAATATACTTCATGAAGGATGATATTCATATAGTTACTAAACATATGAAATGTTCTTACATGGTTAGTTATCAAGGGAAGGCAAATTAAAACTATAGTGGAAAACCATTACCTGTAAGAATCTTCATAATAGCATTATTCCTAATAGCTCAAAACCAAATCTGTCCATTTTCCATAAACTAAAAATGCATACATAAAGTTCATTATCATCATGGTGAGAATACTATATAACAGTAAAAATGGATGCTCTGGTGCTACAGAGAGATATAACTAGTAAACAGAATGGCACATGAAAGAAGCTGGTACAAAATAATACCTTTTGGGTGATCCCATTTATAACAAATTCAAAAGGAGGCAAAGCTATTCCTCAAGATAGAGATTGAGGGTGTTTACCTTTCCTTAGAATGGTAATAACAGGGAGAAGGCCTGAGGGAGGCTTCTAGAATACTAACAAGGTTCTATTATTTGATCTGGGTGGTGGCTACATGGGTGGGTTCTTTTTAAAAGTTCATTGAGTGCATATGTTTACAGTTTGTTCACTTTACATGAAGCCATTGATGCTGAGCCTCATCATTTGGATAATAAGAAAACAGCCAGTTGCCAAGTTATCTTTACAAATACTCAGACTTCTAGCCATTAAGCAGCTTTCAGATTAGGCGCATGAAAGGAAATATTAGGCAGAGGGGAAAGATCCCTCTGCTTGTGGCCTGGGAAAGAGTATTAACATCTTTGGTCACATGACAGGGAGAACATGATAACATGACTAGTCCATGCAGCTCCTAGTCTGTAGATCAATCAGCTCGGCTAGAAAGGAAGCATGTTCCCTCAAAAGAACAATACCTTGCTTAAACTAAATGATTCCTAATTGGTTGTACTGAAATAGCTTGTTTTCTTATGCATATTTTGAATGAGCATAAAATGTAAAAATTCCCAGTAAATTCACTGTCTAATTCAATAAAAAGCTTATGAAATTTGTACATAGAGTATGCAATTAAAATTTTAGGTTTTTTTCTCTAATAATGTCTCTTTAATGCAAACATAATATACTAGTTGATTCATGCTTTAGTTAATGCAATCACTCAGAATTAAATTCTCCAGATGTTTCCTTGTTAGATGAAATTAATGCTTATTAAAACAGTAATGTTCAGATTATCAGAATTTCATTATCAAATATACCTCCTCTTAATGAAAATAAAGGCAGGAGTCTCAGCAAACAAATGGTTTATAAGGCCCTTAAGAAGTCTCATGACAAAACAGCCAATTGTCCTGTTTCCCTTAAACATACACACACATAATGATCACATGCTTGATAATGTCTCCACCATTATCTTTCTTGCATTCATAATTTTTTTAAATCTAAATATATAACCAGCAAGATTATCTGGGTTTGCTTCAAAATAATGGCATTACGACAAATTGTAGTGGGGGTGGGAATGGTAGGAGACAAATCCAACCACTTCTGTCTTCTCTGCACATATTCACATTTTCAAAAATTTGGGACACGTAAAAAAAGGAATCAATTATTTTGCTGCTCAAATGCTTAAATTAAAATAGAAAACAACAAAAAAAGAGAAAGTAACTTGATATTTTGGAAGAAGACTAGATTCAAATGTTGAATTCTGCTTTTTCATTATGTTTGTGAAAGCCAGATCTACTTTTAAATTTCTAACAATCTTTGGCAGCATAAAAGACCTGACCTCAGAGTCCCAAGTCTCCCACTAAGTTCTGTTGCATAAAATCTAAAAACCAAACCCATGTTCAAATTCCTACTATGCTTTAAAATAATCTGCACAAGTCAGAAGAATTCTCAAATATAAGACAAACATTTCATCCAAGTAATAAAAACCTGAAATTCAAAAAAAATGTAACATTTTATTATTTTTTAAATGTAACATTTTAAAACAGCAGATTGTCCCTACACATTAAAAAAAAAAAAAGAGGGATCCCTGGGTGGCGCAGCGGTTTGGTGCCTGCCTTTGGCCCAGGGCACGATCCTGGAGACCCTGGATCGAATCCCACGTCGGGCTCCCGGTGCATGGGGCCTGCTTCTCCCTCTGCCTGTGTCTCTGCCTCTCTCTCTCTCTCTGTGACTATCATAAATAAATAAATAAATAAATACTTAAAAAAAAAGAAATGAAGATAGTTCCCCCCCCCCCCCCGCCCCAAACAATGAACAAGTAAGTATTCTGGTTACCTTGGGACTGTTCTGGCTTAAATACACTATCATAATGTAAAATAACAGAGCAGGCAAGCACAGCTTCTTAATCATAACAGAAGTTAAGTTGAATACAAAAACATTTTCTTTCCCATTTTGTTATCCCTTAAAGTTAGCCAAACATCTCTTTGTTATTTACTGCGGCTTTTAGGCATTATTCCTGATTTTAAAACAGCTAATAGCTTTTCAAGGAAAACTTCTGTAATTTTTTTTGTTACTCCAAAAAGTGAAAAGGACATAGGAAGAAAGGTATACTGCAAAGGGATTTGATATAACTTCTGGCCAGGTGTGAGACCTTGGAGAAGTCAACTTTTCCCAGACTAGTTTTAACAATAAACATGGACTGATAAACCTACCTCATCAGTTTGCTTTGAGAATACAATGCTGTAATACATAAAAAGATCCAGGTACGATGTTGACATGCAATAAATGGTAACTATTATTTTATGATTCTTTTTACTACTGAAGATTCCCTTTCTGCATATCATGAATTTGTGGCTAAAATTAAAATACAGCGTTTAAAACCAATGTTCACACATTTCTTATTACTAGTACCAAGTTTTCAGCGAAAATAGAAGCTACGAAAAAAAAAAAGAAAATAGAAGCTACGATCCTGACAATCAGCTCTTTAAACACTTTATTCTATTTTCTATTTCTCCTTTGGGCGATAAAATATCTGCTAAAATGAAATCAAGAAAAAATGAGATTAATAAAAATTAGAAAGCAAAGCACTTAAGGAAAAAACAAAGAAGATGATATAGGAATGTAAACAATCCCACTTTCAAATTATCTGAAGCTATGGGAACGATGGGAATGATAAACTGAAATAAACAACTCAAACTGACTTTTCCTTGATATCTGTCCAAACAGGATGCACAATTCACATGTAAAGGGCTCATAAACATTAAAAGCAAGCTGTTCTGTGATTTTACTCTGGTCCTGTCATCAACTCTTAGCTTATGCTTATAAGAACTACGCAGTGTTAAAAAAGAAATGATTTTGTGCCTATAGAAAAAGGTTGGTGTAGAAACTATTTGAAAACCCAAATACAGTTCAGTTTGGTTATTTGTGTGTGCACCTGTGTGTGTGTGTATGCGTGTGTGTATTGTGTTTGTGCACGTTATGGGGGTGAGGGGGAATGATGGCTAATAAAGAGAAAAATGAGGGATCTAAACTAAGTTTACTGGTCATTTTGTTCCTTTTTTTTTTTATCTGTGGCCCCATGCTCTGGTTTATTATTTTGTTCCGGATTTGTGACATCACATCATAATTTTAATATACCTGCTTCTACCACCAGTCTATGAGCTTCTATGAGCTTCTGCAACTTGCTTTTTATTTATTTTTCTGTTCACAGTGACTAGAATGTAGAAGATACTCAATTAATGAACCTAGAGGAAACTAATTGAACCATTCAATTAAAAAAGTTTAACAACTGCCAAAATACATATGTATGGAATTATGTTTATGCATGTCTATTGGGACTTAAGAGATTAAGTTTATTTTATTCATGTGAAATCCTCAGGCCTGTTGGAAATGAAAAGAGTTATTTGCTGTTTGTGTTTATGTGGAAATAGAAAGTATGAATTTTGCTGCTTCAGGGAGTTTAGGGAGGCTCTTCCATTTTTTGGTTTACTGAAGGTTAACTGGCTTTCTTCCATTTTTTTCCCCCATTAATCAAAGTCACCGCCATCCCCTCAGTTTGTGTAAGCCAAAAATTTACACTTTCCTTACTGATCATTGTTCATCATCCCCTATTTCTAATCAATTACCAGGTCCTGTTCATTTCACTGTCTAGGAAGTTTCTAATCTCTGTTTACTTTTCTCCTTCTCACTCATCTGAGTGCAAGCACATCCCGCCTCACTCAGGTTCCCAGAGGAGAATACCAGTGGTTCTCAGGAACCTTCCACCAATTGCAGAGATATTTTTACATTTTTGATTGGATGATTTCATCTTTGCTGAAACCCCTTCCATTTGCTTTCCTGTTATTCTCAGGATTAGTTCAGAATTCTTACTGACTCAAAACCAATCTCACCTGCTGGTTACCCTTCCTCACCTTTCCACTCCAGCAGCTCTGTGCTTCCTGTACTTGCACGCCTGGAGATCTCACTCCTTATTCTAGCCAAGCCTTTAGTCTTGGATTACCAAAATAATTCAGCTTCCTTTGGGTGTCAATGGTCTATTCCTATACTAATTTGCCAGAGGGAATATTTCACAAAAAATGTAGAAGTTCCAATTTGAAGTAAAATATGTATATTTTCTATTGTAAAAGTAGGTGATTCTTAAACATTCATTAAATTCTTGATTTATTTTTCTTCCTCATGATTTATTCAGAATATCAACCTACTCAAATAATACTCAATATGCAAAAGCTTTAATTTGTGCTATACAGATATTTAATGCTAACATACAGAGAAACTACTCAAATTCCTTACCGTTTTTTAAAATGCTTTACTATCACTTAAAATGAGCCTCCAAGACAGTTGTTTTCTACTAAATAACTTCCATCATCAGGTGATCACATAGAGCCATAATTTCTACATGATTATAAAATTTAGAGGACCTAAATGGGAAATTTCTTCTGAAATAATTGCTTTGGTTAACACTTAAGTTTTTGTCACAAAATGCATTTTTAAAAACTCAACACTTTTCATAAAGTACAATAAAAACTACTTGACATTTTAATATAATGTGGATTTTGAATCTTTTTAAATAAAATTATTCAAATGTATTTTCCCATTAAAATACTGAAACTTCCTGAAACTTCCTTGGGTGGCTCAGTCAGTTGGGTGGCCAACTCTTTATTTCATCTCAGGTCATGAGATCATTGTGGGACTCTGCACTCAGCAGGAAGTCTGAGGATTCTCTCCCTCTCCCTCTGCCCTTCTGCTCACACATTTGTTCTAAATAAATAAATAAATAAATAAATAAATAAATAAATAAATAAATAAAAGATATGGAAACTTCCTAATAGACATATGAAAAGCTGATTTTCCTTTCTGTAAACTCAACTATGGACTTGTAGCTTTTGCAATCTCCTTATTTGCAACAATAAAATGTTTAACAATAAAAGATTAAGCATCGATTATGCAACAGTGAAAATCTAATGCTCTATGTATATTTATGCTTATACCTCATGGGAGTTCTAGTTCATTCTGTAAGAAAATCTTATATATTTCCAACATGGATAACAAAAGATGCCCACATTTGGTGACTGAATCATTTTCCCATTTAAGTAAACACGCTCAGTGCATTAAATCCAAAGTCAATCTAACATTTGTCTCCTCTAGCTCCAGACACTCACTCTCTTAACTCAGCTTTTTTCCTTACCTATGAGAGGCAGACTGCTGTCCTTCATGCTTCACGAAACACCAAGATCATCACTTGTCATCCCTGCTACCTCTCCTATTCCAACCTTCCAGAAAGACTACTGCCTTTCACTCACTTAATCACCTTGGTTATTCCTTTCAAAACTCCTGTGCCTATCTAAATCACTCACTTTCTTCTTTTTTTTTTTAATCACTCACTTTCTTAAAGTTCGCATTCTATCAATACAGCAAGAAAACTGTTTCTCTCTCTCTCTCAAAGAAAAAAAAATCACTAAATTTATCAATACCAAGAGAATATCCTGCATTCAGGAAGCATTCAAAAGCAATGCAGACTAAGCAACTAAAAAAAGACTTTATTTTCTAGATTGTTAAGGCAGATTGGGAGAAATATTTTTCTAATGACATTATAGAAATGTGAAACAAATCCTTTGGGTTTTTTGTTGTCAAATTTTTATTTTAATCAGATGGAAGTCATATGCATGATGCACAGTGACATCTAAACTGGGATTTACCACCTGCTGAGTGTGTTTATGCAAATGACTGTCCATTTATGAAAGTTCTTCACTGAGGTTTACAAATAACTTCCTTGGTTGATAAAACAAAGACCTAAGAAATTCATGTGAAAACACTGCTTACCATCTCTTTACAAATATTTGGTCCTATTAGGTTTTTGTTTGTTTATTTTTTTAAACCAGCTTCCCTTTACATAATACACCCTATTCAAAGATGAATACTCCTTCAAACCTCTCTGTCACTCTAAATCTAACTGAAAAATTCTTATACAAATTCGAATTCACATAATCAAAAGCAAGTGGTGGTAATTACATAACTTTAAAAGATAAACTGGGGTCTATTCAACATTTTAAAAATTTGAAAAAAAAATTGATTTTAAATCGAGGGAGCTCCAAACTAGAAGTGGATTGTAACTTTCTACCTGTAGGAGCTCAGGGAGAGGCTTTTGTAGAGAAAAGGCAGAAGCAAAGTGAGGAAATCAATGTTTGGCTATAGCTTAAAGCCTAGTTGGCCATTTCTGATTGGCTGTCCTTTGCTTCAATCTTTTAATCTTAAGGCTATCGTAGATTTTGGTTTGCTTATGCAGGTCACCACAGCATCAGAGTGACATCAGTCTAATGGCCTCTTTGTTTAATTTAACAATAGTAGTTTTAATCATTTAAAAGTACCTATGTATATGTCCATTTCCATTTTACTTCAATTTTCAACAACTTTAGGGTTTTAAAATCATTTCAACAACTTGTGTGAAAGAAGACAAAATAAAAGACAAAACCATAAAACAGTGTATTTTGATGATCATGTACTTAAAACTATACACATGTGTATATAATAATATCATTTCTGCATGTTTCTGACATAAAATAAGGATAAACATTTCTCAGCTTTTGAGCTTTGAATATTCACGTATTCTTTTGACAGATATTTACTGAATTTCTCCTATGTGCCAGGCACACTGTTCCAGAGCTTTGAAAAAGCATTAGGAAATAAATGGATTTAAATGTCTGTTCTCAGTGTACCTGGTTGGTTCTACTGGTTAAGCATCCAACCCCTGATTTTGTCTGAGGTCATAATCTCAAAGTTGTGAGATGTAGCCCCATATTGGGCGTTATGCTGAGTGTGGAGCCTGCTTAAGATTCTCATCCTCCCTCTGCCTCTCTCTGCTACCACTCTCTCTTTAAACAAATACATAAATAAAATCTTTAAAAATAAATAAATACATGTCTGTTCTCATGGAACTTAACATTGTGATTACTTGTGAAATCTGACTCACAGAAATTCAAGCGTATATTAGGTTTTTTTCCTCCAAAGATTCACTTGCAGCAAATTATCACGATGTTTTCACATCTTAAAATGGAACCAAAATTTTGTTATATAAGAATCAAAACAAATTATTTTGAACATGTTGGAAGAACTGGCTATAACAGAATTGCATAAACTATAACACAAACAAACTAACCCAATTTTTGGAGTTTAATCACATATTCCTGATTAATCTTACAAATATAAATATTTATAAACGTTCAACTCTTCTTTTATGAAGGAACTGTGAGCTGAGAATGAACTGAACTTTCTAAAAGTTCTCAAAAATATTTTAAACAGGAAACCAGCTGCCTCCACCCACCCATGGCAATGTGTTCAAAGCGTAATACCACAGGAGCTCATTTAAGTCCTTGAAACTGCAAATTTCTGCAGGTCAGGTTTAGACCTTGAATTGTAAGTCTTTATGAATGTGATTGCAGAGGAAGTTGAGAAAATAAAATTATTAGTGAATATGGATCTACTCAAGGTTCATAACTATGTTTTTTATTAAAATACATGACTAATCTACTTTGAAATCACAAGGCTATCTACCTCTGAATAGGAGAAGCATAAGTTCCAGAAAGTATATTGTATCTCTTGTGACATAAATGGTAAAAATATAAAAGGGATATGTAAAATTGATTTCGTATATAATTAAAACATAGTCACTTATAGTACTACATTCCCTTAAAGTACTATGAAGATATTAAATCAATTCTTTTGTCTTGGTAAGGAAGATTCTAATACTCAGAAACACTGAAATAAAATAATATTTAAAAAAAGTGAAGGTGAAACAATGACATTTTTAAAAACTGAATGTTCTTATATCCTGTAACAAAAAGAGAAATAGTAATATATACATATATATATCACCAAAAATTATCAGAACAGCAGTTGATGATATGTTGATTTTTAGAGAAAATGTAGACTTTTTATCTTAGTTACTGGCATTAGATTTATAGCCTCATTACATTTCTATGGACTCTCCTAAGAGTAAATTGATATAAATCATACATTTTGTACTAATTCTATCAATTTTAATGTAATAAAACAAGTAATCCTCTTTCAGATACATTATTTGGAGGAAAATACTTTGTCCAGAAATACAAAGCTTGTGGTTGTATAATACTTAAGTTACCTCTTATAATAATGAGATCCAAAATCGTGATTTCACTGGGAAAATGTTATTTATAATCTTAAAACATGAAATATTAAAAAGTGTAATGTTAGATTTTGATTTCAAGATTAGTTACTATACATGCTAATGAAACTTTTTTCCAAAAAAAAAAAAAAAAAAGAAACTTTTTTCCTGTCCATACATTTTCCATTTAGCCAAAATGTCTTTGTACTCTGTTTAGACAGAGTATCCAATCATCTATCATCTTTTTAGTGTTGATATTTTGGGGGTTTGCCCTTTGGCATCAGAGAAGATAACACTAAAGAGTAAAGCAATTTAACTAAAAAGCAGAGTTCCTAGCAAATTGCTAATTGATCTGAAATCAGTTTTTATCTGTTTGTATTGTAGGCATAGTGTTTTAATCCCCTGCTAAAGACCAGGCATTGGATTAAAAATGTCAAAACAACAGGAAGTCAACAGCTAGTGTTTACATTTCTCAAGAGATCTTGCTTTCCAGTCCCCAAAATAGAAAATGTAAGACATGTGCAAAGAACTGCAAAAAGCTGAAGACCAGATTAAACCCTTATATTTCTGAAAACTTGCTATGTTTTTATTTGCCCTCCTAGCCATATAAATATTTCCTTTCAACTCTTTCTCAAATAATCCCTATAATGCCACAGTTTTAAATCTTCCTCCAAACCTCTATTTTTACTTTTTATATCTCTCTGTTCTACCAGATTTGATTCTTTCACTTAATTTATTTAAAAAAAAGAAAAAAAAACTGAGAAATGTGTGGAATCCTAAAATTGGGTTGATCTTTTTTTTTTTTAAGATTTTACTTATTTATTTATTCATGAGAGACACACAGAGAGAGACGCAGAAACGTAGGCAGAGGGAGAAGCAGGCTCCATGCAGGGAGCCCAATGTGGGACTCGTTCATGCCCTGGGATCATGCCCTAAGCCAAAGGCAGACACTCAACCACTAAGCCACCCAGGTGTCCTGGGTTGATCATTTTTATTACTGCTTACTTTTCATGCCAATTAGATTTTTTTTAAATTATAGCAAGGGGACAACATATTAGTACCAGTTATTTCCAGAGGTCACCATATTGTACACACTTCTCAGAATCAGTATAACATAAATACAGCAACATAACCACCATCAGAATGGAGAGTGGCACTCAGAGAGCACTGGATTCAGAATCAGAAAACCTGGGGTAAATTTGTTCCTTAGAAAGGTCGCTCAAACACTTATCTCCATTGACAACAAGGAGATAAATGTAATGCCCTACACATGACCTACACCTGCTAAGAGAGTACTGTGTAATTATTTATATTGCGGAGTATATATATTGCGGAGGTTAATAGTCTGTGCTGTCCAACTGGATAGTCACAAGCCTGATGGTGCTAGGAAACCACTGAAATGAAGGCAGTCCGAACTGAGATGTACTCTAAGTCTAAATTAGGCACAGTGTGGAAAATAAAAATGTAGACTATTTCATTAATTTTATATTGGTTACATTTTAGAATGGTAATATTTTAAAGATATTGGGTTAAGTACAATATGTTATTAAAATCTATGTCACATTTTTAAATTTTTATTTTATTTATTTTTAAACATTTTATTTATTCATAAGAGACAGACAGAGAGAGAGAGAGAGAGAGAGAGAGGCAGAGACACAGACTGAGGGAGAGCAGGCTCTATGCAGGGAGCCTGACATGGGACTCGATCCCGGGTCTCCAGCATCAGGCCCTGGGCTGAAGGCAGTGCTAAACCACTGAGCCACCCGGAGTGCCCCACATTTATTTTTTAAATGTAACTTCAAATTGTAAAGGTTGCTTGAACACTACTTCTGTTGCATAGCTCTACTCTAGAGCAACCCAAAAATTTAAGGATTTTTCTTTTTCATAATTTTCCAGAAATAGAAAACTTCGTTTTGAATTTTCAAACTTATGTTCAGTGTGTTCTCACAAAATTTCTATCTCTATCTTACAGAGGCTTCTCACTTATGCATCAAACTAACATGATCGCTAATAATATTATTTACAAATATATGTTTGAAAATGCATTCTATTGATAATGTAAATACACATCAGCATCATAGCTATCATTCAAATATAAATGAACAGAACATTTTCATTCTCTGCCACATGGTCACATAATGTAGAAGAGGAGATGCTACAATAGTCACATCAAAATAAAATGGCCATGATTCAAAACACTGGATATGACTGTTCCACGTTCTCATCTGAGAAGTTTAAAAGAAATCCCATTTATTTTAAGCTATTTAGACAGCCTGGCTTTTAGAAAAAAAAATAATAATTAAATATTAAAATAAAGGTAGTTCATGGTCTCTGACCATCATTTACAAATATAATTTAATCTTTATCCAAAACTTTGGCAAAATAATAAACATCGAGAAAAATTATGGGTTTACAATTCGTTAGATGTGAAAAATTCTATGTCTATATCTTATCGTTCCCTGAAGATTCTTCTCTAATACAGTCTGTAAGACCAAGCAAAACATCATTAAAAATAGCAAGGACAGCAGAGGGGATACAGTCAATAATATCATAATACACTTATCCTGGTGAGCATTTCATTAGGTATAGAATCGCTGAATCATTACGTTGTATACCTGAAACTAGTTTAATATTATATGTCAACTACACTTCAGTTAAACAGTTTTAAATAGGTAACTATTGGGGATCCATGGGTGGTGCAGCGGTTTGGCGCCTGCCTTTGGCCTAGGGCGCGATCCTGGAGACCCGGGATCGAATCCCACATCGGGCTCCCGGTGCATGGAGCCTGCTTCTCCCTCTGCCTGTGTCTCTGCCTCTCTCTCTCTGTGTGTGTGTGTGACTATCATAAATAAATAAAAATTTAAAAAAATTTAAAAAAATAAATAAATAGGTAACTATATGAGGCGATGGATGCATTAAAAAAATAAGAAGTTAAGTGGAGGAAATTATGAACAAAATTAGTCTCAGCATGGGAATGGGTACTAAAATTAGTGTCCACTTGTGGATATTTATCTTCTTACCATAATATAATCCACATATAAAACACCATGTTTTTCCATGTATTTTTATAACAGGACTGTTTTCCCATTTAAGTAAATTCAAAGACATTTACTAATAAATAAAATGGGGATCCCTGGGTGGCGCAGCGGTTTGGCGCCTGCCTTTGGCTCAGGGCGCGATCCTGGAGACCCGGGATCGAATCCCACATCGGGCTCCCGGTGCATGGAGCCTGCTTCTCCTTATGCCTGTGTCTCTGCCTGCTCTCTCTCTCTCTGTGACTATCATAAATAAATAAAATTTAAAAAAAAAGAAATAAAATGTATCTAGTAAAACCAAGTGTGGTACTAATTGGTTGTAATGGAACTAAACTTAATTTCATGTCCAAAATATTTTCACATGCAGTATCCTTACAATATTCTCATCTCTCCGTTCCTATCAATTTCTAGTAGTTCTACCTCATGCACCCACTGGCTGGTATATACCCTAGATACTATTACCATACAGCATTTCTTCCATTTCCATGTTAAGCACCCTTTTGATTATCTTCTGTGGCCCACAAAATTCTCTTCTTTGACCCAACTTGGACCTCCTATTAACTGATCCCATTATCTTCTAACCATTTATTACCTACTTCATATTGATACTCCTTCCCTTTTCCAAGCCCCATTAATTAACAATTTATGCTCAGCTAGATTGGCATTTTCTTAACCTTATTGCCTAGAAAACTCAAATTCTGTTTGGCATTCAACTATCTGCCTGTTCCACATAGGCGCCTACCTGAGCATCTGCTAATACTTAGAGAAAACATGGTTTACTTTCAGGTCTCACTTCAATTCTTGATTCTGAATATCACATCAGCCCTTAGCACTGCAAAGCCAACCCTACTCCATTTCCCTTATCAATTCACTTTCCCATTCTCCAAAACTCCACCCATCTTCTTCCTTAACTCTTCCATCTTTCTTGATGAAGTTATTCTTTTTTTCCCTCTGTTTCACTTAAAAAAAAAAAGTTATCAAAAGACAACTACCATACTCTGGCTCTACCACACTTATCAGCCTTGTGGATACCCTGATCTCAGCCTCTTTCTACATCATCCTTGCCCCTAAAGTCAAACTTCCCATTTGCAGGTTCCATCTGAATCCCCACTAGCTGACTTAAAGACTTAGCTCCTACAAATATAGTCCTCTCTCTCCTTTGTAATAAAATTAAATCTCCCTCCTAAGTCATTCTTATCGGCAAAGGGGCATGCTATAATATCTTCAACCTGAAAAACAAAAATCATCTTGATCTCCATCCAGGGACCATCACATTTCTCTGATATTTTTTATAGTAAAAACCATTAGAAGATATTTTCACTCATCTCACTCTCTCTTGAACTCACTCTACCAGTTTTTAAGCCTAGATCTCTGCAAAAACAGAAAATCAATAACCTCTGTATTGCAAAATCTAATTAACAGTTAACTCCTATTTTCCTTGACCACTCAGTAGCATTTTATATAACTTGGTCATTTCATCTTTCAGCAATGACTCATTTACTTAGCTTCTGAAAGACTCCTCTTTCATGGGTCTCCTCCTACCTCTCTGAGTGGTGCTCTTCATTCTGCTCTGGTGGGTCTGCCTCTGATATGGTAGTACTCCAGCACATCTATTTTTTGGGGGGAAGAGGGCTTTAATTCTACAAATTAAAGACAAGGATTATAGGATACTATTTGAAAGCTCTGCAATGAATATGTTTTTTATTCAAAAGGGTACTTCTGTATTCAGCTACCAAAAAAAGTCCTTCTATCAGTTTTTAACAGCAAATATTCTTTTATCTTTTCTACATATAACAGCAACTCTTAGTAAATATCATCATATGCAAGTCACTCAGGTATTTAAATATATAAAAATATTAGTAATCTGCAAAGCTATGACCTTAATAGAATGGTATTGAGCACAACCCATCTTCTCTTTGATAGGCTGCTTTCCTCCTATAAGATAACCAGTTTTCCATTTTATAATACTTGATAACAATTGTGCATCAACAGTTGATCAGGGCATTGAGGACCAAACACTGAGGACCAGGTATTGAACATGTAAAAGGCTCTCTATAAAATACAATCTTGGAAAACAGCCTAGATCTGTTTAATTAAAATAAAATGTCCTAACCTAAGGTCAGTGATGAAAGTATTTGAGCTGACAAATATACTTATTGTTTTAGTAATGATATATTTAAAGGAATGAATCTTTACATTTCAACTATCTTCAGCTTTTTGGGCATATGGCAAAAAGCCATTACTCCAGTAAAGCCTATTTAAATGACAATAAACTTATAAAACAGTAGATAGTACATTTCTAAAATGAGAGCACAGACACTATTATATATATATAATTATAATATATATTTATAAAATATTCTATTTAGAGAAAAGTAAAATATATTTAAAGTTTAGATATACAAGAAAAAATGTTAAATGGGGCTTATTCTTTTTACTACAGATGTACTGTACTCTGCATTGTCTATTAGCAACATAAATTTTATATATGCTCTTCACCCATTCAAATAAAACTTACATGATAATCCTGGGGTCTTTCCATGGTTTTAAGAAGGTGTGGTCACTAATCATTCATTCATATCACTCATCAAAAACAAACAAAAGAATGCCAGTGTGTTCCCAATATCATTTCCAGTAACCACATGCGTTTCTCTTATGAATATGTGACATTTAATGAAAATCAGTGATTAAACTTCCTCTGAGAAATCAAAAGACATCTTCTTTGAATACAATGTTCAAGAAAATAAAAGAGAGGAAAGCCTAAGTGTTGAATATGAGAATGGCCAATTTAAGTATAAAAACTGCTTATTTTCAGTATCAATTTCTTCTGTCTATTCCCTAAAGTAAGAGTGGACCACCTGAGGGAATTGTGATTAGCTTGGATTTACGGATGTCGTCTCACTGTCTCTTCCCTGCATGCTATTACCCCAACGCCATCCCAAACCATTCTGCTCAACTTCTGCCAGACTCACATTCCTAAAATACCAGTGGAGCAGAGTGGAAAAGCTTTGGAGCCAGAAAGACATTATTTGGAAACCTACTTCCAGAACGTACTATATCTGTGGCTTTAGAGAAATCATTTAACATTTCGGAACATCAAATTTCCTCATGTAAAATGAAGATATGTGATATGAATTTCATTCTATTAAGCAACTATCAAAGTTGTAGATACGTATGTAAATTACCTTACACATAGGAAATGCTATTATTTGCTGGTAGTGTGATGATGATGATGATGATGATGATGATGATGATGATGATGATGGAGATGACAAAGCAAAGAAGAATAAATACCCCCATCTCTTCAGAAACTTGCAATCACCCCCACTGTACAATATATATGGACAAAATTACTCTGTATATTCAGAGTATACAGTGCTCTGTGTTTCACAACTTTGTCTCACTCTTGAGCCCAATGTCTGCTACTCACGATGGTGAGTTTTTCTTCTCCTCCAATGAGGCTCATAGCCTCATAGCTCATGCCTCAAAACTCTTTGCTCCAACTACTACTACAAAGTAGAACGGTCTTTTTGTTTTTCAACAACTATCTACATTCCACTGATTTTTAAGACTCAGCTCGGGAAGCAGGACTTTTTTTTCAAGGCTTCTTTAAAATCTTGCTAAGAAGAAGATTTTTGAAGGTTTTACCATTATAGAAAAATTCAATTAACTTTGCAGTATCAGCCCAGGGGAAATGGTACTTCTTCAAATAGAAGCTGTCCTTATATCATTTTTAATTTGAAAGAATTGTCATCATTATATTTGTGGCTCTAATAATTAGAGGAAAAACTCATAAATTTCAAGACCACAACTGTATCAAGGCACCAGGAAGCTATATGCTAGTGATCATGCAATTACTGAATCCAATAAAAACATGAAGAATGCAAAATTATATCACCTGTCATTTTACAGAAAACTAAATTTTTAAAGTTTTGCAAAAAAGCAATCCACATATAGCATTTTTCTAAATGTCATTCAAATAGATTTATTGATCCCTTAAGTCAATACTACAAAATCACAGGAAAATTACACAGATACTGTATTTCTAGCATTTCAAGATTGCTTTTTCATCTAATGCTTATGTAAAAATGTGCATAAAAGTCAGAATTCAGAAATGTTTAATGTATATGCAAGGATATTCAACCAAAATGACTAAAAACAAGGCATTCAGTCAAAAGTTGTAACAGTACCCTATTCCACAAAGCTATTAGCAAAAGTGTATTTGCATGATTTCAAAAAATAGAAAACTAGAGTTGATATAAATGAGAATATTAAGAATTATCATTGTGTGTTTCAATTGCATGTTACTTGTTTCTATTTTTAAATAATATCTTCATTATATTTCTATTTAATAGACTTAAACACTCAATATTCAGTTTATAATTTATCTTTGTGGAAAACATGAGCAAGTATTTCCCAATGGTTTCCAGAGATCTTTTTTTCCCTTCAGTTCTACTATTACTTCCCATCTAAAGATCCATTTCCTTTTTATCATGTACAGGATTTTTATTATTTGATTCTATGTCCCTATCTCCTCCATACTGCCCAGGTAACTTCTATAAAGAAATCAATATTAGTTCCAAGTTTGAAGTATACTTTTCTGTTAACAATAACAGAAATTCAGCATGAGGACTATCCATCAAAATAAAAATAACTCTGAATGCATGAAGCATAAATATGAGGGTTTGCATAACAGTTTTACATTTTTTTAAAACTCTAAGAATATAGATTACTTCAAACACATTGACTAACTCATATTCATTTGGAACTACAAAACAAAGTCTTAATATCAACATAATCTATGACTGTCTACATTTAGAGTTGAAATTCTTACCTGAGTTGTGCTTAGTATAGTTATTTTTTAAAAAACAGGAAAAGTATGGCAAGCTGTCAGGATAAATAATATCAACAGTGGAAAATGGAAGAAAGAGGGAAGGAATCAAGTCCACTTTAAGAAGAAACTTCAAATCCCTCTGTTTCCCAGACCTACAGTAGTTTTGTTCTGCATCTTATAAGTAACAGTCTTTTTCTTTGCTCCGAGAATACCACATGCTCTGCTCCAGCAGGAAAATATAATAATTAAATAGAAAACCACAAGGTTATTAGGCATCTTACCCTCTGGGCTTGCTGGGCTGCTCTAGCGGCTCAGTGTTACAGACACATGTGTAAACAACAGAATTTCCTGCATCCTTTTCTCATCTGTATAGCTCTGGGGCCCTGGCCAACAGGATTATTTCCAGCATTAAGGCCACTCCACACTAACTCAAAAAAGATTCCCATTGGTTGTGAAGTTTTATCAAAACCAATACCACAACACCCTCTTTGGATCACAAGTGAGTGAATCAAAATGAAATCACTTTAATTTCCCTAACTAAGTGTGGTTGTACAAAGCTTTCCATCCAACCCATTTGAAACCATGTACTGTGAGTGAAAAAGGAAGAAAATACCCACCCCTCACCCACAAGCATTTAATGTTTAATAACAATAGGTATAACTTGTAATAGTAATAGAAAAAAACTAAACCGAATAAAGTAGCTATCTGCAAGATTTAAAGAGAGATTATATGACAGATCAGAGGAACAATAGGAAATATCATTGGTCCAATATGATTTTTATTCGATTGCCAAGAAAAGAAGGAATATTTTAATAAAATATTTGAGTAAGCAAATCATGATACAAAAACTCTATGTCAAAACTCTGGATCTCAAAAAAAAAAAAAAACCAACTCTGGATCTCAGTCATGTGGCAGGAACTGTGAGTTGCATCTCCAGAGCTCCCCAGGGAGAGTTCATTGGCCACTAGGGTGGTGGAGGGAGGGAGTGACTTTCAGGTAACAGGACAAGGCTGTCAGGAAGTGCTCCGATGAAAGGGTGATGGCAGACCACATAAAAGAGAGCTTCTCTGGTTGACACTACCAGCACTGGCTGCCCAAAGAAACAGACAAGGGCAGAAAATACACAATCAACATGTTCCTTATAAATAGCATGAGAATAGCATTTAAAAGTTAGATTTAACATTTCCAAATCATTTCCCTCTTCCTCCCTCTTTAATTTGGATGATCATTCTTCACTGAATAACGTATTTGCCATCTACTTCCATTTAACAGCATCCTCTCCCCCTTACATCCCAACACAACCAAGAGGAGACCATTCTCCAAAAGAAGGGAAACTAACCCTCTGAGCTAGGGACTTCCTCTCCCTGTTTTTTTTTTTTTTTTTTTTTTTTTTTTTTATGGCAGGGAGATATGCTCAATCACCTTTCTCTCTCCCCTTCCTCTGAACTCTCCCTTCTGTCTGGAATTCCCCATTAGATTTTAAGCATCATCAAGACTTTAGTCAATTTCACTTACGACCGTGAATTTCACTGTCAATTCAGTCATTTTCACTGGTAGGTACCATTCCCCCTTCCATTCCATGGTCAGGTGATTGAAAGACTTATTTCCAGGCAAAAACTCCATTTAATTTCCCGTCTATCCCCTTTAATGCACCAAAATGACTCTCTTTCATGCACACTTGTACACACACGCCCACATGGGCCCAGATGGATTTACAACAACAGGCACATTTTTTTTTTTTAAGTTTATAGACTCCTCTTAGCTCTCATTCCACTTGTCATCTCCCACGGCAGTTTACGCTGCGGTCTTTGACGCTGCTTCCCGTGGACATGGAGACTTTCTCCTCTATCTTAACACAATGCTCCCCTAGTCTTCCCCTTGACCTCTCTCTCTGGATCTCCCCATCTCTTTGGTGGTGCTTCTTTTCTCTCCTATCCCTCCAGGTACATCAAGTATATTCCCATGTAAATCTATTATCTCTCTGGACAATGTCACCCTTTCTCATGGTATGAATTATCATCTTTCTTTTCAGATGACTTTCAAATATCTACAATTGGATTTAATCCTCTTTTTGTCTCTGACACTTACATGCACCAGCATATTAGACCCTGCCACTGGAAAATATGACAGATACGTCATCAACATACTTGAAACTGAAATCATCTTCTCTCCATGGACTCGCTGCACTGTTTATCTCAATAGTGCCAACCCAGCCTTACAGTTTGCTAAAGAAAGACCTTGGAAGTCATCCCTGACCCCTGTTCTATATCCAATCCAGCACCAGCTTCTTTTGACTTTATGTCACTGATATGCCCAGTAATCTCCTTCCCACTGCTACATCTTGTTTTGGAAAGCTATCAAAATCTGCCTGGAATGCTGTGGTATCCTAAATTATTAACCTGTCCCAACACTGGTCCCTCTCCATATTTGGCAAGAGTTACAGTGGTCTATTCCCTGTATTCATGCTACTTGAAATCTTTAAAGATTTTTAACCTTCTTATCAAATCTCTTCTCTACAATGTATTTGCCAGAATGAAGCTATTCTGGATTACTTTTTCTACCCTGTTGACCACACCATGTTTTTATACCCCCCCCCCTTTATTAGCTTACTATCCTTTCAAGGTGGAGTACTTCCAAGAGATTATTACTGGTCCTATTCTCACTCCACATTTTGTCTGGGTGGTCACTTTGTTTTTGTGTCTTCCTTGCTACACATCATTTTGGGGTCAATTATGTCCTCTGAAAAGATATGTTGAAGTCCTCTCCCCCGACCCCTGTGATGTGACCTTATTTGGAAATAGGGTCTTTGCAGATTTGTAATCAACCTAAAATGAAGTCAAGTGAATTAGGATGGGCCCTAGTCCCGTGAATGACTGGTATCCTTACAAAAAAGAGGAAATTTAGATACAGGCACAAAGGACCAAATTCCATGAGAAGACATTGGCAGAGATTGGAATGATACATCTACAAGCTAAGGATTGCTGGCAACCACCATAATCTAGAAAGAGGCAAGGAAGGATCCCAGAGCCTTTAGAGAAAGTATGGCTTTGCTGACACCTTGATTTTGGACTTTTGTCATCCAGAACTATGAGATAATAAATATATGTTTAAGCCACCAACTTTGCACTACTTTGTTATGGTAACCCTAGCAAATATACTAATATACGGATAATTTTCAAATACATATGGTCAGCTCATAACAGTTTATCAAACTTGAGACCTGGATGTCTAACAGTCTAATGAGAAAAGGCACTAGGAACCACTTAAATCCCTCAGTAATTCTCAAACAGCAAATATCTTACATTTCTTCCCGAACCTCTTCTGTATCTTGTTTTTTTCTAAATCTTAAATAATGATGCTGCTATCCATGCAGTCTGTCAAGCTAGAAACCTTTTTATTATTTCCAAGACCTTACACCACTCCACCCTTGACACACAGCAACTACCCTTATGGTAAAACCTAAAATAACTGTCCTTTGTTGTCTCCATTTCATCTGCTTCCCTCTCTTTTGAACTCAGACCAATCAAATTTTTGTTTCACACATCGGGTTTTACTCTCAAGTTTATGAACTAGTAGTAGATCAATAAAATATAACTACATATGTAAAGTGACTTCCCATTTGAAGCTTTGTCAAGTGAAGGTTCATTTTCCCATACAACCTCTCTTCTCTAGGGTTATGAAAGTGGAGAAGGATCCTGCTTTGTGCTTATAACCAAGTTTGTCTCACAAATGCTTTGTTGACTGAGGGGACCTACCAGCGTGATGGAAACAAAGTTATCCAATGTCTCCATCTTAGTTCAAATGGTATTGCCATCATAGCTTACACACAACACACACACACACACACACATACGCACACACGTGAGTGCACAAGCATTTTCATTATCTTCATACACCATATCTCATAATAAAAAAGAGGAGCATAAGAAAAAAGGAGGAGAAAATTCAGCCTTAGAGTTTTCATAATCTCTTGGTGAGTTCACAGTATCTTAAGGCACTCAACACACAACAATGAAGGCTGATATTCTGTATGTGTGGATTCCAATTTTATTCTATATATTAAGTCCTCCCTGTGAAGTCTGCTATTTAGCTACCTAGCATCATTTCTCTGTTTCCTCCCTACAATTAAAAAAAAAAAAAAGCTTATGTTACCAAGACTCTCATTACAGACACAATTAGCTATGTGGTATAGTTTTCACAGTAAAACATAAGTGGAAGCCTGATAAGTATTCTTGAAAAGTTTTGTCTTCCTTATATGGATGCCTCTCCATTTCAGTTCTTTCTTTATCCTTCTTTGAACAAGGATAGGAAGCTGGAGATGGAGAAGCATGAACTGATCTCGAGGTCATGAAGTGGTAATTCAGATGAAAGCCACACTGAGAATGGCAGAAGCAGCCAGGACCATGACTGGCCTCATGCAGGCTTCTGATGATGGGGAAAAAAGAGAACTTACCTGGTTAAGTCATTGTCATCAGTCTTCTTCTGTGGCTTTATTATTACATTGGGAGCTATAGCCCATAGAAAGTTCTAACACTATCTAACTGGAGAAACAGTGGGAAATATATTAATCAAAACTGATTTTACTCCAAATCTCTATCAGCTAATTGGGAGAGTTCAGAACAAACACTAGGCTTGAAAACTACCACAGCAACTTTTACCTAATTTCACAGCTATTTCTCACGATCTCTGTGAGGCTTCTCCTGATTCCCACAGAAAGTTAATGTTACAATCCAAGGCAATATTCATGGTCTTATTTCCCTGTCTGTTTCCTCTGAGAACTGTAAATTTTTTAAGGCCATAATATTGCATTTGTCTTTGAATTTGAGGCAGATAAGCAAATAAATGGATAAGTGAATAAAAGTAAAAATGCATAAATGATGGGTGAATGGATGTTCTGCGAAAGCAATGAAGGAACAAAAATAAATCTGAAAGACACACCATTAAAACAGTAAGTATACAGTGATTTTTAAATTTCTACTATGATTGGAGGTTTTTCCCTACTTTTATATGTTGAAACAATTAATAACAGCAACATCACACATATGTACCTCTCACTGACAAAGTAGGATAGAGAAATACTGACAAAGACAAACAGAAAAGATTTTCTGTGGATTTTCACTACCTGAACTCAGTTGTACTATTAAATCTTAATTGCTGCAATTTTAACGGTTTTAACAATACTTGTAAGAATTATTCAAAAGCATCATAACTGTCAAAGTAACTGAAAATGTCTTGCAAGGAAACCAGTTTGGTGAAAGGCACTAGGTGATTAGAAACACATATACACGAAATCACAGTTTGTTGTGATTTTCCAAGTAATCCTTCACTAATCAAGACACACAAGGTGGAAGTCACCATCTTTTATTAAACTAACTGTGTCTACCCACACACATCAGCAACTAAATTGGAGTGTCTGTATATGAATCTCATTGCAGCATTACAGAAAACGTTTTCTTCCCTCTCACTGTTTTAATAATACAAACTACTGTCACACAATATACAGAATTTCTTTACAAACACGATGTCTATTTTCTATGACAAAGTCTGAGTTGTAACACAGAGCCAAATTTATTGGTATTTTTGTCAGTTAAGGAAAAGGTTAGGAAAGAAATGTAAGAAAAATAAATTTGAGGAGCGCCTGGGGGTGCTCAGTCAGTTAAGCAACAACTCTTGATTTGGGCTCAGGTCCTGATCTCAGCTTCCTGGGACTGAGCTCCACATCAGGCACTGCACTCAGCAGGGAGTCTGCTTCCCTCTCTCCTGTCCCCAACTCTTGCACACTCTCTCACTCTCTCTTTCTAAAACAAATAAAAATAATATTTTAAAAAGAAAAATAAATATGATCTACAACAAATATAACTTTAAAGAGAAGAGATCCTAATCACAGATGGATGTGGGTTTGAGCATCAGTTGAGTGAGTTCCCTCTCTGAGTCTCAGTTCCATCATTGTAAAATGGATGGTAAAACCTATAGGTGGATTCTAAGGGTAAGGACATAATGGAAATAGAGTACTACTACCCTTTTAAGTAGTCAACACTAAATAAACTAAAGTTATCATTAGTACTAATTATTTTAAAAAGTAGTTATGTTAGCCCAACTACAACATCTAGAAAACAAATTTAAAGCAAATTTTTATATTCTAAATACAAACACTAAGCAAATGTTGACATGGCCCAGTCTGGTGACATGACTTATTTGGCTGCCTCTCTCAGTATTCACTTTGCACTTGTGATCTTGTTCTGGCACCAACACTTAGGCTCTGACAGAACCAACTAGACATATTCCTTAGGCTTATAATAAGCATAAAAAATTATCTTTGTGAGACTTTGTGAAATTATAATGAATTTATCTTTGCAACCAATATTCCAGGAACTTTCCTTGGGGGAAAGTAGGGTATACCTACTTATGAGAAAATGGCCCAGAGATAAATACTTTCTTCCTAAATAAGAAATATATATGTAAATATATGTATTTATTTATATATGTTATATATTTATGTTATGTAATATATAAATATATATTTTATATTTCTACCATACATATACATTTTTATGTATATGTTACATATTCATTATATGTAAACATACATATTTATATATTACATAACAAGGATTAAAAATTTAGTCATTGGATTTTTGATAAAGCTCATAACAGAAGTAGATAGTTAACTGTTCTTTCCTTGGTTAATAATGGTTTGTGATATACTTCATTATTTATTTATTTATTTATTTATTTATTTATAAGATTTTATTTATTTATTCATCAGAGAGACAGAGAGAGGCAGAGACACAGGCAGAGGGAGAAGCAGGCTCCATGCAGGGAGCCCGACGTAGGACTCGATCCCAGGACTCCAGGATCACACCCCGGGCCGAAGGCAGATGCACAACTGCTGAGTCACCCACATGTCCTAACCCTTAATCTTTTTGTATCACAACATTAACCAGGCTTGAAATCTCTCTTTATTTTAAATTTAATTTAATTTTATTTAAATTCAATGAACATATAATGTATTATTCGTTTCAGAGGCAGAGTTCAATGATTCCATTTGTATACAACACCCAGGACACATTACATCACTGCCCTCCTTGATGCCCTTCACACAGTTACCCCATCCCCTCACCCACCTCCCCCTAGCAACCCTCAGTTTGTTTCCTATTAGTATTAAGAGTCTCTTACAGTTTGTTTCCCTCTCTGATTTTGTCATTTTATTTTTTCCTCCCCTCCCCTATGATCCTCTATTTTGTTTCTTAAATTCCACTCTTAATAAATATCTAAAAAAGAATATATTTGAGGTAAACCAAACCTATGAGATAGTAGAAAAAAATACAATTATCACAGCACCATTAGTATAGTTATAACATTTCTTTTCAAGAAAGAGAAAAACATGAAGCTTAGTCTTGAGTATCAGCTTTTAAGCCTGAGATGAGATAGCTCACAAAACTCATTTATGGCAGACTTTAATCTAATGGACTCCAAATACGTGTTTTCTTCTCCTCATACCCTGTATCCCACTGACACAACAAAAATGTGGCTGTTGTTAAATTAGAAACAAATCCATAACAGTACTGAAATCAAGAAACAGTGCTTACATCAGACAAAGCATTTTTGGAAATTTCTAAACATCAAAAGCATATTGGATCTGATGACAGGGAAACCAATACGGGGGAAACTACAAAATACAACATCCAAAAGAGAAGGCTGCCACAAGATAAAAGTCAATTTTGCCAGAGTGTCTGGGGAAGAATCCAAGAGCATCATAAACCCAAACTGATGGGGTATTTATCACCAAGATTATCACTGTGCTAGCTGTCTGACCACACATGGCACTGGGACCTCGTTTTTCCTTCTCACACACATACACAACAGCTGCCCAAAGACAGAAAATAATGCCTGAGGAAATGCTTTTTAAAAAATTATTTTTATTAAGTATAATTAACATACAGTGTTATATTAGTTTCAAGTATACAATATAATGATTCAAAAATTCTATACATTTCTCAGTGCTCATCAAGGTAAGTGTACTCTTAATCCCCTTTATCTATTTCTCCCATCTTCCACTCCCCTTCCCTCTGACAACCATCTGTTGGTTTTCTATAGTTTAAGAATCTATTTTGTTTTTCTCTGTTTTTTTCATTTGTTCATTTGTTTGGTCTCTTAAATTCTACCTAAAAGTGAAATCATATGTTATTTGTCTTTCTCTGACTGACTTAATTCACTGAGCTCATTCCTTCTAGGTGCATCCATGTTGTTGAAGAAATGCTATTAAAGTAGATAATCTCCCTGAGGAGCGTTCCTAGCATGAGCACCCAGGACAGGGAGGGAAGTATAATAAAGTTTCAGGAAAATTTCAAGACTACAAAAGCCACTAAAGACTAAAGAAAAGAGACCCCACTGCTAGTGAAATATACTAAAGTCCACTGAAAAATAAAATATATATTTTACAGATTGTACCTACAATCTAGAGTTTGCTCACCTGCTCTCCACCCACACACCAGATAAAGCCTGAAACAGGCCTTATCCTCCCTCACAAATCCCTCCTCAGGGGTTCTTTCAGGGCCAGGTCCCTAGGTAAACAAATGTACTCACTTCACCAACTTCCCCTGAGCATCTGTCACTTTATCTGCAAAAACTGGCCAATATGTTGTTATAAGGACTATTCTGAATTTGCAAAATAAAATTCAGAGTCTGGCATATTGTAAGCACTAAATCAATGGCAGGTATAATAATAATAGTAACAACAATAGTAATATACAGATCCAATTATATAATATGAAAAAAATGAATGATATTCTCTTTATTATAGGCACTTAAAAGGAGTAAATGTTTCTCAGGATTTTCTTTAATTCTGGTTAATTGATATTGATGAATTCAAATCTCTTTTATGTCCAACCATTGAAAATAAGAGAGTTAAAATTTTGCAAAAGCAAAAGACATACAAAACATTCATTTACAAAAAATAAAATATACATTATCATTAGCTAATTAATGGCCCTAATGTTTTCATTTTATATCTGACATTACCCAGGCATAATGTCTTTTGGCTTCAAAAAACTATGGGAAAGAAGAAAGAAAAGGAATTGAGGTTCATATTTTTTTTAAATATATTTTTTAGGGCACCTGGATGGCTCAGTGGTTGAGCGTCTGCCTTTAGCTCAGGTCATGATCCTAGGGACCTGGGATGAGTCCTGTATCAGACTCCCTGCAGGGTGCCTGCTTCTCCCTCTGCCGGTCTCTGCCTCTTTCTGTTTCTCATGAATAAATAAACAAAATCTTTAAAAAATATATATGTATATATATTTTTGAAGGCAATCTTATTTTGGTCTATTCCTCTACAATAAGGTCATAAAAATGTGTATGTTGATATTTTTCATGAATTTTAAAATGTCTCAAATCAATAAAAATAGAAACCTTTTTGGTAATGATTCAAAGAGAAAAGTATTATTTTACCTAAATCCTAGCTATATGAAAAGTAAGTTAAAATTAGGCCTATATTATGAAACATATTTCTGAAAGAATTCAATGACAATCATGTGTTTGCTAGTAATACAACAGGACTACATATTTTTTTCTGAAGATAGAAATTGCATTCTTCACTTGTTATGATAAGCACTGGGTGTCATATGTAAGTGATAAGTCACTAAATCTACTAAATAAATCACTAAATAAATCACTGAATTCTACTCCTGAAGCCAGTATTACACTATATGTTAATGAATTAGAATTAAAAAAAAATTGGAGAAAAGAATTGCATGCTTATTGGTTAAAACTAGTGAAAAATTACATTTCTGGTTAAATGATAGAAATTAACACAAGACAATTATAATAAGATAGCTTTTGTATTTACAATTTCCTTTACCTATTGATTTCTAGAAACCTTGAAAATTACCTGTGACAATTATCTTATTTATAAATACCCTATTTATAATATTTCTGAGATAGTAAAACTTGAAACTAATGCAATTTATCACTTTAATTAAATTAATCAAGGGCTCAGCAATATTTGTTATTATTAAAACTTTCAAAATACCCAAAACCGGGGATCCCTGGGTGGCGCAGGGGTTTAGCGCCTGCCTTTGGCCCAGGGCGCGATCCTGGAGACCCGGGATTGAATCCCACGTCGGGCTCCCGGTGCATGGAGCCTGCTTCTCCCTCTGCCTGTGTCTCTGCCTCTCTCTCTCATTCTGTGTGACTATAATAAATAAAAATTAAAAACAAAATACCCAAAACCTAATCCTTTTGTCTTCTATTTATTCCCCAAATCATTATTTAGGCCAAACTCAGATGATGTTCTAGGTAATTTGAAAAATAACAAAATAATAATTACATTTTAATATTTGGACAGTATATAGTCAGAAAAAAACTTTAGAGATTATTTTTCACATTACATTTCATAATGTTTTTAAAGTACTGGAGTCTTTTCTTTTAAAAATAAAATACACATATATATTATACAGAAGTCATGTATATCAAAAGTGGAATTTTTTCCATTAATTCTTGGAGATGGACTTGGAAACCTGCCTGCTTGGAAACTCTCATCCCATCTAATTTCCTCCAACAACAGCCCTTGGAGGTCATCCACAGAGTCCCCAGACTCTAAGGAGCACTTTGGAAAACAACTAATATAATCAAATCATTATTTTACAGATAAAGGATATTGACTTCAGCGAGGAAAAATTACATGTCCAAATTTTTTATGTCTACCCACTCATTCTTATTAATTTTATGAGAATTTAAATGTTTTGTTGAAAAATAATATTTCAAACAAAAGTACTTCTTCTAAGAGATCAGAAAATATAAATAAGCATAAATAAGACTATTGTCCACAATTCTCACTAACAAATAAGTAATCTTGTCATATATCATTTGCAACATTGATAGCTAATTACTCCAAATGACAAAGAGATCAGTTATGCTTCCTTTATCATGGTGGGAGATGCAAGATATGCTAATCTGAACATGTTATCCTGTATGCGTAAAATTTTACTAATGTGGTAGGGTTTTTCCTTCACCCTTGTAGGGCATGTATCTTAGCAAAGCCATCAACATAATAGTCACTTCCTCACCTAGTGTGATCAGCTTTATGTCATTATTCTAACAGTGGTCCAGGTCTTTTTAGATCTTATCGTGACAGAGCGTGGAAAAGTTAACATAGCTTTATGATAAGACTGTCCATTCTAAATGAATGAAAAATGTTTCTGAACCAACTAAACATCAGCAAAATGGTGGGACAGGCAACTCTGAAGCTCAAAAACTGAAAACTTTTTAAAACTATCAGAATCTATCTACTGGAAATCTGCAAGATAAGCATAGGTTTAGAATCACCAGATACTTTACCAGGAGAAAGCAGGAGGTCTTTGTGGCTCAAATCAATAAATTAATCTTATTCCTTAAGAAATTATATTTAAAAAACTAAACTTAAAACTAGCAGAAAGAAGAAACTAAGATATGAGCAAATATAAACAATATAAAGAATGAAAAAACTAGAGCATCAACAAAACCAAAAGTTGTTTTTCTTTTTCTTTAAAATATCAACTGTAAGCCTTTAATAGAATGAGAGGGGGAAAGACAAGAATTGTATTGATAAGATAGAAATGAAAGGGACATCTCTACCAACCTTAGAGAAATAAAAAAGATTTTTAAATAATACTATAACAACTGTATGCCAGAAATTAGATAACTTAGATGAAATGGACAGATTCCTAGAAATATAGAAACTACCAAAACTGACCTGGGAATCAACAGAAAATCTCATAGACATATTATCAAGAAAAGAAAAAATGAGTAATCCCAACATGTAAAACCCATAACCAGAAATAGATTAACTAGTGAATTCTTTAAAAAATAAATAATTAAAAGAATTATTAATACCAATCCTTCTCAAACTGCTCCAAAAATAGGAGGTAACAGTTTCTGATTCAGTGAGGACAGCATTATCCTGCTACCAAAACCAAAGACATCACAAGAAAACTACAAACATCCCTTATTAATATTGCTATAAAAACTCTCGGGGGATCCCTGGGTGGCTCAGCAGTTTGGCGCCTGCCTTTGGCCCAGGGCATGATCCTGGGGTCCCAGGATCGAGTCCCACGTCGGGCTCCCGCGGCATGGAGCCTGCTTCTCCCTCCTCCTGTGTCTCTGACCCTCTCTTTCTCTGTGTGTCTATCATAAATAAATAAAATCTTAAAAAAAACTCTCAAAAAATTATAGAACAAAGAATATAATAGCATATTAATAGGATTATATACCAGGAAAAAATGGGATATATTCCAGGAATGCAAAGGTGTTTCAACATATGAAAATCAATCAGTGTAATAGGACACTGTAATAGAAGGGAGGGAAAAAACACAGGTGATCATGTCAACAGATAAAAAAAGAAGCAGTTTGCAAAATCTGACAATCTTCTGATAGAAACATTCAGTAAAACAGAAGTAGAAAGGAATTTCCTCACCATTATAAAAAGTACATATGAAAAAGCCACAGCTAATATAAAAATCAATTATGAAACACTGAAAGCTTTCTCTATTAACTCTCTAATATATCAACAAGAAAGGATGCCCACTTTCACATCACTTCTATTTGACATTTTACTAGAAGTCCTATCCAGAATAATTAGGCAAGAAAAATATGCAAAGGCATCTAATATAAACTATCTCTATTTACAGGTGGAATGATCTTATATGTAGAAAGCCCTAAAAGATTCCATATAAAATCTGTTAGAGCACATAAATTCTGTAAAATTGTAGATTACAAGAACAACACAAGAATCAGTCATATATTGGAGCACCTGGGTGGCTCAATGGTTGAGCATCTACTTTTAGCTCAGGTCATGATCCTGGGGTCCTGGGAGCCTGCTTTTCCCTAAGTATCTCTGCCTTTCTTTGTGTCTCTCATGAACAAATAAAATCTTAAAAAGAAAATAATCAGTTGTATTTCTGTACAGTAGCAATAAACAATATGAAAGGATATTAAGAAAACAATTCATTTACAATGCTACCCAAAAGAATAACATACCTAGTAATAAATTTACACAAGAAAGTGCAAGTGTTGTACATTGAAAACTGAAAAGCACTATTGAAAGATATGACAAATATCTAAATAAATAAAGTCATGCTATGTTCAAAGAGTAGAAGACTTAATATTATTAAATGGCAGTACTTGCCAAAACTATTGATTCAATGTAGGGACTGTCAAAATCACAGCTCTTTTATCGTGGATATGGAAAATCCAATTTTAAAATTCATTTTATTTGCAAAGTACTCAAATAGCCAAATAATCTTGAAAAAAGAAGAACAGATTGGAGAATGTACACTTCCCCACTTTATTTTTTTGAGATTTTATTTATTCATTCATGAGAGACACAGAGACAGAGAAAGGCAGAGACATAGGCAGAGGGAGAAGCAGGCTCCATGCAGGGAGCCCAACGTGGGACTCGATCCCAGGTCTCCAGGATCACGCCCTGGGCTGAAGGCAGCACTAAACCACTGAGCCACCCAGGCTGCCCTTCCCACTTTAAAATTTACTACAAAACCACCCCTATCAAAACAGTATGGTATAAGAATAAACTTATAGATCAGTGGAATGGAATTGAGTCCAGAAATAACCCCATCCTGTGGCCACCTTATTTTCAACACGACTGCTAAGACAATTAAATGGAGAAAGAGCTGTCTGTTCAACCAATGGTGCTAGGATAACTGGGTTCTACATGCAAAGGAATGATACTGAACCATACACACACACATGCACATGCACACACACAACTTACAATAGATCAAAGGTCTAAAATTGAGAGTTAAAACTATAAAATCTTACAAGTAAACATAAGGACAAATCTTCATTACCTGGATCTTGGCAGTGGTTTCTTTTTTAATTTTTAATTAATAAATTTTTATTATTAATTTTTAAAGATTTTATTTATTTGAGAGAGAGAGATGATGGTCACACAGCTCTGTGAACACACTGCATGGAGGTCATGTGAATTGTATCTGAATAAAGCTGTTTTATAACAAAACAAAACAATAGCCTTTGTGAGACGCAGCAAGTTTGCCTAAGTTATCAGATCTCCCTTTAATTCTTATAAACTCTGTAGAATTACTAATATAACTCATCTCTGTAGTTGGCTATTTTTTTACTGCCTTTTTCCCTACCTCACTGCATGATTTTTCTGCTTCTCTACTTAGTAGTCTCCAAGCATTTTTGATTACGTAATCATCAGCAAGTTATATTCTGCATGAACCCTTAATATAAAAAAGTACATGTATTCATTAATAAAATATGTTCATGTACTATTGTGCCACCATGTGATATATGTTTTTAAAGTACTATGAAAATACACATTTAAAAATACAATTTTGAAACGTTAATAACTTATTATTATTCTTTTTATACTCTTAAATTGTGTTATGCAATCCACCCACATAGTACGTAAAAATGATAGAATTCCCAGCATGCCCTGCTACCTCATATTTCCTTGTAATTCGTTTTGGAAGAGAACTATACTTTTCATAATGTCCTGTTACACTACCAGCTCACACACACCTGTATAAAGATGCAAACACGTGTGTGCACAAGAATTTCTTGCCAGAGTAAATCTTTGGCATTTGCATTCTTTGTTTACCAGGGTACTGGGCGATGAGAGCAAGGTATTTAAGAACATCTGTCAACCTCATGGAAATACATATGAGAATAAAAGTCCAGTCCTCTAGGTGGTTGCTATATGTCATTTAAAAAGGAATACATAAGGCAACTTTGTGCTATTATTCAGAATAACCTCTATCAAAATTTAGGATAAGTCAATGTTGATGATTGCCTTTTCACATACCACCCTGTCTGCCTTATAATTGTCTACAATTCTTCAAAATTCTGGCAGTTCTTGTTTTGTTCTGGTGATTGAGTTTTCCCCTTTATCATCTTTGCAGTGATAAATTTGGAAAGGATGCGTTGAAAGCTATTATAAGAAGTTATTTTGACCAAAAGTCATAACTATTTCTTTATAGTTAAACATCTCCAACTCTGTGAATTCCTTCAGAGCAGTTCCCATGCCTTATTCACCTTTTATCCTCAGTTTCCAGGACACTGGCTTGATAAGTACCAGGTTTCCAGTAAATGCTATGATTTGCTCAATCAGTTCTACATCAAGGATTTGGCCAGTTTGTGTTTTTTTTAACATAAACATATTGTAATTGAATGACTTTGGGGAAAGTTTCACATATCACTGTGCATTGGTCTTATTTTGTTTTTTTCTTATTAAAAAAAGGATTTGGCCTGATGATATCCAAAATACTGTTCATCTCTGAGCTGGTCACATCTGGTGAGACAGCAAACTAAAATGGTACATCTCACACCAAATGGTTGCAGCTACTCAACTATAAATACAAGACTGCCACAGATTAAGGAAGGCACTCTTGGCAATCAGATTCATATAGAATTGGTAGATATGCAACATGAACTCATCAAGAATAAATCTGTTGATGAAAATGAAATGACAAAACTTAGACAAAACTAGATGATGTTTTATTTGTCATATTGATCAAGAAAATCCTTCTTCTGGCAAATAATGACTTTGGATCCAGTAACCAGTAATGTTTGTCATTAATTAAAAGAAATATGCTAAGACAGGCATATGGGGAGTAAAAAAAATGTCAATTATCTCAAGATCCCCAAGTACACTAAACTACCATAAAGTTGTTTTTCTACTATTAGATTGAAGGTGAAAACATCTTGAATTATATCTCTCAATTCCTTGCCAGAAAGAGCTATCTCACTGGTTAAACTTTTGGATCAGTGGTTTAATTAGTACCCTCATACAAGCCCTATAATTTCTAGTTTCTAATCTACTACATCCAACATGCCAGCAAATGTGATTTAGTAACCAGAATTCTCCTTTAAAAGATCAAAGAAACACTTCCATCTAACTCATTGCAATACACTTGTCAACTTTGAATCTTTATTTTGGCCCTTGATAATCAAACAATTGTAATAAACTGTGTTCGATGCATTTAGGAAACTGTTCATATATTGTTTGTTTGTTTTTACTTCCAGGCAAGGAACTCTTAGAGTGACTCTTAAATCTGCTTAATTTGAGGCATATGACATTGAGTCCTTTGGTTTGGATAGTTTGTCACTTCTATTAACTTAAAATTTCTACCATGAAACAGTTTCCTCTTTCTAGCAACATAATGATCTAAATATTCCCTTAAAATTCTACTAAAGATAAGATTTTGAATAGCTGGTATGAAAAAGAAACAATGTTTTGCTGAATTGTAAAGAGAAATATCAGGCCAAGTGTAAAGTGAAATTAAGAAATCAAAGAGAGGGACGCCTGGGTGGCTCAGTCGGTTAAGTATCTACCTTCGGTTAAGCATCTGCCTTCAGTTCAGGTCATTATCCCAGGGTCCTGGAATCAAGCTGCACATTGGGCTCCCTGCTCAACAGGGAGTCTGCTTCTGTCTCCCTCTGCCCATTCCCCCACTTGTGCGCGCTCTCTCTTTCTCTGTCAAATAAATAAAATCTTTAAAAAAAGAAAAAAGAAATCAAGGAGGAAGAGTGCTAAAGTCAACTTTCATTGTGAAGGTATTTTCCTAAGTTCAGGGAACTTGCACCTCCATTTTGAGGACATCTCAGGGCACAGAAGAAGGGAAAGCCTAGAACCCAATACCACAGACCCTTATGTTGAACTAGAACTCCAAATAGTTATCACCCAGCATGAAGTAAATAATCAATTAGTCTGCTGTGTGGAATGTAAATGATTAGTTAGCATCTCCTTGTCCCTGTCTTCAGCTTGTGTAAAATGTTAAAGGGAGAAATATTCCCTGAAAATGTGGAAATATAAGCAGGACCCATCTGTATGAGTTTGCAGGGCAACTACATGACCTGCTTAATCATAAAATTCTCAGAAAATTTATTTTAAAATAATTCTGAGTTGAAGGTACTCCCAAGACCTCAAAAATTCTCCCGGATAAAGTCCCACCACAAATTATCTGCACATACACATACACACACACACATGCATACAACACAGTATATGAGTACACATCACATGATAAGTGAAACCAGGAAATAAAAATAGAGTATAATAAAAACTAGAGAGACTTCATGTACTGGAATTGAGACAGACCAAAAACAAGTAAGTTCAATGTATGTCAATGTCTTAAAAGTACAAGCAAAATCAAGAGATTATGGAAGTTGCCCAAGTAGTTCTTAAATAAACAAACTGACATTCTAAATATAAAAATTAAATGATTAAAAATTTTAAAATTCACTGGAAGTGGCTAACCAGTACATGACCAAGCTGAGGTGATTAATCAGCAGTCAGATCAAGCTAAAGTGACAATTAGCGATCTTGAAAATACAAGCAAAAGAAAAATCTAGTATGCACTCCAGAAATAAAAGATTTGGAGAATATGAAATAGAGATATGGAACATGGACTATGATGTGGAGATAGATATATGTCTAATCATAGTTCCAGAAAGAGAACAAAGAAAGGATGAGAGGAAAGAAATAATCAGCTATATTATAATAGAATTAAGAGTATCATCATTCTGTGCATCACTAATTAATAAGGAGTCCAGGATATAGTCATTAATGGCTATATCACAACATCACACAAGGAGAACCATCCAGTTATTAGATGTCTCCTGATGAAAGTATCCAACACTTCTTGTATAGAAGTTGCCAAACTTAAATCAAAACTCAAAATATAGCATTTAGTTTATAAGAAATACAGGGAAGAGAAGATAATTAAATTCTACATGCTGTTACACCAATAAATACATTTCAAGGAAAAAAGACATAATGGGGATTTATAGATGAAGAGCAAATTTAGATCTAAAATCAACCAAATACAATGTATGGAGCATATTTAAGATCTAATTATAAAGAAAAATACAAAAAAGTTCATATATCATTTTAAAATGGCTCTATTTAGCAAAATTGTATATACCTCTCACCATTCTATGCAATAGCAATACCCCTTGTAGAAATATATACTGAAAGTAAACTGGTGAATATACAAAAGGACTTATACAGAATACCATTAATTGGAAGAATAACTGAAAAAGCATAGATTGGAAATACCACAAATATTTGTCAATATTAGAATGGATGAATAATTAGTAGCATATTAAAAGAACAAAATGCTTTCCAATTATAAAAAAGAATGAAGATATTTCTGTACATGACTGTAAAGTGATGTCTAGAATATAGTATTAAAAAACAAAAGGATAAAAGGTACAGCATAGAGATTATAATCAATGATATTATAATAGCTTATGGTGAGAGATGGTGGCTACATAGTAAGCAACAGCATAACATTCAGACTTGTCAAACACGTGGACTTGTACACCTGAAATTAATATAACACTGTGTGTCAACTCTACTTTAAAAAAAAAAGTATGATATGCTACAATTTACCAAGGAAAGGCAAAACAAGACTATGTACATGTATTTTTAATATATCATATACATAGAATACATTTCATATGTGATATATTAAAAATAAATGGATAAACTATAAACCTAAGTGACAACAATTGGGGTTATTGGGTGGAGAGAATAGGACAGTAGTTAAACTTTTTCAGGGTATCTTGTTTAGTATATTCAACTTTGGGATCATGTAGAATTAAATTAAAAGCAAGCAATTTCTTTTTTTTAAGATTTATTTATTTATTCATTCATGATAGACAGAGAGAGAGAGAGAGAGGCAGAGACACAGGCAGAGGGAGAAGCAGGCTCCATGCTGGGAGTCGGACGCAGGACTCGATCCCAGGACTCCAGGATCACGCCCCGGGCCAAAGGCAGGCGCTAAACCGCTGAGCCACCCAGGAATCCCCAAAAGCAATCAATTTCTAAAACTCCAAAATAAAAGGAAACAAATGAACTTACATGTATATCCAGTTAGTGGCATAACCACACAGGGATTAAAGATTTCAAGTTATTTAAATCATGATAATTTGACCAAAAAAAAAAAAAAACTCTGCAAACAAATTTAAGCTATTTTCAGTAACCATTTTCTTGGTGGAGGTGTTGGTTTTGTTATTCTGAGACTGTTGTGTGTCTGTTGTGGATAAAACAAATGAGAGACTATGTGAGCTGTGACATGCTAATGTTATGATTCCTGGTGTCTTCAGGAACCAGTATTTGCAACACAGGAGAAAAGAGACATGGATGGAAGATGGAAGAGGTTAATAAAAATCCTGGTTCTAGTTGTTAACAAAAGTATCAGTGAGAACTCATTCTGTATTTCATATATATATATGTAGTATATATATGATCATATAAAAGGAATATATAAAACTATGTACTTTATAAAATTATATATGGTTTATATACATATGTAAGATATAGGTATTTATTTGTTGATTATTGTATCCATTATTATATGAATTATACATTATAACATATCTACTAATGCATGTTAAATAAAAGAGCCTAGGAAGAATGGCAACAATTTCTCATTCAAAGGAACTAGAAAGAACAAAAAAGAACAATTTAAACATCAGTAAAAATAACTTCAATATTGCCCATTGGAGGATACTAGTGAATCACCTGCCTAATTTTAAATTGTATTTTGTCTTAGTGTTCCCCTTTTCATCAGTTTTTTTTAAGATTTTATTTATTTATTAATGAGAGACAGAGAGAGGTAGAGACATAGGCAGAGGGAGAAGCAGGCTCCACACAGGGAGCCGGATGTGGGACTTGATCCCTGGACCCCAGAATCACGACCTGAGCCAAAGACAGATGCTCAACCACTGAGCCACCCAGGCACCCCTTTATCAGGTTTTCAAATTAATAATGTTATAGTCACTTCTGCTTGTCCATTTAACAATAATAAAGTACCATTTAAAGACAAAGTGCTCATTTTTGCAAACATGTTTTTATCTCTTAAACACAAGTCATGGGCAAAATTCATGCCTAAATTGATAGATATGGTATTTGACTAGAATAATTGTGGTATTATTACTGTTTTCATTGTTCAAAGAAGAGAATGGATGTTTGGAGAAGATAATACTTAGTCAAAACTAAGTATGTGCTAATGTGAAAATCAGTCATGCCATCTTAGTTTTCCCCTCAAACACCTTAATACCACTCAACAATAAACATGTTTATATTTCTGACAGCTACCTTTAAAGTAAGAAAAAGTTTTTACATCCCTCAAAATCTTCATCCTTAATTATAGCCAATAAATAATATGCTTAGCATTTTTATATACTAGAAAAATATAGTTTTATTGGTAACAATTATATTCAACCTTATAAATAAAATTATTTTAAGCAAAGCTGCTGAAAAGTAATCATGCTTTTTATATGAATTTATTATTAAGAGAAATTTATATTAGGATATAGCAAAAGTTTCTAGTCAATTTTTTTACTAGTTCCAATAGATATATTTATATGAAAATAGTATGGAAAAAATTAGAATACAGAAGATTAATTTTGAAAACTTATTTTGGACACATTTTTTCTGCTCTTTACCACATATGAAGTGAACTAACTTCTTGGATACTATAGGACATATCAAATTAACCTTCCCTTTTCCCTGGCTCCCCTCCAGTATTACTAGTATTTCACTCAACCTCATTCTTGTAACTCTTGGAGTGTAAATTATTTACAGCTGTAGACATCTTCCAACACTATAGCAATGACCAGGTTCAAAATTTAAGAGAGAAACTCAACCCGATTCCTTTGTCTTGATACGTTTTTCTAGTTGTGAAGAGATCATTTCCAGAAACAAAACAAAAGAAAACTTCTGTTCTTCTAAAAGAACTTCTTTTACTCTGGAAGAAGTTCTTTTAGCAAATGATATAGTTTTTGAGTGCATGCTGATACTGATTCAGTCCTTTCCTTTGCTTTGTAATTTTTCTTCTAGATCCCATGTTTCATGGTCCATGTCCCAGGAATCAGAACTCTGACATTCAATTGCCCCTTTTCCACTTACCAAAAAGCTTTAACTCCTTTTTCCAGACTCATATCAGTGTGGTCTCTCAGAAAATTTTGGTGATGTATTTTGCATCTCTTTTGTATTCCTTCTTTCAGAAATTTTTCTGTTAAACTATCGAGCTCTCTGGGAATGTGTACCAACTAGTTCTCCCAAAGAAAATAGTAAACCTATTCTTTTAATTAATCTGTATAGAATGACCAAGAAAAATCTGGCTACCCTCCAGTGTTAACATTCCTTCTTTCCTTGGACTGGACAAATTAGTTCTAAATCTCAATTTCCAAATAAACATAAAATTAATATTTTGATTCGTTAAGCCATTTTTCAAGAGATAGTATATATCAACAAATAATAAATGACTTGCTAAATAGTTTTGCTTTATTCTACCAAATTAAGAACAAAGTTATTCAGTTTCTTAGCTGTCCAGATTTTGCCCAAGTCTGTATAAAGTACAAAGCAAAATGGAAAGTTGGCCATAATGCCTATGGAGAGAAGCCAAACCAGACAGTTCAGGTCAAAAAGTAAAATTTTTACCCATTGCTTAAATATTAGAAGTTATTCACAGCTGCAGATAATTTGTACTCTACAAATTCTAAGAATATGGTGCTGAGTATGGTTCTGTTCTAATTATCTGGTTTGGCTGCTGATCATGACCAGCTTTTCAGGCATATTTCAAATTTTCCATTTCACCTTGTGCTGGCAACAGCAACAAAAAAATAGTAAAATAAATCTATTTGAACAAATCTTCATTCTGTTAAATAGTATTAGATTGTGTACAAGGTTCTGGTGAACTATGGCTTTGATAGTCAAGCCAATGTAGTCAAATTTGCAGTCAAGAAATCTCAGATCTTTGGCTGAAACCATGGGAGAAGAATTTAATTCTCCTCATTACGTTTTATTGTATTTTGTTACATTAATCTGTAACCTTCCAAATCAAAAAAACTGCATGGCAAAACAATAATTCTACAACATTATAAAACATAACAGACCTATTTACCATAAGAGACTCTGACAAGATGTTTAAGAACTAAGCATCTTGAAAATTCTTATTTCAAAATGGTGTGTGTGTGTGTTTATATTTCAGACTAAAAACTCATGTGCAGAAATATAAATTTCCCTCTTTTTTATGACTCAGTTTGACTTCCAGGTGACTTCAATTTTGACCCCTAATTCCACTGATAGTAGAAGTCTTTGATTTTTCCTAATTCAAGGTAATAGTCACTTTCAGGTTGAAAATTTATTCTGTTGGTAGATATCCAGATTTATTCACACCCACACGTCTGCTTAGCTCCAAAGCCCATGCTTCCCTGACATCACTAATGTTCTGCAGAGAAAGAGCTCCCATCACCCCTGTTTTACAAGTTTGCCCCATATGACACAAGCATTAAAACATGTATTCAAGATTTTTCTAAGTCTCCTCTCCTTTTCATTTTTATATGAGTTAGCTCTCAGGGAGCAAGGGGTAAAGAGGTGGTCATAAAGGTATGTGGCTTGCGTTCATCTCAATGGAGAGGTGAACACCTAACCCCTGAGCTATCTTCAATCATTGCTATCTTGTACCCTGACATACTACATCCCTGATAACTTTGGGAGTTTAGAAGTGGCACCTGTCATAGGTATCATTAGACCCATCCTGACTTTCCATACATCTTATCTTTTCTCATTCTGACACAAGGTGTCTTCTAAAGACTTCTTCCCTTTACAAGGCTTGGGAACACTTGGCTATTTTGACCACATCACCTTGGAGTATATCAAATTCTATAAAACTAACTTCAGGTACATTTGCCAAAACACCATCCCTCAGCCATTGATTATTTGAACAGATTTTATGTTTTGCCTCTTGTTATCTGGAAGGCCAGGCACAAAATCCCTATCTGTGAATCCCCCAAATCTATCACTTTCCTGGTTAGCTTTCTTCACCTACCAGCAATAATACCAATTAGGTCCCTTTGGAGCCATCCCTTCTAAGCTACTGATTAAACTTTTCTTTAATTCATAATAAAACAGTAAGTATTTTACAATATTAAACATTTTTTCCTTTGGTAGTGTAAAACTATGCTCAGTACTCTGGGTTAGGCTCTTAATTTTTAAAACAGGGCTTTTAAAAATCACAGAGAATCCTTTCCTCTTTTTACAAAGCCTGGATCTTATGAATCAAAATATATTTGGTTTCCTGAATGTGATTACAACTTTTCACTTGAGAAAAACCTTACGAAATTACCTAGACTTTCTTACAAAAAAAAATGTATTAGCCAACCCTTTAAGAGCAATGTACACAGAAAGGAACTATTTCTGACTAAGTAATAGGGTAATTACTGGGGTAAAAGAAATTGTCAACAAGCTTCCAAGTTTTGTTTGGGTAGAATATGATCTGGTTTGATTTTTACAACAGGCTGAATTACTAGCCACAATTCTCCCCTTCTCTAAAGTAGGAGTATGCATCTCCAGCTCTGTGCTGGCCTCACGGAGGCAGAGCACACTTCTCCAATCCCCTGTATTGGTCTTCACCATGCATCTTGCTTTATCCAGTGGAATATGGGAAGAAGTAGCATTCTGCCAGTGTTAAGCTTCAGAAGCATGAGTTATTTTTCTTGAGCTTCTGTCACTGCCATGGAAAGGGCTCTCCCTAAGTAATTGCTGGAACCAGAGATAAGATCTCAGAATTACTCCTTGATCATACCTGAGCCCAGCCCCAGAGTGGGTCCAAGCACAGTTAGACTTGCACCCAGGAGCAGAAAAGACAGATTGGGTGACCCCTAGCTGAGTTAGTGTTGAACGCCACTGAAATGTCCTGCCATCCGTTAGGCAGATAGCTACTGGTTGGAATGGGTAAATAGGGGAATTGTTTTCCTTGTATTGTATCAAATAGATTTAAAAGTAAAGGAAATTGAGGAAATTATGATTTTTAACATGCACCCCCCCCTTTTGGTAATATAATCAGACAGCCATTCACAAGAGTATTCAAAGGAACCATTCAACTGGTCAAATCTTCCATTAAATGCAGAAATACTCTTTTTAAAAGTCCAAGCAAGTTCCTATGGTCTTTGCTTTCAACCTCCTAGTCCAAAATCTCACCTGTTCAACTGGACTAATGTGATAGCCTCTAAATCATCTTCTGACACTCACTTTTATCACCATCTACCCCTTTCTAGTCTTTATGCTAATATTTTCAATGCAAATATAACCATATTGCTCCACAGCTTAAAATATGTCAATGCTTTCCCATTTGCTTTAGGAGAAAGACCAAACTGTTTCACATGTTCTACAGGGACCAGCATAATCAAGCCCCATTCTATTTCTTCAGCCTCAATCCTTGACCTCAGCCATGTTCAATAAACTGTAGCCACAACTCCTTTCAGTTCCTAGGACAGAACTTGCTTCTTTATGACTCAGAGACTTCACTTACCATTAGCCACAATCTTCTTGCCTATTGGCCAGTGAGTTCCTTGAGCCCATCCTCAGTGCCTCCATTCCAATGCCAACTCCTTAGTCTGGGTTCTTATTGAGATTAAAATCTGAGGGGATCCCTGCGTGGTTCAGCGGTTTGGCGCCTGGCTTTGGCCCAGGGCCCGATCCTGGAGTCCCGGGATCGAGTCTCTCGTTGGGGTCCGGGCATGGAACCTGCTTCTCCCTCTGCCTGTGTCTCTGCCTCTGTGTGTGTGTGTATCATGAATAAATAAATAAATAAATCTTTAAAAAAATAAAATAAAATCTGAGACAAAAGTTTGGAGGCAGTTAGGTTGTCTAGGGGATGATTCTAGGAGCAAGCATAGGGGCAGAGAGAGTGAGAGGTGAAAAACAAGATATGCTATGAACTAAATTTATCCCCCAAAAATCATATGTGGAAGCCCTAACCCCCAGTGTAATAATATTTAGAAATGGAGCCATTGAGAGGTAACTGGATTTAGATGATATCATGAACGTGGGGCCCTTATGATGGGATTAGTGCTTTTATAAGAAAGACACCAGGAACTTGCTTCCTCTTAATCTCTCTCTTTCTCTAACTCATAAGGACATGACAAGAAGGGGGCCATCTGCAAGCCAGAAAGAGGGCCCTCACTGGGGACCTGAATTAGCTTGCACCTTTATTTATGCACTTTCCAGCCTCCAAGAACTGTGAAAACTAAATGCTTGATTAAATCACTACTGAGTTGACTAATACAGGGTGCTGTCAAATTAAATTTTAATTACTGAAAATCTGGTAGGTTTTTAATAAGAATACACTTACCAATATTTTATTTTTGATTGGAGATTTAATTTTTCAGTTTTTTTAAGATTTATTTATTTATTTGAAATAAAAAAGAAATAATAAGAAAGAGAGGGAAAGAGTGCATACATATGCATGAGCAATGGGAGGGGAAGATGAACAGATTATCAAGTAGACTCCTTGCTCAGCGTGGAGCCTGATGCAGGGTGATCCTACATCCTGAGATCATGACCTGAGCCAAAACCAAGAGTCAGATACTTAATGAACTGAGCCACCCAGGTACCCCTTGATTGGAGATTTTAATGTCTTGTTTAAGAAATCCCTGTACTGCAGATATGTTATCTATCTACTAAAAGTTTTTTAATTTGGCTTTTTTTATTGTTGTTTTTTTATGAATGCCTGTAATCTACCTGGAGGTTTTTTAAAAATGTGAGATAAGAGTCCAATTTCATTTTCCCCCTTAGTGGTTATTTAACTCACTCTGGTAACAACCCCAACAAATTCATTTACATGCTGCTCCACAGTAATTTAGTTGTAATGTAAACCTTACCAGGTTGTTCTCTTAATTAAGAACCTTCAGTGGTTTTCCATTATTTATGAAGTAAAGCCTGAGCTCCTCGACATCTCGTGTAAAGTTGATTTTGGTGACAGCTCCCATCATATTTTCCCAACTACTTATGCTCTAAGGATAATTAATTACTTAACTTCTCAAATGGAACAGATATTCTTTTCTCAAGAACTTACCCTTCACTCATCTTCATGTCTTATAGTTTGTCTCATGTATATTATTCTGTGTAATATTAATATCCACAAATTTTGTACACCCTTTGCCTTTGATTATTTTCTCTCCACTCTACCATACTTTTCATCCATTTCTGTGTGTATGGAAAACATAATTATCAAGTCCATCTTTAAATTTTTTAAAGATTATTTATTTATTTATTTATTCATGAGAGACACAGAGAGAGAGGCAGAGACACAGGCAGAGGGAAAAGCAGGCTCTCTTTGGGGAATCCAATGTGGGACTTGATCTCAGGACTCCGGGATCATGCCCTGAGTCAAAGGTAGATGCTCAAACACTGAACCACCCAGGCATCCCCCATCTTTAAATTTTATCTAAATTCTCTTTATCCCAATTAAAATCATGCCTTTTAATCACCTCTATTGTATAGTATGGTGTTATGTTGAATTCTTTATGCACATATCCCTCTTAAGTTTGAAAGCTACTTGAGAATAATAACACCTTATCTCATATGCTCATCACATATCAATACAATGAATACTAATTAAATTAAGCCAGAAATGAACATTGATATACATAATTCTATTCACTGACCCTAAGAATACAGATAATACGACATTTTTAGGCAGGAAAAATAAATTGTTTAAATATATTTACCTTGCATTTAATAAAAACTCTAAGCCTCCCTTCACTGAACTTTTATGTTTTTACTTTTTGTTAGCTAAGTTCTTTCACTCATACTTTTATTTAGTAGCTACCTACCAAGTAATTTATGAAAACTTACAGTGTCCAAAGGAGAGTAATCAATAATGAAAGAATATAAGACCAATAAGGCATTCAGTTTCCTGCCTCTGGATGAGAGACAAAGAAAAAATGCCATGACTGTATATATTTAGGTACAGGAAGACTATCTTAAGTAATATTTACTAGCTGTTCTTCCCTTCTGGAAAAGGAAGCATGCGTTTGGCAAGACCAAAAGTGGACTCTCTAGCTGAATAACCTTTGCAAAAAGCTGTCATCAGGAAAGCAACTACTGTCCCTGTGATAATAAAACCCATCTTTGCTGGTTTAAGAGTAATACTTGAAGCAGGAAATTGGACCCATTGCCCTATCATACAATGGAAAATCACCAACTTTATTCTTAAGGTCTTTCTTCTCAGATTATGAAACACTATAGAAGCCCAATAAGGTATGGATTTGTAATGCTATCAATGTGATTATCGGTTGTAAAACAAAATTAGCCTGATAGTTTGAATTATATATTGATAATTAGCAAATTACAAAAAATTCAGGAAGATGTCACTCTCCCAAAACAAGCAATTATGTAAGAACTACCATTTTAATTTTCGTTTCTTCTTAAAATCATAGACTAGTATAGTAATGACAACTTGAAATCTCAAATGTAATTCTGAATTTAATATACTGGAATAAATAATGATTTTAAAGACACTTCCACATCTTATGTTATAATTAATTTCTCTTTACTGAAATGTATTATGTGAAAGAGTAAACCTGAATACATTTAATATTAATTTTTCTCATTTTGTTAAAAAACTTAAATGGCTGTAAACAACTATTACTATTCTATTACTCTTTGTAAGTTTTATACAAAGATTAGAATGACTTTTCCAGAGCCTTACTATAATCTTTCAATACATTAATACAACATCGTGAACGTATCCACTGTCACTGAGTTGTACGCTTGAAATGGTTAAAATGGTGAGTTTAATGATATGTGTATTTTCCCATGATAAAAAAATTATATTCTGCTCATTGGATGATGGATTACTCATTTTAATTCTTCTGTAAATTCTACTGTAATATTTTAATAGTTCTCTTTCTCTCTTCTTCTAGCACTCCAATTAGCCATTACCCCATGCTTCATACCTCTTTGCCTCTCTCTCTCAGGTTTTTTCCAACCTTCCTAGGATTACATGTACATGGTTCTGAGTTCTGAGTTCACTAATTCATTTTTCAACTGTGTCTAATCTGCTATTCAACTTGTTCATTGAGTTGTTATTTCAACAGGTATTTAGTTTTCATTTTTTAAAGTTCCATTTGAATGTTATTTTTCAAATTTATCTCTTCAAATCCTTCGCTGTATAACTGCACTTTTAAATACACCCTTTATTACTTTAAATACTTTATATTTTTCTCATATTCTGTGTACGACAGTTCCAACATCTAGAGTTCTCTTGTGATTAAATCTGTTATTTCTTGTTACTGTTGAATGCATGACTTATCTCACTAATTTTTCAGAGCCTACCTCCTGTTAATTATCTTGGCTTACATCAAGGACCCACTTAGCTGAAAGTAAATCTTGGAGGTGAGTGTGTATATGTGTGTATGTACACATATGTGTGTGTGTATGTGTGTGTTCCCAGCACATAGTGCCCTCTGACAACAATAAAAAAGAAATTCTGTTAATAAGGAAAAAGAGAATGGTCTCTGCCACAGTGTTCCTTAAAAAGTGCACTCTACTTAAGGTTTCTGAGTACCTGGATATGTTCTTCAAATTCGTGGCATGTCATTCTCTACATTCTTCATATGGATAAGTCCCACTATTACCTCCCAGGTCCATCGCAGGCATATCCTCCAGAAAGCTTTTCCTGATACTCCATCCACTCCTCCAAAGTGCTGCTGAGCACCTTGTACCTACTGTCATACAAAGGTTTATTTGGGGGTTTATTTCCTTGTATTATAATTTTGCTTTTTGTATTTTAACTCCCTTATTAAACCACAGAATCCCTGAACACATATACTGTCTCTTCCTTCTGATTCACTGTCCCTATCTCAGTGTTAAGCACTCAGTAAATGTTCGCTGAGTAAAAGACTAAATACAATGAAAATTTGGAAAGTTGAAAAATGAATTTTTCTACTGGGATCTTTGATTATTTTGCTAGATATTTCCTCCTCTCTCTTCCCCTGTCTCCATCCAATCTGCTCTGTGCCCCAGGAAGCTGAAATTTATGGACTACATCAAATTCACTTGCTCTCTGGCTTGCTGTTGGGTTCATCCAATGACAAGCATGAGTTGAAGTTGGGAAGCCAGACACCAATTATGTCCCCAGTTTCCACTGGTGGAGTTACCACATGCTGGCTATGTGCCCTTCCACCCCATGACACAGCTCCTTTCATGAAGTCTTCTCCACTTTTTCTTTAGTTTGTATGTAAGCCCTCCCTTTCCTCCGTCTGAACTATGAGCAGGAATGCTACTCAATTGTAGCTCATTCCAGAATCTCAGATTATCTCTTCTTGGGGATAATATACCTTGCCAAAGCCTTTGCAATACTCCCTTTCAATTCTTCAAATGACACAATGTGAAGACTCTTGGCATTTGATTGATAACAACAAGGTGACACTGCAGAATTGATAGTGATTTGGGAAGAAAAAGAAAAAAGCTAGCATAGCTTATGAAAGACAGTATAATCCAGGGCAAATTTTTAGAATGTAGTACATAAAACTTAAAATGTTCAAAACAACAAGGATGAACCTGGAGGACACTACGCTAAGTGACATAAGCCAGTCACAGAAGGACAAATACTGCATGATCCTACTTAGATGAAGTTTCTAAAAGAGTCAAACTCAGAGAAGCAAAGAATAGAATGGAATTTTCCAGGGGGTGGAGGCTAGGAGAAGTGGGGAGTTGCTGTTCAATGGATACATTTTCAGTAATGCAAGATGAATGAGCTCTAAAGATCTGCTGTACAACATGGTGCCTGTGGTTGGCAATACAGTATTATGCACTCCAAAATTTGTTAAGAGATCAGATCTCATGTTGTGTTTACCACCAAATGAACAAACAAACAAACACACAAACAAATGGTGGTGGGGTGGGGGGAGAAACACACAAGGAAACTGAAAGATAAGGATATATCTATTACTTTGATGGTGGTGAGGGTACCATGGGCATTGGCATATGTCCATACTCATCAAGAATGAGCAGCTAATTTCAGGGCTAATATTCATGGAACTGGATTATAAAACCAAAAACTCAGAAAAAGAATTTCAAAAGTAAATTTCTGCCTAGAGAAGTATAAGTTTCAAGATTGTATTTTTTCTTAAAATCAAAGAAGATACTGAGCCATTTGCTCTTTCTAAATCCATACTGTCATTGTTCCTCAGTAGTTCTATGACTGGGGACTTTGTCATTCCTTTGTGCAATCCCAGTATGCTTTGAATTAGAAAAGAAGCATATCACATTGTATAAGATTCTTTTCTGAGAAAAAAGTTAATAAATCTTCCAACAGCCCTTTGAAATTTCTCTTTGATACAATAGGATTCCCAGATGAAAACACTTAAAGTATCTTTTTAGTCACTTCTAAATGTCTTATCACCTCTTCAGATGGTGAGTTATATTCAGAAATAGTTAAAGTAAGGGTAAGCTAAGGGCCCAGAAATTATGTAAAGTTCAGTTCTTTTGAAAGAAGCTCTTAGTATGCTAGTAATATATTGAGACAGACTGGTTTCCAGGCACACATCTGGACTCCATTTCTAAGGATTAGGACAAGATGTCATACAGTGTATATGTTTTTTTAATTTGCTCTAAGTTAGTGAAAACATTAAAGGTCTATGCTGCCCTGTGTTAGTTCACATGACAGTATAAATAATATGACTGAGTATATGATATAAACACAGAGGAATTGTCTTAGCATTTTAAGAAAGCCCAATAGGTGGCACTCCTCATCCTTACCTGAGTACTGAATATAATACAAATTAAGCTAGGAATAAGGCCTTTGGGGACAAAGCATCATCTTTATTATTCATAAAAGTAAGTGGTAGAAGATAGCCCACAGTAGGGGGTGAAATAAGCTATGTGACCTGCACACTTAGTCCTAGTCACAAAAGAAGCTAGAACACAAAAGAAGCTAGAACATGCTTTCCTTATAAGAGCTGGCCCCCAATGTGTATGACATGGTCAGAGAAGCAGAGAATGTGTGCTGCCTGTGGTCAGGCTGGCTCCCAAAGAGGAAAGCCAAGGATCTGAGCTGAACCAAACATAGCCCATTTCTTCTCAAATTTCCAACAAGAACACCACTCCTTCCCACCTCTGGGAGAGTGAATGAAAAAGTAGAAGAATGAGAAGTATTAATGGTGTCTCTCCTCCTGGCTCCAGAAGTGGAGAAGGATAAGTCTGCCCCAACTTTGCTTAGCTTTTGTCCCCTTTGCCCACTGGGCCCACCCTAGGGTCAATTAGGTTTTGACTATTCTTCTTGAGGAAAAGAACCAAATGTCAATCTGGGTCCTGCTTCAGTTTTAATTAGATTGTATCCTCAATGCCAATGGCTGCCCCATAGTTAGACATCTGATTCAATGCACTGGTTGTAGTTGCTACACTGCTAACCTCTCAAAATTCAGTGGTATACACCAATAGTTTTTCTATGTTTACAGAATAATGCAGAGTGAGTGTCCTCTCTCTGCTCCAGTTTCTCTGGGGCCTTGACTAGAGCCACTTGACAGCTGAGGGTAATTGGATAGGTGGAGAATCATCTGAAGTCATCTTTGTATACATGTCTAATAATTGATACTAGATGGTTGAAGCTATTAGATGGGGCCTCAGCTGGTATCATTGGCTGGAGCATTATATACTGCCAATCCATATGGTCTGGGCTTCTTCACATCTTGGAGACTTCAGTGTGGATGAACTTCTTTTTTTTTAATTCTCAAAGTCTTTGTTTTTTAGATTATTTATTTATTCATGAGAAACACAGAGCAAGAGAGAAAGAGAGAGGCAGAGACACAAGCAGAGGTAGAAGCAGGCTCCATGCAGGGAGCCTGATGTGGGACTCGATCCCGGGACTCCAGGATCATACCCTGGGCTGAAGGCAGACACTAAATCTTCTGAGCCACCCAGGGATTCCCAGTGTGGATGAACTTCTTACATCTTTGGAGCTCAGGGCTCCAAAGTGAGTGTACTGAGAGAGCCAGATGTAAGCTATATGGCTTTTTCTGACCTAGACCCAAAATCCAGGCACTTTACTTCTGTGTTCTACTCTTTACATACTCTAGAACTTTCCTCTGGCATCAGTCTAATCTTTAGATTTAAAAGGAGGGACACACACACAAAAAATAATAATAATAAAAGGAGGGACATAAACCCCCTCATGAGAGGAATATCAAAATATTTTCATACATGTTACAAAACCCTCACAGTCTAACAGATGTTAGCACCGATTTTGTCTCAGAAGGATCTGAAATTAGGCAGAAGATATTAACTCCAAGATGAATCTGCCACCAAAATTGAAAATCACCTCTCCATTCCATTTCCTATACAAATTGCGTCCAATTCAGTAATTCAAAAGAGCATATCAGAAGACCTTCAAGGAGACTAAAAGGCATCAACAAGATATTTCAAAAAATTAGTTGCATACAGATACTCTAATAATAAAATCCCAACAATATAGTAATGTTCCAAATATTGAATACAGTTTCTCATTAATAAATCCCAGAAGAAATCAAATGCAATTACTAAAAGTTTTCAAGCTCAAAGACTTCAAATCCAAAAGCATTGAAATCCAAAATAAAAATTTCTTATACTTGTAAGTTAAAAGTTCAAAGAAATTATTTCTTCCCCAATTTCATTTTCTGCTCAGTCTCAGCTTAAAAAAAAAAAAAGATTCTTACTAACTGGAAAACTTTGAAGTTCTTTCAGCCACAGCAGGCTGAAGAATCACTTCCTGAAATGACTGAAGTTCCTTCAGCCCTCAAAAGCTGTGTTAATTCCATCTCAAGTCTTCCATAAGCCTCTGCAAAGATTTCAAAAGTTCAGATGTCTGAAAGGAAGGACAAGACTCCACACTGCTTACTTACATAAGGCTGGATGGCCAAAAATGGAACATACCTACCTGTCTTCCTGCAAAGTTGAAACATTTGCAACTCAGGCCATCCTATTCCTAGTCTCATTTGTAGCACAATTCTATTCTGTTCACCATCTTCAAAACCTCTTCATTCGTACTTCCACTGAGAGCCCCGTGTTTATGCTACCCCAGGATGGCGTTGCACATAGATAAATGTGATGTAGACCTTAGGTTCTCTTGTGAAGAAGAAATGTTAATTCCTGCCTCAATCATGCCCATTCGAGAAAGGTGGTCTCATTGAGTCATCCAGGAATGTTTGCTAAAGTTGGCTTGACCCTCCCAGGTGTAAGTTACAGTGCTGAGACCAACTCTGCATCAGGGGCTGTCATTGTTCCCCCTACCCTCCTCTTATAGTTATCCCAGAAAATGGAAACAACTAGAATCCTGGAGAATCAGAGCCTGCATTGAAAGAACCTAATATCAAAAGCAAATGGATGTGAGCAGTGTATATGGTGAATACTTTGTTGGATGCCTAGATCCTCTTCATGGCAGGCACACCCATCCCCCAGATGGCAAAACCGTCTGGTTTTTCACCTTCTCCCGAGAACCACTTCCACGCAAAAGGAGCCATTGCACCTTCCAGGCTACTCTTTCCAATTCTCTAAGGACATATAGCCAATAACTGATTGAAATGGAGGTATAAAACTTGACTCCTTTGGCACAAGATAGGGCCAACTTTTGTGTAATTGATGCTCTAGAGCTGTTGAATACATGTTGTGACTGACTACAGAAAAGTTGAAATGAGATATGCTGTTTACATATTGGATTTCGAAGATTTAGTATGAAAAAAGAATGTAAGATACTTCATCAATGTTTAATATTGATATATGCTGAAATGACAATATCTTGGATGTATTCGTTTAAACAGAATGTGTGGAGACCTCTGTTTCTTTTTATCTTTTTTTAATATGGCTACTAGACAGTTTAAAATTATTTATGTGGCATGCAATGTATTTAATATATTCCTTTTGGATGGTGTTGCTTTAGAGCTATCCTCTGGGATTAGTCTAGTCTTCAGCTAAGACCACAGGCTTATTGATTTGGATTCTTCTCTTCTGTCCTGATTCCCCCAGTGTCCTCCAGAGGAGAAATCTCTCACTAAATATCCAAAATAGAATCCCACCTCAGACTTTGCTAGGAACCAAACCCAAAACACTTGATGTTTCCAAAAGTTTGGTCTTCAATGTTCTATAAACAACTAGAGATATAGTTTAAATCAAAATAAAAACATATGGAGAAAACAGTACAAATATAACTAGCTCTACACCATCAAGAAGAAATTTATATTTGAACAACGTGCTTGGCTCATCGCCTTAGGACACAAAGCTAAGTGATATGCCCGGTACAATAACATTAAGAATCGTTTTGATCCAAATGCTAAAAAAAAGAACCCACAATTTAAATTATACAGGTCTTATGTTAGCTCTTATTCAGTTAATGTTAACTCAGTTAACTCACCCTAAGTGGGGAGAGACCTTTGTGTTCTACGTATACTATTATGTGGCTCAATATTTAAGGTTATCATCACTGCTTTTGATGAACAAATAAAAATTCATAGTTTTTTAAAAAAGTAGGAACCTACAAGATAAGATGTGATTTGATTTCAAAATTTAAATAAAGTTCAGACCTTCTAAAAAATGACATCCACTGGGGAGTTTGTTCTTTCTAGATCAGCCCTTCCCTCATATTTAAGAAACAAAAAGAAATTATCAAAGGAGAGAGAGAGAGAGAGAGACCAAGAAACAGACTCTTAACTATACAGAACAAACAACCAGAGCGGAGATGATGGGGAGATGGGTGAAACAGGTGATGGGATTAAGAAGTGCACTACCTGTGATGAGCACCAGGTGTTGTGCGCTAAATTGTACACCTGAAACAAATACTACTGTTAACTAACTGGAGTTTAAATAAAATTTTTTTTAAAAAAAAGGAAAAAAAAATAATAGAATTGTTTCTCTGAATACTTATTTCAAAAACCTATCTCTAAAAATCCTAAAAATTCCCATTCAATTCAACAATATTATACAGTGATAAAATACTGTTTTAGTATAAAAGACTATGGTATTTTGCATAAAATAATTGTTAGGTTAAATATACCCCTCGCTGAAGAGTTGACCTCATTTATTAAACAAGCAATCCTAACAAGCCTTGCCTGCATAACCTCACAAAACCACATGATGTCACTGTAACACAAGGTTTTAAACAATAAATTGTTGAAAGACAAACTTTGTGGAAAAAGTGTTCAGTTAGAATTACTGTGAGCAACACAAATCTTACAACACTAGATATTTCTAGTTGGTGAGTTTATACTGAATCTCATATCTCACTTATCAAAAAAAAAAAGAGTCCTGGACATACAGCAATCTGCTGCGTGGTTGGGACACTTGGTAAGAAGTGTGAGCAGTTCAGGAAAGCCCAGGGGTGTGTGTACTTCATCAGATACCCTTTCAGGCCATATAGGGTATGTCAAAAATAAAAAAACAAAATAAACAAAAACCCTATACCTGGAAATGCTACTGTGAAATTTAAAGACATCAAAGACATAGAGAAATGGATAAAACTTAGAGTTACAGCAGATCACCTGCAAAGGAACAAGGATGAGAACACTGCAGCTCACAACAAAAACAGATGCAAGAAAACAGGTAGTATGGTTTTCAGTCTTCAAGGAAAAGAATTTCAGATATAAAATCATATTCACAAGCAAATATCCTTTTAAATACGTTGTTGCAGAATATGTTTCAACAATACCAAACTTCAGACATTTTCCTATGTAGAGAAAACATCATAAACATTCACAAAAGGAAATATTCAAATAAATTCTTGCAAGGGATATGGGAAGAATGATCTCATGACACCATGAAGTACTGTGTGGTCTAAAACACCAAGTTTCGACGAAATGTAAAGGAAAGAATGTCCATAAACACTCAGTTCTCAAGTCTAGAAAATTCAGTAGGTTGAGGACAAAGCAGGGAGAGTAACTACTCCTACATTTCACACACTCTTTGTCCTGTCAACTCGTAGAAAGTAAAGTGGAAAATGTCTAGAGAATGGTTAAAATGATCAAGTATTTCTTTCAGGAAAGGGACTTACGTGATTGTGATCTATGGCCTGAAAAAATCCGAAAAGATTGACATTTATAAAAGTCTGAAAGGAATATGGGGGGGGGGGCTCGTTTTCAGAATAGTTGAATTAGGAGGCATTGCTTTAAATCTAAAATAGACTTAAACTTGTGACATTTGAGTCACGACACATAAAACCCTTGGCATTTATGGATTCCTATTTATGGCTGAAATATCTGTGATGCATTAAAATTTCTCCCTAAGCAAGGTGATGACAGTAATCTCTTGCTATTGTCAGCCTGTGGCATTGAAAACATACTGCATCATGCTGACTACAAAATCCAGTTTGGGCTTTAATGCATGCATAGGTACCCTGCTGTTTTGGCAAATTTCTATACCTCTGATGGCGACAGACTCACATAATAAACACACTTATAGACAGGCACTTCTTGCGGTTTGTCTCTTCAGAGCTTGGTATCTCTTGTCACCCTGAGCCTCTTAATAAGCCCTGAGACCAACTTCCCTGGGGGCAGCTAACTATTTTTCTGTTCTTCCCGGAGGACAGGCTTACTTTTGCTACTATGGCAACTGCTGCGAAGTGCTTTCTCTCTGACTTTTTCAGCTTCCTTAGTACTGTGGGTTTCTCTGCAAAGATATTCTAGAAGCTTCTGGGTCTTTCAAATTCTTGTCTCAAAGAACTTGTCTTTGAAATAAATCTTTATTATACATAGAACACATGGACTCCATTATTTCTCCACTTGTATGTGTACCTGTAACCTCTACTAGGAAACAAACGGAGGAAGGCAGGACTTGGGTCACATTAATCAGTTACTAGTTCTTTGATGCTGAAGCACATGGTTCCAGCAGATGTCGCCATTCTTCTTACTACAGCAAAAAATTCAAACCCAAACATCCTTTCAGGCTGTTGGAAACAATTTTAGCTCTCACGAGGGAAATATCACAAAGTGGAAGGAGTAAACATACCATCAAGTGTAAATTTATTTTCTTTTTCTTTCTCTTTTTCTTTCTTTCTTTTTCTTTTTTTTACAGAGAGAGTGGGAAGAGGGGCAGAGGGGGAGAGAGAGAGAGATTCCTAATCTGGCTCCACGCTCAGTATGACCTCAATCTCAAAACCCTGAGATCATGACCTGAGCCTCCCAAGCGTCCCAAATTTCATTTTTCAATAACTGAACTTTTAGAAGCAATTGCTTGGAAGATCTCTTATTTAAGTTCTTAATTTAGGCAAGATATTGAGAGTTCATTTCCTAAATCTCAAATTGACTATAAAGGGTGACCAATTCATAGCAGTTGAAGTTGACATGAGAGTTATATAGTAACATATGTGATGTGTCTGGCACTCAGTATGTCCTCACAAATGCAAAATTACTTTGCTTCAAGGATCCAAGAATTCACCTGGGAAAGCCAAATTATAAAGAACTCAGCCCCTTAGGTAATCAGTAGTTTAAAGAAGACAGAATCTCACAAAATGATAGATCCTTAAAGTTTTCTTAGAAAAAAAAAAACACAAAACATTATAACCTCATTGATTATGTGTTTTCAGTGCCTCTTTCAAAGATCTTGAAATCTCCTAACTTATGACTGGAACCTCAGCCTTCCTCTCCCTTGCTTACAATCACAATACTTCTCTGTCTTTTCCCATTAACCACAGGTAATTCTCAAAGAGACTTAAACAACGGGATTCGTAATTTTGATGTATTAAGGAACCAATATGTATTGTATATCTCTCCCCTTTCCTTTATTCCCTTTTTCATGTGTTTCTTAGCAAACACCACTTATGTTTAATTCTGAGTCTGTGTTCGTATCTTCTAAGACCAAGGATCTGTAAGAGGCAGGTCGCTGAGTCTTCCTTTCCAACCTGTCTCCCCTTTGCTACCTGGGGAGGACCTGGGTGGCTTTGGCACTACTTCTGAGCTGTTTACGTTCAGAAAAACTTGTGAATTCACATAAGGATGGTAAACTGTTTAATCTCTGCATAAATAACTGTTTCTCCAGTTCATGAACATCTCCATGAAGTTCTCCTTATGAACTGGATGTCTTCCTCTTGTTCCTTGGCTGGATCACTCTATGTGAGGTTCGCAGCCCAAGGATCTGGAAGGGCCCTCCCCCTATGACCTTGTTTGACTCATGTTAAACCATGAATTTAACAACTTATGGTCCCTGACCTGTAAATTGTAATTGGCATGGCAGGGATGACTCAAAACTAGTTTTCTATCAATAGTTCTGGGAACCATGATATGCCGAGAAAACTGGAAAACTTCAACCCTGAATAGAGGTTATCTGTGGGCAGGTGAGAGTTATGACAGATAAGCAGGAGACATTCCTATGAAAGGCCCTCAGGAAAATTCCAAACAGGGGCGCCTGGGTGGCTCAGTTGGTTAAGTGTCCCACTCTTGATTTTAGTTCAGGTCGTGATCTCAGGGTCATGAGATCAAGCTCCGCATCAGGCTCTGCATTCAGTAGGGAGTCTGCTTGAGATTCTCTCCCTCTGCCCCTCCCTCTAATGTGCATGCATTCTCTTTCTCTCTCTCTCTCTAATAAAAAATATAGAAATCTTAAAAAAAAAGACAAAAGAAAGAAAGAAATAGAAGGAAAGGAAGGAAGGAAGGAAGGAAGGAAGGAAGGAAGGAAGGAAGGAAGGAAGGAAGGAAGGCGCCAAACACCCATTTAAAGGAATATGACCTCAAGGTTTGATTACTATTTCCTGAGAACTCTTTGGGTCCATCCCAGAAAGACTTAAAATCCACAGGATACTCACACAGAAGGTTGTAGTTCAGTAAATATCTGGCCCACATAAAAATGATTCAAGATTCTTCCCTTGGAGCAGTATATTTTATTGAAATCAACTCTTCCACTCTCTGAACTTTAACTTTAAATGAATATATATCAAAATGGAGAAAGTTTCTAGAGTAATAAATACAAAAGTCAGAGGATTGAGAAATTATTTTTATTTGAAAAAAATAGAAAATATTTAATAGAGACTGAAATTTAAATCTGGAAAACAATAAATTCTTCTCCATGGATATGAGATATAATCACAGATTCATTTTAAAAAACTGTTTCCTCCAAAAAGACAATGGACTTCACTGACTCATGTAATTTTCTAAACTTCTACTGATGTGGAAATGGTGTTAAGAGATTTCAGAATTTTAAGAATAATTGTTTGAAGAGCTTCTCTCCAAATGAATTTGACAACTGATATATACCTGAATTGACCTTTGTATGGAGCATATTACATAACAGATACATATTTCCACCCACAATTGACCTTTGAACAACTCAGGAGGTAGGGGCACCAACCCCCATGCAGTCGAAAATCTGTATATGATTTGTGATTACCCAAAAATGTAACTATTAATAACCTGTTGACAAGAAGTCATACTCCCATATATAAACAGGTGGTTAATACACATTTTGTGTGTTATATTAAATGCTATATTTTTACAATAAAGTAATCTAGAAAAAATGTTATTAAGAAAAGTACATTTACAGTACTATACTGATTCACTAAAAAAAAAAATCCATGTGTAAGTGAACCTGTGCAGTTCAAAGCCATGCTGTTCAAAGGTCAACTGTACATATATAATATATAAGTAATTATTAGCAAGATTGTTTTTCCCTCTGCCCACTGAAATGGTCTAGAGTTAATGAAATCTCAGGTGGAAACAAAGTAATACATAAATGGGAAGCCCAGACTATAGTTTCTAAAATTGATTTTCTATGAAAAGGAACCAGAGTTTTTTGAAGGATAACTGATTCTATGACTGGGGAAGGAAGGTGTAAGAGAATATAGAACTTCTTTATCAGAAGACAAGGCTTCATTCTAGGTTTGGTGAAATCAGATCAAAAAGACACAGGAACCAAATTATTGAGGTTTGATTGTGCCATCAAAAATAAAATAATGATTAGAGTTAGTTAAAATACATTAAATCTATTAAAGTCATGAGTCCATTATCCCCAAAGATAAATTTTAACCTGAATACACCAAAGAGGAGCAGGAGATCAGAATATATTCCTCCTGGATCTTATTAGTTCGTCATTTGGTATTGTTGACACATTTACATATTGATGAATGACACAGATTCTAGTTAAGTATTAAATAAATCATTTAGAAGACATTATCTGACTCAGGAATGGCCTCATATGTGTAACATCAAGTCAAATGAAAATATATGACATCCATAATCAATCTGCTATCATTAAAATCAGTAAGATTTGCATGTTCTTAAGAATACAAATGAGCAGATTACATTAATGTCTTCATCTTTAAAATTCAGAGGAAAAGATAGTTACAGATATAAAAGTTCTAATTAGCTGCTTATCCTAGGTGGAGCTGCAGACTTCTATAAGAAGACAACTATCACTTGAGTAACTCCTACGCTAAAAATTATGAAAAAAATTGGCATAATAATTAAAAATAAGATTCAAAGTGTTTCTTCAGGGTCATAGACAAGAATCTAAGTTATTCCCCTGGGCTAACTCTCTAGAAGTGAGTAACCTAATTAACTGGAGTATTAACTGACTTCCATAATTAGGTTAGCACCTTTCAACCATAGGGAGACTTAGAAGTAAATATACTTTTTATGAAAAGGAAAACAGAGCATTAATATTTTTTGTATTTCTATATTTATAATGGGTAAGAGAATCTGACCTATTACAATGGTAGCTTGGAACTTAATCTGGTATGTAATGCAAGGAATTAATTTAGATGAAATCTCACATGTATATTTAGTATTAAAACATCCAAGAGAAATTTAGCAGGATGGCATTCATAAATATAAATTTTACTCACATCAACATGTCTGCGAATTCCCAATGTTCCACAACCACATACAAAATGAAAGTCAAATGGTGTATCAATGAGGCCTTATTTTGAGTTTAACACATTTTAATTAAGTACAGCATCTTTGTATATTGTTTGACATTTTTGTTTCCTCTTCCTTAAAATGCCTGTTCATTATGTTTTGCTCATCGTTATGTGCTTTATATTTTTTCTAGTTTTTAAAAATTTAATTCTTTTTTAGTGATACATATTGTATATAACAGTTCCAGCTCTCTATGTTATTTTTCAACAAATATATCAATCTTTTCCTTTTGACCAGCAATTTTTGTGTTAAGAAATTTTTTCTATACCAAAGTATTAAAGATATTCCCATATACTTATGGAGATTTTAATATTTTGCTTATTCATTTGTCTTCTTTCTCACTGGAGCTGATTTTGGTCAATGGTGTAAGGTTTGGATCAAAATCAATTGCTTCATCTTTATGGATATTACATTGTCTCAGTGCAATATGTTGTTTTCTCCAATGTGACCTCTGTCACAGGTCAAGTTTTCATCTATGCATGACTCTGCCACTGAGTTGCCTAAGTCCATTGGTCAATATACTTACCCCTGAGCCAATACTCTATCATCCTCATTATTACGGCTTTAAGTTTTGATGTCTAGCAGAATGAGTTTCTCATCTTACTCTTTTTCTGTAGGAATGTTTGGATATACTTGGATATTTGCTCTTTTATATGAATTTTTATCATGTCAAACTTCTTAGGATTTTCAATGAGATGCCATCGAGTCTATAAGTAATCTAGGAGATAAGAGATATCTGTGTGATATTGAGTTTTCCATCCATGAAAAGTGTTTTCTCTCTCAATTTATTGGTGTCTTTTTCAGTTGAATTAAGTAATGTTTACAATTCATAGAGTTGTCACATCCTTAGTTTATTAGAAGGGAACATTTTTTGTTAATAACATTAAGGACATGTTTTTAAAGTATACTTTTTTTTTTTTTTTTTCCTGGAACACATAGGTGGCTCAGTAAGTTAAGCATCCAACTCTCGGTTTCAGCTCAGGCTGTGATCTCAAGGTGGTGAGATCGAGTCCCACATCTGGCTCAGCATGGAGACAGCTTGAGGGTCTCTCTCCCTCTGCCCCTCCCCTCGTATGCTCTGTCTCTTTCTGTCTCTCTCATGAATAAACAAATCTTTAAAAAAATAATGATTGATCTAAGTTATGAAATTCATTATGTATCCTAGTATTTCCCAACTCTTTGAACATAGTAAAGCCCATAGAAGCTGATAATTTTTTAGAGCACTTTGATGTAAGTGAATGACGCTGCTTAAGGCAGGAGACAAGAGACTAGGTTGGTCTATCTACTCCAGGCCACACCGGCTACACCTAAGGCTGAAGGGATAATACAACAGCATAGCTGCAACATACTGTTGATGCAACAGGTTTAAAGCTTTATCTTGATCTGAGGACTTGACCAGGTGGACCAAACTGGCCCAATATTTTGGCTTCTGCTGTTCAATCCTCAGATAGTATTAGCAGCAGTGGCTTCAGTTACTGACGTTACAGAGCCAAGTCAAGGATATGTATCCTGCCTGCACATTCATGTCCTCTTGGAACAGGGCAAGAGTCAGTTTGATCTGGCTTGCATGCTATGCGCTCACCCTTCTCTCCCAGGAATACTTCCCAGAAAAAGCTACAAATGTTGCCTTTCCTATTGCCAGCAGCACAATTTTATTAAAGACTGGAGCCTCAGCAGAGCCAGGTGGCATGTGTCACCACCATCCAGCCTATCACATCATGGCTGGACTTGCAGCATGTCCCCACTTCGCCACTTCAAGAGACAGAACTGAAGCATCAATTTGTTACCAGTCATGTACAGAAACTAGGAGTTCCTTGATGAGCCTGAGTAGGTTCTACTTCAATTTGCACTCAAAATTGCCACAGCGATTTCCACAGAGTGGTACCTGACACAGGGGGCTTGTCATCATCCAGTTACCTACGGCACACTAGCCAGACCAAATTGCAAGTCCAAGTGTCAGTATGCGCCCAATTGTAAGAATTATATTTGTTCCTGGAAGTTTCCTTACTGTGAGGAACAGGGTCTGTAACTCAGCCCACTGGGCTGCTCACTTGCTTTTGCTTCCTTCCAGGAAGAGTTTACTATCTGTTGGGCACAGGATAGGGCTTTCCCCATTGAGCCATGACACTCCATTCTGTAACTGCCATCTGTGAACCAGATCAGTTCCTTTACATCCTTGGGAAAATTGGTCGAAAGGTAAGGCACATTAGTAATAACAACAGGCAAGTCTTCAGATACCTTCTATGAGGCCCTAGTAGAAAATAAGCTACTTACTGGATGCCTGGGTGGCTCAGTGGTTGAGCCTCTGCCTTTGGCTCAGGGTGTGATCTCAGAGTCCTGGGATCCTGTCCCACATCCCTGGGATCGCTCCCTGCAGGGAGCCTGCTTCTCCCTCTGTCTATGTCTCTGCCTCTCTTTCTCTCTCTCACAAATAAATAAATAAAATCTTTAAAAAAAAGGAAAATAGGCTACTTGCTCATGAATACAATGAGTCCCACTGTGCTCCATCACAGAATGATTCTAGAATATCATTTTCATTTTATGATGGAACTTCTTTGGACATTTCTCTCCTTGTTGGGACACTTTTTTTTTGCCATTACCCATCACATGAGGGGTAATTCAGGAGTTAATACAATGTTATGTCCTTCAGTTAATGGGGATCGTGGGGCCCAGGAAATTTAACTAAAATCCCCTACCCCTGGACAAGCAGAGCAGGACTGACTCCATTTCGTGCTGCACCCGCCTTGTGCTGACCTGCTTATTGCTTAGGGCACTGCCCCACCCTAGTCAAACCCAGGGCACACCCTAATTGGAAATGGGCTCAGTGATAGACCAGTTCAAATGGATACTTTGGGGTAAAATGTAACTCAATCTGCCACCTATGAGTGTCCAGACCAGCACGACTGTGCAACTTTCTGCATATCCCATTGGCTACTGGCCCCTATAGAGTTGCTAAGCCTCTTAGTCTCGGGGTCCAAGTCCCTGCTCCGCTGTGTCGGGTATACTTGGACCCAAGCTCGAGCTTGTAAATAAACCCTCCTGTGTTTGCATCGGTGTCGGCTCCTCGGTGGTTTCTCGGATTCGCGATCTTGGGCACAACAGGGATGTCTTAGTAAATGCCCAACAAGTAACCAATAACTATCTTTCAAAGAAATATACCAGAGAGCAGGATCAGATACCTAGTCGAAAATCCCAGAGATCACTGTTAATTATGATTATGGGCTTTTGCCAAAGACGTCAGTCTGCATGAAGGCAGTGGCTGACATTTCGAGTATCATTTCAGCATTAGCGCATATATGGGTCAGTGCAAGCTGTTATAACAAAATACCATAGATTGGGTGGCTTAAACAATAGACATTGATTAATTTCTCACAGTTCTGGAGGCTTAGAAATCTGAGATCACGGTGACAGCCTGATTGCCTGATTGGGTTCAGTGAGAGCACTCTTTCTGGCCTGGCTGCCTTCTTGCTGGTTCTTACGGGGGGGGGGGGGGGGGGGAGACAGTTCTAACGTCTCTTTCTCTTCTTATATGGGTACTAATCCCATCATGGGAGCCCCATAATCTCATTTAAACCCAATTATAGCCCAAAGACCTCATGTCCAAACAGCATCACATTAGGAGTTAGGGCTTCAGCATTTGAATTTGGCGGGGGTAGGGATAGTGGTGAGTGTGGCAGGGCACAAATGAGTTCTTAGCAGTAACATAAGGAGCAAATGGGATAGCCTGGGCTACAGCATCTCCAGTTCGAAGAAGGTTTTCAGGCTTCCAATCAAATAGGAGCTTTTCCCAGGTGATTTAAGTGAATTGAGCCCAAAAGGATCCTTAAATGGGGGATAGGATTTCTCCAAAAGCCAAATAAGCCTATTAGGTATTAGGACTCTTGTTTAGTCTATGGGACAGGGAACAAGAAGATTTATTCTTAGTGGTCTGCGGTATAACACAAGACACCCAGCCCAACCAAGCCTCCAAAATTTATAGTCTATACAAAGTCTTGGAATTTATTCAGAGTTCATTAACCATCCTCCACCAGTCATAGGACTGGGGATCATAATGAAGTTGCTAAACTTGATTCTCAGTTTCATAAAATAATCATAATATCAATTCAGTGCAATGGAACCTTGTACAGTTGTATTATACTAGATCTGCCTCAGAAGATTGTGACAGCACATAGGGGAGTTCAAATACCCTCGAAGCAAACATATACTGGAAACCATTCCACACAAACACACATTGCTGTGGACATTCCTTAGCAAGTAATATCAAAAGAAAGGCATTAGCCATGTCAATTACAGAGAACTGGCCACCTTCAGTTTAGTGAAACAATCCGTTCAGCGTTTGAATAATTTGGACCATATCAGGGACCACCGAAGTGACTAGGGTTACCTTTTATTGGAGTCCCCTCCAGGAGCCATCAGACTTCCCCACTGGCAACCTCAGATCATTGCAGAGTGAGTGTATGAGCACTAACACAGCTGCATCTAATATGTCCCTAATTAAGGCAGTAAATTTTTGTTGCCCTTAGCAAATGATAAGGTTTCGAAGTAACTATTTGACTAGGCTTAGATCACTCTAACAGCTCCCATTTTTCATATCCAATTAGTACTGGATTTAGGGCAGATCTACAAGTTATTTATTTTTCTATTTTATGCAGTAGAGGGAAAAATTTGTTATCCAATCTTTATATCCATAACAATTATACATTCAGGTGAGGAGACTTCCCCACAGTATACTCTTTAAAATCATATATTCCAACTTTTAATGAGAATTTAATTTTTATTCCTTTTACGGTAGCATCTCCCTGTTCCCCTAAATTAATTCTATCACCCCTGAGGGCCTCATTAGTAGGCCTAGATAGTGCTCCTATAACCAAGCAACCTAAAAGAATTTCTCTATCTGCAGGCCATTTCACCCACACATTTGTCAAAGGCCTTGGTTCTCCCATAGGGATTTGGTCAAGAGACCCTGTCCTTCATATAATGTGCTTCCTCCATTAACACCTGTAGTAGAAAATATTTTAAAAATTGTTTTCAAGACTCACATACTGCCCTTTTTCAGGCAAAAACTAATCCAGGCAATGCTCTGAAAGGACTTTGCAGATAGAATGAAGTTACTAACAGGTGATTTTAAGGTAGGGAGATCATCCTGGATTATCCAGGTGGACCCAAAGTAGCCACACGAGCACTTAGAAGAAGAAGGAAGAAGAGTCAGAAAATTACAGCAGAAGGGGAAGTTAGAAAAATTTAAAGCCCCATGGGGCAATGATGCACTGATGCTGGCTCTGAAAGGGGCCACAGTCAAAGAAAGTAGGTGATCTCCAGCAGCAGAGAACTCCCAGCCACCAGCCAGCAAGGAAACAGGGGTGGCCAACCTATAGCCCATGGAAGTGAATTATACTAGCAACTTGAATGAGCCCAGAAGTGGGTTCCTTTCCAGAGCCTTCTGACACCCTACCCTGCCTTTTGGATTTGTGGAACCTAGAGTCAATAAACTGATTCAGCCTACTGAACTTCTAATCTGCAAAACTGTGAGATAAATTTCTGCTGTTTTAAGTTTCTGTAATAGAAAACAGATATCTTGCTTTAGTATTAAAAATTGGTATTTTAGAACTTGATGCTGTAGGCTTGTGAGAACCTTTCTCTACCTGGAATTCTTCTAAACTCAGGCAAGATAAGCATGCAGGCTTTTATGTCTTTGAGAAGTTTGAGAAGAGGCAGTTGTGTTTTATTGGCTTCTTATAAAAGTCTACCAAGGTTTTAGTAGGCACTCTACCAATTTCCCCCTTTTTAATGCCGTTTTAAATTAACCATCTATTCAGTCCTGAAATCTTTGTCTTTGCCTTTTTTGGAAGGGAGTGGCTTTTTTATTTTCTTTTCTAACTTTTAATTTTATTCCAGTACAATTAATATATAGTGTTATTTTTGTTTCAAGTGTACAATATAGTGATTCAACAATTCTATGAATTGCTCAGTGCTCATTAAGATAAATGTACTATTAATCCCTATCACCTACTTCACCCATTCCCCCACTTCCTCTCCAGAAACCACCACTGTTTTCTCTATATTTAAGAATCTGGTTGGTTTTTTTTTTTTCCTTTTTTCTTGTGTTCATTTGTTTTGTTTCTTAAATTGCACATACAAGTGAAATCATATGGTATCTATCTTCCTTTGACTGACTTATTTCACTTAGCATTATGCCCTCTAGATCCAACCATGTTGTTAAAAATGGCAAGATCTCATTCTTTTTATGGCTGAATAATATTCCATTCCACATCATCGCTATGCATTCATCTATTAATGGACACTTGGGCTGTTTCCATACTTGGCTATTGTAAATAATGCTGCAATAAACATAGGAGCGCATATCTTTTTGAATCAGTGTTTTTGTATTCTTTAGGTAAATACCCAGTAGTGGAATTCCTATCTTTACTTTTTTGAGGAAACTCTAGGCTATTTACCAGTGGCTACACCAGTTTGCATTCCCATCAACAGTGTGCAGGAGTTACGTTTTCTTCATAAATCCTCACCTATATTTGGTTCCTGTGTTTTTGATTTTATATTCTGACAGATGTGAGGTGATGTCTTGTGGTTTTGATTTGCAAAATTCATCTTTTCATGTGTCTGTTGGCCATCTGTACATCTTCCTTGGAGAGATATCTGTTTATGTCTTCTGCCTGTTTTTTAACTGGATTATTTTGGGGTTTTGGTGTTCAGTTGTAGAAGTTCTTTGTGTCCTTTCCTTGTCTTGACTTCCTTTTCTTTTTAAAACTTTAACATTTGTATCAACCTGAAGTCTCATCAGAGGTAGCTGAGACAGGAGATGCAAAAACTATCTTTTACATCCTGTGAGGTCTTTTTTTTTTTTTTTTCATCCTCTGAGGTCTAAGAGCAGTATCACATATGGTGTCCACAGTGGTAGGGTTCCTTTTATCATAATCTGAGTAAGGGGCATCCCACGCAGGTCTGATTTTCATTGTCCCATGGCCTGTCCAGTACAGTCCAGGTTGGCAGCATTTCCGCAGCTAAAGTAGACACAGACATTTAAATGACAAGGAAGGAGCAGAGGACCTACCTACCAGTCTCTAGTAGCTCCCTGTCTCAATCTATTCTAATCAAGTTCAAAGACTTCTCCTTGAACTATCCCTAGGGAAGACAGCAAAGGAGGATCCAGGACAAGTGCAATCATCTCCACTGAACAGTATTCAAAACCAGAGACACTGCTACTCGATCTAAAACTCTCAGGAACCATTTCAACAAAGGTCATCAGGACAATGCTTACGACAGTCTATAAAAGGCCTCTATTTTGTTAGTGAATAATCTCTTACTTCATTGCTTTCCTCCATCATCAATCATCCTACTTGAATTACCTTCGTAGTTGTAGTGGGCCTCATAGGCTTAGCCAACCCATCAGACTTTATAGTGCCCATGTTCCTTTGGCTGGAGCTCCATTTGCTAGTGAGAGAGGATGATGAAGCTCAATTGAGGGAGATTCCGGACTCTCATTTCAGCTCTCATGCTGAAAACAGCAACTAGGAACTGATTTAGCTGACTTGCTATCCATTTGCTCATCCTCTACTTTTGCTAGCTCCTGGCATTCAGGCTGTCCTTTCTGTCACAGAAAGTCTACCTATCAGTAAGTAACTGATTTCAAAGCTTGTGCTTACTTTGAACCAAGAGTATCTGGGAAACCACCTCTGCATCAATGAATGCTTCCTTTCCATCCCCTTTGTCAGGATTCTCCTTTTTCTTTCTAAATAGTGCCTATGTCATATTTTTAGCAAAAAAAATGAGTCAAAAGTCTTCTAAGCTATCCCACCTCTAACACCAATTGCAACTGCAACAGGGTTCAACTAAGAAGACTGACCCCAAAAAACACTTATAAATCTATTACTCACTAGGGGAAAAGGATGCAAAACAATGTGGAAGCAAGAATTTGGATCACTGTTAAAGACTGTCTCACAGCAAGGGTCTGTGGAGACTGGTACAAGCTTGTCTTCTACCTTGTACAATAATTATGGTTGTAAGCACTTTCTCTCTTAGATAAGGAACCCCCTACACGTGCATAAGACACCTTGGAACAAGGGAACCTAGGAGTCTTACTGGGATTCCTAATATTTTGCTGGTTATATATGCATATTCCTGGTACAAAACCAGCCTCAACAGCAGAGCTGCTGCAAGTCAGCAATCACACTCTTACCAATAAATAATGAGGACAGGCTGTTAAAAACCACCACAAAACTCCTTGGGTCCATGGTTAACAAAAAGCAACATTCCTAGTCTGCATGTTTCATGGGTGGCAGAGAGGTTAGTGCCAGATGGAAACTTTTTTTTTTTTTTTTTTCCAGATGGAAACTTTTAGCAAAAACATCTCAGGCTAATTCCAGGACTGCTAGAGATTAACCTGAACAGAACATTATGCTGAGGAATTGTTCCTCTAGTCCCGGTTTACTATTATGATTGAAGGTTAATATGTGTCAAATTCAAGTAATTTTATTGTATTTATTTAAATGTTACATAAATTTCATCTCTATCTGGTAGTGTAGAAAATTTACACAAAGTTTTCACCCTAATATTAATCCACACTTGGTTTTTCTGGGGGTGGAGGGGGCTAATTTAATCTTTTTGGTGCACTGCTAGATCTGGTTTGATAACATTTTCTTTGGAATTTTTTGCATTTTTGTTCATAAATGAATTGATCTGTATAATTCCTTTCTCATAAATGCTTCCTCTGGGTTTGAAACCAAGCGTACCCTAGCCTTTGAACAAACTGAGGAGTGCTTCCTTTTTTTTTTTTTTTTTAATTCTCTGCAAGAGTTTGTAACAGATCTTTTTTTTTTTTTTTTCATAAAAGTTAGCACTTTTTCTAAGACACTTTCAAAGTTTTGATTCAATTTTCTCATGGTTATCCTATTATTCTTCTAGTTGTTGAACTGATACTGGTAAATTATATACATATTTTTTTATTTTTTTAAGATTTTATTTATTTATTCATGAGAGAGAGACACAGAGAGAGAAAGAGAGAGGCAGAGGCACAGGCAGAGGGAGAGGCAGGCTCCACGCAGGGAGCCTGACACAGGACTCGATTCTGGAAGGCAAATTATATTTTTATAACTTTTTGATTTTTTTTTTTGGTCTACTCTTTTTGTCTATATTGTAGACAAAATTTGCTTATCTCTTTAACCTCTTCTGTCTATATCTATGTCCTTGTTTTGGTCCTAATGTTAATATAATTACACTGAATATGCAACAAATGGCAACATAATCAAAATAACTCTCTTCCTATCATCCCTTTAAAGATTTCTCAGTATGGGTATTCTTCCCCTGTCCCTGGATGAAAATTCTAACAAGTCCATCTAGATAAAAGATCTAATTAAGCTGAAAAATCAGTTCAATTATTTTCATACTGAGTCCTAATATTAAAATTCTGAAACAGATTTATCATCAAAAAATTCCTCCCTTCTCCTGAGACTCTTAGGCTTGAAACTTGCTGTGGGACTGGGGGGGGGGGGTCTTGATTCACCTTCTCTCTGTTTTGCCTTTCCCAGTTAGTGAACTGGGCTTAGTGAATCCTTCAAGGGTGGTGTGTTGAGAGAGAACATGACATAAGTGCAGGTGTTCTCTTCCCTGAACTGAGTCCCCTTGAATTGGCTTCCCTTCTTTGGGAGTAAAGGATGATTTAGCCGGCCTCTTGGAAGGCAGCCATGATTTCTGGATTTTCTCATTTTTTTCATTCTTTCTTACATGTCATTTCTGGATTCACTAAAACATGAAATTTGTCCATTTTATTACTTCAAAAAACACGTTGGGACTTCTTTTGAGTCTACTGTATCTTTTTTCCCTCTCTGAATGAGTTAACACATAAAGCCTTTAAGACACTGACTGACTAATATATAAGCCTTATAAGTGATAATTCTTACAACACACTAGGAAGTGAACTGTAAAAAAAAAAAAAAAAAAAGGAAATGAACCATATCAGGGTCCATTTTGCTCAATGTTATGCTCTCAGTACACAGTTTCTGGCAAATAAAATCTAACATCCCTGTGTATCTTTTATGTCATCCTTCTTTTTTTATTTTTTATTTTTTATTTTTTTGGAAATTTACGATTTTTATTTATTTGAACAGAGAGTGGGGGAGGAACAGAGGAAAAGGGAGAAGCAGACTCCCTCCTGAGCAGTGAGTCAGACGTGAGGCTCCATCCTGGAATTCTGGGATCCTGACCTGAGCAGAAGGCAGGTACTTCAGCAAGTGAGCCACCCAGGAGCCCATCCTTCCTTTTTCTAAAGTCTTTTCATCTACTTCTTAAGGAGAATATCCAGTTAACTAATTTTCATTTCTCTCATTCTAAAATATAAAAGATATTTACACCTATAAATTTGCACAGGTTTTGCTGCAACCTACAATTTTAATAGGCATATTCTTTGTTTACTTCTAAGTATATTTTAATTCTTTTTTTTTTTTACAAAGACATTATTTAAAAGTGTTTTTAAATTTCCAGATTTAGGAGATTTTATCTTATATAGATTTATAATCTTAACTGTGTTGTCAGAAAACACACTGATAATACATTTTTTCAATCTGTTGAAAATAATATGGTAGGTTTGTAATTTTCCTTAACGTATGTTAAGTATGCATTCGCTGATTATTTAACAGTTTGTTTTCAAACTTTTGTTCCCAAAACCTCTGTCCATTCTTAAAAATACATGAAGATCTCCAAAGACCTTTCTTTAATGTGGGTTATGTCTCATCATATTCACCAAATTTTAAATTAAAATAGACATTTAAAAAAGTATCATTCAACACTAACAATAAAACCATTTCACGCCATCAAGAAAAAAACTACAAAAAACTTGATTTTTATTTATAGATTTTTTTTTTACTTAATATATTTTATACAGAACAATCTAAAAATGAATGACATTTTCTGGATTTATTTTCCCTCAGGGCTAAATGAGATCTGAAGGCCAGAACAACAGCATCACCTGGGAACTTGTAAGAAATGCAAATCCAGACCCACTGGTTCAGATTCTGTAAGGAGTATTCAAAAACTGTTTTAATCAAAGTAAATGATGCTTAGTACAATTTGAGAAGCACTATTTAACACCATATAATGATCACTTTTCCATTAAAAAAAAAACATAGATTTATTTCTCTTAAACTTTCATCTAAGAGCTAGAGTTACGTATACAGAAAAGTACACAAACTGTAAGGGTAAATAAAGCTCAATGCATTTTCACAAAATGAACAGATCTGGGTAGCAGGGTTCAGATCAAGAAAGAAAACATTCCTTGTACCTCTGCCTTCTAAGACTATTAATTTCCCTGATTTTAACCTTACGTGCATAAAATCACACAAGCAGTACCTTTCTTAAGCTGGGAAAAACCCAACATAACTCCCAGGGAAACTGATCAAACATTTGTACCATTAGTGAAAACAGGATGACTGAAAGGGGAAGGGGAGGGAGGGAGGGAGGGAGGGAGGGAGAGAATCCTGGAGCAGCGAGAGGTCTGGGAGGCAGCGTGGTGCTAGAATAAGACCAGCTCCGGAGTCCGAAACTCCGTTTCAAATGGCAACTCCATCCTCAAAGCCTAAATTAAGCAAACTACCTCTTCTGTGCCCCAGGATCTATAAAATCCCTACTTTGAGAACCTGTAGGAGATTTAAATACTTCTGTATGTTAAAATCAAAATAAACTAGACAACCAAAAAACGTTTGAATCTGCTGGAGGTCTGCAACGGATCCTGCGCTGTATCCATAAAACAGGTGAAATCTCGGGCTTGCTCCCGATCAGCTCACAATGTAACCTTTCAGTCATTAGGAGTAGAATTTTCTGAGGTCTCTGCCTGTCGGAATTTTGAACCTCAGGTGACCTGCCTGACATCATGATTTATTTCTATTCCCAATAACGCAGGCTCAATAACTGATTTAATCTAAATCCTCTGGAATGTTAGGTCCTATAAAAACGTCACTTACACTGGATGTAGTGATTGCAGAGCCGCCATATGAAAAAATACCTCGTTTTCACACTTTTGTCGTGTGGGAGGAGATAGCAAATATTTCACAGTATTTCAGTCTTATCAAAAAGAATCAGAAAACAGGAACAAATCATCAAAAAAAAAAAAAACAAACTGTATCTTAAGATCAACTTCATTGTTTCAGGTTCCAAGAGGAGTCTTTAAGATGGCACTCTTTCAGCTGGCAAAATCGCATTAATGGAGCTGGTACCTCATTTCGCAAACAGGTTCAGGGAAGATCCCAAACTTATTTTGGAGACGCGCGGAAGGAAGCTCACACACGAACCCACGGCCTCCATCTTTCCACGCGCTGCTAACACCCACCTCTTTCCACGAATCTGATCGCTGCTGCACAGGAGCAGCAAGTGAAAAAAATGTGGCAGCATCAAGCCTCGAGGGCGGCGGCGTTTCTCTCCCGTTCCCCTCCAGACTTAGCTGGCGTCTCGCCTCCCGGAAGCGCCCCAACTCCGCACCCGCCCCGGCCCCACAGGAAGGCGCCCGCGCGCTCGGTTCCCACGCTCCCGGGGGGGGGGGGGCAGCGGGAAGCGCACAGATTTACGTCGCGACTGCGCAGGCGCCGCAGTCCCGCGCATGCCCAGAGGCGGAGGCCGGCGGGGTCCTGGGAGGGTAGCGGCGGCCGCCTGCCCCGCCCCCGCCCCCGCCCTCCGCCCTCCGCCCTCCGCCCTCCGCCCAGGCTTCCCTTCCGCGCGCCCACGGCCAGCTTCCCTTTCCGGCGGTGCCAACTGCGGCCGCCCGTGTCTCTTCTCCGGGGCCTCTGCAGCTCTCCCTGCGGCGAGCATGGCGGCTGGGACGCTCGGGGCCGGCCTGCGGCTCTGCGCCACAGGTAAGGGCCGCGCGGGGGCGGGGGCGGGGGCGGCGAGGCGGGCGCGCGCGGGGACCCTCTCCCGGGGGCGGGCCGGGGTCCCCCGCCAGGGTGCCGACGGCTGTGGCGTCCGCCGGGAGACCCCCCCGGCCGCTGAGGTCCTTCCCCCAGCGCGGCCGTGCCGGGGACCGGGCCAGGATAAGATGCTCCTGCCTCCCGTGCGGTGCTTGGCTTCGTGTGGCAGGAAGTTTCCGTCGCGCCGGCTGCACGGAGAGGCGTGGGGGCCGCGCCACCCCAGCCTGCGGCCACGCCTGGCTTTGGCTGCAGGTTCCGAGGCTTGTCACGTCCGGAGAATTTTCACCCACCTGGGGGCTGAGAGAGATGGCCGAGGACAGGTCGCGGTCGGGTCGCCGGACCGTGCGGCGTGAAAAGCGACGGCGGAGTCGGGGGGGGGGGGCGGGCGGGGGGGGGGCCTTTCCGGCGTCTCACGCCCGGGCCGGGTCCTCGCCGCCGCCGCCGCCGTGTGTTCGCTTAGAATCCCCTTGACGCCGCCTGCGTGCCAGGCTGTGAGGACGCCGAGCGCTGCAGGTGTAGTGTAGCTCGGGCGTGACACGCCTGTGAGGTCGAAAAAAGCTAAATCGGCATTTTGAATGGCAGGTGGAGTTTATACAGAGGAGGAGGTAATGACTACTGGAGAAAGAGAGAAGAACGCGTTCTCTGGTTAAAAAAAAAAAAAAAAAGGTGGAATGGCAACAAGGAAAAATAAGGGAATAAAAATATGTTGAAAGAGAACCTCTGTGTCTCCGGTTTATTAGCCTGTATAAACCTTGCGGGTCACAGTATAGTTGCTGACAGAGCGAATATTTCGTGAAGGGATCAGCTACTTAGGCTTATGCATGGTTTGTGCCTTGGGATGGATCAGTGATGGGTTTTATGGTAGATTGTAAAAAATCAAAAACATTTTATAGATGACTAAGCATGTAGTATGAGACAAGTAATAAGTCAGCGTTTATTGTAAACATTTTGTCCTCTTATCCTCTTTTTCCAGTGTTTTTACTGGATGTGGTTTTCAGTAAAGGATTTGTACAAGATTTGGATGAATCGTAAGTATATATATGTATTTTAAATAGTATTTTGACTTTTTGAAATTCTGGTATTATCTAAATATTTCCATGAATCTGGTCTTTTAATAGTTAACAGTAATGAGCGATGTTTGTATGGCACTAACGTTTTCAGAAGTTGTCCCGAGTTCTATTTACATACAAATGTATGGGGTTGTGCTCTATGGAGTTTACTAACTGTTCCATATTCTGTTTTATCATTTTTTGTTGTATTTGTGAGCCGGTGCTGGAATTTAGTAACCGTACCGTGTGTTTGTTTTCATAGAACCGTAGCATTAATCACGATGCGTTGCTTAGAGTAGGTGAGGAGTACAGCTCCAGACAGACCAAATATCCTATGTGTGGTCTTTCAGGCCTGACCATAGGCAATTTCAAGGCTTTTCCTGGCAGGCCTTAGGAGGGAAGCTCTTCTCCCCACACCAGACTTGGTGCACAGCCCGCGTGTTGCAGTCTCTGGGGAGAGTTGTAGTCAGAGACTCAGGGCCCGAGGCTAGCTCACGTGCATATTTGAATCTCTAGCCCCAAGTTGCCTCTTCCAGAGGCCTCCTTATTGGGGGCGTCACCTGGGGCACTTCCTGGGCATCTCTGCTGAGATCTTATCTAGGGGCTTGGCTGAGCCTCTCCTCTTCGATTGGAGTCGGTACTTTTCCACAACTATCCCTCCTCCTCTTTCATTCTCCTGCCCATGGGTTCATAAAAAGGCAGAAACCTTTGGTTCAGTGCTCCTCTGCAGTGAAGTGAATTCTTTGGTCTATGCTGCATCCACCTGACCCTTGTCTGGTACTGTTCCACTCGGAAAAATGGAACATTGAGGAGCTGGCACCTTTTTTTTTTTTTTGGCCTGTTGGCTTATGTTGTCACAGTGAGTGAATAAAGGCTTATTACTTTCAGTTTTGCTTGTTGTCCTAATGACCTATACACAACAAAATTGGTACAGTAGCAAGTGGTCATATGAACACAGTGCTGTTCTAGAAGAGCAGAAATCCTGAGGATCCCAGGGAGCACTTTATTAGCTGTGCTGAGTGATAGTAGGTTCTGAAGGGAACTGTTGTAGTTTTTTTATTTTGTTTTTTTTAAGATTTTATTCATTCATGAGAGAGACAGAGCATGCATAGCAAAGAGCATGAATGGGGGCGGGGGGGGGGAGAGGTAGTGGGAGTGGGAGAAGCAGACTCCTCGCCAAACTGGGCCCAATCCCAGGACCCTAGGATCAAGACCTGAGGCAAAGGCAGATGCTCAACCATCTGAGCCACCCAGGTGCCCCTGAAGGGAAAAGCATTGTTAACATGAAGGTAATCTTGTTAAACTTGATGTCTTGAGGGCTGTGTCGCTATATACTTCCTCTTTTAGAATGCCCTCACAGTGGAGAGTATGAGGAAGCATATGAGCAGGCACAGACATCTTTCTCAGCTGGGTGCTCTTTGAACTTGACAGGTTTGGCCCTCCGTGACAGGTTTCCTGTCACCGAAAACCATGGCTGGCCCGCTCTCACAGAGGTGGTAGTGGTCCTGTGAGCCATCTTGGTGATCCCTTGGGTCTGCATGAAGGGAGTAGGAAACTGCAGATAATGAGACCGTTACACAGACTCTGATTTCTAGGTTTCTCTCTAATGTCCCTGCTTGTTACCAAGTCCATGTAAGCCTCCTCACCTAATCCATTCAGTCTGTGACACAGTCCACGTCTTAACTGAGAAATATCCAGACACGGAAGAAGCAGCCACCCCTAAGACAGCAAAGATTGACAAGCACAGAGACTGACATAAGCATGGGAACTGAGCACCCTTTCTTGGGCAAACCAGGTGTGAGCCTTTCTGAAAAAAAACTCTAGGTCTGTTTGTTCAATAATGGGGTCTCAAAGGAGGATATTAATCGACTCCTCACCAGACACCTGATGGCCAGATATTAAGTCATGAAGAGTCTGATGGGCAGTACCACTTGGGTCTGTATGATGACAGCCCTTCTGTCACTAGTAGTATCCCCACCAGATGAGTGGAGGAACACTGAAATATTTACTCAGACCTTGAGTAGGTATTAGGTTGAGGTTTCTCTGTCCCAGTGGTAGACTGGACATCCTGTGCCAAGGTCAGAGTTCACGGGAGAATTATACTTCTTGGGCCTTTTGGATATCAGTGCACAAGTGAGTGTGATCTCTACTTCCCCCTGCTATCAGGATGAGGAGGATACATATGCCTCCCAGGTTTGAGTCTGTGATGACCTATATAGGCACGTTTGCCCAGCTTGACTCAGGATGAGTACTTTCAAGCCCATGCTACTAAATGTGGTATTGTTTCTGTGTACTCCCATTCGTCTCTGTCCCTGAGCCCCAATGGGAGTTGCCACTATTAGGACCATTTTAGTAGAACATGGGGAAGACTACGAACCTACTCAATTACTAGCTCCAAAATAATATTGGCTGCCTGGTCAGTCAAAAGGAAACAGTCATCTTGGCTGCTAAGCTGAAGAGAGACAAAGTGCTCTGTGAGACTTATTCCTCCACTCAGTAGTGCCGTCTGGCCTTTGTACAAGGCCTTGGGTACCAGGTGACTGGCTGCTGGTTATAGGTCTCTCAATACCAAAGTATTGCTCTTGCCACTGGTGGTAACTGAAATCATGAAGAGACTGCTACTGGAGGTAGCTTGGTCTGTGGCAGTTAACATTGAAAATGTCTTTTCCAGCACCCCACTCTAGTGGGTTGATCAGGGCAGTTTCCTTCATGTGGGATGAATTTCAGCATACCTTTAATGTCCTGCAAGGCAGGTTAATTCCCCATCTGTCTGCTGTCAATGGGTAGACCATGATCTGGAAAAAGTTGTGCTTCTGGAGGGAGTATAGGCTTTCCGTTATGTTGATGACAACCTCCTAGAGGACCTAGACAGGGCACTGCCCAGCAAGGACTGGATGCCATGATGACTCAAAAGCAGCAGTTGTGGTTGGGCATTAACATAAATGAGGTACAAGGACCTAGTTTCTGAACCTGATCTGGGAAGCGGTATATCATAGATTCCAGAGGAGATCATTATTAAACTTTTGACTTTTTTTGACCCGAGAAAAATAAAGAGGCCCAGGGATTGGTGAGCCTGTTTGGCTACTGATGCTGTCATATAGCCCTGTGAGGATTTTAATGGCTACCAGAAGGCCTGCTGCTCTTGAGAGGGGCCCCAACCAACAGGATAGGCCCTCTAACAGGCCACCAACCCTCCTCCTCTCCTGAGCCTCACTGATCCCACATCTGCTGTTTGAATTACACATGTCAGCAAACTCTCAGTTCACTGATCAGAGCCTATGGCAGGAGGACAACACTATAGGTCAGCATGGACCAATTCAAGTTGGCTGAAAGGTACATGCCCTTTGAGAGACAATTATTGGCCTTGGATGAGTGCAGTAGTGGGTTCACAGATAGAAATTCCCATTCATGTTGCTAAGTAGGGCCAGCTCTGGGTCTCTAGTGAAGTGGAAATGGAACTTACAGGAGCCCAACTGGAATCTTTCAAATCCATGAAAAGGTCTCATGAGTGCCCCTCCACCACCCAGGAATAACATCGAAGGAGGTGTTGCCTACTCTGGCCCACTGGGGAACCAGGCAGACCTCCCAGACCACCCGTGGGCCTGGGCGCTAATGTCTTCCCTGGGTTAACTTGTAGGAATTTGGTGTGGCTACCATCCAACCTGAAAGAAACCTGTCCTTCACCAAGTATGGTAAAGAGCCCTCACACCATAGGCAGCTTCATGCAGTGTGGAAAATTATTTTGATGGCTCCCTTCTATCAGGTTACTGGAAGGGCTGCTGCTCTTGAGAGGGTCTCCAATCAACAGGATACCCAGAAGGCCCTTTCATAGGCCACCAAGGCCTCCCCTCTCCTGAGCCTCACTGATCCCACATTGCCCCACTGTCCCTACACGTCCTGCTTACTGCTACAGCCCCAGCAAATGAGCTCTGCTGTGTTTTTCACTGTCTCATGGGCTGTGGCTAATGGCTTGGCCATTGGTTGTGTAGCATGTAAAACAGGGCCCTCTCTGGAAATGAGACATTTGGATGAAGATCATCTGATCCTCAGAAATGTTTTTTCCTAATTGTTTCAGATGTACAGCAACAGTTCTGTGCCTTATGCAATGCCCATCAAGAGAATGTTTTGTAACCTGTGTGAATGCTCATCAGAAAGGCCCCTGTGCTGCAAAAGGAAACAAAACCAATGAGCATTTCATGATTTTAGCTCAACGTGGAAAATGAATTGTTCTCCACACCAAAGCAAGCAGGTGCACAATCAATTATCTCCTGGATCCACCAGAGGATAGCCCATGGAAATTCACATGTCATCCTAGATGAGGCTGGCAGTACACGGGCTGCTGCTGTGGTGAGAAGACACGAAAATGGCATGAAAAAGCCAATCCACTTGTCAGACCCTAGTCAAGGCTAAAAATACTGCCCCAGAACAGTTTCCTGCAAGTGAGTGGACTAGGGCATCCTTAGCAGATAGAGCAGATGGGGCCCCTTATGTCGTCAATCATATTCCAGTGGATCTTGATATTGTTTGACACTTTGTTTGGTCCAGCCATTTCCATACCTCCCAGTGACTCCAGCCACAGTCAGTCTCCAGGCCCTGCAAGACAACATTTGTTTCCTTTCCAGGTTCCCTGAAACACTGCATCTGATAACAGTCCTGGAATTTATGCTCAGACTATGCATCAGTTGCCTAGTCATGGGCATACAGCAGATCTCTGTGCTCCATGTCACCCCTGATCCACAGGGGTACTTGAGCATTTTAATGAACACTTGAAGTACAGGCTTAATCAGCTGATGGGAAGGGACAAGATTACCCCAGTCTGGATGTCCTATGCACTAGGGTTGGCCCGGTTGTCTGTTCCCCTTCCTTCAATGTGACAATCACTGACTCTGTAGCCTCAGCATGGCGGGGGGGGGGGGGGGGGGCTATAAATTACCTCCATAGCCTTCAGCTCCTTCCCAAAGATTCAGATCATTGAAAGATGAAAATGGCTACTAAACACCAAGGACTGGGAGACAGTAACTTTTTGCATTTACCACTGGGTGCAAAGTATGGGTCCTCCCCTCAAGCGTAGTGACCATTAACTACAGGTTTGTAGCTCAGAAGTTTACTTAAGGTGGCGATGCTGCTTGGCCTGGATAGCTCCATGGATCAATACCAGTATATAAAATAGAACCTTTTACTAAACCTAAGAGGAGCAAAGGCTCCAAATCTTAGAAGATTTGGCTTTACCAACCTGGGAGGTTGATTAAGGGTGCTATCCCTGCCCATGTCATAGGACAGACTGTGTCACAGCTGGATAAGATAGAAGTGCCCCGTTGGACTAAAGAGCTCAGATAACGGCCAGGTATTCTCTAAGTCTTAACCGTAAGTTCAAGAATCTTACTAAATATTCTCATAAAGAATTTTTGTCATTCATTCAGTATAGGTTAAACATAGGTCACTTTGCAAGGTACTAAGAGATGAAACAACCGTATTTATGGTTGGGTAATATGTAAATACAACATGTGGAAATTGATAAGAATCCTAAAGAAGATAAAGATGATGTGGAGAGATTGTTTCTAGTGGTGAAGAATTTAGGAAGGTATTAGGGAGTAAGAAATGCACTTAGCTGGATAGGATGTGAACATGAAAGAATGTAGAAAGTCAAATAAACATTGTGAATTCAGCTGTGATAAATACCATGGGTTGATTGGAAATCATAGGATGCTTACATTTGAGTAGAAAGATAATTGGAGCCAGCACATAAGTACATAAAGCAATTTATACTTCTTTTTGCAGGTGGTGGAAGGGGACCAAGAAGGTGTCAGATAAGAGTAACATTATCAGATGATCAGAACTATGTATAGGAAAATTCTTTAAATGTAGGCTGTTGTGACAGGGGGTCCCCAGACTTGGTTATTGGCCATGAAACACTCAGAGGACTTGGCCTGTTGTGGAAGTCACAGCTATGATTTATTATAGTGAAAGGGCCCAAAGGAAAACCAACAAAGGGAAAAACCAGTGTGGGGTGAATTCTAGAGGAAACCAGGAACAAGTTCCAAGAGTCCCCTGCTGGTAGAGTCACATAGGATGCACTTAATTCCTCCATCAGGAGTTGTGACCATATGTATGAAATGTTCTCTACCAACAAAGCTCATTAGAGACTCAGTGCTTAGGGATTCTTATTGGAGGGTGGTCATGTCAGGACCTTCCTGCCTAGTCTGGACCAAGATTTCAGACTCCTAGAAGAAAAGCAGGTGTTCATCATAAAAGCACATTGCATAGCATTGGAACAGTGAACCATCTTATCGGGTAATGGTGGAAACCCTCCTGGAATTCAAGTTCCCGGATGCCAACCAAGGGCCAAGGGTCAACCAAGCTGACCTTTCTAAGGGTAGTAGCCTCAGATTAGCCTGGTTAACTGTAATGCATGGGGGTCGGTGGGATAGAGGGGCCCAGAACTGAGGTCTGTATCTGTGTCTACCAAGTCCCACTTGTTTTTCTTCTTTACTCCTGATTCTTAGTTCTCTACTTTTTTTAAAGATGTTTAATGGATAAGATTTAGAAGTCGTGTAGTAAAAATTCTATGTAAAAATTTGTTGAAAGAATTTGTTTCGTTCTCCGATATTTACTGATTATCCTCACGTATTTTAAGGTAGAAATAAACATGCAAAGATTTGTTTTCTCATTTTTGTGTTTTAGGTTTAAAGATAATCGGAAAGATGACATTTGGCTTGTAGATGTGAGTATGTAAATTTTTAAATTTTTGTACTCATTAACTACCCATGCCATTTTAAGTATTTCCGATTCTCCTCCACACAGATATAGTTATGTATGATTAGTGTTTATGTATATTACTCAGTTTTTGTCACATAGTATTATATAGGTTATTAAATTAAAATGAATCTCAGAGCCTTAAGGTTCCTACAAGGGAACCTGTTTTTGCTGAAATTCTGAAGAACTCAAAATACGGATTATGTCTGAGGGAGATTGTGGTATGATAAAGAATTCACTCTTCTTGTTTCATATTATCCAAGAAATTACTAAATAGCACTTGACAGTAAAGTCCTATTTTCATCTTAATAGGGAACAAAGTCAGATTTTCATCTTCCTTCCTTTCCTTACTTTCAAGTTTGGAATGTATTTAAACTTCATGTTGTTTGGGATTCCTTTTAACCTGTTGCAGTAAAAAAGTAGAGTGGCAGCAGAGGAGATGGAATGAGAAGAGCAGAGTTCACAGTTGCTGAAGGCAAGCTATGGGGCAAGAGTCCATTGTTTAATTCTTGCTCTCTCCTTTTGTGCATGTTTGAACATTTCTATAGTATAATGTTAAAAAGTAGATAAATCTGGGGCAGCCCCGGTGGGGCAGCCCCGGTGGCGCAGCGGTTTAGCGCCGCCTGTAGCCCGGGGAGTGATCCTGGAGACCCGGGATCAAGTCCCATGTCAGGCTCCCTGCGTGAAGCGTGTCTCTGCCCCACCCCCCCCATCTCTCCCTGAATAAAATAAATAAATCTTAAATAAATCTTTAAAAAAAAAGTAGATAAATCTTCCCCATGAAAGTACAACGATCAGTTTGTTACACCATTTAACTAGAGGAACCTATATCCACCCCAGTGCCCTGGTGGCCCTGAAGAAAAAAAGGAACTAGTTTTAGTTTAAGTAACCTGACTTGTCCCTCTGCCAAGCCCGTCATTTTACTGACCCCCATGCCTTACCAGTGGTTATGCTTAAAGCAGCAAAGGTACCTACTGTGTTGGTGTTTTTGTAATAGAAATAGACTGAGGTACATCATGAACTATTATGGGATGTGGGGGGGATTTATGTGTATTTGGTGATTTCATACACTGACTTTAAAGCAAAGCTGTTTTTGTTGTAAATTATATCTGTTTTAAATAGGAATCAGTAATTTTAAATGAATATAAGGTAATAGTAGTGTTGAGGTATGTGCTAGGAGTTAAACTAAGCAGTGTTGAGGTATGTGCTAGGAGTTAAAATAATTAGATTCATGTTTTGTGTTTTACCTTTTTTATGAAACTGCTTTGGAAATTATATTTAGACTTTGTATCTAAAATGGACTGTTCATCTCCTCATTAATCAAAGAGATTTCTTTAAAAATTAAAATTGCTATACACAATAGCGCAACATTTTAGTGGCTGTCTTTTCTTTTTCCCCCAACAAGTTTTATGCACCATGGTGTGGCCATTGTAAAAAACTGGAACCGATTTGGAATGAAGTTGGTCTTGAGATGAAAAGCATTGGTTCTCCAGTTAAAGTTGGAAAGATGGATGCTACTTCCTATTCTAGTAAGCATTTTCTCAGTTTATTGTTTTTTTCACTGTTCTCATACTGAAAGTGGTTTAATTACGTGAAGGAGTATTCAAGGTAGGAGGAAGAAACACTTATTTTTTGCTCAGATGAATTAAGGTTATCTTAATAATTGAAGATTGTATACTTTATGAGTTAAGTGAATTAGCCACCAAATGTGTAATATGCAGTGTATGTTAATCTTGTGCCTAACGGTGTATAAGCTATTGTTCCTATCGAGCCTGCTTGAGATACTCTGTTTACCTGAGGCAACTTCTGAAATTTGGGTGTTAAACTGTTGACATTGCTGTGTGACTTCAGAATGAGAGTTGTTGTCTGAGTAGCCAGAGATGACCTATTAGAGGAATAAACGGGGACCTACAAGGTGAAGTAGAATAAATACAGTGGAGGATCAGGAAAGTTATTCACATTCGATAGAAAACCTTAGAGTTGAAAATGAGCTTAATAAGTATGTTGCAGAGGATAGAATGTCTTAAAGCAAAGATTGGCAAACCACAGCCCGTGGACAGGATCTGGCCCACTGCCCACGTTTGTAAAGGGAGCTGTATTGGAACCCGGCCACACTCATTTGTTTACTGCTGTGCCTGTCTTCATGCATCAGTGGGTAAGTTGAGTTGTAACAGATTGTTTTCCCTCAGTGCCTAAGCTACTTGTTATCTGACCTTTTTCAGAAAAGTTTACCAATGCCTATATTAAAGGATTTGAGAAAAGAAGAATTTAAGTTTAGAGAAGTATGAAGTATAGAAATTTGGAAAGAGCATGGCTTCAGAAAGCAGACCCGAATTCAAATCCTGCTTCTGCCTGCTACTTTTGCCATGTAACATGGGGAAAGTTTCTTAACATCTCTAAGCTTTGATGTCCACATTGGTAAATATTTAATTATCGTGTGTCTTTTATTGGTTTTTTTGAGATTTGAATGATGTAGCACCTGTAAAGTCCCTTGTAGTATTCAATACATATAGGTTCCCTTTTCCTTGAATTGTTGAAGAGAGTAGAATTATATAATGTACATTTCTTTTTAGGAAATCAGGATTGTGTTCAGGATACAGCTTTGGAAAAGGACAGGCCTATGCTTTAATCCCAGATCTGGCATATGCTACTTCTGGGGCTTTGGGGAAGGCCTTAAACTCTCAATTTTAGTTTCTGTCTATAAATGGAGGAGTAATAATCCTGAAGTTTGTGTGGATTGTATTAACGCTTCATATTCAAAACCCCTCACACAACGGCTAGTGCATATAACATGAAGTATAAGACCAGATTTTAGGGGTCCCTTATGTCATAAAGTTTTGGATTTTACAGTTGCCAATTAGGAGATATTGTACATTTTTGAGAAGATAGTTGACTTGATAAAATTGTTTTTTGGCAGCAACATGTAGGATAGAAAAGAAAAGCAGTTAGAGACAAGAAGATCATGTAACTCAACTTTTGTATGCATGTTGGTGTAGGAGCCCAGACTTCGTAGTGACAGTGAAGAGGAAACTGATCCTTACAGACATCTTCAAGGATGAAATCACAGATGTGATAGACTGGCTCTGTAATACAAAGAATAATCAGAAGTAACAGCGTAAGATTCTTAGTGTAGTTACTGAACTACACTACTCCTGGCTATATAAAAAGAGTAATTAATTTTCTGTATGTTTCCATGTTAGTAGCTATTGTGAGTTTATGGCATTTTTGGCTTACTAAAGTTTGGGAACAGGGAACTAGAGAGCAGTTAGATATGAGGGCTGGAATCACAGTCAAACAAATGAGTCGTTGAAAGTTTGAGAGACCAGAGTAATGGCAAGAATTACTGCAGACAGAGAATAATGCTTGGGTTGATTTCTTGAAATAAGCTTTTAGGAATGTTTGAGAAATTATTGCTTTGAACTGTTGCTCCTGAAAATAAGTTCTGTGTCTAGGGAATCTTGTGTCAATCTTGTTGATTCGACCTGTGTGTACATACATTCATTCGCATAGTCAGTTGTATTTACTCAGCGTGTTTACTCACTTCTCTGTTAGTCTCTAGAGATCAAAGGAAGACCAAAACAAATCCTTCTTGTCCAGGAAGTGTTTAGTCTAATAGAAGGAAAAACATGAATAAACCAACAAGTACAATAAAGTCTCAAACGTGACAAATTCTTGTGATTATTTGAATCATTTAGTGGAGTCATAAAGTAAAATAATGTATAAAGGGGTGTGGGTACGTGATGACAAATAATCAATGAAAAAATTAGTACCAATAAATCAGTAAAAACCTTAATGATGAACTACTCATGTGATGCTACAATGATAATAACTATTTACAGTAAGTCAGTTATTTTTACAGTATCTAATTTATTAGCTTACTATTCAGTATGTAGTAAGTACCCATGTATGTCACTATTAAGTGACACTATGTTTAGGGAAAAAATATCTAAGACTTCTTTCTGAGTAGCTTAGAAAAGAAAATGTTTTAAATGCTCAGATTAAAATACAATGTTCTTATAGGCATTAAGACTTCATATATGGTTTGTAGCTTTTTAGATACTTCATGATGGGACTATTTTTCATCCCATTATTCATAATCCATTAAAAGGTTTAATTTTTGCCTCCCATATGTGGTTGTTATAGATTTGTTGTTCACTCAGCATTGTGTTATATATTATATTGTATTAAGAGGAGGAAGAAACCTGTATAGAACACACAGAGCACATTTTCTCAAGCAAACCATCTAGCTTTGGGAAAAGGGATAGGGGAGCTGGTATATATGAGAATGATCCTCTGCCAAGTATTGTGATGGGTGTTCTATACTTTATATCCTTTATGCGTTGGATGTGCAGCACTAAACCCGCCACTCCTTTTCCCAAGCCACCTGGTAATGCTTGCTTGTAAATCTTTTGGACTACTTGCATCATACAGACATAGCCTATTGAAAAATCGTTCTTTGGTCAAAAATTTGTACAGTCAGTATTCACTCAATGGGTATTTAATGAGCCCTTACTATATGCCAGAATGAACCAGGCACATTCTAGGCATCTATGATACATCAGTCACCAATACAGACAACAATTTCTACTCTCATGGAAATTATATTCTAGAAGAGAGAGACAACAATAACCAATAGACATAAGTAAATTGTTATGTTACTTAGTGTTTGATGTCTGCCATAGATGCATTTTCTATTTTAATTATAGAATCAAGGAGATATTTTATGTGTTATGGAGAAAAAGCGTATTATCTTACTAGTATTTAAAAAAAGTGTATTTGAAAACTGTCTAGAGATTACACATAGATTTTAGACATATAATTCTTTAAGTGTACTTAAATACCTCAAGGAAGCTCCATTACAGGCATTTTAGTAGAAACAGGTAAAGAAATTGATTTTTTTTAAACTCACTGTCAACATTTTTCTGTGTCTAACTATAAATACTGAAGGATTGGCTGTTTCATATGTATTTCATCCATCTCCATAGGTCACTTTTCAGGCATTTACAGCATTAGTGTATCTCAGCATTTAGTCTGCAGACCACCTGCATTAGGATTACCTGGGCTGTTCAATGTAAATTTAGACTCTGAAGACGCACACCAGCCCTACCCAGTGAAAGTCTTTGAGACTGGGTCATGAGAATCTGTATTTTTAACGTGGACTTCAGGTAATTCTGCTGCACATCTAAATTGGAGAACCATAGAATGAAGTATTATTCTGATGAATAGTTACTGATAGGAGTGGGCTTGAGGTGGGTTAGGATTATTCAGTGATAAAGTATAGAAAATCTCTGAGAGTAGCTTATTTCTCAATCATGTAAGTGCAGAGATTGGAAGCACGTGCCATCATATTCAGTCCAACAAATCTCTGGGTATAGAATTCTTGAACTAGAGAAATTTGAACTATCATGGATTACCCTGCCCTGTGTGTTTGGAATTATATCAAAATTTTCTTGATGCATGGTTTTAACTAATAGTGCTATAATTAACATTAAAAAAAACCTGTAAAGATACGTATTTTAGCTTCTCGTTCTGTACATATCCGTTCCAAAATCAAGTACCAAAATTGTTTCTCTTTTGTAAGTTAAAATATGGTGTGATACCACCTCTAATGGTGTACTGATTTCTATATGGAACCACTAAAATTCTGTTTATTCCTCAACATAAGTGTGATAATCATTTTATGTTAAAGGTCATAATTTACTTCTCAGTGATGTGTGAACTTGGAATGACATTTGGCTAATAATATTCTGATTTCTTGCTCACAGATTATATTGGCAAGTTAGTTTTACCTTTTTTCTAAATTAGAAGCCCTTTTTGGTCAGTGACTATATTTCAGAGTTGCTCAGTCTGAGCACGAAGGATACTTTGGCCAGATAATTCTGTTTAGGGGAAGGGTTGCTGTGCATTTTAGAATATTTGGCAACATCTCTGATCATCTTCTCGTCCCCTAGTGTCTTCCTAAGTGATGGCAACGAGAAGTGTCTCTAGACATCACCCAGAATCTCCTGGAGACATAATCTCCCCCAGTTGAGAACAACTGCTGTATTTTTTCTCCTTTTTGTGTTAGACACATAGTAACACTCCAGAAATACTAAAAAAGGTAGAATCTTGAGCTGAAAAAGGACTTGACATTAAGTCCAGCTCCTCCCTTCTTCCCCCAGCCTGTTGTGTAGATGAAATAATAGCAGGATAAAAAAAAAAAAAGTAAAAGAAATAATAGCAGGTAGTTATCAGTGAAATGACAGTGATTTCAAACACCAAACTTAGAGGCAGAATTAGGACCAGAATTTGAGATCACCATGATTCATATCCAAGCCTAGCTTTAACATCAGGTTGTTATCATTTCAAAGAGAAAACAGGAAGGAAGTAGGGAGCTTCATGTTTAAGTTCATTTTTTGAGCATTTAAAATTACAGAATTTCAGAGAAGTTATTCATGTTACAAATGGATTCTTGAATTTATGAAGGAATTGATCTCAGGTTTCTATGCAAACCATTGTTGTTTAATATGAAAAAATAAAGAACAAAAAGTTAAACTCAGACTTGAGCTTCATTCGTAGTCCTGCTACCTCAAACACATTACCAGATCTTCTTAAGTATTAGTGTCTTTACCTGAAAAGTAACATCAGCACCTTTCTCCTCACAAAATTGTCTCAAGGTGTAGTTGAAGGTCTGCTAAAGTCAGTTATATTTTACATGTGATAGTTCTTATTATCTGCACACTGATGTGTCAGCAGATAATTACCTAACAGTGAGATTTGGAACAGAAATAGGAAACGGACTTTGCATTTGAGGATTTCTGTGTGCCAGGCTTTCTCTTAGATTCTTTTCCACATGTTTTCTCATTTAAATCCCACCCATAAACTGAGCAAGGTGAGTACTGTCCTCAGAAGGGAAAGAACTGCTTGCATGGTAAATGAGATGTTAGAATCCTAGCCTACATCATTTTAAGTCTATAACCCATGCTTTGCTTGTGTGCTTTTTATATTATTATTACTATTACTATTATTATTATTATTAATTATACAACAGGGTTTTCTTTTAAGATTTTATTTATTGATGAGAGAGGTAGAGGAACAGGCAAAGGGAGAAACAGCCTCCTTGTGGGGAGCCTGATGCAGGACTCGATTCCAGGACCCTCGGATCACATCCTGAGCCAAAGGCAGATGTTCAGCCACTGAGCCACCCAGGCATCCCTTTACAATTGTTTTCAGAGGGAAACCTAAGTTTAAGGTTTTAGGAGTGACCGTCAATTGAAATTCTATCAGAAATGAAATTTAATGCTCAAAGAGTCAAGGTACTAGAGAGTGGGTTAGCATTATACATTTCCATCTTACAAATAAGTTGAGGCCAGGGAAATGAAGTGTGATGGTATTAAATGTGGAGCTGGGATTTTCTCTCTAAAACTTGTTTTGAGAATCACAAAACAAGTTTCGTATTTTCTCATTGCGTATTTTATTTGGTTTGTTTATAAATAAGCTTTTCAATAAACAAAGAATTGATAGTGGGATACCCTCCCCCCCATCAATTATATTAGTCTTAATTGAAAGTAATTAAGGGCTAATATTTTCCTGCCTTCTTCATTTGGGAAGGGGGGGCATTAACATATTTTACTCACATAATCCTCCCCCAAATCATTCTTATTTTTTTACTTAGAAATCAGTCTCAATAACCAGTCTTTAGTTAGACTCTGACAGAATTAAATTCTACATTAGAGATGGGCAAAATAAATTCTGTAATTGGTTTAAGTTCACATACCTATTTAGAAGCAAGACCTATGTCTTCAGGGACGCCTGAGTGGCTCATGGTTGAGCATCTGCCTGTGACTCAGGTCATGATCCTGGGGTCCTGGGATCAAATCTCGCATCGGGGTCCCCACAGGGAACCTGCTTCTGCCTCTGTCTATGTCTCTGCCTCTGTGTCTCTCATAAACAAAATCTATTTTTTTTAAAGACCTATATCTTCAGGACTGAGTTATTTTTGTTACCTCTACTGTTTGTGTTGCTTCTAATAAAAACCAATGTTGATCACTGCAACCTTCTAGTCCCCTTTCTCCATATGTTTAAGGTAGAAACTGTTGGTGACGAAGGAAGGATGAGAGATTTTGATTATTATTTTGCCACAAATTTACTTATTCATTATTCTTGTGTATTGGGCAGTGCTAAGAAACCAGAGTAATATTTACTAAAGTGATTGGTGAACCAGATCCCACATATAGTAGTGTCCTTATACCCAACCATGGTAAAATGTCCTCGAAATAAGTAAAATTAACAGAGATCATATGAATAAAGACATATTTTACTTAAACTGGTATATGTATAAGTATATTGTATATCACCTCTTACCTGATGCAGTTCATTTCTTTGCTGTCCTGGTTGCTTTGAATCTGTAGTTACAGATACTAATTTGCAGTAGTGATTTCTATACCTCTTAAAGTTCTAATTCTCTATTTGATTGTTTTTGTTTCTTTTTCCCTCAAAAAAGATGCCATATCTCATTTTAATGTGAGGACTTCAGAATAATCTTCAAAAATAACTAGAATTCTAGGTTATTACAAAAGCAGAAACTTCTAAAACAAATAAGGTTGCTTTTAGATCATGTGTTGATGGCAGAAATTAAGTAATTTTGCAAATACAGTTTATCTTTTTAAAATTAAAATACAGTGCAGTTCTTTCAAGACTCAGAAAACACTAAAGAAAAGGATGATGAGCTTTGATTTTTTGTTGTTTTTTTTTTATGTTATTTATTTTTGCAAGGAACCAGTGAGACCTAGAAAAATTTGTTCTGGAAAATGAAATCAAATGGCAAGTGAGACTTTGTGTGTGTGTATGTGTATATATATACATTAAATATATATACACACATTAAATATATATATACACACATCTGTATATATTTATCTTTTAAAATACTTTAGAGATAAAATACTAACTATTCTTTTGGCATTAATTTCTTAATTTGTCATAGTGTTTTGTGCTAGACATAAGTTGTATTATTAAGTATTTGTTTTTTAGGAGAATGTCATGTTTTTTCCTTTTTTGGGTGTGAATTTATATTCTTTAAGACTTAAAAGCAAGACGTTTTTATGAGTTTGTATAAATATATATATTTTTTTAAGTAAAAGGCTCGTTTACTACCTAGTTTCTCATTTAAAAAAAATTTAGAATTATTTATTCTTTTTCTTATCAAGGCATTGCTTCAGAGTTTGGAGTTCGAGGTTATCCAACAATTAAGCTGTAAGTTGAGTGTTGTATGTTTATATGTGTATTTTTATTCACTCTACTTACGTTTTATTACATTAATTTCTGGTAGCTTCCTTGAAGGATTGAAAATTTGGGTTTAGCAATTCTTTCTAGGTACAGCATGTGATCAAAGAGAGAGGGACTGCATCTTCCTGCTTTTCTGTGTATTTAAGTGAGTGTGTTGTTTACGACTAATTCACCGAATGTGCTCTGAGTGCTTACCGTGGCAGGCATCGTGCACACAAGATGTACAGCTGTAAAGTATGGAAGCCCTTTTACCCTTGAGGAGCTCAAGAGTGTATTCTGCTGTATCACCTGAATCCTGTCTCCTAACAAAGTTTTACTTTTCTATAATTGAAATAGACTTAATTCATTAGAGAGGAAAAAAAATCAAATTGATGGATTTAATTCTAATCTGTAAGTGTTGACAAAGTCTAATATAAAGTGTATGTAAGTTGGGAGAAACGGTATGCTAATTCTAAACCGATTTATCTTATAATCATTTTATTGAGTTTATTTCTTGAGTTTCATTCTTATTTTGGTAATGTGCAAGTTGAATTATTTTAAAACTTATTTTTATAATAAAGTAAGCTTTATTTCGGTGTTTTAAAATCTCAAATCTCAAAATTTGACTATTCTTAATTTTTAATTTCTTGGGTTTTGTGTTGACTTCCCCCTTCCCCTACCTTTAAAAAATGTTGCTCAGCCTCTTTTACTTGTGTTAAGTAAAATATCCTTTCTGTTCTTTTTGTTTAATCATAGATGGTCTATTGTACTTTCACATTTTTTAAAAATCTCATTTAGACACATCATTGACAGACTTTTGAAAAATTATCTTAATTTTCTAGAATAAGTGTTTTATGCATTGTTCTACTCTGTAATCTTGGAGCATATTTCGAGTTAGTGTGATGTTGTGTTGCTTAAAATTTGTTTTCTCAATACCAAAATACTATTTATTCTCTATCATTTTTTTTACTAGAGAAGATAGTAAGAAATACAATGCTTTGACAAGCTCTTGACCATGAATGCATACACTTTTCAGGAGGTATCAGATACACCATAAACTATTTTCATGTAGTTTTAATAAAATACAACCTTTTCTTTATATTCTAAGTTGTTGGTCCCCTGAAGCCAGTTGCCTACTATATTTTACATGGTTACGCTACTTCTCAACTCTGCATTTGCTATTTTACATAGTATAATTTATGTAACAATAGTGATTAGCATTAACTATTAAGACTATTTAACTATTAAGTTGAAATAATCTAAGCTTTTATCCTTTTTTTCTTTTTAAGATTAAAGGGGGACTTGGCATATAATTATAGAGGACCACGAACTAAAGATGATATTATTGAGTTTGCTCACAGAGTGTCTGGGTAAGTTTTTATTAGGAAAGGCTTTTTCACTATATGGTTACATTTCACAGAAACAATGTCCACAATAGCCACAATATGGAAGCAGCCCAAATGTCCATTAACAGGTGAATGTATAAAGAAGAGATGGGAGATTTTATATATATATATATACTATTGCATACATATATACAGATATATATATATATATATATATATATATATATATATATATAGGCGATACTCTGTTGCATAGCCATCAAAAAAGAATGAAATCTTGTATTTGGAATAATGTGGATGGTACTATGTTAAGTGAAAGAAATCAATGAGAGAGAGAGACAAATATCATATGATTTCACTGATATGTGGAATATAAGAAACAAAACATGAACATAAGGTAGGGAAGAAAAAATAAAATGAGATGAAATCAGAGAGAGAGACAAACCATGAGAGATTTTTAACTCTAGGAAACAAACTGAGGGTCTCTGGAGGGAAGAGGGATTGGGGGGAATGGAGTAATGGGGGGATGGGCATTAAGGAGGGCATGTGAAGTAATGAGCACTGGGTGTGATATACAACTGATGAATCTCTAAATACTACCCCGAAATTAATAATACACTACATATTAACTAAATTGAATGTAAATAAAATATTTTTTAAAAAGATACTAATACTTTAAAATTAAATGCAGTTTTGGAGCAACTGGGTGGCACAGTCGGTTAAGCATCCAACTCTTGATTTTGGCTCAGGTCATGATCTTGGGATCCTGAAACCGAGCTCCATGGTGGTTGCTGTGCTGAGCATGGAGCCTGTTTAAGATTCTTTCTCCCTCCCTCAGCCCCTCCCCACCATGTGTGCACTCTTTTTCTCTCTCTAAAAAGTTAATTAATTAAATAAAAATAAAGCTAAAAGTATTTTAAAAGACCATATTGAACCCGTATGTTTTTAGGTTTAACGTAAATGACATTTGTTCATTTATGACAAAAGGTAGGCATATGTAGTATACCAAAAGAGGAAACAAAAGGAACTGTGACTTGTATTATATATTTGTTAATCTCACATTAAATTCATTTCATACGTAGAAAAAAAAATTTTCCCCAGTTTTCTTATTTATTTTTTATTTTTTGAAAGATTTTATTTTTTTATTTGACAGAGAAAGTGAGAGATCACAAGCAGGGGGGATGCAGCAGAGGGAGAGGGAGAAGCAGACTCCCCCTGGAACAAAGAGCCTGTGCCAGGCTCAATCCCAGGACCCTGGGATCATGACCTGAGCCGATAGCAGACAATCAACTGAGCCAACCAGGTGCTCCTCCCAGTGGATTTTTTAAAAAATATTTTATTCATTTATTCCTGAAAGACCGAGAGAAAGAGAGGCAGAGGGAGAAGCAGGCACCACACAGGGAGCCTGACACGGGACCCCATCCTGGGAACCCAGGACCTCGCTCCAGGCCAAAGGCAGGTGCCAAACCACTAAGCTACCCAGAGATTCCCCCCAGTGGGGTTTTTTTTTTCCCCAGTGGATTTTTTAATGCACTTTCAGAATTTGATTACTTCTAACAACCTTATGAATTGTAATTTTTATTTTACTACAAATTTGTTTTTATGCAGCTTTATTTATATCAACTTATTTTTCTTGTTACTTAATTTCAGAGTTTTTAAAAGAAACCCCACAATATTATTGTTCTGAATAGACTTGGGCTTTAATCCCTGGCCTGTGATATTGGAAAATTCTTTTTGGATACACCTAAAGTACTTTCCCTGATCTGTCACATGCTGCTTTATGCCATCTGTCAGATATTACTACACATTTTGCTTAGAATGTGACATAATTAGAACCCACATACTTATTTGAGTTACTGATCTCTTGAGTTTTTACTGCTAAGAAATCTATAAGCATTTCCTATTGGTTTGAATGTGATGATTTTGTATTTTAATCTACATCTATCTTGCGGGGCTATAAAGAAAGTTGGTGCTTATAATTTATTCAGTGCGATTAATGTGGAACTTATTAAAGAGAATATTTGGGGCACCTGGGTTGTTTAGTGGTTGAGTGTCTGCCTTTGGCTCAGGTTATGATCCCGGGTCCTGGGATCGAGTCTTGCATCAAGCTCCCTGGAGGGAGCCTGGCTTCTCCCTCTGCCTGTGTGTCTGCTTCTCTCCATGTCTCTCATGAATAAATAAATAAAATCTTTAAATAGATAAATAGACCATTCATCAAAGTAGGTTAACCTATATTAACTTTGAAAGTATAAGTACTTTCTTCTGAGTTTGAAGGGATATATTGATACTTTAAATAGCTTTAAAGTGAATTGAAATATCAGGATGGATTTGTTGAGTGGCCTGACATTGTATGGCTTAAATTATTTGAGAAAAGGCACAGAATTAGGAAAGATCTTTATTCAAGTTTGCAAAACTTACTATATAATTATCACTGTATTTTCTCATCAATTACATATTTTATTTGCTTTCTGAATATAAATTTTGAGGTGACTATATTATATGAGGGAATTGCTGGTGAGATGTACTTTATTCCCTGTGATTAGATTAGTCTTCATTTTTGGAAATTTTTAATGAGTTTTATTTTAAGCTTATGATGGCCTTCTCCTGATGTAACTAGGGAAGACTCTGTTGCAAATGAAATTTCATGACTCCGTTCTGGGGTTGCATCACTTAGTAGTTAATTACTGAAGTATGAAAATAGAGGCCGAAGTGGAGTGATGCAATGCGTCTAAGGAATTGTGCATTTTGAAAATATGTTTGCCTTTGCAAACTCTGTGTTTACTCTTTTGCAAATTTAGTGGAATAAAAAATCTGATCATATGGATCATGCCTCTTTTTTAGTTTTTTAATAATATTTTGCAAGTGATGTTTTGTAAAAACCTTGATGTAATTTATTTCTTCCTTGTACTTGGCTTTGAAATATCTTGTATAGTAAAACTGTAGAGTTTTGTTTTCTTTTTATGAGGTCCTTATGTGCTATTATGATTATCATTTTCAATTTTATTTTTTCTGAAAAGAATAATATACTTGTGAAACATTTAGATTTTAACCTCTATAGGGTATTATAAAACTTGTATTTAAATGGCCATAAATCTTAACATAGTATAATTATAATTTTCTGAGATAGGACTTCAGTGTGTTACTGTATATGATCTTATGAAAGGGAAAAAAGAATTCTCTTGTGGATCATTTGTTTTTAGCTAAGTACTCTAAATGGATTATAGGTCTGTCTTGCCTGTCAAAATATTGACTAAGATGGTATTCTTTAAAGGGTTGTATTTTAAACTTAATTTGTTTTTAATTGATAGCTTAAATTGGTACTTTATTTTCATTATGTGAGTACAGTAGTGGTCATGGGCTAAAGTTTTATTAGATATATGTAGATTGGGTGATGACTTAAAATGCAGTTAATACAACATTAAAACTTTGTAACTTCAGATGTAAATTATATACTGTCTTATGTTCAAGTGCAGATTTGTTTTTTGTTTGTTTTGTTTTCAAACAGGGCTCTAATTCGGCCACTTCCAAGTCAGCAAATGTTTGAACATGTGCAAAAGAGACATCGTGTATTTTTTGTTTACATTGGTGGAGAGTCACCTTTGAAGGTATCAATTGAGTTTATTTTTTAAATTCACAAATACAAATGTAATTTAGTTTTCTCTATTCCCAAAACTTGATCCAAACTCAATTATTTCACTCTTATTGGAAATATTTTAGTTCAATCTAAGCATTTTTCTAACAAAACACTTTCTTATTTGCTCTCTATTGTGTTTGCCTTCATAAAACAGATGATGCTTGCTTTAGTATTTCTGTTGTTACTGACAGGGTTATTCAAATTTTGCTTACTTTTTAGCATTTTTGGCTCTTTGTGACTATGGAGTGCAGTCTGAATGTAAACTTTTTGAAACTTTTTGAAGATCATTTTGCATGCGTGTGTTTATATATGTGCATCTTCCTGTAACTATCAAATTAAATTAATATGAATTGAGCTTATATTATACTTTATTTAGAGGAGTGTCAAAATATTAAGTATCAGTAGTCTTTTTGCTTTAGAAACCGTATATTTCATTTGCTGCTTATATTCCATCGTCTTTTCACGTTAAAAATGCTTATGGCATCAAATTGGTATGATATTGCTGAGGATGATACTACTTTCTCTGAATGTTTAATGAGGAATGAATTCTGATTTTAATGTTTAAAGGTCACCTCTTTTCTATTTGTAACTTCACAGGAGAAATACATAGATGCTGCTTCAGAATTAATTGTATATACATACTTCTTTTCTGCCTCAGAAGAAGTGGTTCCTGAGGTAACGTTTAAAATTGGATTTTAATGACTTAATTCCACTTTTTAAGTTATTACTTGATTATATTTATCAGATTTATTTACTGTCATATGTGTAGAAACAGTAAACATGTTATCTCTACTTCTGGCACCAGATTGCTTATTGTTAATAAGCAAATACCACTGGATTCATAGCATTTAGTAATTATGTTTATTATGTTGATTTTTTTTTCTTTTTAAAATAACAGTGGTAGTAAGAAGTGAGAACTCAAACTATTAAATTGGTTTATAAGTAATGGAATGGTTAATGTATTTATATCTCTTAATTTATAGATGCTGCTTATCTCATCCTGTGCCGTGCCCTGTATTAAGTCCTGAATAGTTGATGACAAGTAGGATCTTCAGGGTCCTGATAGGGTGGAGCTTACATTCTCATGGGGAGAGGAAGTGTACTAAATGTTAGTGTTGCAGGTTACAGCTTTTGGGTCCTTAGACTGGGATAGTATTTTTCAGTAAACAGATACGTAAACAGGATATAACTGCCATAACTGCTATTGTGATAGCAGGGGCATGAGAGTAGGTGACTTCTTTGGATTGGTTGATCAGGAAATGTCTGTCTGGGAAGAAAATATTTGATTTGGGATATATATGATGTGAAGGAGCCATGCAAAGATCTGTGCCCAGAATAAACTAGAAACAGGGAACAGATAAGAACACTGCTGGCATATTTGAGAAATAGGTAGTAGGCCGGTGTGGCTTGAGAAAGGAGATAGATAGGAAGTAGGCAGAGACCAGTGAAGACCTTGCAGGTCATGACCATGCATGTGATGGGTTGAAGTTAGTGAAGGATTTGATCTGACATTCATCTTAAGGACATTTTTCTGCTGAGAACAGAATGAATTGGATAGGGAGAAGAATAGATCCAGAGAGATCAGTTGAACTCTTGAAGTAATCTGCAGAGTTTGAGCTTGGAGGTTTGTAAAGGGATGGGGGGAAAAGTGAAAGCATTGTTGTTTTTTAGAGATGGAATTGTTTGAGCTTGCTGACCCGGAGGAGCAGGGAAGAACCAAGGGTGACTCTTTGGTGTTTGGTTTTAACAACTGGGTAATTGGTAATGTTAATCTATGAGCTTGGGAATACTGCAGAAGAAACAAGTTTGGGAATGCGGGAATGATCAAGAGCTTTGAATTGGTTATTTTAGCCTGTTCAGCATATTAGTTAGACATCCAGATACAAGCATCAAATTCACAGCTGGATATAGTGGTCTGGCGTTAAGGCTCTATAAACTTCTAAGACATGGGATGCAAATTTTTAAGCAAATAAATGGGCCCATGAGCTAAAGACTGCAAAGGAAAGTAGCTGGAGAGTAGGAAAACAAGATGGGTGGAAAGCCAAGATAAATACTTTTAAAAAGAGGATCAGTTGTACAAGATACTTGGAAAGTGATCGAAATGAGTTGAAGAAAGTAACTATGATACTTGTACACATGGAGGTTATTGGTGGTTTTACAAGAAGTACAGGTGCCTCATTGGTGTCATTTGAGAGAATGCAGGTAAGAAATTGTAAGTTACAGGTATAGACTTCTCTTTGGAAAAGTTTTCCTGAGAAAGGAACCTGAGAAATTGCAATAGCTGACAGGAAACATGAAATTAATTGTCAAGGGAAGCTTTTTCTTTTTAATCAGTATAGGTTACAAAAAATCAAAACAGTTTTTTCCCACAAAGTTATTTCATATTACACATTTGATTAATTTTTGTTTGACATTTTTTAATATTTAAATATTTTTAAGAAGATTGCAGAATCACCTAGAATATATATGTGTAGTGCTCTTGCAATGTGTACATAAATGTTTATCTTTTTTTTCATAAATGTTTATCTTATAAATGTATTCTGAAATGATTTTCAGTTCCTTGGGAAAACTTCAGACAGATCTGGTCAGCTTAAACTCATTTTTAGGTTTACTTAGTTTGGTCTCATAAGTTATTTGCAGTATTTTATGCATTTCTTTTGAAGGGGAAGAGAAGATAGGGTAGGAGGAGAGCTATATTTGCCATTAGATTCTCAAATAGATGCCTCAAAAGGTTATGAAGCTCTATTCTAAAATGTCTTAAGATCTCTCAGTGTGATGTAAAGGCCTAGAATGGATGGAATCTAGTTCTAGGCCCAGGCCGTTTAGTCCATTCTCTTCTCCAAAGCCCAATGTTAGTATGAGAGGCGAGAATGTACACTGTACCCTCTCCTGTGAAGCTGTCCCAGCAGTTTACTGGGAGTGCTCCAGAGGGCACCTGCCTCCTGGGCCCTGACACCATCTGACACTCACCCCAGTCCTCGAGTAGTGACACATGTCTTAGATCAGAATTCTAGGGCCTGGAACATCTGTGTGGATGAGCATAAACAGTATCTGCTATGTGGGCACACTTTTGCTTATTATGTGTTGTTTTTTATTATTGACCTCTCAACTAGTTTCCTCAAACATTCCTTAGTTATTCTTGCAAATCTCAATATTTGTCATCTCTTTTATAGTTCTGTATATATGGTTGTAAAAGTCTGCTAAGGGGGAGTCAGTGTTCTTTCAGGGTAATATGAGGATTTTTACTCCCATAGAGAATTTTCAAATAAGGACAAAACCCATGATTTTATATCCCCCCCCCCCATATTTTTAATTTTAATGTTTGGTCATGCAAAGCTTCCTTAGCTTTACAGCTAGTGTTTATGAAAGCCCTCATAAGTATGTTAAGGAGATACAAAGATGAATTGACATAATTTCTGACTTCAGGATATTTAGAGGTGAATGGAGAAAAACAGCCTGCAAACAACTGTAATATAGTAAGTTTAAGGAACAGAAAGCAAGAGAAAGAGGGATTCAGAATATGTGGAAATTAATAGCTGCAAGATTCCATCTCCGTAGTAATGTTATGATGTGGCCAACTCCGGCATTGAAAGAGAGGCATGCTGGATGCTCTAAAATACTTCCAGAGCACCTTTGTGAATGAGTTGCCAAGAGCAGATGAGCAGAGGCTTACTTGATGATAGAACCTTACCTAAAAGCTTTACTGCTGACTTTCAAATACTTATTTTTGTGATGCTGTACCATTTTTTAGTAGTCATGTAAGAGATCATTGTATATTAATTACCTGAAGTATGCCTCCCGTCTTCTCCATACTTCAAGGACAGCCATCTTTATTTTTATCCTGTTGGCAGTTATTTTTATTTTATTAGCTATCAGTTGGTTATTTGTTGTTACTTTTCACTTATTACCACATCATGTAATAATTCTATATGGCTCACCCAATTATATCTCTTCTGTATGGAAACTGATTTCTTTATAATTTTAGTATTTTTAAATAATTATAGCACAGGTATAAGAAGCAGGTACCTTCTGAAATAATATATTATTAATTGCCATTATAAATTCCCATTTTTAAAGCCAATTTGCATTTTAAACTTGCTCTCACGTATGTTAGTGGATCTGACTTCCCTAACTCTATGGTGAGGTGGAGACTCCGTTTCCTTGATTCACAGAGAATGAAGCCAACTCCCCAGGACAGCAATGGAGTCCATGCCACAAAGCCCAGGAATGTTGAGGAAGGACTCAAACCTACCCAGTGCTGATTGTTACCTTAGCCACCTCAGAGTGTGTCTCCTACTGTACTTCTTTGATATCTTTGGGTCTGTTACCAACTCTAAGAATATTCTGTGGTTTTCATACTAACAAACAGCACTGGGCCAGGAGATGTATAAAGAGATAAACCTGTCCTTGGATGAGGTTGGATCGCCTGTGCTCTTTTTAACTGTAACGGTTTCGTTCTCGTGGCTTTTTTTCTGGCATTTTTCAATACTTTTGAAATCATAGCTACCAATTAAAATTTTTTCAATGATACAAAGTATTTACATATCTGATTTTGCAGTATGTGACACTGAAGGAGATGCCAGCTGTGCTTGTTTTCAAAGATGAAACTTACTTTATTTATGATGGTAAGTTCCAAAGTTGTAACTCATGTAAAACATGTTAAAATTAAAACACTGTGGCTATTATAGGACTTAGGTATTGATGAAAGATTTGGTAGATGCAACTACTTTTTGCCTTTCCCATTAATTGAATGACAGATTTTTTTTCCCCTTCAACTTTAGTTTTAACATCTAATGTGTTTTCTGAGTTCTGCCTACAATGATTTTTTTGGAGGGGGTTGGTCAGGTCATTTGACTTTTGAGACATGAACTGTATGCAATTGCTGTTATTTTAAAACATTCAAAACTATTCGTATAAAAAAAGGGATCTAACATCTTAGACTCACAAAAAGGTAAAGAAATAAAACCCCTTCAGTAGTGGCAAAGCCCCTTGGGGGGTATATTCTTTCCTAGCCTCATCTCTCCCTCTCTTTCTTCCTTCCTTCTCCCCCTAACCACTCACCAGCTAGTCAGCATTTCTTCAATGAAGTTAAATACTTGGTCTACATTTGTTATGCCAAACATACATCATAATAAGGAGACTGCTGGGACACCTGGGTGGCTTAGTGAGTTAAAGTATCTGCCTTGAGCTCAGGTCATGATCTCTGGGTCCTGGAATGAAGTCTGGAATTGTCAGCTCCCTGCTCAGTGGGGAGTCTGTTTCTCCCTCTGCCTCTCCCCCTGCTCATGCTCTCTCTCTGTAGCTCTCTGTCTCAACTAAATAAATAAAATCTTTAAAAAAAATAAAAATAAAGAGATGGCTAGAATAGTAAAATCCTCTGTATGTACCCATCATCCGGGTTTAGACAATTACCAAGATCTTACCATATTTTCTTCAACAATTTTTTTTGTTTGTTGAAGTATGTTAAAGCAAACCCTAGAGGTTTTTTTCATCACCAGGTGCTTCATTATGCATCTTTTAAAAGATGTCCTTTTTTTTTTCAATAGAATAACTACCTGCTGTTATAATACTTAATAAAATTCACAAAAATTTCTTGGCATCATCAAATACCTACTTCCACAATCCCCAAACTGTGCATTGAGGTACCTCAGGCCAGTGTAGCAAAATCACAGGGGCTTGAAGAGAAATTTTAAATACAAAGGGAAACAGTGAAACTCAACATCTGTTAGATACCATATAGCCACCCAAAAGCAAAAGTGAATGCAAAGTTATGCCTAATAACCTTCTTTGTAACTTTCTAAGTTACAGTTTAATAAACTAGACACTTCAGTTTATTTCTGCTAGTTGCTTTTGAAATACTCAATGCCCTTGTGTGGCTTTTTGTTACCGTGTTGGAGAGTACAGATATGGAATATTGTATTCATTACAGAAAAATTGTAGAATGTTGTTATTTTATAACAGAAAAGAAACTAGAACTACTTGAGAGCTGTAAACTTTGGATTACGTAAATAATTCCAATGAATAGAATATCTAATAAAAGGAATATTCTGATTTTTTTAGTAAAATGAATATTTAATTATTTTAACAATCATGAAAAAATCTAAAATCTAAAATCTCCTGTTTTCATTATTTTTAAATAAATGTGAATTTAATTTTTGCTGTAGTGGAACAACTACTATTTGTTACATTTTATGCAGCAGGTACTAATTATGTACGTGATATTTTCATTTTATCCTTGCCATAATCTGGAAGGGTAGATAGGCAGATGAGTGTCCTGAGATTATGAAAGAGATAATTAAGAGTGTTAGATAAGATGATAGATGTATAATTAAATCACAGGTTCATTCATTTGCTCACTGGATACTTATTGATTGTATTAGATATTGGGCTTGAAAAGGAAGTTTAGAGGAACTTGGATATATGAAAATAGGAGAAAGAAAATAGTGCATATCTGCACCGATTCTATCCATTTGCTCTTTGATTACTACACTGCTTGAATGATAAGCACTTAGCTTATATTGTCTTATTTTGTCATTAAAACCATGCTTTTGAGATCAGTATTCTTACTATTTTACAAGTAAAAGGATTAAAGAGGTTTTTTTCTCTCCCCCAAGTTAAAATAATTGATAGTATAATCAAGTGTCTGCTTTCAGATCTCCTGTTCTAGTTCTCCTGTGAGTTTATTCACACTTCAGAAAGCCACTTTGTTTTTGGAACAAGCCTGATCATATCTGTTTAGATGTTAATATGTTCTTTAATCATGGCTAAGAAAGTGCACCTCCTCTTCTCTCCACATTTCAGATATGCCCTCAGATGTGCCCTCCCTCGAGTGCACAAGAAGATGGGTGAAGTATCTGTAGCTCTTGTGAGGGACCATCATTCTTTAACATGCAGCAGTTAGTATTTAGAACCTGCCCAAAGTCTTCAGATAACACACAGAATTTATCTTGAATATTTATTCTAATGTTTAATTGTTGTCATGAAGTTTAGAAGCTTTGGGGTAGGGACTTAGAAGGATAGTTTATTTTCTGTATTTCAGATATATCACTTGGTGCAATCTTAAAACATTTGCTTTTGACCTGGAATAGAGATTGTGGCCCCGTACTCAACTCCTAGTTTTATGCTTATTTTTCTAATTTGTAAGTTCAAATCCATAAATACTTTCAGATTCGTATTATGTCACTTATTTTATAGGTTTGGTAACTTGAAAATGTTTTGTTTAGCAATGCAAGTGACAGAAAAAGCACATCTTCCAAGAAATCATTAAAATCCAGTTTTCCACCAAACATATTGGTAGCCTTTTACATTACCTTCTTTTTTATGCAGTTATAATAATTGTTCACAGTTACTTCAGAATTATATTTCTAATCAGGACATAATATTTCTCTTGATATTACATATGTTTTTTATCTGCTTAGCAGGAGAATTTGATGTTGAATGGCTTTAAATGTGTTAGTTTTACATATGAGAAAGGGTTCTAAGCTGAGGAAGAAATGTCATAAAATAGAGAAGAGCAAAGAAATTGTAGTAAGTTACGATACTGCCACCATTCAAGGATAAATGTCAACCCAGGATAGCCATTTTTTTTTTTTTTTTTTTTTTAGGATAGCCATTTGGTAGGAATGTTCGCCTTCATTTGATCATTCTGTCAGGTTTTTTTTCATACTTTGTGTTTTCAAAGCTACAGTCATGCTGTAGTATTGTTTTGCAACCTGCTTTACCACTAAATTATTAATTAAAAAGAATCTATAAATGAAGAGTCTTCCTCATTATGTACCAAAATTGTTTAAATTTTTTCTTATCTAGGGTCTTTCACTTATTTCCTATATTTTTATTTATCTGTCTTGTGCTGTTTTTAATGATGTTCTAGTAAAGAATTGCTTTGTGTATTAATCCTTTTGTATGTCTCATTGTTTCCTTAGAATAGATCTCTAAAAATTAATTTTATGAATTTAAGACTATGATTGTGTCAAGGCATTTTATACATATTGCTAGATTAGAACATTATAAACATTTTAAACTCTTATTGCATATAACTTATTAGCTTTGTTTAATTTTTAAGAATACGAGGATGGTGATCTGTCATCTTGGATCAACAGGGAGAGGTTTCAAAACTACCTGACTGTGGATGGCTTCCTCTTATATGAACTGGGAGATACCGGTAACAAGCGTATATATACAATTCTCCATCACTCTGCATGATTTTTCCTTAATTGATTTCTTAAATCTGATTCTGTGAGAAATAAATCTTAAGCTCTCTTTCATAATTTTACTGCTTTTTAAGACCTGAATGCCAGTTCTTTTTCATGAGAATAGACATTAATATTAACAAAGAGCAAATATTTGTATGGGAAACAAAGATGAGTTAGAAAAGATTTCCTAGTTAGAACTGAAGTGACAGGAAGAGCAGAGCCTAGATAATAAAGAAATGAGAAGAAATAACCAAGAAGCTATATTAAGAGCTGATTTTGTAATAGGAATTGGGATACAACTCCTCACCACCTTTGAGGCCTGCTTTTACTTGTGACGAAAACATGGGCACCACACCAGTGGCATATGATCAAAAATGATGAGCAAAGTAAATGTATTTATAGATGCAAAAACAAAAGCTAACTATAGGGTCTCAGATGCAAACTACCAAAATTCTAAGAGGCCTAACCCTGTAAGTTTTAAGAGGAGGTGTTTTGTAAATTTATAATGAATTACAGTGGAGAAATCATAGGTATTGTCACATTTGTTTTCATTCATAACTTCATGATAAGTGGGATGGAGATACGGTTTTAGATTTTAAAAATGGGAAAATTTTGCTCAAGTTTCATTTTCTTTGTATGAGAAGTAGTGTGCATAGAGTTCCGTCTTCGTGATTTCTTGCTTTTGAATCTGATTAAGAATACAAATTAGAAATGCTATAGGTTCCCATGTTATTTTCAAACTTAGGATATTTGTTCTGGCTCCTGAGCCTGCTTTTTCATGTTCTGTGTCCGGTGACATTTCTGTCTTTGCTTATTGCTATAGAGAGAGGTGTGTGGTAGTTCAGTATTAGAAGTCGGTGTGAACACTGTCAAAGATTGTGAGTTTATTTTTGGATTTTTACAGACTGATGAAAAGGGGAACAGAGGAGGAATACAGTAGTTTCAGTAGTTTTGCTTTCGGTTTGGTAATCATAGGAGACAGCATTACCTTGAAGTAATTAAAGTAGACAGCTCTGGCTCTACTCGAATAGTTTCTTCTCCCAGATTAATTTGGAAAGAAGTTGGCTATGGAATGTTCCCGTTTTGTACAACATAATTGCCCTTGTTCCGTTGTGCTGCTGTGGCTCTGATTCTGCTCATTGTCCCATCTGGCTGCTTACCTCATAAGCACAAGAGATCCTGGCTCTGGGTGGCTTCAGACATGTCATGTTCTTTCTCAGAAGCGCTGGTGATGGAGGGTCCCTGCGTCTTCTGACCCCCACTTGAATCTTCCATCTCCTCACTCTACCGTCTTCAGCCATACTGACTTCTCCGTTTTCTTAAAAAGGCTGTGCGCTTTGCACGAGTGCACCTTTATACCTGGAAGGTATAGTTTATTTTCATTCATCAAAGTCAGACCAAATGCTAATTCTTAAGACAATCTTTTACTGATCCCCTCAAACTACTTATGTTTACTCTACAGTACTCTCTCATAGCACCTGTTACTTTCCTTTGGAACTCTTCTCATTGTTAACCGTACATCTGTTTGTGTGTCATAAATGATCTCTATTTGTCTGTTGTTTTCCCTACTAGACTGTAGTTCCCACTCTTTCAGAGGTGTGTGTGTGTGTGTGTGTGTGTGTGTGTGTTCATCACTCTGCAGCTAAGACCCATAGCTAATAAATGTGCCTCACAGCTCTTCCCCCTGGCCTAGACCAGAACATGCATACTGAAATGCAGCATCTGGTCTTCTGACTCCCAGGAGCAGTGCTCTAGTTATTACGTCGTGCTGTCTCCTAGAGGATATTAGAAATGGATGTGATTTATGTTGTATTTAGGGTTCAGTAAATTTTGAATCAGTTTTGTTCTGTGTATTATTACTAGCAAGTAGTAACCCATGGTACTGCAAGGATAGCATGTAAAAATCTTTCTCTTGTTAGAGGTCATTCTTTTAGAGCTACAGTAATTAATAAATTTCTTTTATCAATTAATAATAAATTTATTTCTTAATATCCTAGCTTTTGACAAAGTATGTAATTTAGTTTGTCAGTAGTGTGAAAACAGTACAATTTGAATATATAAATTATTAAATATTTACTATTATTTACATTTGTGGGATGGGAGGTGGGAGGGAACATCTCACTTTGAATTGACTAATTCATTGATTCATTCTACTGTGCGTAACATGTAGGATAATTGGAATTAAATTCTAGAAATTATTTACTAATTCCGATTCACAGCTACAGTAATAATTGAAAAGTTTGTATAATGAGGGCTATTGAATTTAGATATGTCATTCTTAATTTCAGGAAAGCTTGTGGCTATTGCAGTTATTGATGAGAAAAATACATCAATTGAACACACCAGGTATAGTGTTTTGAAATAGTTTTAAGCTTCAAATACCATCTAATTCAGACTTTACATGGCTTCAGATAAACTTGATATGGCATCTTCCTTTTCCCCACAGTATTAGATAAGGCAGCAGCTATTATAGTTGGAAAATGATAATATATTTTTGAAGCAAAGAGATGAAACATTCATGTGTTCTTTCACAGATTAAAGTCAATTATTCAGGAAGTTGCTAGAGATTACAGAGACCAGTTCCACAGGTATGTGCTTACATTCAGGAAGATTCCTTTATCTTTCTTTAATTATGTAATATAATAAAACAAAAGTAGTACTATTTTATACTTTTAAAGGTGAATCAAGATACTGAAGTGAATTATTGTATGTTACATTTCCATATGAATTATCTGGACTTGGTATTTGTTGACGTATGTCATGCAAATAAGATTTCCTTTATATTTTGTATCATACTTGCTTTACGATAGGATTTGGGATACATTTGTGGTAAGAAAATATGGACATGTACTCATAAATTTGAGATTTAAGTTAAATTGAATAGTCACAAGTTATAGACCGATGATTATAACAGGAATTCAGAGAATGACTTTTTGTTTTATGCCAAGTCATTCTTTTTTTTACTGCCATAAGAGACAGTCAGTATAAATTTGTTACAATATTTGTTATTCCCTTTTTATTCTGAGTCTTCTAGTGATACAACAGTGATATATGTTTATATTTCTCCTGTTCCATAGTATGAACATCTTCTTATTTGTCCTTTTTTAAACAGAGTGGATTTAATTTTTCTTAAATATATATTACTTAGAAAAGCTTATGTTGCCCTGCATTTTAAATACATGTAAAGTAGAAATATCTTAGAATTTGTTTAATTTTACTCACGTGTATTTGTATCTCAGAAGCCAGTAGAATTCATACTCTTTTCTACATTTATTTCATGTAACTTATATGTTGAACATTTACAGTGTTTACATGCTAACCATACCCTGAAGTTCAGTTCTTGGTTCATATTTACCTTGTTTTGTATCTAATGTCTCTCTCTCTCTCTCTCTCTCTCTCTCTCTCTCTCTTTCTCTTGATTGTTGTTGGTTAGAGATTTTCAGTTTGGCCATATGGATGGAAATGACTATATAAATACCCTGCTGATGGAGTAAGTAGAGTTCTAAATGTTTAAATGACTGCTACCAAATCTGTCAATTTTTAAGTTTCTGTTTTTGAGAGATAAAAGCATTACTAGGTGGGAAGCAAAAAAGGAAGTCTACATATATACAAAGCAGATATCCTCCCATCAAATATCTCACTTTAGTTTTTAAGTCTAAATTTGAAACACATTAAACTTTAATATTGTTCTATATTAAAAAATACCTATCTCTAAATTTCATATATTTTGGAAAGAAGATAGCATTCAAAACTTTTAAATCTTGTAGTTTCTGTTTAACACGCATCTTACCTTAAGGTCAGTTTCAGTGAGTAAATGTAATTTAAGTGAAAATTTTTACATTTAAGTCTTAACTGCCATATGAGAAGAATTAAGAAAGTATAAATAACTTTATAGGGAAAATACACAATTTTAAAATAATTCCATCAGTTGTGTTTATGACATAAAAATCTGATTTGTCACTTCAAAAAGTTGTTAGAAAACATTTAGCATATTTATACTAAATTAATTTCAAATAGGAATCTACTCAATGCAGTAGACCCTTAGTAAGGGTTTACTGTATATCACACACTGTGTTTAGTACTGTTGACACAGAAAAAGAGTAGAGTTCCTCCTGTCTTCAAAATGCCTGTAGTCTGCTGGGTAGGACAACATAGTAATTGCAAAACTGTATGAAAAATTCATTGCAGTAGAGGTTTCTGGAAACAGAGTGGCTCCCACCACACCCCAAGGCACATAAAAGTGGAAGGGATCAAAAAAAAAAAAAAAGTGGAAGGGATCAGAAAATGTTTGCCAGAGGAGGCAGTCATTAAGATAAGTTATTTTAGGCAGAGCACTATAGCACACAAGAGGTGATAAGGAAATGGGGCTTTGTAGAGAATGGGGTTGTAAAATAGCCCCTGAAGTGAAGATGGGGAAAGCTCACTAGAGACAAGTGACCTTGTCCAGCGGTGTTGAGGTTCCATTTTGAGTTCACAGCATTGTGCTCTGTTTTGGTGTTCTCTAGCTTTGCTTAGCAGCAAAGGTGTGGCAGTTGCCTTCATTCACATTTTAGGGTATTATTCCATTTTCCAAGTAAGAGCACTGAGGAAATACAAACCAAACTTACAAGTAACATTCATAATTTCCAGTTAAAAGCCTAAAATTATAAAGTATTTTTATTTCTGTTCATTTATATTTATTATCTTCTTAGTCCAGTAAGAATTTGAGAGTGTTTACCAGTGATACAAAGTAATGTGATATAATATATAACCAAGGAATCAAGACAAAGGAAAATAAAATAAAGGATCTGTATTATTTTAGGTATTTATCATTTATAGGTCATTACTGAAGGTACTTGAAAATTTTGGTCCTGAATATTTAATATTCAAGAGTAGAAAAACATTATTTACATATTTCCTGTAGCCTGTAAAATAACTTGGTCATAAGGAGTATGACAGACCTTATATAATCTCATAAAGAGGGGGATATTATAATAGAAATATATTTTTGATAGGATTTTTACAGTATATATAGTAGGGAATTTGACAGAACCGTTTCTTACAATGTCCTTCAAGGCAAGCCAGCATTCAGTAAAACGTTGTAAAAGGCTGAAAGAATTTGGGTCCAAGAGACAACTCCTTGATCCAGGATGATATTCGGAATATATACAGATGGATGGATATTCCTTCATAAGTATGATTGTTAATGTGAGTTGTGAGAAAGAAATTTTGAGCTTCAGTTGTGGTCCAAGAACAACAGTAATCTCTACCACCAACACCTTGTTGTGTTGTTTTGTTTGTTTTTTATTCATATTTTGCTTTTTATTTTCTTTTTCAAAAGAAGAGAAAGCATATGATGATGGTTACGTGATTATATTTGAAAGTCCTTATTGAGCACTTAATTCTGTGACCGACACTGGACTGAGTGGTCAATAGGTATTTTTTAACTTTTACAATAACTCAGTAAGGTGTAAGTACTATTATTATTTCCATTTTATATAGATGAGGAAATTGAAATTTCTTAGAAGAAACTCAAGGAAGTTAAATAATATGCCAAAGGATGCCCAACAAGTAAGTTAAAGAGATCCAGTTCTCAAATCCAGATCTCTCTTACTCCAAAGCTCTTCTGTGACATTAATATTGTCAGATAAATAGTAGCATTTAATAGGTATTGATGCTGAAAGGGGTTTTAACTTAGGGCAAATACATGATATTTTGTAAGATAGTTATACGGCAGCACTATGTTTTTTACGTTGTCTCAAAATAAATAGGGTACTATCAGACCCTAGATTTGTTAAATATTTTTTGGGGGGGTGGTTCTTGTGAATGTAATTAAGAGGGAATAGGATGAAATTATATTTTCCCTTTCCATCATTATTCAAATTATTGAATTCTAGTCCCACTGTGTATTTAACTTTTTTATAATATGTATTTTTATAGGCAGGCCACGTTCTGATCTATTGTGTAAAAATGGAATTTTTTTTGCTACGTATGCATTATAACTAATAACTAAACTGCTATAAATCAGAAAGTTGTCTAGTCTTATGAACAAGAATGAAGCTAAATTTTTTTTTCTTTTTTAATTATATAATCAACTAACTATTGCCTAATAATAATTCTGGATAATCAACCACTCTAATACCCAGTGACTTCCAGCTGTAATATTTACTTTCTCTCACTTACCTGGGCTTGGCTGATATTGCCTGGGCACAGATAGATATGGCTCCAGACTGCCACTGAGGTTCAGGTCTGCAGTCTTTGCATGTCCTTGATCCTGGAAGGATATTTTCCTGGGAGGTCATCATGTGGCAGTCACAGAAACACAGGCAAGCAAGCCTACCCATGCACTCACATTTCAAGCCTCTGTTTGAGTCACATGTTACTTTGCCCTTGGCTATATGTCTCATGGCTGAACCCAACATATGAGGAGTCACATGAGTGTGTTTTGCCTCCCTGGGAAAAGAGCATTGCATGGGGAGAGTAGAGAATTAGGAGCAAGAAAGCCATCTGCTGAACTCACTCATGTGGTGGTAATACAGTGGTGTGAATTGCTGCTACTCTAGAGTTTTGTACTTTTACATAATATTTTCATATAGACATACAAATAACCTTAAACCCATGTGTAGGTGACATACAGAATTAAGCACTTCCCTTCCTTTTATGACTGTGCAACAGCCTATCCTTGGAAGGAAAAAATAATTAGTTCAATTAAATGGCCCCTATTAGTAATGTTTTGTGTCTGCAAACTGAATTGATGTCTAGTACATCAGTGAGCACTTCCTGAGGATGTGTTGGGATGTGTAGTGGGATAGTGGGAGTTCAGAGAATTTGGAAGAGTGTCTATTGAACACAAGGTAGTGTGCTGAGTGTTTAAATTGGAGTTTTCTCACTTAATTTTTACAATATAGATACCCTCCTACTACTCCCTTTTATTCACTTATAAATGACAAGCATGAGGCCTAGAAACCTGACTTATGGGAAAGCTCTGGGCTCAAGCCATGTGGCTGCAGAGATGATGCTCTATCCTGTCTTGTTTCCCTAGTGCCACTTACCCAGAACGGGCTGTGTGTGACCAACACTGGTGGTATGTGGATGGCAGAATAAGATTGCCCAGAAATTGATACTTCATACATAATTTTTAGCCTTCAGTTTAAGCAAATACTCAGCTCTCTGATATTATATATTAGAATATATTCTTTCACTTTTTTTTTCCTTAATAAAGAAGGAGAAGGGGAGAGGGAGAGACTTCCAGCCATTTCCCTTCTGAGTGCAGAGCCCAACATGGGACTCGATGTCGTGACCTTGAGATCAGGACCTGAGCTGAAATCAAGAGTCAGATGCTCATCAGCCTGAGCCACCCAGTGCCCTAGAGTGTTTTTGCTATAATCTAAATTTAGCTATTTTGTAAACTGATGGACAATTTGAGATTTTCTTCATGTGAGCATAGGGAGGCAAAGCCATTAATGCAGCTTCCCCCTTTTGTAATTATAGTTACTTAGATACAGTATAAATGAATATCAAAATACTTGTCATCTCAGTGTTTAATGTGTATTTTGATTCTTTTATTTTTCTGTTTCAGTGAACTCAAAGTCCCAACGGTGGTTGTACTAAATACTTCCAACCAACAGTACTTTTTACTAGATAGACAGATCAAGAGTGCCGAGGACATGGTGCAGTTCATTAATAACATCTTGGATGGCACAGTGGAGGTGAGTCGATGACTCCATTTCAAAGGGATGGTGGGAGGAGGAGGTCGGGGAGAAACAAACTTTCTTCTCCTCTGATTCTGGAAAGAAGAGCAATCACCTGGGGTGTGAGGGGCAGTCCTCCCCACCTTGCTTGTCTCCTGTCACAGAACCACATTCTGAGAGACATAGAAGGTTCTCTGTGAAAGATTCTGCTCATAGCTGCAAAGGTCTCCTTTAGGGTTATTTGGAAGACATTTTTGATTGTCACAGTGAGTGGGAGGTGCTATTGCCATTTGGAGTCAGGCTATGGCTGCTGAGAGGTCTTCAGTGTGCAGAGCTATCCCAGGAGTGAAATTTCCTGGCCCTTAACCTTTCTGGGTTCAAGAGTATAATTGGATTAAGTTATTCAGATTGCTTTTCTAAGAAAACCTGTGTATAAGACTACAGTTTCTTAAGGAAATATGCTGAGAATCAGAGCTTCAGGGGAGAGTTCCAAATCCATTTATATAAAATATTTCTCAGAAATAATAGACAGTCTTAGCTTTTCATTTTTTTCTATAAATCTTACTGTAGTGTTATTCAAACTGTGGATTGCAGTCCATATTATAGGGCCATGAAGTTGCCTCAGGACATTGTGACCAGCATGCATCTTAATTCAACAGACAAGAATGAAATAGAAAAAAAGTATGAGACTTCTAGGATTTTATGAAGTTAAATTACTATTTTGTGAGCGTTTTGTTTCAGCTTTTACAAACTTTGTTTGAAAGTTAGCTCACAGAAGAACAAGCATTTCTTTTTAGAAACAATCACATAGTAGAAATTTTTTAGTTGAGAAAATAATACTACTTGAAATAAAACTCACCTCTATGAGTGAGAATTCTTCTACGTGTGAGCTAGTGAGACCCAATTCAAACTGTTTGACAAGGAGAGGCTCATATAGTTTGGGAATTCAAGCACTGAGCCAGACTTCAGGGATGGCCAAATGCAGAGATTTGATATATTTGCATCAGAAGTTTTTCTCTCTGCCTTTCAGCACTTTTGAGGTGAGGGGAGGGCCATTCTTGGGGAGACTCTCCTTACACAATCACAAAGATGTCCTACAGCAGTTATTGTTTAACAGGCTCAGCTGAACTCCAAAATCGGGCAGGCTTGAGATTGAATTCTTCAGAAGAGGATCAGAGTGTGTTCACACAAGAAAGCAGGGGACAAAAAAAAAAAAAAATTGTGAATATATACAGCATGGCTCTTTCAGGTGCTTTTCATAATCTCCTGAGGTCAACCCTTGACCTGCAGTTGTAAAGTTATATAACAAAAATAAAGTCTTAGTACTTAAATAATAATTTAATTGTGGGTTTTTTTCCCCTGTTAATTTCAAGGCCCAAGGAGGTGATAGCATATTGCAGAGATTGAAGAGGATAGTATTTGATGCCAAATCTACTATTGTGGTAAGTTGTGATGGTCTGCTTAGTGTCATGGATTATTGAGAATATACATATATATAGTTGCTTTATGTCTAATTGAGGGTAAATCTGAAATTTCAAAGGATTAGGTAAAGATACATCTTTAATTTGAAAGCTAGAAACTAGTCCATATTTACATTAAAAAGATCTTTTTCAGGTGGAAATTAAGTTTCTCTAAGTACTCCTTTCTGCGTGATGGGTGAGTTACCTGGGATTCAGAATCCGTTACCTCACTGGCATGACTTTAAAAATGTTTTCCAGAGTCTCTTTCCAACTCCTGCCCTTTTTAGTCATTGAATCTGAACCTGCTTCAACTCTAGGTCAGCTTGACAGCAGAGGCATGCCTAAGTTTGTTTGGGCCTTAAACTTAGTTCTAATTGTTTAGCTACTTACTCCATGGGCATTTTCATTAAGGCCAAAAGCAGTCATCAAAGTAGAAATCCTCAAAATAAGCCCTTAGGACATTTTGTCTGCTGCTGCTCTAACTTCACTTGCTGTCACCCCAGCTCCCATCCATTCTGTACACTACCACACAATGAATGTTACCAGAATGGTCTATTATCACTTTCCTTCCCTTTTCCATCAACACATATGGGAATATCTGTCATCTCAAATGGCCTCACTAGTTTTCGAATAATTGCAGAAGCTTCTCTGGTGCTTCCTGCTGCTTCTCACAGTGCCTCATTCTTACTCATGCTTAAATTTCTGCCTCAAAACACCTTTATTCTGGGAAGCCATCTTCCGTTACCTCCACCCAAAGTCACTTTGCCCTCTTCTGACTTTGCACAGTTCTGAGTTACAGTCGTAACCCACAGAGGATAGTATAGTTGAAAAACCTATTCAATAAAATTGCTTTTACTTTTCTGAGAACTAAGCGGATTGTGTATACACTGAGGGAAATAATTAAGTTAATGTGCTTTATCATTAACCAGTACGTAAAAAATATCTTCAATGCCATGTGAAGAGGAGTGTGTATGTACCTTTTTTATGGTAGATAAGCAGCCTTTGCAGTGAGCACATTGCTGTAGTCCAGGATCTGACTACATAGCTGTTGGGCACGCAGTTGCCATCTCCAAAGAGACATTTATGGTTATGTGAGGAAGATAAATGTCTTAGAAAAGGATATAAAATATTTGGTGCTTTTTTTCTGCTGCTGGTAGCTGGTCTTTCTCACACACACACATACATGTAAAAGTTCTATCTTACAGTGTCTCTAACATGGTAGCTGCTGCAGAGATCCTGACATTGATTCATTGGAACTAAAAGCAAGTTGACTGGTTAGCAAGTGGAAGAAATTTGCCGTAGTTTGAAATTCATTCATGTATCTTATACCAGAGTACATACAAGGAGAACTGAATTGTGATTCTCTTCCCACAGTCTATATTCAAGAGCTCTCCACTGATGGGCTGCTTTCTCTTTGGCCTTCCACTGGGGGTCGTCAGTATCATGTGCTATGGCATCTACACAGCGGACACAGATGGAGGTTACATAGAAGAACGATATGAAGTATCCAAAAGTGAAATTGAAAGCCAAGAACCAACAGAAGAAAGCAAAGAACAGGAGCCAAGGAGTGGAGATGCCCTAGTGCCTACGGTGCAAGGACCCAAAGATGTATTAGAAAAGAAGAAAGATTGAAATTTTGCTAGTGTAGAATATTTCATAGGATTTCAAATTATTAAAGAGTCTATTTATTGAATTTAGACATTTAATCATGATCTTTACAAAAAAGAATATGATATTTGTATTTTGCTAATATCTACTTGCATGGATTAAAGTAGTCCTTCCTAAATGGGGGCATATTTGGAGCAAAGAGATGAAATGTTTGTCTAAAAAAAAAAAAAATCCAGACACTCCATCAAAGTTGACCTTATAGATACTGTTACAGCAGATCAGTTCTTTTGCATGTTTCTCTGAGTATTCTGTGACACCATTAAGATTCCTGGACAGAATATTTAAATTGGTCAGTCAGGTAGAAGATACATGTTTGACAAAGAAAAACAATACCTTCACCTCCTACCATTCATTCTTCTCGTATATTTTAGGTAAGGTTTACGTGGACAAAATTAAGTCTTTAAAATTTAGGCACTTTAAAGGAGAACTAACAACTTTTTCCATGGATCAACTTAAGATTGACTTAAAAATAATTTGGTTTTATATAGCTTAGCGATTTTATTTTGTTATTGTTTTTAAAGGAGAAGAAAAGTTCCTCTTTAACTTTATACTCAGTTGCATTATAAAAATTTCCTATGCGTCTATAGAGTGGGGAAAAAATAGTCTTGTGTTTAATCTTTGCAAAATAAATGGATTTATTTGGGACATTGATTTCAAACCACACCCTGGGACATGCTTAGCAGTTGTCTCAGTGGTCACTGTAGGAAGGGGAGGGTCTCTGTTACTCCTACTCTGCTTTAGCCAGAATGGCCTCCTATTTTTTCTCTATTTTATATATTGGAATCTCTTCTAAAAATTTGCTTTGATAAAAAGCTCCTGCTGCTTTTTAAAAAGTAATATATATCATATTTTTTATGTTTATGATATGGTAACTTATGACATAGTATATGTGTATCTGTGTATATACACACATGCACAATATATTTACATACACATATATAAAATTTATTGACATATGTCTGTTACATAACATGGGCATGTTTATATTCATAATGAGTGACATTATCAGCCTGTCAACAAATTTATGATAATCCAGTGAGTAAGAGATCTGCCAATTACCTTCTCCATCCTCTCATTTCTGACGCCTATTTCAGCCAGTGACCTCTCCTCTTCTCCCTATAATGAAATAAGAACTCTATCCCGAGTAATGGATAAAAATTGGCATTATTTTAAGTATAGTTATGGTGTGCTTATTGTAGATTATTTTTGAGTCCTTCATTTTAGCTAAGTTTGTAGGATTTTTATTAGATGACCATTGTGTGGGTGATTATTCACTGAATAATTGAGTTAAACAATATAATAGTTTTTATTAAACACTGAAAAATGAGTGTTAATCACTTTAAAAATATGCAGCTCATGGTCCTGATATTGAAGTTGTTTAGGGCTTTGGTCCTCAAGCCAGCTGTTGGTTACTTCTGATGCCATGCTGATCCCAGCTAAACTGAAACTCTTGTATCTACTAAGAAGTTTCTAGCAATTGTTTTATTGTATCCATGTGTTCTTTTAGCATATCATAGTTAAATGCTACCAATTTAACAATTGGATTCCTCTCCAAAGAGTAATGAGGGGTTCTTTTGGAGGATAAATATTAATGTTCCCAGAGGTCGAGCTTGTTTTGCAGCAGTGACAAAAGCTTAGGTGACTATCATGCTTCAAGTCTAACCTAATAAGGAATGTAAAGCATAGCCTCCACCAGTGACAGTAGGAAATTGTAGAAAATGCCATGGCTTTTCTTCTTCATGTTTATCATTATCAGATGTCCATCATCTGCACATTTTTGGCCTTTGTCAGGCATCACTTATAAAAATGAAAGACTTCAGTAGAGAAAGAAAAAATAGTAAAAGCTCAATATGTATCAACAAACAAGACATCTGGTGATCTTTGTATTCTGAGACTTGCTTGTCAGTAAGTTAATGCCTTAATTTTCTGTTACCTTTTTCACAACTCTCTACTGTTGTCCTATATTCTATTTGTGTTTTTCAAGAGTGTCTGTTAGGAAAACAAAACGTGTAGATGGTTTATAAGGAATAATTTTCTTTCTTTTGTGTTAAAATTTTGCTTTTTATTTGTTTCTACTTTAGGATATTATCAGACTTCTCACAAAACAAATTTAAAAATTTTGTTCAGTAGTATGCTGTTCCCTTTAATGTGGTATCAGCATTTAAGTAGAAATGCTATTTTCATTTCAGGAAAAACTACACCCAAGTAAAGTTAATTTCTTAATGAATCTAGTAGTATAATAGAGATATCCTCATTCACTGGTGAATCTTATTATGAACATATTAATAAGAGTATCCTTTTGTCTTTTCTTTTGGTTGCAATAAAATTCTCTTTCTAAATCTTAAAATTCAGAGTTCTAGGTGACTTGCTATTGCTAAATCTAGTGTTCAGACAATATTTAATTACATTTCAGAAGAAGAAAATACATATTTTTATCAAGCTATGCACCCCATTATAGCTTGCAGTCCTTTCTATTTGCTCTATTTGCTTCATCATACACATTAATATTTCCCTAGCTACTTTATCTGAAACTTGAGGTGTATTAGACTTGAATTTTTATTTTCTTCTCACACCTAGTGTTTTCCTGGTTTCTGACTTAGAAATAGCATAAACAGCCAAATGTCTAGAGGTTGAAGGAAGGGCCTATGTGAGTAGTTAGACAACTGTATTTTTGTTTAGTGGATTTTTGTTGATGTTTCTTGTGTTTTGTTTCAGGGGCTTTTGTGGTTTTGGTTTTCTAAAATAATTTACATTTTTTCATCATTGCTTCATATGATACAGAGGTATCATACAGAGGACAGGTAAAAAAAAAAACTTATAGCTATTCTCTTTATGCAGACATTGTTCAAGTAAACCAGTGTGAGATATTAAGACTATCAATTATTTGGTGGGATTAGGTTTGCCATTTTATTTTTATAAATATATATTTTTTCTGAATGTGTCTGAGTCCAAGAGTGGGCAAAAAATAATTTTCTACTTTGGACTAAATCTATAAAGGTTTTTGGAAGTCTGTATTACTACTAACTTGTTGAATGATATCTTGCCTTATGGCACCAATTGTAAACCTTTGATTTTCTAAAATAAATTAATTGAAAAATGTAGTTGTTACTTTTACTATTTATATATTTTCAATACTAATAGTTCCTTGTGCAAGCAAGAGGACTGATCTTCCACAAATTATTTTTCCTTTCATTAAATTGTAAGTTATTTGTCATTATAGAAACATAAAATGAGTTTAAACAGACTTGATTAGAGATCAAGTTGTTATCTAATTCTCTTATAGATAACCTGAGATTCATAGGTTTTATATTTCTGTATTTGTAACACTTGATTATTTTTAAACATTCATTGCAGGGTTTAGAGTTGGAATAATTGGACTTGAGTCTGATCTACAGCTTCATTGTGATCGTGGACACAACACAACCTCCCCTCCTTTTTGTTGTCAGTAAAACAGAAAGTCTAACGCTTCGATGTTCTTTTTGAAAACAGCATCAAATGGAGAAAGTGTATTAGTGAAAAAACAGAAGTCTGTAGAACCACTAATTTTTTAGTAATTTATTTTTCATATGTTATACCTTCACATTTTTTAATGAGAATTGTCCTGGCACAGGAATAACAGCCAAAAGTGGGCCCCACCCAACGTGGGACTCATACAGATGAACTGGTTAGAATGGACCTTCCCAGATAAGAGCGACCAAACCATGTCCGCTGTATAAATTTCGTGGGTGATGAACTGGCTCCCAGGTCATTGCTGAGAGGGGACTGCATCGTGGGTGTGGAGGCCCCAGTGCCCGATTGCCTGAAGTCCAGTCCTTATTCCATCACATGCTGTGCAAAGTTGGGAAGTGTCTAATTCTGGGTTGATGGAACCCATCTCCCTGGATTGAGATTGACTGAGTTACGTATAAGACACATGACTGGCATATGAAAACAGCTCAGAAATATATGTATATATTCGATTTATTTTTTTAGAATTTATATCATTGTTGATCACAGAGAAAAGCCAAGACTTCATGAATATGAAATAGTAGTATGTTTAAATTTGCTTGGCCACTTTGCAATTCGAGCTCTAACATTTTTGGATGGAAATGGGAGTTGTTAGTTCTTTAACATTTAAGTTCACAAACATCTCCAAAAACCCCATTGGGGGGAAAAAAAACCATTGGGTTTTATGCTTTCAGTGAAAATGCATGTAAGAGGATATGAGTATCCAGTAGGGTTATTGATGGTGTGTGTAAATAGTTTAGACAGATACCAGTGTTATTGGGATACAGATTTAGAATATTAATAGATATTGAATATAGATGATTCGATTTTCCCACAAGCCTTCCTGACAACAGTCCTCAACCCTTAACTTTCCAACAACTAGTAAAAAAAAGTGGCAATTGTTTTCTTGACAATGTATTCTTTCAATACATGTTTTTTGCACATCTGTGTCCTACTGAGGATACAGCAGTAAAGGACGGCCATAACCTGCCTTCACTAAACGTCCTGTTTTCTGTTTGCCTTTTCCTATAATCTGTTGTTCAATCTGTTTAAAATCCTTGCTGTTAGGTCTTTAGGATCTTTGGGACTTCGGGAAAGAGACCAGGGCAGTGCAGGCCAGGGCAGCTGGCTTCAGATAGATGAAGGCTATCTTCACCTATTCAGCGTGTCTACAACCGACCCAGTGCTGTGGGCGGAGAGGAGGGGCTGTGGACGGTGGTGCTGGGTGGGGATCCCCATGGGAGGAATCTCCAGAGAGAACCCACCCTGACAAGATCACATGGGAGCTGGACGGCCCCTTTTTCCTGCAATGCCTTCTGAAACTGAGATTCGGTGAGGAAGTAAATGTAAGCGCTAATTGCTGTGTATTTAGAAATTCTTAGGTAATTTCTGTGGATGTTACAAATCTGTGTGGACATCTTGCAAATTTGTGTCTCCAGCTTGAACTCCATACTTGATATTCAACTCAGCCTCTCCATCTGGGTGTTTAGTAAGGAACTCAAGCAACGTATCCAAAGTACTGGCTGTCCACCAAGCACCAGCTTATGCTCAGTCCCCCTGATCTCAGTAGACGGTAACATCATTGTTATAATTACTTGGGCCAAATATCCTGGATTAATCTGAGACTTCTTTCCTTCAACACTTCTAATCTGTGAGAAATTTTTGTTAGTTATATCTTTAAAATACACTTAGAAGCCAGGTTTCAGGGACGCCTGGGTGGCTCAGCGGTTGAGCATCTGCCTTCGGCCCAGGGCGTAATCCTGGGGTCCTGGGATCGAGTCCCACATCGGGCTCCCTGCATGGAGCCTGCTTCTCCCTCTGCCCCTGTCTCTGCCTCTCTCTGTGTCTCTTATGAATAAATAAATATTTAAAAAAAAAAGCCAGAGTTCACACCACCATACAGGTCAGCAGCCTGGTGTAGGCGCCACATCCCATAGCCAGGCGTCACTGCTTGCACCCTTGCCTGACTGCAGGCTACTCTCCAAGAGCAGCTAAAGGGATCTTTTTTTTATGATGTAAGGCAGATCGTGGCATTTTTCTGCTCAAAACAACATTCCAGTGACTTCCTACCTTAGTGTAACAAAGAAGGGCCTCACCATGAACTATGTTACTGATTGAAACGTGCCCCCCACCCAGATTCGTATGCTGAAGTCCTGACCCTCTAGTACCTTAGAACGTGACCTTATTTGGAAATAAGGTCATTGTGGATATAACTAGTTAAAATGAGATCATACTGGAATAGAGTGGGTCCTAATCCAAAATGACTGGTGTCCTAAGAGAAAGGGGAAATCTGGAAACAATCACATATACAGGGAGAATGGGAAGGTAAAGGCACAGTTTGGGGTGATGCTTCTACAAAGTGAGGAACGCCAAATATGGCCAAGGAGCCACGGGAAGCCAGGAGAAAGGTGCGCAGCAGATTCTCCCCCACAGCCTCAGGAGGCCCCAGCCCTGCAGACCCTTTAGACTTCTGACCTCCAGAAATGTGAGACAATAACTTTCTGTGGTTTAAACCACAGGGTTTGTGGTACTTTGTTACAGAGACCCTGACAAACTGATACAGCTCATGATTATTTTTTACAGCCTCCCTGCCCTGACCACATTTCTCTCCCGCCCGCCTCCACGCCCTTCCTGCTCTTCCATTCCATCACCTGCTGCCTTGTTCTGGACCATGTCTTGTGCACATGCTGTTTCCTGTGACCAGAATGACATCCTCCTGGATATGTACCTGGCTCCCTCCTTCCTCTAGCTCACCTCATTATTTACGCCTTTATTAACCATCCTGCATGAATTAGACCACCCTGCCTCCAGCTCCCCCCAACCCCTTTGCTGCTTTATTTTTTTACAAACACTTCTCTATAATATTATATATTGTTTGTTTACTGCTTGCTTCCCCCTGAAATACACACTAATGTAAGCCCTGAATGGTCAGATACATTTTCTGGGTTTTTTTTTCAAGGCTACAGTCTAAGTTCCTTGGCATGAAGTATGCATTCAATAAATATTTATAAAATAAATATTTGAATAAATGAATGGATGAATAAATATTTGAATATATTGTATTTATATGACAATGTATTTATTATGAGTATGTTAGTGTTGAAGGTTTCTGATTTTTAAAAATATCAGAAAGACTTAATTGAAAATTTTAAGTGCATGTTCTGAAAGTATCTGAGTGCTTACTGATTGAACAATACAAAAGATGAGTAATTAACATGAAAGAGTCATAAGCTTTGGAAATATTTTATGTTTTAGTATGGAAGATTTGTATATTATTTAGCTTAGGATCCAGAACCTTAAAATCTGTACAGTCATTGAAAATAAAAATAGATTTGAGGTCAAGAACTATGAAAACTTTTGGGTAACCAGATATTCAACATCCCTCAAATATTATTGAAAAATAAACAATTAGCCCTTTTGCAAATGTCAATCTAAAATTGTTAGCCTTAAAAAATAAATAAAAATTTAAAAAAATTTGTTAGCCTTGGCACCTGGGTGATACATTCAGTTAAGCGTCCGACTCTTGGTTCTAGCTCAGGTCATGATCTCAGGGATGTGGGATCCAGCCCAGTATAGGGCTCATGCTCAGCATGGAATTGGCTTGAGATTCTCTTTCCCTCGCCTTCCGTCTTTCCCCCTACTCATGTGCTCTCTCTGTCTCAAATAAGTCTTTTAAAATTTTTTTTTAAAAAAAACATAACATTGTTAGCCTTGTGGTGGTAATTACTATATTTTAAGTTATGGATTCTTAACCGATTGTGCTTCTCAGAATTCTGTGAGCATCCATTGCCTCAGATGCTTTATAAAAATACACAAAAGTCCTAGAAAATCCATTTGGTTGGTTTTGGATGAGCTTCTGCTTGAAGCCAAAACAGAGAGGGAAAAAAAGCCTCCCCTAGTTGATCTTGATGTGTACTCCCAGTTGGGAAACAGTGTTTTAAATGATCATTAGGAAAGGTAAAAAGTGTCAGCGCCTTTAAAAGAAGCTGTGTTTTCTGGGAATTCCTTGTGAGCATCCAGAGGTCAAATATGATACAAGAGCATGATGTGCTTCATTTCCCCTTCACGACCCCGCAGCCTCCGCCAACCGTGAGTAAACTTGCTTGCACAACAGCAGCAGCTTCAGGAAAGTGGTTTTTATTCTTGCGAACAAGAGAGTAGGTTATGTCCAGCTGGGATGATTTATTTCCCTTTGCATCCTACCATCCTTCTCTAGAGATGAGCAGGATGGCTCAGGACTAAAGTGAGCCTTTGCTGTTGGAGATGAGGGCGGTGGCAGGGTGATGGCAGAGTGGTGGCAGGGGTGGCAGGCACGAGTGTCAGAGTGTCATTGTCATACTTTCTGCTTTCATTCATCCTCATGAGTCATTTGTGTAGAAAGTGAAACGTAAAACACAAAAGTGGTCACAATTTTACTTCTTTCTTCTACACTATCTAGTGGAAAACAAGTTTTCATGTGACCAGTAACAGGTTCCAAATATAAAATGTGTCCCAAGATACCCATTTGACAGTGTAAGGCAAAGCTCAAACACCAAAGCACATCTCTGCAGGAGGGCATTTCTGCTCAACCGCCTGTGGTCGTCGGGTGCAGCTCATTCCTAGCTCATCGAACTCTCGTGATCAAAAGCAGTTTCTTCCCTAAGAAGCTGGATTGCAGAACTTCACATTGTCAAAGAATAATAATGAGAGAAGAACTAAAATTCGCAGTCTTCAGTGGCGTGATGCTGTCCTTACAAAGCAAGAAGGGACAGCACCATGGCTTGGGCCCCAGTTGTTCTGCTTTTAGTCAATTTTACATATTCTAGTTAAAAAAAAAACATAGATACTTTTTATTGTATATATTTAGGGAGGCAAACAGGTAAAGCAAATATAGCTACATGTTTACAACTTGTGGTTCTAAATACAGGGAAGGAGGGTGTCCTGTACTCTTCACTGGAATCAACAATTATACTCTTCATACAACTTCTATTTGGTTTCAAAAGATTCAAAATAAATGTTGGGGAGAAATTGGAGCAAGTATTACTGTAAATTCTTGTTTCATTGTGATAATCTTGAATGTGCATCCAAAGGTGCTTTTAACATTAAATATGATGGAAATATACATTGTGGCTCTGAAAAATATGTGCTATGGCAGCGCTTATCTGCATTTTTATTTTTTTATTATTTTTTTAAATTTTTATTTTATTCATGAGAGAGAGAGAGGCAGAGACACAGGCAGAGGGAGAAGCAGGCTCCATGCACCGGGAGCCCGACGTGGGATTCGATCCCGGGTCTCCAGGATCGCGCCCGGGCCAAAGGCAGGCGCTAAACCGCTGCGCCACCCAGGGATCCCCTTACCTGCATTTTTAGAAGTACTGTCTCTCAAATAATTTAGATGCAAATGGCCTTATGTAAAATGAAAACCTTGATAACATATTGAAGATGCACATGAAAGGTTTGAACAAATTGGTTCATGGAATCTTAAAGGCTCTTGCTATTAAAAAATAAAGAATAAATCACATTCAAAAGCCATGAGCATAGGTTGAAAGTTTCATCCCTTTCAATCAACGTGGACAATAATAAATATATTAGCAGACATTTGATCATAATTTTTTTGGAGAGTTTTTTTTTTTAGATTTAATACTATTTATTTATTTATTTATTTATTTATTTATTTATTTATTTATAATTGGTGTTCAATTTGCCAACATATAGAATAACACTCAGTGCTCATCAAGTGCCCCCCTCAGTGCCTGTCACCCAGTCACCCCCACCCCCCGCCCACCTCCCTTTCTACCACGCCTAGTTCGTTTCCCAGAGTTAGGAGTCTCTAATGTTCTGTCTCCTTTTCTGGTATTTCCCACTCATTTTTTTCTCCTTTCCCCTTTATTCCCTTTCGCTATTTTTTATATTCCCCAAATGAATGAGACTATATAATGTTTGTCCTTCTCCGAGTGACTACCGTCACTTATATCAGAGTATTACTAATCCTAATTAAAGGGAAAAAAATCCAACCTAATTTATTAAACAAATACCAACCTAATTTATAAATCACTTCTTTGTAGCTTTTAACAACCCTTTTAAGGGATATTGATTCCTTCTTCCCACCATCTTGGCTACACAGGACATTATATACACATATATGGTGTTTAATGTACAACATTGCACTATTAATGAATTAAATCAACATATTTGTTTATTGCAAAGCTAATACTATTTTTAAGAATTGACATCATGTGGCCTGGACTGAATGTTCAATAAGAGTTTGAATGAACAATGACTGAATCGATCAATGGTTAGATAGACAAGATGGCATTTTCAAAGATTCAGAATGGCTATAAATACCAAAATCACACTGCTTCCCACACACTATTCAAATAAAAGCTACTATCTTCACTCTCTGTTGCTTGGGAATGACTGCACACACCTAGACATAAATTCCAAAAATCATACCTTTCACATGACACTACCACAAGGCAACATTTCTATTGCATATTTCCATAAAACAAGGAAACAAAAATGCCCTCTGTGCAGAGACAGCTAAATCAGTAAGTATACTGTATCTGGAGCAGAACCACTAGGTGATTTGTAACACGTGTGTGTGCACACACACACACACACACACACTCATAAAAGGATTCACTACAGGAATCTGGATGTGGGCCGTGGTAGGAATGGGTTGAAGCTTCTCTGTCAGGCTGTGGTCTTTGCATGTGGAGCTTGAGTGTGTGCTACACAGAGCTGGCTACCTGACAGGGAGACGGGTGGAAGGGGGTGGACGGCAGGAAGCCAACTGAAGCCCATGTCGGTTCTTGTTGCCTCTGACCTTGGCGGTATGAGGATCCTTCTGAAGTCTGCACAGTGCTAAACACAAATACCTGGCTTGGGAGTGGAAAAGCAGGCGGACCCAAGGGAAAGTGGAGCATCTGCAGTCCCCACTGCTTCCTGCTTCATAGCCAAAGACTCAAAGCCTCCTTGCTGGGTCCTCCCATGGGTCAAGGGGCAAAAGAGCTCTGGGGTGTCTAGTGTAACAACACTGACCTCAGCATCCTGATCTGATTGGATGATTACCCCCAGTCATCCCACCTACTACCATTAGGTTGGGGGTAAGGATTTGAGCATATGAATTTATAGCGGGGCACAGACCTTCAGGCCATAATGGTGCCATGGGTGAAAAATCCTGCAAAAATGAGGTGCTGCATACACCACTAGGTGCTTATACACATGCCCAGTTTCCCTCCTGAAAGAAGGGAAAAAAATCTGCTCCTTCCTTCCTTCCTGTTCTGCTTACTGTAACCCTTTGGAAAGTCAGTACACTTCTCCAGGGGAAAGACACCACCATTAGATGTCGCAAAGCAGGGATGTGTCCACATCTCAGGTCTCAGGCCCCCTTGAAATGAAAATCATATCTCCAGAAGGCAAACTCTCTGACGTTCCATGCAAACGTCATAAATTGCCTGGTAAGGCCTGCCTTCAGCCCATAGCCCACGTTTCGGGAAAATGTGCTCAGAAAGCTCTCATTAGGCAGAAATAGAAATATTCTTCTTTAAAGTCCCACAAGGGGTCAGCAAACAGTTTTCTGTAAAGGGCCAGATAATAAATAATTTAGGCTTTGAAGACCCCATATGGATTCTGTCACATATTCTTTTGCTTATTTATTTATTTGTAAAGATTTTATTTATTTATTTGCAAAAGCAAGGAAGAAAGGGAGAGGGAGAAGCAGACTCCCCACTGAGCAGGGAGCTGACAACTCGGGGCTCGACCCCAGGACCCTGAGATCACGACTTGAGCTGAAGGCAGATGCTTACCCGGCTGAGACACCCAGGTGCCCCTCTTTTATTTTTTTTAAAACTCTTTAAAAATGTAAAAACCTTTAACTCAAGGCCTCTTCAAAAACAGGCTCCGGCTGGATTTGGTCAGCAAGCCACAGTTTGTCTGCTAGAGAGAGAAAAAGTACTCACCAGACAGACAGCTACATATCAGACACCAGGCCGGGGACGGGGTATGTGTTCAATTTGCTTCAAGCAAAGAAATCACATCTGGAACAGCAGCTGCAATTAGAGTCAGGGCCTGATTAAATAGTCAATAATCTCCTTCCATTCTTGAACACTCATCTGTTTTCCACGCAGGCACAACAGGGGAGTTGGATGAAATCACCAGCCATGTCACTTTTTAAGTCCCTGACAGTGGTGATAATTCCTGCAGTGTCTTCAGGAATGTGGTACGGCCTTTGCTTTGCCATTTTCAAAGCTAGAGTCAGTTCCAGTGGTTTCCGTTTGACTCTCTCATAGCCCTCGGTGTGTCTTCGGGAACCATGTGGAAGTTCTGCAAGCTGTTCTACATGTATTCTAATTACGCTTTCTAGAACTAGGAAAATAATCAGTGAGCTCACTATGAGATGAACTCAAGCCAAAAGTCCACTGATTATCTGACCTCCTTACCTTCCTACTCGGATAGGTCTCAGGAAGTACTGCCAGTTTGGGGCCAATGTCTATAAATCATCAATATGTGATTATTTTTCCTTCCCCCAAAGTGTCACCTGGTCAATGGCTGATGGTACTCTTTAAGGGAAAGGAAGAGAAGATGATGTACGATAACTATGTATATATATTTCTGAGTAGTAGCATCCTTTCCATAGTGGAATCTGGCCTTCCCTTCATTTGAGGGACTCTGGATGTGGGAATCAGAAATAAATCAAGGGGCATTGGCTGTCCTTTTCAATGATTCAATTCAGACTTGAGTTCATCAGACCTACAGATTTTCTATTTATACAGCTCGACTTTACTGGCCTGACCATTGGTTTCAGTTCTAGTTTGACTCGTTGAAATCAAACTATGTACTATCACAGTGACCACACTCACCTTGCCTTTGGTGGTTAAGTCCTTCCCTCAGCTCCTACTACCCTGGGTCCTCTTACCCCCATCTCTGTCTGAGAGCACACTCCCATGTAGCAGTTCTCTTGTAACTGGTGACATGGAAGAGGCCACATAGCTCTTCAGAAGTGGCGGAGCTCCCCTCATGAATTATTTCTCATGGCTGTGGTCAAAGCTGTGTCTTCTGGGCCTTCTCAGCCTAGATCTTACATTATAAATCCACTGGAACATCCTCTAGTCCTGAAACCTTTTTATTGGACAGCTTTATTGAGCTATGATTCATTAAGATTTTCAAACCATTGTATCATCTGTAATTTCATTTGGCCTTAGCAAAGTGAAGAAGTGCAGAATTACTTTCACGTTTTTGAAATGAGAGTGGTAAAGCTCCAGAAAGTTTAGTGATGTGGGTCAGTAAATTAAGACATTTTTTTGACTTGCCAACTTTGTAAAGTTCAACTTTTATAATAATTCCATCTGCCATGTTATTGTATTATCAGATATGAAGACAACAACCCCACATAGAAATATTATTACAGAGATTATTTATTACTTATCCGATAATACCTTTATTTTAGATGCCACAAAACCATCCCTATTACTAATTTTTTTACACTAAAAAAGTACCTGTCTGTTTATTAATCTCTACTCATAAGTACTCTTAAGTAGTATGCTGTTAGTGTGAAATCATTAGGTATAACTATTTTACATTACAAAATTCTTTTCTCTTTTTTAAAGTAGCACCTTTTTAATTTTTTTTTAAGCTTTTATTTCTTTATTCATGAGAGACACACAGAGAGAGGTAGAGACACAGGCAGAGGGAGAATCAAGCTCCATGTCTGATGTGGGACTCAATCCCAGGACCCCACGATCACTCCCTGAACCGAAGGCAGACGCTTAACCACTGAGCCACCGAGGCATCCCAAAGTAGCACCTTTAATGGCATCCTTGAAGAGCAAACACCTTCAGAATGTAGCTGAAAAAGTCTATCCTATGTCTACTATTTTATGGACTGTAGAATATGGGATTTAACGAATGTATGATGACATGTATCCACCATTATAGTATTATAGAGTCTTTTTGCAGCTCTAAAAATCTTCAGGGCTCTATCTATACATCCCCTAACCCAACCCCAACCCAACCATTTACTTTCTCCATAATTTTGACTCTTCTGAATACCATACAGTTGGAATCATACAGCATGTAACCTTTTCACATTGGATTCTTTCCCTCAGTAACATGCATTTAAGGTTCCTTTTCATGGCCTGATAGCCCATTTCTTTCTAGCACTGAACAGTATTCCATTGTCTGGATGTGCTGCAGTGTCCTTTCACCCACTAAAGGACATCTTTGTTGCTTCCAAGTTTTGACAACTATGAATAAAGCTGCTGTAAAGCTTCATGTGCAGGTTTTTGTGTGCACACAAGTTTTCACCTCTTTTGGGTCAATACCAAAGAGTGTGGTTGCTGGATGACATGGAAAGAGTAAGTTCAGTTTTGTACAAAACTGTCAAACGGTTTTCCAATGATATCTCCTTATAATTAATACTGTCTGTGCATTTTGAAGTATAACAGTGCTATTCGGTATAGTATTTCAATTCTTATGTGTGTTACATATCTACCAAATGAAAAAATCTATATATTTTTAACAATTAATAAATTGAGTTCCCATTTAAAACTGGAAAAAATCTAGTTGTTACAGGAATAGAAAAAAATGCATTTTAGAACACCTCTGGCCCTTAAAGCTGTAATGAAAGAATTGTATCTAGTGATTCCTACTGGAAAGTCAGATCTAATGGTGGGAATCTTTGTTTAGTTACTTCCTAGGTTTGTTATCTTGAAGGGGTTACCTATCTGTTAAGTGGAGGTAATTCACATTATGGACCTGAGAAATAAATGATACAATGCATCATTTAGCATTTAGTTGGTATATATTATTTTTTTTAAAGATTCTTTAATTTTGGAGAGAGAGAGAGAGAGAGAGAGAGAGAGAGAGAGAGGACAGGGGAAAGGGCAGAGACAGAAGGAGAGAATCTCAAGCAGGCTTCCCACTGAGCATGGGGCCTGACACAGGGCTCAGTCCCAGGACCCTGAGCCAAAATCAAGAGCCAGACACTTAACTGATGGAGACATTTAGGTGTCCCTTTTAAAACACAGTACATATTAGCTGTTAGTATCATCATTATAATTGTTAAGCTTCCCACAACTACCATTTCCTCCACTAGTCAGCTTCAATTTAAAATAATACATTATTTCTATTTTTCTAGAGAATTTAACAGAAGATGTAAAAATGGTAATTTAACATGCTGTATTTTTGCATTGCTTGTCTTTGATATTTAATTTGAACATGTAATGTGATTAAGTGTTTTAAATAATTATTTTGTTATTTTTGTTAAGCTTAGCTTCCTTTCTGGCCTTTCACCAGTTTACTTCATTTGATTTGACTTGTTTTATAATTAAATTGTGCCTAAAAATAGAATGAACACAGCAGAATTAAAATTTTTTGTGTGTCAACTTCTAATCTTTATTTTCATTACCCTTTGTCAAGGAGGAACTCGCAACTAAAAATACTTTGCTTTTCCTAAATGACATGGAATTGCAATGTGGTAAATAATACTGTATATGCAGTCAAGTTGAATTTCATACCTAAAAGCAGTGTTTTGATAGTTTCATCTTGGGGAATGGTCTGTTGATCACCTGTTCTATACCTCATAGGAAGTAGATGGTAGCTTCTGTGTGTGAATGACCTAAATTTAAAGTTCATCTCTCTGATGCTTAGTACAGTAGTTATGTTTGAAGAGACTTAAAAAATGTTTTGTAAATTGAAATGCATATGACCAAAGGACACACGGAGCCAAAGATCAGATTACTCTAAAATCTAACTTAAAGTATGATTTTACTTAATTTATACATATATCTTAATTGACTTTCACTTGTTCAAACATGGGAGACATAACAAGAAGTAAATTTCTAACCAATTGCTCAGTCATAAACAAGTGTGTTTAGAATCAGATGAATTGCAGGCTCATTGGTGGGGTTAACAGATTTGGGAAAAATCAAAACAGGAAAGAATGCCCACTTCAATTTGAATTCCAGATAATCTACAAATGTTTTAGTGTTAATGTATCCCATGCAATATTTATTTGAACACATAAACTATGTAACATAGATATATATCCCACTGGGCTAAAAGAGGTCAATAAAATGGACATCACTGGACTAAAGTGAGAGACACATACTAGGAACATTTTATACTAAAATATTATTTATTGCTCGCCTGAAGTTCAAATGTCATTGGGCATTCTGCACTTTTTCTAAACCTCAGTTGGGATGCCTGGGTGGCTCAGTGGTTGAGCGTCTGCTGTTGGCTCAGGGTGTGATCCTGGAGTCTCGGGATCGAGTCCTGCATCAGGCTTCCTGCATAGAGCCTGCTTCTCTCTCTACCTATGTCTCTGCCTCTGTTTGTGTCTCTCATGAATAAATAAATAAAATCTTAAAAAATAAAAGAAATAGAAAATAAAATAAACTTCAGTTGAGCCATTCTGGTTGTTTCCAATGTGGCGACTCGCTCCTTGAAAAGTATTCATTTAAAAACATAAATTGAAGATGTAGCTTAGAGGTCCTTAAATCCCCCCATTGGTTTTTAAGGGTTTAAGCTGATACCTACTTTATTTATTTCTTTTGGAATATTTTTATGTCCTTTTCTTAATATATTCACTTTAAAATCATCCACTATTTCATACACATGAATAAGTGTGTGCTAATCCACTTGCAAGTTATGAATCATCATAATAAATAAACACAATATACTTTCCATATACAAAAGAGCCAGGCTGTTGGAGATGACACCAACACCCACTTGCTCCCAGAGGGACCTCTGCACATGCTCTTCTGCAGGACACCATGCTCCTGAATTCTGTGTTTATCATTCTTTCCTTTTAGGAATGATTTATTGTATATGTGTATGCCCCTACACAGTAAGTTATTTATTTCTACATATGTCTCTGTGTAATAATAGGATAGTCTATGAATTCTTCTGCAACTTTTTTTTCCCTTCAAATTTCTGTTCCTGAGATTCACTGTCCCAGTTTTGGTTCTCCCAGAAGCAGACCCTAAAACAGGTTTGAATAAAAGTAGTTTCTGTGGAAAGTTTTGGGAACACCAGTGGGCAGGTGTGAGAATGACACAGGAAGGCAGAGGCAGGCATTAAGCATTCAAGCACAGCAGGTCCCTGACACTTACTTCTGCAGGAGGCATCAGATATTGGCAGCTGGAATTTGGGTCAAGCAAAGCACACGGAATGATTGAGAGAACGTTGAAAGTACAAATGGCCAGTTTACTCTACCTCAGAGAACCAAATATTATAGCATAAAAAAGATAAAACTTGGAAATTTTGACTCCAGCCTCTACTACTTACTGTAAAATACTTGATTAACCTATTTGAATGTGTCTGTTTTCTCATAAGCAATATGGGGGTATTAATCATATTTATATCATGGGGTCATTATGAGAACTAGACATGGTCATCGATGTAGAGCATGCTATGTGTACATCAAATAGTTCATCTGTCTGGATTCTCTTCTTGCTGGAACAGAACCAGCCTCCTCTCCCAGCCTCGCCCCATAGTTGGCTGGGATCCTACAATGAAGTTTTGGCCAGTGAATGAAAATGACTTGTAACATTTCCAAGCTGGGTCCATGAGGTCCTCTCATGCTATGTGACCATCCCAGCAGGCTGAAAGAGAGGTAATCCCTAGGGAAAGCTTTAAAAATTAAATATAGAATGGACACCTGGGAGGCTCAGTGCTTGAGCCTCTGCATTGGCTCAGGATGTGATCCCGGGTTCCCAGGATCGAGTCCCATGTTGGGCTCCCTGCATGGAGCCTGCTTCTCTCTCTGCCTGAGTCTCTGCCTCTCTGTGTGTGTGTGTCTCATCAATGAATAAATAAAATCTTTAAAAAAAATTAAAGATGGAAGAACTTTTCTTATCCTGGGTCCAGAAATAACTGCATGAACGTGGGCCACATACTACCAACAATATCTGACAAGTACTGGTGGGCAAGAAATAAGCTATTTGTTTCTTTAACTTTATATATTTGAGGACTAATTATTACAGAGCTTGCACTAACCTAAATAAAACGCTATTTCTTATCTTGCAGTTCATGACTGGAGGCAGGGTTCTTATGCCAAACCTCAGAGTATTTTATTTATGAGTTTTTAAATCACAACATAATGAACAAAAAAAAAAATCTTTCCTGCATATCTTCTTTGTGGATACTAAACATCCATAGAGGCGCAAATAGATCATCTTCCAAAGAAAGGATTTTGAAATTTAGTGTGGGAAGCCAATCATAAAAAGAATTCATACAAGTGATATGTCCTCATGGTCAATAAAATTTGCTTCTTAAAGTCCTGAATGCTCACTATTACACCATGGAACTGCCAAAGGATTTTGGCCTTTGGAGCTACCCAGGGATAGATAAAACTAGGACAAGTTCTGTGTGATCCCATTTATGTGTGGAATCTAAAAAATAGAATGGTGGTTGTCGGGGGTGGGGGGTAAAGGAAATGGGGAGACGTTGGTCAAAGGCTATCAAGTTTTGGTTATGCAGGATGAATAAGTTCTGGGGATCCAATATACTGCATGGTGGCTATAATCAGTAATACTGTGTTGTATTCTTGCATTTTGCTAAGAGATAGTAGGTCTTTAGTGTTCTCAGCACTCACACACACACGGAGGTGTGTAAGGTGACATATACGTTAACTGATTATGGAATCTATTTCAAAATATCACTTTCTCCATAAATATACAATGCTTGTCAATTCTATTTCCATAAAGCGGGGGGGGGGTATTTTGCTTCTCAGGATTCATTCCTAGAAAAAGATGTTGATATATTTCTATATCTATAGTCTTCACTTGTGTTTATTCCTAAATCTGTTATAACAATCCAATTTCCCTTGCCGGTAACTGATTTAGAAATGGGCATGGGACACGTTTTGTCAGTTTTCCCGTCAGAGTGCTTACCTTCAAACGAAAGATACACAGGAAGATAGTCCATCTCTTTCTGCTAACTGTTGTGAAGTTAACATGAGACGACCGGACCTCTGGCACCCATCTTGTAACAGTGAGACACTAAACTGAGAGCCAAGCAGGCACACTTCCACACTGGGAAGGATGAAGAGAACCCTCCGTTTAAGCGTAAGCAAGTCCCCTACTGAGTCCTGGAACTGCCTGGTTTCCTGCCCTGTGAGATAATGCATTTTCTCATGGCTTAAACTAGCTTGTGATGTGGTTTTCTGTCACTGTCAGCTGTGTGCATCTTAAATCTTCTACTATCTTCAAAATTTATGAAGAACATGTGGGAACAAATAAAATCCAAGCATGAAATTTTCCAAACTGCTTCTCACTTAATCTCTATTTTCTAGTATTTAAATATGGGGAAGAAATCCTTGAGGCATGGCATGCTTGAGAAAATAAAACTTCCATATTCTTCCTCCTAATTTAGTGTGATAGAGATGGGAGGCAAAGAAATTGCTTCACAGGATGATTGTATAAGCAATCACTGTCCTATTGATCAGGAAAGACACCAAGTATGTATTCATGGATAAATCTCTGCTTTAGGATTCTGCACAATAAACTGGCAGGCTTGGAATTCTTGACAACTGAATCAAACTGAGCAATCCTCCTAATTTGTATATGAATCAAACCAGTCACTTTTCTGAACGAAAAGCCCAAGACCTAACATACATATGAATATCGTACATTGTTTCCCCCAGCGGATCTTTTCAAAGTTAGCTTTTAAAGAAATCAGCTCTTGATTAGGTGCCAACAGAAGGCGGAAACTAAAACCCTAATGCCTGTGTCTATGAATGTGTGTATTTCTCATTGCTGCTGATGTTGTTTCTATTGGTTGGTCATAATTATCTTACATATATAGAGATATATAAGGTAAATTATACAATATCTAATCTTCAAAGTTTTGCAGTCTACTTTAGCATTGTAAAGTATCATTTTATATTTTAATTACACTCTAAAAGTGTTATTGTTGAAAATGAAACTTAACCTGGGAGTTTATGGAAGTGGCTTAAATTTAACCGTTTTGAGAAAAATAGATGAGCACCTTCTCCATAACATCTTTGCCATACTCTGGTTTATGCGAAGGGAAGGGGTCAGGATTTTTACTTCTGAGTTCCTTTGAGTGAAACAGGGACAAGATACAGCCAGGAACCAAAACCAGATAAATAAGAAATGGAGTTACACAAACTGGAATCAGGTTGGGATAGGTATGGACGTAAGGAACTTGAAAACCAATTAATAGAAAGCCTGCAAACAGGAACAAGGTTGGGTGTGAAGAAGATTGGATGAAAGAAGGTGAAAAAAATAAAAGTTTCATGTTCGTGGACGGACCGGCAGGGCCGTGTGGAACCTGCATGACCTCCCTGGTTTTGTCTCTTTTACATGACTCAAGCTCAAATGGTAACTTTCAGCAAAACCAGGCTAGCAATTATCATAAAAGCCATTAATAATACTTCTTTGTACCTCATTCTCAAGGTCATCTAGGTGTTCTCCTACATGATCTTTTAGAAATTTTATAGTTTTGCATTTTACATGTAGGTCTATGATTTTGAGTTAATTTGGGGGAATGATGTAATCCAATAAAGCTTCAACAGAGATTTTTGTACTTTATTACATGGAATTGTTATAACTTATTACGTATTTGATAATAGGAAACTTTTTCTTTTAGAAAACATGCTACATAAGTAACAGATTAAGGATTAGCTTTCCTTTAATCACAAAGAAAAATCAAGACCCTGTGTATCTCTTGAATTATGTTAATGACCTATTCAGATGTGATCATTCTAGTACATTCCTCCTAAGGCTAATGTTTTAGAGAAAATTCTCCAAAGTTAGAGAACCAGAGAGCTTGCTTTTTGGTAAAATTAATAATTGACAAAAATCTTTCACTACTTTTATGAACCAGGTGGTATCATGCCCTAATTTTATCGATGACAAATTTTGTAATCCTAGTCTAACCTACTTCTGCAAGACCTCAGAACTAGAAGGGTCACCAAAACTCAGAGTTTCCTCCAGCTGGCGAATAGCTCCCATTGTAGTAGGAACTTGGGACTGATTGCCCTGGTCAGACCATTTTTCAAATTCCTCTATTTCCTTTCTTGGCTAACTCTTACCAGTTTTAGTTTTTGTCAGTGCATATAATCTTTTCTTCAGTGATATTTATTGCTGCTTTATCCTAAGACACTGTTTCATTCCCATCACAAAAGAGTGTGGCTGTTTTATTTATTTCTCTCTTCCAATGTTCTGTTTCAGAAAGAAACTCTTGTAAATGGCACAAATGCCTTCGTCACTTTTGAAGAAAAGAGGTAGTGAAACCAGATAAGTTCCATCGAGCTAAAATCATTTGTTAACCTAGTCATTTAAACTAGATAACTCATTATCTAGTGAATAAGAGAAAGAATCTATCTATAATCAAATTTTACTGAATCAAGGATACGACTAGCTGTGCAGAACATAATAAAATCACTGTACATATTATTTAGCCTCGCAAAGCTTTAATCTATATTGAGAGGTAAGATAAAGAGGAAACAATGTGTTACTCACCTGCTAGGAGATATGCACAGACTCCAAGTGTAATAATGAAAAAAATTTGTGGAAATTTAAAAACAACTTATGTGTTATAACTTTTTTTTTTAAGATTCTATTTATTTGAGAGAGAGAAAGAGAGAGAGAGACTGAGATAGCACAAGTGAGGAGGAGAGGGAGAAGCAGACTCAGACTCAGCTGAGCAGGGAGCCTGATATGGGGCTCAATATCATGACCCCAGGATCATGACCTGAGCTGAAGGCAGATGCTTAACCTACTGAGCCACCTCAGGTGCCCTTATGTGTCATAGCTTTTAATGATTTATTTTGAATTATTTCATTTTAGAGTACTTGTACACTCAAGAAACAGGTATAATCAGCATCCACTTCTACAAATCAGGAACTCGAGTCATATGGCAGGAAACACTTAAGCCAGGATTCAAACCTGGTCTTTCCACTATTTTTTCATTACCTGCTCCTGGAGACATCTGTGGATTACAAAGCTAGGGTAAGTTCTTGAAGTGGTTATTGGATATGAAATGATTGTTGAAATTTAAATGAGCAATGAAATCCAAGATCAGGAACACCTGGGTGGCTCAGCAGTTGAGTGTCTGCCTTCGGCTCAGATCGTGATCCTGGGGTCCTGGGATCAAGTCCCACATCGGGCTCCTCACGGGGAGCCTGCTTCTCCCTTTGCCTGTGTCTCTGCCTCTCTCTGTGTCTCTCATGAATAAATAAATAAAATCTTTTAAAAAAAAGAAATCCAAGATCATAGAATAGAATTAAGGCAGGTGACGAATCAACGCTAATAATAAGTGAATTAGTGTGCACAGTTTGAAGGGTTTATGATTGAGAGTCATGGTGAATAAGACTGTATTGTACAAACAGCAATCAATATTGGTTGTTGATTTGCAGCTTCAGCTTTATAATAAGGTGTCATTTGCTACTTCTGAATTTCTGATGTATATTGATATATAATCTGACTATATACAAGCAAAGGATACTGGAAAATGCTAAAGGCATCATGACTCATAACTGACTATATTTCTGAAACAGTGTACTTATTGAAAGCCCAGAAAAATCTAAATGTACACTCTATATACCCAGGTTATTCTTTCTTTAGCTGAAAATGAAATATGACTATCTTAAGGGACCCAGAGTCCATAATATGATATAAAAGAAGAAAAAAACTGTCATTGAACCTGAAAAATTATCAGTGAATCAGTGATTTACTGACAAGTGTGATTCAGCAGAAAGCTGGCCTTAGAAAGTTGAGTACCCTGGAGAAGGCTCAGCAGTTTTACATGAATAGTAATAAATCTAAATTATAGGAAAGTAATAGTGATTTAATTCACATTATACTATTTATTCCAAAGTTTTCCACTTGGTTAAAATATTAATACTCTGAATAAAACTCTCAAACTAATATTGTGCAAGGACATCCCACTAGATCTTATTTCTCCTCCTTAGTGATGTATAGAAGCAACCAGAATGTAATAAAGTACATTTGAAATATTGTTACTCATCAAAAGTGTAATAGTCAAGAGAATAAAAATTATTACAAAGCACTTAGCAAATCCAAAATGCTATAGGAATGCTAAATGATGGGAGAAGGCATGCCAGGTGGGTGACAGTAATCTGTTAAGCAGTTCAAAATGTATTTCTTTCTTTAGGAGAGAATTAAATGGGCATAAGTAGTGAATCCAAAGTGTATCAGAGTTCTATAAAAAGTGGATGCCAAGTGTGTGTTTGCATGTATGCTTGGGCTTATGCCTATAAAGAGGCACAGAAATGAAATAGAGGAACAGTTTCAGTTATTTTATTTAAGAAGTTTGTATGTAGGGGCACCTGGGTGGCTCAGTCAAGTTAAGTGTCCAACCTGACTTCTGCTCAGGTCATGACCTCAGGGTCATGATATTGAGCCCCACCTTGGGCTCTATGCTCAGTGCAGAGTCTGCTAGAGATTCTCTCTCTCCCTCTTCCCCTCCATCCCACCCACTCTCTCTAAATAAATAATAGATAAATAAATAATGTCTTTAAAAAAAAGTCCGTATCCTATAAGGTGGGTAATCTGAATTCACGTAGGCTGTATTAGTCATCCACTATACACCAAATGCTGCTTATTAACTAAAATTTAAAAAAAATAAATAAATAAATTTAGACATTCGGAAACCCTTTCAGCTTGAGCGGGCCAGTGGGGGGGTGGTTGTGGAGAGGAATACATAAATGAGAAAACTGTAATAATTTTATTAAGAGTAAGGTTAGGACTCAAGCAAGGTTATTAGCATTAAGGTGATTCTTCAGCTGTGGAAGCACAGAAACCAGTACAGCCACCCTAATCTACACCTGTGTCCTCCTCTCCGGGAGCACTGACTGAGGCTGGATAATGCCTTGGTGGTGTTGTGTTTGTTGGAATTCTCTTTTCATTGTCTTTTTAAAGCATCGCTGGTTGAGATTGCTAAAAGGTTACCTTAGTGATAATTTTGAGGGCAGGAAATACCTGTCACAAATATTAAATTGTGAGAACCTTACATTGACACACTACAGACCTAGCTCCAGGATAACCTGACATTATAAATTGTTAATATTCTGCATCTTTGTGTGACTTAGAGTAGACAGCTTTTCAAAACCAATCATTTTATTTTAAAAGAAGGAAAGACTCCCTTACTACTCCTTTTGTATATAGCACAGAACATGTTTTTTGCTATATGGTATGAGTGCTTTTTTCCTAGTTACTCCTTCTGCAGGTTGGTACATTGACATATTGCATAACTTGTTACTAACCTGCCTATTGAAATTGAATAAATGGAATTTTCTCAGCCTTCTGATGGAGAAAACTCTTCAAAGTAATTCCTTAATATTTAACTAAAAATCACCTAGTTGCTAATAAGTGATAAATAGTTTTTATAGCTTGCCATGTCATATTTTTCTATGTCCAGAGCCTGAGTGTATAATAAAACAAATTGTTGTTATCTTATAGTCCAATTAATAAATATATCATTTAATTTTAGTCTTTTGTCAGTAAAATGATCAATATTTGATTACTCTGGCATTGGCCTTAAATCATAAAGAGACTCATTCTAATAACTTTCTTCTCTTACTCTATTCAATTATTTCAGGCTTATCATTTGCCACTCATTTTGATCCTATTTGAAATTTTAGGATCAACTCTTGGTATCTGATTAATTAAAAACCAGAGATGCAGCTTATGTTATTTTCAAGAGGAAAGGAACTCTCTGGCATGCTAAAAATTTCCTCTCACTGTTGATACTTATTTTTAAAAATGCAATCCTGGCAGCAAATAATACCACAATCTGTAAGTAATAACCTGTTGGGATGGATAGAGGGGGAGCAAATTGACAATGGCGATTATAAATCAATAGTGTGGGAGTCAGTAATGTTACATGAATAATTTAGTTTTATGTTTCTTCCTTAGGAAAAAAAAAATCCAGTGGTTGAGCAAACAAACATTCTCATTACAACCTGTCACTCATCTCTAACCTCACATTATTGGGTAGTTATTTAGAGCAAGATTTTATCTGGAGGAACAAGTACCAACTCTGTGACTCCAATAAAACACGGCAAAACTTTGAAAGAGCAGATTTCCAGGGACAAATCAACCCCCTCAGCTCCCCAGTAAAGTTTATTATATCTAAGCCACGCTGAGCAATATTTCTTAAATAAAATGATAGCTCTGCACAGATCCTCCTGAAAGAGTGGGCAAAGTCAGTGGAATGACATTAAGCCACAGTGCGCCATCCTAGAGGTGACAAACTGTGTTTAATGTTATGAATTCATTATGCATGAACAAACCCAAGGGAGCCCCTCTTCCACCATTCCTCCCAGCTCTCCAACCAGCTCAGGGCATTCCACTGAGAACCAAAAAAGCCCATAAATAAAAACAATTAAGAAAGACAACTCCTGATATAATTTATATGTGGAATCTGAAAATATTGAACTCGTAAGAAGAGAGTAGAAGGTTGGTTCCTCAGGACTGGGGGGTGGGAGGAGAACTGACGGGGATGTTGTTCAGAACTGGTAAATAAGTCCTAGAGATCTAATGCAGAGCACGGTGATTACAGACAATAATACTGCCTTGTAAACTCCAAAGCTGGTGAGACACTGGATCTAAATTGTTCCTACTACAAAAAAGAAGTGATAATTATGTGACCCGATCGAGGTGTTAGCTGCTGCTCCTGAGATAAGCATAATACAATATATAAATGCATCAGATCAATGGGTTAGATGCCTTACACTTACACAATGTTATATGTCAATTATATCTCTATTACAAAATAAAAAGGGCAACTCCTCTTTCTCCTTCCTTTTGACAACACCACACTGTCATCTACCCGGTTCAGGGATTGAAAATCCAGACAAGTAAACAAATGTGGAAGGATGATAGTATCTTCAGGGTTTGACAGGTACACGTTTTTACATTTTTCTCTGCATCTTTACAAAAGAACCAAAAGAAATACAACAGGAAAGGGTGTTGAGAACACAAGAAGCAGCGGATTTAGCCGGACCTAGCCTCAACTTTGCAGAACTACACAATGACCACCTCGCAAAATAGAATTACAGGTATTCAACAACAAACTGAACCTCAAGTCAAAAAAGCAAGCAGTGCAAAGAAAACTGCAGAAGAGAGGCAGTTTCCTTTTTAATGCTAATTAGTACACAAAAAAAAGACTAATGATATCTTTACTCCTTGGGGATCTCCATGTGTTGTTATGGGAAAAAAATATAGATAAATTCCTTAGCTATTCCATCTTGCCTGCCCCATCCCTCCCAACCACATTATGACCCCCTAGTTTCCTCCACAAAAAAATTTCTGGAGCCACTGCTGCTCCAAATTCAATATCATGCTTAAAATTGAAAAGATTCCATGTAGCACTGGGAATAGGGGATAGTGAATGAAATGTATCCTATTTTAGAATTGTCAGATCATGCAGTCACCCAACTGATTCAAATGAGGGTACAGGGTACATCTCTAGGGCTACAGATTCTGGCACAAACCCCACTCTGTGCTACCTTCATTCACCCAGCCTCATATGTTAGTTAAGTGAAAATTGGTAAAATAAAAATCACTGGGCTACTATCAGGAAAAAGATCGCCAAAAAGCCTGCTGGAGGATGTCCATGAAAGGGAGGATGGGCAGCCTCTTTATTTTGTGTTGTGTTCCTGGTGTTGCAGAGAGCTCTGTGTAACAACATACCACCATCTGGGTACCTTATAAACAACAGAAATTTCTTTCCCACAGTTCTGAAGGATGGAAATCAGGGTGCCAGCATGGTCAGGTGAAAGCCCTCTGCCTGGTTCATAGCTGGCACCTTCTACATGATGAAAGGGGCAAAGGAGCCTCTCTGGAGCTGTTTTCTTAGGCCCTAATCCCATTCACGAAGGCTCCAGTCTTGTGATCTCCTCCTGAGGGACACTCCACCTGATACCATCTCATCAAGCGTTAGGATTTCAACATATCAATTTGGGAGGAGGGAACATAGCATTCAGACCATAGACGGAGCATCCAAAGGGGAGGAAAGGGCAACCCTGGCCTACTGAGTCAATGTCAGCTCTGTCTGAGGAATGGAAACACATTGATAGATTTCTGGAAATAGACTAGGTATAGAAGGAGGGTTTTTGCATTTAGATGAGATCAACTCTCTGTAACAGTAAAGTTTACGTATTATCATATTTGTGACAACAAGATCAAAATCACATTGTTTTTAGCAAGGAATGGCCTTTTCCAACTCACCTCTGTTGACATACCTTGTAATAGCATATTTATTCTGTGGTCAAACTAGTAAATAATTCTAAATTTGTTTCATCTAAAAAAATCTCTATTATGAATTCTTATTAAAAGTCAGTATATTTTTTATATTCTAACATAATATGGTTGATGTTGATAGTACATGGACAGAAGCTTTCTTTCATGACAATTGGCTGACAACTGCGAAAACCTTAACTAAAATATTAAGAAAAATATTTCCACTAATTTTCCTGTAAAAGCAGCAAATATCACCAGGCAAATCATTTCCATATTGGGAAATTAAGAAACAACAGTTTTAAAAGAAAGTGAAGACTTGGGCAGCCCCGGTAGCTCAGCGAGTTAGCACCACCTTTGGTCTGGGGCCTGGAGACATGGGATTGAGTCTCATGTCAGGCTCCCTGCATGGAGCCGGCTTCTCCCTCTGCCTGTGTCTCTGCCTCTCTCTCTCTCTCTCTCTCTCTCTCTCTCTCTCTGTCTCTCATGAATAAATAAATAAAATCTTAAAAAAAAAGTGAAGACTGAATATGCATTAATTCTGTTTATCCCATGTCACAGCATTTCTTAATTTGTTATTTGTTGAATATAAATGCTGAGTTTTGTCAAGTGGGAATAGCGAAAAGACATGCACAGTCTGTATTCTGAGTTATGAATCTTAATATAAAAACCTTTCACTCTCTCTCAAGTGACTTGGTTGTTTTTATTATTCCTTCTAAATGGACACTTGTTCTCAGGTAGGTGGACCTGTGAAACCACATTCCTTAACTAATCCATTGACCAAGGCAGCATGTATTAATCACTTTATAGGATGTTAACCTATCTTACTTAGCAAAAGGGCCTGTGGTCAGACAAATATGGGAAAAAGTTTAAATACATTACAAACATTTTTTTAACTGCAAATTTCACATGCTTTTATATGTTAACATGAAATATAAGTCTGTAAGATATGTTCACACACTCTTTAGGTTTTATTTCATAGCGATATATTAGATAGCTAGACACCTTTCTCCATATTGAATAGTATTTTTTTAAATTAATGTGAAAAAAACAAACCTTGTTAATTTAGCAGGTGGGGTTAAATAACACTTATAATATTTACTAGCCATTTTTATTTCTTCTTTAGTAAACTCTATTTTTCTCTTTGCTTCTTTCTTTCAGATTTTCTGTTTCAGTTCCATTTTTCTCAACTGTATTCTAGCCTTCTGATTTGATGGAACATTTGTAAAAGGAATGTAACTGATTATTTTAACCTTGTTTAGTAATCTGTTATTTTATATGGTAATTTGATACTTCCACATTTATTAATTAGTGATAATCATTGGTCTTCTTGATATTTATTTGACATTCTCCATTTTTTACACTTTGTTTAATATTCTTCCTTTCATTTCAGATTTCTGCTCAATTGTTAGAATTTTCTATTCTTTTTGATTCTTTTGACAATCTTGATAAAGATTTTTTCAGTTATTTTAGAAGATGATCTAAAAACTTTACAAAGCTAATCTAATCATACTTATCTATCAAAAAAGAACCATCTTAATCTAATCTAACCATTTTAACCTAATACCTTTATCTTTAAGGAATATTTTTCTAGCACTATAATAATTTTCAGCATAATTGCTATTGTGTTACACTTTGTATATTATTCATCATATCTCATGCTTTCTTTTCTTGGAGTCCTTTCTCATTTTGCAAAAAGAGGTCTTTAAGTTATTGTTGTCTCTTTTTTTTTCTAGAATAGACTAATGAACGATAATTTTTCTTAGCCTTTTTGAGAATATTATTTTGTCTTCAATTTCAGTGTGAATTCAAATAATAAATTCTATATTCAAGATTATTTTCCTTCAGAATCTCAAAACTATTGCTTCTTTTTCCCTAGCTCTCTATACTAGAGATAAAAAATATCATTCTTATGGTGTTGAGTAACATCTTTTAATTAAACTTTTAATTTTGAGATTATTGCAGAGTTGCATACAGTTGTTGGAAATTACAGAGTTTATGTACCTTTACTCAGTTTCCCCTAAAGATAATATCTTGAAAAACTGTAGTAAAATATTGCAACCAAGATATTGACAAGCGATACAATCCACTATTCTTTAGATATCCTGTTTTAGTTTTTCTCATGTACGTGTGTGTGTGTGTGTGTGTGTAGTTCTAAGACATTTTTATCACATTTGTAGTTTTGTGTATAAACTACCACTGTCATGTACGGACCAATTCCAACACCAAAATGATCCTTTATACCATGTCTCACACTCCTCCCACATCCTCCAAACCATTCTTAATCACTGACAACCCCTAATCTTAATATTGTCATTCAAAGGAATTTTAGATAAAGAATAATACAGTGTAAGACCTTTTGAAATTAGCATTTTTTTTGTTTTGCTCAGCATAATTTTAAGAGATTCCTCTAGGTTGCTATCTGTATAGGTTGCTATCTGTATCATTGTATAGTCTGGCTATAGCACAGTTTAACTCCTTACTGATTTTTTTTGAAGGACGTTGGGTTGTTTCCAGTTTTGAGATTTTACAAATCAAGTTGCTATAACAATTGTCAAAGAGTAAAATTTGTGGGTCATATGGCAATTACATATTTACTATTGTAAGAGACAGTCACACTGGGGCACTTGGGTGGCTCAGTGGTTGGGAGTCTGCCTTTGGCTCAGGTCTGATCCCAGGGTCTTGGGATGGAGTCCCACATCAGGCTCCCTGCAGGAAGCCTGTTTCTCCCTCTGCTTAGTCTCTGCCTCTCTCTGTTTGTCTCTCATGAATAAATAAATAAATAAATAATAAATAAATAAATAAATAAATAAATAAATAAATTCTTAAAAAAGAAAATCTTAAAAAAAGAAGAAAAAAACTATTTTCCAGAGTGGCTGTACCATTTTACCTTTGTACCATAATGTATAAGGGATCCAGTTTCTCTGCATCCTCATCAGCATTTGGTATTGTCACTAATTCAGAAGTGTTCTAGGCTACCTCCTTATGACTTTAACTTGCATTTCTCAGATGGCTAATGAAATTGAATACCTTTCTACTTGCTCATTTGTCATCCATATATCCTTTTCAGTAAAAAGCATGTTCAATTTCTTTTGCCCATTTTCAAATTAGATTTTGTTGTTATTTTTTACTATTGAGTTTTGAGAGTTTTTATGTATTCTGGATACTTGTTAGTCTTTTGTCAGATATGTGGTTTGCAAATATTTTATCCAGTCTATCATTTGTCATTTATCCTCTTAAGACAGGGCCTTTCAGGAGACAGGAAGATAGCTGCAGAGTAGGAGGACCCTAGGCTTACTTCATCCCACAAATACAACTAAATAATTACCAAATCATCCTAAATACAACAGATGTTGACCTGAAGACTTACAGAGCAAATTCCACAACTAAAGAGAGAGAGAGAAGATGCTATATTAAAGAAGGTAGGAAGTACAGAAACATGGTTTGAGGGAAAGGGAATCCTGGCTGCTGTGGAATAGCAGGAGCCACAGTTATGGAGAAAGATGAGAGAGGAGCACACAGGAGAATGCACAAGGAACATTTCCTCATAGCCAATGGCTTCAAGAGGGGCTGAATTTTGTGAGTTCTTGCAACTAGCAGAGCTTACAGCCTGACTGGAGTTTTAAAGGGCAGCGCGTTTGGCTGGGATAGAACCTGGAGGGTACTGCACTTCTCTTGGACAGAAGGCAAACAGCCCAAGTGTATACGATGTGAAACAGCAATCTGAAGAGGCCCCGAGGCACACACAAGGAGATTATTTGCTCTTCTCAGAATGTGTGCTTGAGAGGCAACCTTCATAGAGACACCTCTCTGAGTACAAAGGAGCTTCCCTTCCCATTTCCCTTCCCCACCCCTAGAGCCACTGCTGGAAGTAGTGTCATTGGCTCTCTAACTTGCTTACACTAAGCCCGATTCCCTTGCACTTGTGGAACTGTTCTTCTCAGTCCCAGAGTGGCAAGCCCCTCCTAGAAGACCAGGACAATCATCTGTCTACACCATGTGTCTAGATCAGAGTCCTGAAGAGCCTCAGTTCCAGTGGAGGTGGTAACAGGTCTCATTTCACAAGCAATCCAGAGCACATCTATTTAAAACTCACCATATTCAAACCAGGAACCAAACATGGCCCAAAGCAGTCAAGGAAAGCCTCTGCAGATGACTGGCCTGAAGAAGCCAGAACACAACAGCAGAGTGTATGCAGCACACACTGGAGACACTCCCTGAAGCATCAGACCCTGGGCACTACATGACCTCTTCTTCATAAAGCCATTACTTTCAGAAGCAGGAGATATAACTGGCTTTTCTAACACAGAGAAGCAGGCAGAGACTTAGACAAAATGAGAAGACAGGAATCTATCCCAAAGGAAAGAACAAGATAAGGCCACACCTAGAGGTCTAAGTGAAACAGATATAGGTATCATGCCTGATGGAGAATTTAAAGCAATGATCAGAAGGATACTCACTTAACTTGAGAAAAGAATGGAAGACATCAGTGAGACCCTTACCTCTTATTATCTGAACAGAAAACAAAAAAAATAAAAATAAAAAAGAATCAATAAAATACTAAAAGGACAATAAATGGGAATAGAAACACTTAATGCAATGAACAGCAGCTGGAAGAAACAGGGGAACTAATTAATGACTTAGAAGACAGAGTAATGGAAAAGATCAAGCTGAACAAGAGAAAGAAAACTTATGCAAAATGAGAAAGACTTTGGGAACTCACTGACTCCATCAAATGTAATAAGATTAATAATATGGAAGTCCCAGAAAAAGAAGAGAGAGAAAAGGGGGCAGAAAATTTATTTGAGGAAATATTTGCTAAAAATTCCTCTAATTTGGGAAAGGAAAAAGACATCTAGATCCAGGAGGCATGGTGAACTCCCATCAAAATCAACAAAAACAAAATAAAAAACAAAAAAAAAAAAAAACAAAAAAAAAATAAAAAATAAAAAAAATCAACAAAAACATACCTACACAAAGACATATTGTAATTCAATTAGCAAAATATAGTGATAACATAAAAAAATCTTAAAAGCAGCAAGACAAAATAAGTCAGTAATTTATGAAGGAAACTCATAAGGCCAGGAGGAGATTTTCAACAAAAATTCTTCAAGCCAGAAAGTAGTGGCCTGATATATTCGAACGGTTGAATGGGAAAAAATATGCAGTCAAGAATCCTCTATCCAGCAAGGTTATTATTCAGAACAGAGGAGAGATAGAGTTCCTCAAACAAAAACTAAAGTATTTCATGACCACTAAACCAGCCCTGCAAGAAATATTAAAGGGGACTTTTTGAACGGAAAGGAGAGATCAAAAGTGACATAAAGATAAGAAATACAAAAGTAGTGAAAATGAATATTTCCACAAAAAGTTCAGTCAAGGAATTCACAAAAAGGGATAATAAATATAATAACACACATCTAAAATGTAGGGAGAAGAGAAAAGAATGGGTTCAAACTTAGCCATCAACTTAATAATAGCAGTCTATATTATAGACAGAAAAGGTTATATACAAACCCAGTGATAACTATATATCAAAAACGACTAAGAAATATGCAAAGAATAAAGAGATTGAAATCCAAATATATCACTAAAGAAAGTCAGCAAAGCATTAAAGAGAAAAACAAGGATCAGAGAAAATCTCCAGAAACAACGACAAAGCAAGAAACAAAATGGCAATAAATACATATTTATCAATGATTGCTTGAATGTAAATGGACTATATACTCCAATCAAAAGACATCAGGTGTCAGAATAGACAAAAACACAAGACCATCTATATAATACCTACAAGAGATTTATTTTAGACCTAAAGACACCTGTAAGTTGAAAGTTAGGGAAAATCAATGAATGTCAAAAAAAGCTTGAGTAGCAATAATTATATTGGACAAACTAGACTCTAAAACACTGTAACAAGAGATAAAGAAGGGCACTATATATTAATAAAGGAGACAATCCAACAAGAAGATATAACTTAAATATTTATGCACCCAACATTGGAGCACCCAAATACACACATAAAAAAGTGAATAACAAACATGAAGGAACTAATGATAATAATACAATAGTAGGGGACTTAAACAATTGATCCACTTACATCAATGGATAGATCATCTAAATAGAAAACCCACAAGGAAACAATGGCTTTGGATCACACACTGGACCAGATCTACAGAATAGATATATTCAGAACATTCCATTCTAAAGCAGCAGAATACACATTCTTTCCAAATGCATATGGGACATTATCCAGAATAGATCATCTATTAGGCCACAAAAATGGCCTCAAAAATTCAGGAAGATCAAATTCATATCATGTACCACCTGCTATAAAACTAGAAGTCAACCACAAGAAAAAAAATCTGGAAAGACCACAAATACATGCAGGTTAAAAGACAAGGTACTAAACAATGAACAAGTCAATCAGGAAATCAAAGAAGAATTTTTAAAATCTCCATGGAAAGGAAAGCTCAATGATCCAAAACATTTGGGATGAAGCAAAGGCAGTCTTAAGAGAGAAGTATATATAGGCCTATCTCAAGAAGTCAGAAAAATCTCAAATAACTTAAGCTTATACCTAAAGGAGCTAGAAAAAGAACAACAAATGAATTCTAAAGCCAGCTGAGGGAAGTAAATAGTAAAAATTAAAGCAGAGGGGTGTTTGCTTGGTTAAGCAGCCTATTCTTGATTTCAGCTCAGGTCATGATCTTAGGCTTCTGGGCTGGAGCCCCACATGAGGCTCCACTCTCAGCAGACAGTCTGGTTCCCTTCCTCTCTCTCTCTGCCCATCCTTCCACTCACATGTGCTCTCTTTCCAATAAATAAATAAATCTTTAAAAAAAAAACAAACAAGAGCATAAATAAATAATATAGAAGCTGAAAAAGACAATAGAACAGATCAATGAAACCAGTAGCTGGTTCTTTGAAAAAAATGAGTAAATTGATGAACCTTTAGGCAATCTTAACAACAAGAAAAGAGAAAAGATCCAAACAAATAAAATCACAAATGAGAGAGGAGAGATAACCAATACTACGAAAAAACATAAACAATTATAAAAGAACATTATGAAAAACTATATGCCAACAAATTACACATTTGTCCAATGGATAAATTCCTGGAAACATACAAATTACCAAATAGATTATTTCCTAGAAACAAACAAAACTACCAAAATTGAAACAGGAATAAAAAATTTGAACAGACTGATAACCAGCAAAAAGACTGAATCAGTAATCAAAACACTCCCAAAAAACAAAAATCCAGGACCAAATCATTTCACAGGCAAATTCTGCCCAACATTTAAAGAAGAGTTAGTACCTATTCTTCTCAAACAATTCCAAAAACAAAAAAGGATGGAAAACTTCCAAATTTATTTTATGAGTATCACCCTGATACAAAACCAGATAAAGACACCACAAACAAAGAAAGCTGCAGGCCAATATGTCTGATGAACATAAAGGTAAAGATCTTCAATAAAATGCTAGCAAACTGAATCCAACAATACATTAAAAAAAAAAAACAATGACAAAGATAAGAGGGATTTATTCCTAGGTTGCAAGGGTGGTTCAATACTGGCAAATTGGTCAAAGTGATATATCACATTAATAAGAGAAAGGATATGACCATTTCAATAGATAGAACAGAAAACACATTTTACAATGTACAATGTCCATTCACTCTTGATAAAAACCAGTAGGTTTAGAGGGAACAGACTTCAACATAATAAAGCCATATATAAAAAACCCACGGCTAATATTATCCTGAATGAGGAAAAACTGAGAGCTTTTCCTTACAGTGAGGAACAAGAAAGGGTGTCTACTCTCATCAATTTTTTTTTAGATTTATTTATTTACTTATTTATTTGAGAGACAATAGGGGGGAGAGGGAAAGAGAGAGAGAGAGACAGACAGAAAGCATGAGCAAACAGGAGAAGGGGTAGAGGGAGAGAATCTCTATAAGACTCCCAAGTGAATGTAGGACCTAACACAGGGCTCCATCTCACAACTCTGAGAGCATGACCTGAGCCAAAATCAAGAGTTGGAGCTTAACTGACTGAGTAATCCAGCTGCTCCTACTCTCACCACATTTATTCAACATAGTACTGAAAGTCCTAGCCATAGCAATCAGACAACAAAAAGAAATAAAAGGCATTCAAATTGGTAAGGTAAAACTTTCACTATTTGCAGACGACATGAGAGTCTATGTAGAAAACCTGAAAGATTCCACTGAAAACTGCTAGGACTGGTAAATTCAGTAAAGTTGCAGATACAAGGGATCCCTGGGTGGCCCAGCGATTCAGTGCCTGCCTTTGGCCCAGGGTGTGATCCTGGAGTTCCGGGATCGAGTCCTGCATCAGGCTCCCTGTATGGAGCCTGCTTCTCCCTCCTCCTGTGTCTCTGCCTTTCTCTCTCTATGTCTATCATAAATAAATAAATAAAATAAATCTTTAAAAAAAAAGTTGCATACAGGAACATACAGGAACCTGTTGTGTTTCTATACACCAAAATGAAGCAGCAGGAAGATAAGGAATAAATTCCATTTACAATTGTACCAAAAACAATAAGATACCTAGAAATAAGCCCAACCAAAGAGGTGAAAGATCTGTACTCTGAAAACTACAAAGAGCTGATGAAAAGAAATTGAAGACAAAACAAAGAAATGGAAAGACATTCCAAGCTCATGAATTGGAAGAAAAAAATATTGTTAAAATGTTTATACTATTACAAAGCAATCTTCACATTTAATTCAATCCCTAACCAAGAACATTTTTCACAGAACTAGAACAAAAAAATCTTAAAATGTGTATGGAACCACAAAAGACCCCAAATAGCCAAAGCAATCTTGAAAAGCAAAGCAAAGCTGGAAGTGTCACAATTCTGGATTTGAGGTATATTACAAAGCTGTAATGATAAAAACAGTATGGTCCTGGCATAAAAATAGACACATAAATCAATGAACAGAATAGAAAACTCAAAAATGATCCCATGATTATATGGTCAATTAATCTTCAACAAAGCAGGAAAGAATATCCAATGGGAAAAAGACAGTGTCTTCAACAAATGGGAAAACTAGACAGCAACATGCAAAAGTGTGAAATTGACTGTTATCTTTCACCAGAACAAAAAATAAACTCAAAACTTAAAGACCTAAATGTGACACCTGAAGCCAAAAAAAGTCTCTCAAGAAAGCACAGGCAGTAATTTCTCTGAAATCAGCTGGTAGCAACTCTTTTCTAGATAGATCTCCTAAGTCAAGGGAAACAAAAGCAAAAAAATCAACTATTGGGACTACATCAAAATGAAAAACTACAGTGAAAGCAACAATCAACAAAACTAAAAGGCAACCTACAAAATGGGATCATTGCAGTTGAATATCTGATAAAGGGTTAGTATCCAAAGTAAAAACAACTTATAAAACCCAAGACCCCCCAAATAAATAATCCAATTAAAAATGGGTAGAAGACATGAGTAGATGTTTTTCACAAAGAAGACATACAGGTGACCAATAGACACATGATAAGATGTTCATCATCATTTATCATAAGGGAAATGCAAATCAAAACTACAATGAGACTATCACCTCAGACCTGTAGAACGGCTAAAATCAGCAACACAAGAAACAACAGGAGTTGGTGAGTATGTGGAGAAAGGGAAACACTCTTGCACACTTGGTGGAAATATAAATTGGTCAGGCCCTCTGGATAGGAGTATGAAGCCTTTTTTCAGGTTCCTGAAAAAGCTAAAAATAGACTCTCTTACGGTCTAGCAATTGCACTACTAGGTATTTTCCCAAAGAATATAAAAATATGAATTCAAAGGGATACATGAACCCCAATGATTATAGCAGCATTGTCTAAATAGCCAAATTATGGAATATATACATCATATATATGTTATACATATATACACATACACACAATGGAATATTACTTAGTCATATGAAGAATGAAATCTTGCCATTTGCAAAGACATGGATGGAGCTAGAGAGTATTACGGTGAGTGAAATAAGTCAGTCAAAGAAAGACAAATACCATATGATTTTGCTCATAGTGGAACTGAAGAATCAAAACAAAAGAGCAAAGGGGAGAAAGAAAGAGAGGCAAACCCAGAAACAGACTCATAACCTCAGAGGACAATAAACCAATGATCAACCAAAGGGGAGGGCGGTGGGAGGATGGGTAAATAGGTGATGGGGATGAAGGAGTGCACTTGCGACGAGCACCGGGTGATGTACGGAAGTGTTGAGTCACTATATTGTACATCTGAAACTAATATTACTCTGTATGTTAACAAAATGGAATTTATTTTTTTAACTGTTATTTTTTAAGGATTTTATTTTAATTTATTTACTCATGAGACTCAGATTGAGAGAGAGAGAGAGAGAGAGAGAGAGAGAGAGAGAGAGAGAGAGGCAGAGACACAGGCAGAGGGAGAAGCAGGCCCCATGCAGGGATCCCGGTGTGGGACTCGATCTGGAGACTCCAGGATCACGCCGGGGGCCAAAGGTGGCGCTAAACCGCTGAGCCACCCAGGGATCCCCAACAAAATGGAATTTAAATGAAAAGACCAGGCCTTTCACGGAGCAAATTTTAAAATTTGACTAGGTACAATTTTATGTTGTTTTTTTTTTTTCTTTCTTACCATGTTTTTGATGTCGGGACCCAGATCTTTTTGCCTAGTCCTAGATCATGAAGTTTTTCTGCATGTTTTTTTTAATACTTACAGTGTTACATTTTAAAGTCCACAATTCATTTTGAATTAATTTTTAGAAAAAATGTGAGATTTAGGTTAGTTAACTATTTAATTTAGCCTTGAATGTTCAATTGGATCAGCATCACTGAAAAGACTCTTCTTTCTCTGTTGAATTGCTTTTGCATTTATGTCAAAAGTCATTTGGGCCCATTTGTGTGGCTCTAATCTAATTTTTGGATTCTGTTTCTGTTTCATTGATCTTTGTATCTACCCCTTTTCTGATACTATACCATTTTGACTAATGTGGTCATACTGTAAACAATAGTATTGAGTACAGTGGTCCCTGTCACTTCAATTCTTCCATTTTAAGATGGTATTCATATATTCTAGAGCTTTCCATATAGATTTTAGAATAAGCTTGTCTATTTCCACAAAATCGAATAACAATTTTTTTATTTCTAACCTCTATTCTATGTGTTAGTGAGGGCAAGGTGTAGGTTTCTTCATTTCCATGTTGCTGCTTTAACTAAAGCTGATAAATTGAGTTTTTCTTTGGATTATTGTCATATGTTGTTTGTTTCTACTTCTTCTTATGATTCACCTTTTTTTTGAAGCCTTGTCTAATGTAATGAAATTTAAGCTAATATTGTAGATGCAGCAGTTAACTTCTGTATTTCATCTTTGTCATTATGAATGATATGACCAGTTTAAGTTTCATGTTCTGCTTTTTATTTTATTTTAAAGATTTAAAAGATTTTATTTTATTCATGAGAGACACAGAGAGAGAGTGGCAGAGACACAGGCAGAGGGAGAAGCAGGCTCTATGCAGGGAGCCCGATGTGGGACTTGATCACACCTTGGGCTAAAGGCAGGTGCTAAACCGCTGAGCCACCCAGAGATCCCTGCATGTTCTGCTTTTTAAAGTTTCTTTTACACATTTAATTTCATTTGTTCCCTCATCCTATATCTTCTTGAGATTACTTTAACATGATCAAATGAATAAAAAGGAAATAACATAATAATAATATAAATCATAAAATTTTAAGAGTTGTGCCAGCACCATGTCTATTGTTTAAATGTATTACTTAGTAATCTTATAAGGTAAATATCATTCTCATAGATTATTCATGATTTTATTATGTCTCAATAACAGATTAAATCCAACTCCCACTGGCTTACTACAGATTTTTATCTCTTGTTTATGGTACATAGTCAGCATGAGTTAGTGGGTAAAAAGTTCTGCTATACATCACTCAGAGGCCCTGACTGTGGGAGGCTTTGTGATCTCCGTGCTACTCTATTTAATAAACAGGGGGACTCCTTGGTTGTCAAAGCAACTTGTGTTCATAACCAATTGGTAAAGACTAGCTATACAGTCCTGCTCTATTTTAGGGATGGCAAAAAATAATCTAATAGCAAAATGAAAGAAAAAATGGCATGGATAAACACTAGATGTCTCTACACACTCTATTTTACAATTTAGAAATGAGTTTTAGTAAGATCAGGTAATTCTCCAAAGTCTACATATCCGGTATGTAATCTACAGAGCCAGTACATTTACGATTTTAGTAAATTGAGCTACTGGGATTTGAACATGAGTCTGTTTGCACTTAAGATGTGACTACTTAATAGGATTAGGGACAATTATACCAATATCAGATTTAATTAAAGGCGGCAGATTTAATTTTTAACAAGTGCTTTCATGCAAAAATTTAAGGATATTCTTCACGTAATGTGGCTAAAGTGATGACTCTCTGGAAATGACAGCTTCCTTCTAAAATATATTTTTATGGCAGATAACTTATGGTTACAACTTGTAGATTCATGCATTCAATTTTTTATTCAACAAATAGCTAGTGAACTCCAAGTATGTCTCAAATTTCAAGGATCTGGGAGCATAGCAGTGAGCAAACATAAAGTCCTTCCATCATTGAATATATGTACTAGTGGAAGAGACAGAAAATAAATAGGATAAATGAGTAGAAGATAGAATATTAGGGAAAGCTAAAGAAATCAGGAAAGATGGATGAGAAATGTGTCCAGGGGTAGTTCGCATTTCTCAGGTAGCTGCATGCCAAGCTGCTGAGTAAAGCAACCAGCGTTTCATGTTGCTGGCAGGAGTGTGGTCCTCCAGAGCCAATGTCAGGGCACAGTCATGCATACACACCTTCCCCTAGTAAAGAAAATTCCTAAAGATGCTTGTGTCCATCAAAATTATATTCATATCATCACAGAATTATTTATTAAAGTCCTAGCCTCCAGCAGGAACAGATTAGAAAAAAGAGTATGTCAGTTTGATGTTCTACTACAAAATTTTATTGTTGAGTAGTAAACTGTTGGTACTAGTGTCCCTTAGGATTGTGCAGCAAAATGTGAGAGAGACAATGATTAATGTTTATCCTATTAGGCTTACATATTAATAACAGCTGCACACACCATTATACATAGGGGTTAATGACACAGATTGCATTTCTTTCCTAAAAGGTGATGATTGCCTTTTGATGAAACTGAACTTTATAACAAATTGGATGGTTTCCAAAAGTCCTGAGAGTCTTCCTTTTCTCTTTTGTGCTTTTCTTTGGAATGAATAATAATGTTATTTTTCTTTCTGGAATGGAACTTCTCCCTTTTCTAGATTTTATTGTGGTATGAAATTCCTCTATACAATTTTAAACTATAACATTTTTCTTGACTCTTTACATAATTCTGTAGGAATAGGTGAAATTCAGGAAAATGTGTTCATGATAAGAGATATTATTTCTTGAAGTGTTCGTCTCAACTTAAGAACAAAGACTATGAATAACATTGCAGGAGGTTAGAGTCCATTAACGACTATTAAAATTAGACATGTCTACTGAATACTTATTATGAAAAATGAGGAAATCAATCTACTTATACTTCCTCCTACATCCATTCTCCAAAACTATTGATTTTGTCATATTTTTATTTTTAATAAGGTTTATAATTTCCACATTCTGCTTCATAGCCATAGTTCCCAGAGTTGTTTAGTTACAGTTTTACATGTAAATCAATTTAACGTTCATCCCCAATCCATTTACTACAGATTCCCTTCCTGAGTTCTTTGTTCTATATTTGCTCTGCGTTGACCGGGTTTCACCTTGAAATATATTTTTCTTTTCAAGAAAAGCTCATGGGTCCTATGTACCTGAGTTATATGTGCTTGAAAATGAGTATCTATTTCCTTAATACTTTTAGAGAAAAAAAAAAGAAAACGAGTAGGAATAAAATTTTCTTTCTGCACTTTCTTTTACTTAAAACTTTGCTGACATTGGAAATTCAGTGGAACACTCTAAGATACCTGATTTTTCTATCTTGGAAAAATTTTATTTTTCTGACTCCATCTCAATACGTATGTGTTCTGGAATTAGTAATTCTTTACCACTTTTTCCTCTTTTAACATGAAAATTCAACACTGTATTTCAGCAAGTTTCTTTTTCTTATTATATATTGAAGATGCTTTTTCTCTTCCATTAAAAAATGTATTCTCAAGATGCCTGAGTGGCTCAGTGGTTGAGCATCTGCCTTTGGCTCAGGGCATGATCCTGGGGTCCTGAGATTGAGTCCTGCATCGGGCTCCCCATAGGAAGTCTGCTTCTCCTTCTGCCTATGTCTCTGCCTCTCTCTGTGTGTCTCTCATGAATAAATAAATACAATCTTTAAAAATCTTTATTCTCTAAAACACCAATTTTGTGTATACGTAGGAACCATTCTGTTCCATAAGTACAATCTTTCTAATTCTTTCTTTTTTTTCTTCTTTCTTTTGTTTTTGAATCTCAGGAGCACAGAATTAAAATAAACATAATCCTAAAAAGGCCCTCATCTTGATCATTACTTAACCTATTTTTATTATTTATTAACGACTTAGACATTTTTCCAAAGACATACAAATGGCCAACAAGCATATAAAAACATGGCTAACATCACCAATCATCTGGAAAATACACATCAAAACCACAATGAGATATCACCTCACACTGCTATTATTAAAAAGAAAAGGGATTAAGTGTTAGCAAAGAATGAAAAAGGACCCTTGTTCACTGTGATGGGAATGCAAATTTGTACAGCCATTATGGAAAACACTGTGGAATTTCCACAGAAATTTAAAAACAGACCCACTACATGATGTAGTAATTCCACTTCTGGATATCTATCTTAAGGAAATGAAATCAGTATTTTGAGAGGTATCTATACTCTCATGTTCACTGAAGCATTATTGACTATAGTCAATATATGAAAACAACCCAAATGTCCACTGACAGATGAATGGATAAAGAAAATATGATTTATCTCTGTGTGTTGTTGGTGTGCATACACACGTTTATGCGTAACAGAATATTACTCTACCATAAAAAGAGGAAATTCTCCCATTTGTGACAACATGGATGAACTTGGAGAACATTATGCTAATTGAAATAAGCCAGACATAGAAAGACAGATCTGATGCATAAAATCTAAAAAAAGTCAAACTCATAGAAACAGGGAGTAGGACGGTGATTGCTGGGGGTTAGTGGTAGAGGAAAATGCAGAGATGTTGGGTAGAAGGTACAAACTTTCAGTTATAAGATGAATAATTTCTGGGGATATAATGTACAGCAACATAACTGTACTTAACAAATTGTATTATATGCTTCAAATTTGCTGAATAGGTCCTAAGTGTTCTCCTCACACACTCAAAATAGGTGACGATGTGAAATGATAAATGCGTTCATTAAACTGATTATGGTTATCACTTCAGAATGTACATATGTATTAAATCATCACATTCTACCCCTTAAATATACACAATTCTTAGCAATTATACTTCAATAAACAGGAAAACAGTAAAAAATGAAGTTTGAAAAAAATAGCTTGCCTCAGTTGTAGAATTCTATGTTGTAAGAATTAAAAATGGGGCCAGATCTTCTTTCATTATCATATTTAGGGACTTACCACATACTCTAAATACTAAGACTTATATAGATCTAAATTAGCTTATATAAAATGATGCCTTTCATTTCACATGGAAGGAAAGAAATATATTTAAACCACCTTAGGTAAGATGGGTTTGTCGTAAGGATAAGTTGGGGAGTATATATGTATAGAGAATGATCTCAAACAGGATTCATGTTGTCCTAGGATTCCTTTCAGGATGTAACAATAGCCTTAGCTGGGTATCTGTTGCTCATTCTACATATGAACTCTTGTAGTGAGCTCTTTTTTAAAATTTTGTTTTCTCTAGGCTGTTCTTATGTCTTTTTGTGTCAACTATTGCTTTTGCCATCAACTTCAACTTTTACCTGCTGTTCCTCTTATTTCCCATAGTGTTCTTTGTATGTCCTATAAAGTTGTTTAATCATCTTTCAACCTGAAGTACATTTCCTGTGCAGTTTTGTGTGGAGTTTATATCATACGGTCTAGTTTGTGCAGACTGTATAGATGGTTGTCATCATTAGGGAGACCTATCAGTGGGTGCTATCAGATAACATAAAGATGACAGCTCACATGGTGGGATGTTTAATGCTTGCTTTTTCCATAGGGACAGGGCATAAAGCAGCTTTAGAATCTGCTGGATCTCTCTTACAAAGGTTATTTTATACACCACATAAACTGTCCTTTGAAATATTTGAGACTCAAGCCCTTATAGTTTTGCCTCTTTTTTTTTTAAACAATCACTTAAGACCTTTATTAACAGGTGTTTGCCATTTGTTGACTTTTTTGAAAAATTAGTTTTGCCTTTTTAATGCCTTTTTTTTTTTTGGCATCCTATTTCTGCAAAGACCGAAAGGGGGCAGCAAACCCTCTTGAAAGTAGGAACCTGTAGCAGCATATGAGTGTGTTAGCAGGTTAAGGGCCTTCCCCATTGTCTGACATTTTTCCTTCTCTTATTTTTAAATATAAAGCTTGAATCTTTAAAATGATCAACTTTCTGCCTTTCAATAAATACTACTTTCAAATATGTAATGTTAAAAATGAAATGCCTGTTTTCTATAGAGGAGAGTTCAGAATTGACAAATTTGGATTTTATAATTTGATTAGAATAGAAAAAGATAACTTAGATAATTTTCTGTTAAATGATCTTTGTTTTAGAAGAAGGCTTTGAATCATAGCTTCAACTTTTCTAAATCAAAAAGTTTATCCAAGCACCAAATCAAAGTGCTTGGATAAAATATGATATAGATTTATGACCCAGGTTTCCAGAGGAATATCTTAAATAAATTTAAGATAGAAAAGACACTTTGGTTAATTTGAAGAAAAAGGAAACTAGTTAATATTTCATTTTCCCTTTAGAATAATTTGGCTTCTACCACAGGTTTCATTATTTTATGAAAAGGAAAAAAGAGAGTGAGAGAGCGAGAATGAGAAAAAGAGAGAAGAAAAAAAACTAGTTTCTGGTAAATACTTAAAAATCACAGGTTTGCTAATATTATTTCACAACATAGACTTTGGCATTTAAAAGGAATCCAGAGAGATATTTCATATTGATGAAGTATAAAATCCAACCAAGAAGTACAAGTCATGAATGTTTATACACGTTAGAAGTTTGAAATATCTGAAATAGAAATTGGTGAAAATACTAGAATATGAAAACAAAATGATCACAGTGAGCAACTTTAAATATTCTCTGGTCATTGGATAGACCAAGTAGAGAAGACTTAAGTAAGGATACTGTGGATTTGAATCCTTCAGTTAAGAAGCTTAAGCATTCATGAGAACAACCAAGAGAGATTGCATAATATAAAAAAAAGAAAAAGAAAAAGAAAGATAAACAATCACAGAATTTGGCCTGGTGGTAAGTTACAAAGACCACTTCATTAAGGTCTAAAGGAAAAAATTACACACTCACTATTCTCTGACTGCTAAAAAATTAATTTATAATCAACAAATAAGCAAAAAAGCATATGCATTATATTTTAAATACATTTTTTAAATGAAGTTTTATAGATTTCTTCAAATTCACCACTCCGAGCTGTTGAATTATGGACAATAGTGATAGGACCACCAGTTAAAAACTGTATCAGAATGTGATAAAACTGATACTGAGAAGAAATTATAGAGTCTTAAATAATTTTTTTGAAAAGAAAAAGGGGTGAAAGTAGATAAGAATCCCATTTAACAAATAAAAGCACAAAAATAAATCCTAAGAAAGTAAAATGTCTAAATTAATATGGAAAAAAGCAAAAATAAGTGAAATAGAAAATAATTACCAAAATACAAATAGTAAACTTACCTAATTAAAGCAAGAGCTAGCTCCAGAAACAAAAAAATCTTGTAAAAAATAATTGAAGTGGAAGAAATGCAAGAAATGAAAAGTTTAGAAAGGGAAATATATTCTATTAAATACATGACTATTTGAAAAAGGATTAGACACTCTTCTCTTGAATTTTTACCAATTTATTTGAATATCAGATATTTAAATTTTTTTAATTTTTATTTATTTATGATAGTCACAGAGAGAGAGAGACAGAGAGAGGCAGAGACACAGGCAGAGGGAGAAGCAGGCTCCATGCACCAGGAGCCCGACGTGGGATTCGATCCCGGGTCTCCAGGATCGCGCCCTGGGCCAAAGGCAGGCGCCAAACCACTGTGCCACCCAGGGATCCCCTGAATATCAGATATTTAGATGACAAGGATAACTTCTAAAAAATACAAAGTATCAAAACAATGAAAACGTCAAAAGCCTATGGAGGCAAGCATCAATAGAAGATACTTAGAAAGTATTACAAGTTTGATGTATAATTATGAAAATTGGCTCAGTAAACGTAAAGGGAAGTTTCTACCAAACTTCCAAGTAAAATTAATTCCAATGTTATTTATTCCTCTAGATGACAGAAAATGGTAGAATTTTCTCAGTCTTATATTTGATGTTGGCATTCCCTAACCCCCAACTGAGTCAAGAACAAAATTAATAATAAAAAATATATAGTCCTTGCTTAATTCTAAGCAAAGATGTACATTTACACATGCATTTAATTTCTTACACGATAGCAAAATAAGGTTTATCCTATTAGTCATTTCCTTCTCACTCCCTGAAATAGCGTAACCTTTAGTAACTATTTTATTAAAACATTTTGCCCAGTCTCTATGCCATCTGTTCAGCTATTCCTTCTCACTCTTCTGTACTGTAATTCATGCACATGTTTGCTATCCTATCACTTTGTTTTACTTCTAAATGGCAAGTGGGGGAACTTACCATTACTTACTATGTTTTAGATGATATATATATATTTGTCTTCCTACAAACTTGCATTCTTCTTGAGGATAAAGATACATTTGTATGCTTTTGTTTCACCTACAATGGCCAGGGCAGGGTCTTGTATATAGTAGATGCTTAAGTAGTGCTTGTTCAGTTTAAATGAATGCAAATTTTGCTAAGGAAAATTAAAAAAAAAAAGTCACAGGAAAGAGAGAAGACAGGATAACAGTGAATAATGGTAAATTTCCAAAGGACATGGGACATAAATATGCATCATTAGTGCCTAAAACTTCAACAACGTCCAAGTGAATAAGTAAAACATTATGCAGGAGTTAATGTAAAATTATTTTTTCCTTTCGTCATTGCTCATACAGCATTAAGCACAACTAACATTGCGTCTTTGTGTATATATTTTATTAGATCTTTTTCCATTGTTCTTTATCTATTGAAATGAAGATTCTTGAATATGTAAAAACAGTTGTAAAGCGAGTTTTATTTCCTTCATTTCTGAATGCCATTAGGGCTGAGACCTTCTAGATAAAAATGGGTAGAATCTAGTCATAAAATCCACTTGGCATGACTTGATTCCCTCAAAGACCATGACCTTTGCTTTTAATTCCAATCTTAGGAAGTCTTTCTTTCAATGGGCTGTACTATTGTGTAGTTTTAAAAATTAATAGACTTTACTTTTTGGTAAATTTTATATTTACAGAGAAACTGAACAGAAAGTAAAGAGAGTGCCCATTGACCTCCCCCCACCACACTCCAGTACAGTTTTCTCTATTATTAACATCTTGCATTAGTGTGGCACATGTGTGACGATTGATGGCCGATATTAATACCTTATTATTTCCATAGATTACATGAGAATTCATTTTTCTGTGTTGTGCGTTCTGTAAGTTTTTACAAATGTACAATGATGTGTATCCACCATGACTGTATCATATAGGGTAGTTTTACTGCTCTAAAAATTCCTCATTTTCAACTTATTAATGCTCCCCTCCCCTCCTGAATCTGTGGCAATCTGTGACTGATGGTTTGTCCTGTCTCCACAGTTGTGCCTTTTCCAGAATGTCATATAGTTGAAATCATATAATATATGCAGCCTCTCAGATTGGCCTCTTTCATTTAGCAGTGTGCATTTAGGGTTCCTCTGTGGTTTTTCAGAGCTCATTTCTTTTTATTTCTAAGTAATATCCTGTAGTCTGGATGTAACCACAGACTGTTTGTCCATTTACCTATTGAAGGACGTCTTTGCTGCTTTCAAATTTTGGCAATCATAAATAAAGTTGCTATAAAATATCAGTGTGGCTTTTGCATAGACACAAGTTTTTAACCAATGTGGGTAAATACTCAGAAGGACAACTGCTGGATTATATGGTAAAAGTATATTTACTTCTATAAGAAATTATCAAACTGTCTTCCAAAGTGGCTGACCCATTTGGGACACAATGAGTGCAAGTTCTTGTTGTTGACATCCTTGTCACCATTTGGTATTGTCAAGGCTTCATTCTAATGAATGTGTAGTAGTAGTTCATTGCTGTTTTAATATGTAATTTCCTAAAGACATTGATACTGAGGATCTTTTAATATTCTTATTTACTGTCTGTATATTTTCTTTGGTGAGGTTTCTGTTCAAATCTTTTTGTTCATTTTTACATTGGGTTGTTCGTTTTCCTACTACTGATTTTTAAGAATTCTTTGTATAGTTTGGATATGAATCCTTTATTATCTATGTGTTTTACAAACATTTTCTTCCAGTCTATGGCTTATCTTTTTATTCTCTTACTGGTGTTTTTGTTGTTGTTTTATTTTTTGCAAAGTAGAACTGTGTTAAGACTTAGCTTTTTAGTTAAACAAAATTTTATTGAGACAACCTTTTAGAGCAGTTTTAGGGTCACAGCAACATTTTAGGAAGGCACAGAAATGTCCCAGATGCCCCCCGGAACTGTGTATTTTTTAATAATATAATTTATAGGCAAATAGGGTCTAGACCCAAGGTCAGATCTCACAGGGATGTGATGAGGTCGATCAAGTCACTAGGGCGCTAATCTATAGAAGCAGTGACCCTGTGCTAATGGCTGTGCATGTCTGTTTTTCTCTAATTCCCATTCTCCCTTGTCAGCACAAGAAACTAATTAGGGTGTTACTCTAAAACTGGCTTCAAGCCCAAATTTGTTAGAGATTTTTACTTGCAATTTCACTGTTTCCTGTTTCTTTTTGGATCAACTCTGGTGAACTTTTTATGTTCATTAACTCTAGGTGTGACTGGAAGTAGAAAAAAATCTATAGAAAAAAGACCCATTAATTTGCTTACTACTCTGCCATCAGCAGAAAATGTCATGTCATGAGGCAAACTTGGAAACTCACATTAAGTTAAGGGAGGACGCTTACTGAGGTGTATCAATGTAATTGCACCTGCATCTTATCAAAGAAACCAAAGATTAAACCATCTAACTCTTAAGTATTAAAAACATGCAAAATAGAGCCAGTAACATAAGCTCGTCCCTTCCAGCCTAATGCATTTGATTTGCAAAGAGTATAAAATGTTTTCACACTCTGAAATCATTTTCAGATATTATATTCAACAATTTGCTGAAATGGTTAGCAGTTCCTTTAAAGAGATAATCACCAGCCCTTGAGCTGTATGGCATAAAAAATATGTATATACAAGGACTATTTCAAAGGGCAGAAACAAATAGATCTGGTGTGTCCCACACATCATCAAACAATCACTTTTCCTTAATATATTTTCTTTTACTGGGGAAAGGCACACAACTAGAGTCCATTCTATTAAATATTTGAAATGACTCACTCCAATCTTAATGCTTCTGAAATAAATCATACATTAAAGGGCAATTATGGAAGTAAATATATATTTGTACCATTTAATTTCAGTTATAATACGTTGAGTATTCTGTTTAGAAATGACATGAAGTGAAACCCTTCTTTTGCTCCATGCAGTAACTAAACTCTGTTTTTTAATATGAAGGTAACAAAATCTCCCGAAGTTTATGGGAAAAATATACTTAAGTAAGTAGATAATACTCACAGCATGTGTGTTTGTCACTACATGTTTTCTTTCTGTGTTTCTACATCTACTTTTACCCTTTATAATTATATAATTTTCCCTTGCCTCATTACCCCCACATAAATATATACTTTCCTCTTTCATGTGGATGCTGCCCCAATCAAGTTTCCAGGCATCAGTCATGGTGATTAAGAAATTGCCATTTGGACTAAGTTGTGATTCAGCCATTGTATGAGTTTTCTAGGGCTCCCATAAGTAAGTACCACAGACTGGATTGCTTAAATGACATAAATCTATTTTTTTTTCACAGTTCTGGAAGCCAGAAGTCTGAGATCACTATGTGGGGAAGGTTGGTTCCTTCTGAGGGCCATGAAAGAAGGTCTCTTCCAGGCCCCTCTCCTTGGCTTGTAGATGGCCATCTTTTCTCTGTATCTTCACATCATCATCTTCCTTCTGTCTGTATCTTTGTCTAAATACCCCTATTCTTAAAGGATGCCAGTCATATTGGATTAGAGCCATCCTAGTGACCTCATTTTAACCTAATCACCTCTGCAAAGAACTGCTTTCCAAACACTTCCATGTTCTGAGGTACTGGGCAGGGGGTGGGGTGGATTCTGATTTCAAAATATGAATTTTCTTCTAGGCTACCATTATGGGGTAATCTCTGAATAGCGCCTAAAACTCTTGACTCTATCATGAAATATTTTTCTTAGTGGAACAAAGTACTAACAGATTCTAACTCTTGCTCTTAAGCATGCTTTGTAGGGTCTATAATCTTTCTCAAAACACAATATCATATAGGCAAGAAAAGTGAATGAAATCTGTAAACAGCTTGTTTAAATCCCTGTTGTTTAGCAATCAACTTGATTCTGGTTTTGCTTTGTATGTCTTCCGAAATGGCATGAAATGGAATCCTTCTTTTGATACACTCAGTAACTAACCTCTGTTTTTTAATATGAAAGTAGCAAACTCTTCTGAGATGCTGAGAGATGCTTCCTGCTTTTTGTTCCAAATGACACAAGAGAAAATACCAATGGGATTTCACTATGGGTCCCTTGTTATTTTCTCAGGAAAAGAAATAGAATATGAGTAAACTTTGCCACATGGTCACACAAATACAGCAAAAAGAAACTGCAATTGGAAGCCTTTATCAGTCATCAGAGTCATGATATAGGATCTTGGCAACTTCCAGTACTGGCCAATTAGCTTTATTATTTTGTATTAGTAACAGCAAAAATAATGAATGCATCTTAACATCTTTAATATTTTAAAGTTCTTGCTACTATCATTCTTTTTGATGCCTGTATGTATGTATGTATGTATGTATTATACTTTACCACTTTATTGAGGTATAATTGACAAATAAAATTATAAGATATTTAAAGTGCACAAAATGATGATTTGATATATGTAGACATTGTGTCAAGATTCCCCTCATTGAGTTAATTAACACATTCATCACTATTATTTTGTTTTTGATTTTCATGAGAACCTTAAATATATATCTTTTATCTTTAAAGAAAAAAGATGTTTATATTAGATCTTCAGATTTTATTCATCTTTTTTTTAAAGATTTTATTCACTTATTCATGAGAGAGAGAGTGAGGGAGGGAGAGGGAGAGAGGGACACAGGCAGAGGGAGAAGCAGGCTCCATGCATGGAGCCTGACGTGGGACTTGATCCCAGGACTCCAGAATCACATCCTGGGCCAAAGGCAGGTGCCAAACAGCTGAGCCACCCAGGGATCCCCAGATTTTATTCATCTTATAGCTAAAAGTTTGTACTCTTATATTCACCTCTCTCTATCCCTCCAGCCCCTAGTCCCTGGGCATCACTTTTCTACTCTTTGTGAGTTTTTTTTCCCCTTTTTGAGATTCCACATGTAAGTGATACTACTTATATTATATTAAAATCTAAGAAGTAGATAGTAATTGCTTAATTTCACAACTGTAGGACTGAACCACCAAACATTTAATTGGTTTACCTTATGTCACACAGAGTTAAGACTTGACTTAGGTGTGTCTAACTCCAAAGTCCGTGCTCTCCCTAGTACAACAAATTGTCTTCCAGAGTCCTCTGTTTAGTCGGGGGTCAAAAGATATGGATTTGAATGGCAATTATGTAATTATGTTCAATCTATAAATCACTGTAACCCACAATGTCATATAAAGTTGCAAAATGATTTTCCCAGTTTGCCATTTATCTTTTGACTTGTTGTTTATTGCTATGTGGAGATTTTTTTATTTTCTAATTCTGTAGCCATATTAGTCTGTCTTTTGTCTCAGTTTTTCTGATATGGTGGTATTGTGATGTGTGTTGATCTTCCTGTGGAAAAAGGGGCTTTTCTGAATAGGCATGAATTAATATTTAAAACTTAAAGTCAAATTTAAAACAACACAAATACGGGATTACACTTAGAGTTCCCCCAAAATGAAAACCCAAAAAGAATAACTTACTTTCTTAGATTAGAATGATGTGGGAGAAATACTATGTGTGGGAAATATCCTTGCAATGCTTTAGGGTAGGGGGTAGGAGGAAGGAAGTGAAAATCCCATCAGCTACATCCTGGAGCCATTGGAAAGTTAACTAACTACAGAATATGTAAAAACCATAAATCACTCTACAAATGCAAAGGTTATAACTCACAATGTCAGATGAAAGCAGTATCTTGAGATAGATTCTGCTAGTGAATGATTCTACATGGTGTTGATTATGCATTTCCTCCAAAGGGATAGAAAATAAAGATGGAGGTTAATTGCACTCTTTCTGTGGCCTGCTTTTTGCATCAATCAAATCTACAAAACAATAGAGTGGAGTGAGAGCGATGTGCACAACAGAAAATGAATATTTGCCACACTTCTTTTACCTGAATTCACTTATCTGTTCTGTTGCATGTGATTCCACATGTAAGAGATACCACTTATATTATATTAAAATCTAAGAAGTAGATAGTAATTGCTTAATTTCACAACTGTAGGACTTAATTTAATTTCACAGCCACAATTGCCACAATTGTTGTGCCCAGCCTGCTCACACTATTTTCCAGGTCTGACCTTGAATGAGTTTTGATCATCTTCAAAAATCCCATTCACTTTTAGAGAATGAGAATGCCCCAATTTCAGGAATGTAAAAAAAAAAAACAAAACTTTTTTTTTTACATAAATTGTAAAAAAAAATTTTGGGGTTGGGAATTAGAGAATAAGCAGTACAATAACACTGGAAATACACAAGTGACTTTTTAAAACTACAGAAGACAACTCTAAATTGAACATGTATTTAGATACAAAATTTTACTCTTTTATTTATTGAAAACTTACGGAGTTTTCAGTGGGTGCCAACAAGTTAGACACACATAGAGAATGTGAAGATGTAATAATTTAGAGTTGCAGCCTTGGTGCGGTTTATTCTGATGTGTAGGTGAAAGATTTCTGTATGTTAAAAAAATCTCTTGCCATGTTATGGTCAGTATTCTGGTCAGTAAACACACACAAACAGATATGATTCTCACTAGTTTTGTCACTTGCCTCCTTAAGCCTTAATTTGATATCTGTAAAGTAAGGTTAATCGCAGATTGCTTTTGAGAGATATAGCTAAATTCCTTAGCCCATGGCTAGGTATATAGTAAGCATTTAATAAATAACAATATAAGAGCCACTCAGTTTTCTTTTTAGATTTTTTTGTCACAATATTTTTTCTCTGTTCATATTTTTTTTTGTTTTTGTTTTTGCTTTAGTTTTTGGGAGTGGCGATTTTTTTGAATCTTAAGTCTCATTTTTCACATATGTGTGTGCCACCACATATAAATATGCCACCTTAATTATTTCACACAGATCTAAGGATTCATTTGTTCATTCAGTACATGTTTAGTGAGCATTACTAAATGTGGGAAAACTTCACATACATTACATTATTTAATTCTCTCAAGAAACCTAAGAAGTAGATAGAAATGGTTTAATTCCACAAGTGACAAAACTGAGCTACAGAGAAGTTGGTTGGTTTCCCTTATTTCAAACAAGAGTGAGACTTGAATTAGGTGTAACTCCAAATCCACGCTACTTAGTACAACAAATTGACTTCCAGAGTCCTCTGTTTAGGTAGGGGTCAGGTCAAAAGATAGAGATTTGAATGGCAATTACATAATTGTTCTCTTGTATCTCCCCCTAGAACTGTAGTTCCAAGAAGGCAAGAACTTTTTATGTGCATGGTCTGGCTCCTAGTAACTCCTCAATAAATACTTCTCTCTTTTTTTTAAGATCTATTTATTCATATGAGAGAGAGAGAGAGAGAGAGAGAGAGAGAGAGAGAGAGAGAGGCAGAGACATGGGCAGAGAGAGAGAAGCAGACTCCTTGTAGGGAGCCTGATGTGGGACTCAATCCTCGGACCCAGGATCATGCCCTGGGCCAAAGCCAGGTGCTCAACCGCTGAGCCACCCAGGCATCCCAATAAATACTTCTTGAATGAATATATGGAATATAATATGAAACTATATATGACCCCCAAACTTTTATGAAGTTGATATCAAAACCTGTAGTGCAGTAGTTAAGAGAAGGTAAGGAGGGGAATGATACCAGGTAGAGTTCAGAGAAGACAAAATGCAACAGGTAGTGGGACATGTTGGTTGGGGAGGATTGAACAGAAAGTAGAATGGGGATGACTTTTCATAATGCTTCTGCAAAAGCAAAGAGCTAGCTAGCAAGGTAGACCAGGTGGCTTAAATAATTCCTGTACGTGGTTAGGGAAAGTAGCATTAGATTTATAGGGCCTTGAATATGAAGCAAAGTGGGTTGATATTGCCCTGTTGAAATGGAGGGTGAAACTAAATATTTACTGGTCTTCCAGAGGAATTTACTGGTCTTTCAGAGCCTTTGGAGCAAAGCTTCTTGTTTATACTGTGTTTCAGTATTGTGTGTCCATATAATTTAGAAATCCTGGCTATACGTTCCATTAATACAGATGCCCAGTATCACCTAGAAATACACAGATATGAAATGATGCAAGTGCCTTCAGAGAAAGCAGGAAAGGTAGTGGTTTCTTTACCCCTGTGGAGTTTTCTTTCTGTCCAAAGGGAAGGATTCCTTGTAGTTAACTTCTGATGCTGTTTTTCTGAGGAAGTACTGACTGAAAGATCAAACCTCAGTATTTTGTTGGGCAATACATTGCCAACAGGGCCTGTGTTGGGCTGCAGGGCTATTTTCACACTCACAGAGTTTACTACTTTCCTTTGCTCACAGGAGTATTGCTTCTGCTTGGCTAGTACCTGCTCTGAGCTGAAAACCGGGATAGAGAAGTATTATCTTTGTGAAAATGCAGTAGGTTACACTGATTGTGCTGAACACCAATTCATTTTGATCAATTGCGATATATGTTTCTTGGGGTATATGTACTGCCTCTTGGCTATAATGTTCTTGGCAACTTAGCGGTTACAAAATGTACTGTTATATTTACTTCAGTTACTTGCATGTCTCTTCTATCTTAACAAAAATAAATTCCTCCCTCAACTGTATGTCTTTGTCCAGCTAGATCTCCCAACTGCCCTTCACAGTCAAGCTTATGGAAATGAAACATTTGTTCATTTGATAATGCACCCTTTAAGCACATGGCAGTCACCAGTCTTATGGAGCTTCAGTGGCATTATTCTCCTGAGATGGTTAGTGATCTCTTTATCTCTTTCTCCTCTGTATCCAATATGCAATTTTTATATTTATCTTTAGTTGAGCTCTCCTTATAGCATTTCCTGACTTTTCTGTTTTATTCTTTTCTCTTAGCTTCTTTGCTGTCACACTCTCCAAGTCTCCCCACATGTCTGGCTACTCTTTTCCAGTCTTTGTAGGTGTTTGTTTCCTGCTCATCCCTTAAATGTTGGTATGCCTTAAGGTTTCCTGTCTGATTCTCTCACTCCCCATAGTTTGCCAGATTAATTCCATTTCTTTTTGTATGCTACAAATCTTCAAATCCTGATTTAGACTCTTAATTTATCTCTGAAAGTCCCAAAGACAAAGGAATACAGTATTTCCAAAGTTTAGCTCATCTCTTCCCCATTCAATGTAGCTATTATTCTTGTTTCCTCACTCATGGCTAATATTTTCCTTACTATATGACACAGATCCTGAGCATCCTTTTTAACCCTTTCAATCTCTTTGTCTATACACCCATCTCCTCTAAATCCCACCATGAGCTGAGCTACATGGAAGACTTTTCTAAGACATTTTTTACATTACAGCTTGAATGATCTTCCTTTCTATTATTATCACCACCCTTAAAATCTTTAATGACTTCCTTTTGCTCTTGGATAAGTCCCAACTTCTTAAAATTCCTTTTAATGCCCATCCTCACACTTTTGATTTCAGATTCTATATTCTGGCCATATTGAACTTTTAACTTCCCTGAATGTTACTCTGCTTCAAATACCTTCACTTCCCACTACAACCTTCAGGTTTGGGTTAAAAGCCTGTGGTAGACAGGCTTGTATTGTAATGTATTCCTCCCTGAAATCTTACTATCAACCTCCAACACCAGTCAGGTTAGGGGACTGTATCTAGCTCTAGGGGTGGGCCCTGATAGCTCTACACAATTGTTCACTCCTTAGAGAGTGCTCCACTGGTCAGTCATTAAATAAATTTAGTTTGTGTTGACCAGATGCCTTAAAAATAAAATAGAATAAAAAATTACACAGCGGATTACACATAGTTGAAAGCATTGTTTCTAGAAAACTTTGTTGAAATCCATTTATAAGGAATGTTAGTCTCATCCTTCTTGCCAGCCATATTTTCTCTGTTTCCTTTAGACATTGTTCCTTTTGAATGTGTGCCCCATAACTGCTATAGCTTGCATGTTACCAGTCAGAACATGAGCCCAAAATACAAAGGAGAACACAGCTGGGAAAATCACAGAGAAAGGGAAATAGAATTGTAGGATTAAGAAAGCCATAACGCTTGCCATTCCTCTGAACTGGAATTATATAATACAGCACATGTCCTTATTTGTCAGCCAAAATGACTTAGATTTTTTGCTTGCAGACAAAACATCTAATTGATATCATCATATTCTCTTATCACCATATACTACTTCCCTTAAGGTCCCTACGTGATAACTGCTCTTTTATTTGTCTGTGATATCCACCAGCTACAATACTGTGTTTGCCACAGAAAAGACATTCAATTAATACTCATCAGACAAAAGAATGAGAATCTAGTGTGGAAAAAGAAGGAGAATAAATAAACACACTTTATAAGGTACCTAATATTGATTAAAGTTAAGGCCTAAAAGTCAGGTATACAAAGCAGTCTAAAAGGGGGACTTTATAGCTATAAAGGTGTAAATTAAAAAAGATCTCAAATTAACAAACTAACTTTACATCTCAAAGCACTGAAAAAAGAAGAACAAACTAAAATCAAAGCTAACAAAAGGAAAGGAAATAACAAAGATTGCAGGATAAATAAATCAAATAGAGTAGGAAAAAAAGTAGAAAAAAATCAACTAAGAACTAAAAGTTGGCTTGTTAAAAAAAAAAATCCACAAACTTGAAAACCCCTTAGCTAGCATACCTAATAAAAAAAAAGAGAGAAGGGATACCTGGGTGGCTTAGCGGTTAAGCATCTGCCTTTGCCTCAAGGTATGATCCTGGAGTTCCGGGGTCGAATCCCACATTGGACTCCTTGCATGGAGCCTGCTTCTCCCTCTGCCTATGTCTCTGCCTCTCTCTGTCTGTGTCTCTCCTGAATAAATAAATAAAATCTTTTTTAAAAAAGACAGAAGATTCAAATAACTAAAATCAGAAATGAAAAAAAAGGACATTACAAGAAATGTCAAAGAAATAAAAAATAAATATACAAGAATTCTATTAACAATTATATACCAACAAATTGGACAGTTAGAAGGAATAGATTCCTAAAAACACAACAACATAGCAAGATTGACTCATAAATAGAAAGCCCACACACATCAATAACAAATGACAAGATTGAATCAGTAATCAACAACTTTCCAACAAAGGAAGTCCAGGACCAGATTGATTTCACTGGAAAAGTCTATCAAACGTTTAAGATGAGTTAGTACCAATCCTGCTTAAAGTATTAAAAAACAGACAGGCAGACAGACAAAAACAAACAAACAAACAAACAAACACACACACACCTGGAAAGAAGGGAACACTTCCAAGCTCATTCTATGAGGCCAGCCAAAGTTAGATAAAGACACCACAAGGAAAATATAGAGCAATATCTATGATGAATATGATGCAAAGTCAACCAAATATCTAGCTGATTTCAACAAAACATTAAAAAGATAATATACTACAGTGAAATAGGATTCATTCCTGGAATCCAGGAATGATTCAAACATCAATTGATGTAAATACCACGTTATTGTAATGAAATATAATACATGATTATCTAAATTTTAAAATCCACTAAAAAATATATTTAAAGGCATTTAACTAAATTTATACACTTTCATGATAAAAACTCAACAGACTAGGAATAGGAGGAAACTACCTGAAAATAATGAAGGTCACACATGAAAAGCCCATACCTAATGTCATATAAAACAGTGAAGGACCAAATGCTTTTCCTTAAATGTCTGGTAAAAGGAAAGTTTTCTTATTCTTGCCACTTCTTTTTGACATAACACTGGAAATCTTAGCCCAAGCAATTAGGCAAGAGAAAGTAATATAAAGCATCCAAATTGGAAAAGAAGACATAAAATAATTTCTGTTTGCAGATGACATGATATTATATATAGAAAATCCTAAAGATTCTTTAAAAAAATCTCTTAGAACTAATTAACAAATTCAAGAAAATAGTAAGATACAAAATAAGCATTCAAAAATCAGTTGTGTTTCTATACACTAACAATGAACAATAAAAACGAAATTAAGAAAACAATATCATTTACAATACCACCACAATTAATGAAATACCAGGAATAAGCATAACCAAAGAGGTGAAGACTTATACACTGAAAAGTGTAAAACATTGCCCAAAGACATTAAAGAAGACACATACAAAAAATAGAAAAGCATCCCATGTTCATGGATTGGAAAACCATACTGTTAAGATGTCCATACTACACAAAGTGTTCTAAAGAATCAGTGAAATCTGTTAAAATCCCAAAGGCACTTTTTGAAGATATAAAATTTCATCCTAAAAGTCAGAAGGAATCTCAAAGAATCTCAAAGAGCCAAACCAACTTTGTAAAGATTTCTTTCTTTCTTTTTAGAAAGAGAGAGAGAGTGTGTGCATGAGTAGGGAGAAGGGCAGTGGGAGAGAAAGAGAGAGAATCTCAAGCAGACTCCATGCTGAGTGCATTCTGATGTAAGGCTTCATCTCATGACCCTGAGATCATGACCTGAGCTGAAATCAAGAGTTGGATATTTAGCCGACTGAGCCACCCAGTGCCCTTATCCAAAACAATTTTGAAAAGAAGAACAAAATTGGAGGGTTCACACTTCCTAAATTCAAAATATATTGCAGACATACAGTAATCAAAACAGAGTGGTACTTCCATTAGGACACACAAATACATCAGTGAACTAGGATAGAGAGCCCAGAAATCAACTCTCATGTATATGGTTAAAGATCTTTAACAAGGGTGCCAAGACTGCTCAATGGGGAAAGGACAAGTCTTTTCAACAAACAACTATGAGAAAACTGAATACCCACATGCCAAAGAATGGCATGTGGATCCTTATTTTATGTCATATAAAAAAATTAACCTCAAATGGATTGATGATGTAAACATAAGACACAAAACTATAAAACTCCTTGAAGGAAATACAGTAGAAAGCTTCATGACATTGAACTTAGGTGATTTCTTAGATGTGACACAAAAGCAGAAGGGACAATTGCAAAAATAGACAAGTAGGACCACATCAAACTTAAATACTTGTACACATCAAAGGGCATAATGAATAGAGGGAAAAGCAACCTATGAAACCTGAGGAAATATTTACAAATCATATATCTCTGTTAAGGGATTAGTATCTGAAATATATAAGGAACTTCAACAACTCAGTTGGAGTGAAAAAAATAAATAATCTGATTAAAAATGGATAAATGACTTGAATAGACATGTCTCCAAAGATGATATGGAAGTGGCCAACAAGCAAATAAAAACATTTTCAGCATTACTAATTTTCAGAGAAATGCAAATCAAAACCACAATGAGATATCACCTCACACCTATTCATAGGCTACTATAAAACAACAAATAGAAAATAACAAGTGTTGGTGAGGATGTGGAGAACGTGGAATCTTGGTGCCCACTTAGTGGGATTGTAAAATGATATAACCAATAGGGAAAATAGTTATGGAAGTTCCTCAGAAGATTAAAACTACCATATGATCCAACAGCCCCATTTTGAGGTATGTAGCCAAAGAATTAAAAGTAGAATCTCAAGAAGATATTCATACATTCATGTTCATAGCAGCACAATTCACATTAGCCAAGAGGTGGAAAAAACCTAAATGTCTATTGATGGATGAATGGATAAACAAAGTGTAGTATATACATATAATGGAATATTCTTCACCCTGAAAAAATGAGAGAAATTCTGTCATATGCTACAACATATGTAGGATGAACCTCCTTGAGGACATTATTACAAATGAAGTAAGCCAATCATAACACGACAAATGCTCTAAGATTCCACTTAAATGAGGTATCTAAATATTTCAGAATACACAGAAACGGAAGTATATTGGAGTTGCCAGGGACTGGAGGAGGATAAAAAGGGGCCATGTCATTTAATGGGTAAAAAATTTCAGATTTTTTACTGGATGAAAAAGTTCTGAAGATCTGTTCCACAACAATGTGAACATGCTTAGTGCTAATGAACTGTACAGTCATAAATGATTAAGATGGTTTAAAAAATGGGTACAAAAGAGTGTTGCTATATTACTACAGGGATGACTTTAAAGAGGGAACTTCAATTAAAAGTTACACTGTATGGCACTGCAGACTAATTGTCCAAGAACACCACACTGGCCCACAAACCTGCCTCAGTGAAATCATGGAGGGGTGACTGGACTTTCTGGATTGATAGGACTAGACAGTCTGGTCCTCTCCAGAGAGGTTTGAGCATGAACAACCTCCCCCAGACAAGGGCATGCCACACACTCTCATATTTCCCTAGAGCATAGACTAGACTAGAAGTGGAAGCTTCTCTGTGGATTCTCATTCTTAGCTCTATTCTTATCTCACACTTTGCTATGTCTGGGCAACTACCCATGATGGGTCATGGTCCATCTCTAAATCTCAGCATCACACCTGTATCCTACAGCTGTGGGAGTCACCATAGCATAGCTTCCATTTAGAAAAAAAAAAAAAAAACGGACAAGATTCCATATGGCTATAGGTCACACATAACATAAGGCAGCAAATTTCTCTAGGTAAGGCATGTTTTTAGAAATCAATGGAAATTTCTCAAATGCTTTAGGTTTTCCATTGAGAGAATACTCTAAATTACTATTTACAAGACACAAAACAGAATTGGTCTAACAATGGTACCTGGACAAAATATGCCAGTAATTGAAGTACATGATAATAGTTACAATGTGTAATGTATACATTGTAGGGAAAGTTACTAAGTTATCTGCCAGTATTTATTGAATATTGTATGGTTAATTAAGTAACATCTTAATGATCATAAATGTACTATAAGCTCATTGTTGAAAACTCAAGACAAGTAGCAAGTTTTAGAGAAGAAAATATAAATGATTCCCCTTCCTGGGAAATAGAAGCTAGATTACAATGTTGAGTGCAATTAGGGATTTTCCTCAAAGGAACACGATACCTTATTGTCAAAAAGGCAGGAAAGGCTATAGTCCTTAAAACTGAAAGAAGGAAAACCCTGATCTTTTTCTTGGAGTTAAAATTTGTTGGATGAAGATTCTAACATAGACAGATGCTAGTAGATTTCCTTTTGGGGATTGAAACTACTCTCTGTCCCGGGAGGCCCACTTTAATCTATGCAGGGCTTCTTCTTGGATTTGCTCTTTTCAGGTCCCCAAAGTAGCTCCCTCCACTAATAGTTGTTTATATATGGACAGAGAGGCAGAGAGACACACAAAGACACAGACAGACACAGAGAGAGAAAGAGAGAGAGAGATTTTATAGAATTGGCTCACATGATTATGGACGCTGGCAAGACCAAAATCTGCAGGATGGACCATGAGGCTGGAGACCCAAGAAAGAGCTGATACTGCAGTTCAAATCTGAAGACAATCTCCTGTAGAATTCCCTCTTGCTTACAGGAGATCGGTCTGTTCTAGCTGAGCCTTTCAATGGTTTGGTGAAACTGACCCATAGTATGGAGGATAATCCCTTTTACTAAAAATCCACCAATTTAAATGCTAATCTTATCTGAAAAATAAAAACAACAACCCTCAAAAGTATTAACCCTCCAGAATAATACGCAACCAAGTATGCTGAGCCACATTGCTACATACTATTAACCATCACAAAGCTTGAGGAGAAGTCATGCAGAGAAAGCAGCTGTAAGGATGGAGACGCATGAGGTCTTCTGGGGCCTCCAGCTGGTCAGAGGTCTGGAGGAACACTGGCTGCAGAAAATGACAAGTGACCGTTGGGGTGAATCTGTGTATCCAAAAACCAATCCTTAGGAACTCACTGGACTTCTCGGGTGAGGGGTGCTCACTAGGAAAACAAACTTCTGAACTGAGGGATGGGAATGTAACTAGATTGTGTTTATCCAGGTGACCAGGCTGCATATAATTATTGATTTCATTTACTGATTTACTTGAACAATCTCAAGCTTACATAAAAAACTGCAAAAAGAGTGAACAGAGCTTACTTTTCCCCAGAGCTATTTAGATTAGATTGCAGCATGTTGCTCCAAAATGCCTCCAAACTAATGTTTCCTATAAACAATGACATTTTCCTGCAAAAATATGCTTTAGCCATCAAAATCAAGAAATTGACTTGGATACTTACTATCTAGTCCTCAGATACCATTCAAGCTTTGCCATTTTCTGCCATAATGCTCTTTACAGCAAAAGTATTCAGATCCAGAATCTTGTGTTGTATTTGTCAGCTTCCTTCCATTTGTAATGCTTCCTCAACTTCTCCTTGATTTTCTTGATCTTGACACTGAAAGAATACAGGCTAGGCAATTTATTAAGCGTCCCTCAATTTGGGTTTGTCTGACGTTTCATTATGATGAGATCCAGGTTATAGTTTGCAGGTAGGTCAGAGAAAAGATTCTGTGCTCTCCTCATTGCTTCTTATCAGGTGACACACGCTGATTTGTCTCAGAATAGCAGACCACTTGGTTAAGGGGATTTCTCTCCAGATTTTCCACTGTAAAATTACTATTTCCTTCCTCTGGATTAGATAATTATTACCTTTGTTTTGAGCAGTGGTTTTCTTCCACTATATATTGGATTGTCAACATTTTTAAAATTAAATTAATATTCCTAAATTTTTAATACTGTACAATAGTCTATTGAATTAATATACTGTTATATGTGTGTATATATATTCCCATCTATATTGCTTTTAACCAGATTCTATCAACTATTAATGATAAGGTGTTCAACATATTTTTAATATTGATTTTTACCTGTAACTCTCATTTTAAAGCAAGCATGTTTCTAATTACAATTTTTTCTGTGTGAAGTGACACATAAAGGCATTAAACTGTAATTAACAGATTATAAAACTAGGCTTCCAAGGACTGTTAAAAGAAACTTTGGGGACACCTGGGTGGCTCAGTGGTTAAGCATCTGCCTTCGTCTGAGGGCGTGATCCTGGAGTTCTGGGATTGGATCAAGTCCCACATTGGGCTCCTGCATGGAGCCTGCTTCTCCTTCTGCCTGTGTCTGTGCCTCTCTCTCTGTATCTCTAATGAATAAATAAATAAAATCTTAAAAAAACACCAACAAAAAGAAACTTTGTAAGTTATTAGCTATATGAAACATTATAGATGATCCAAATGCTTGAATGATCAATTTTGTCATTAAAATATATCCTCCAAAATATTAGGGAGATTCATTTAAAAAACATTAGGAAATAAATTCGTAACTCAAAGAAAAAATAAATCTGTACCAACTTATCATTATGAGCAAGGTATACCACAAACCCTTTAATTACATCTTGTGATTATGCAAATGTTGCAATATGTAGTAGATGAAGGTTATACAATGGGGAAATCTCTTGTGTAGGTTTATCATCCCCAGAATCAGAAAGCAATTCTACACACCCATCTCTAGTGTTACTGCACTAGCTTACAACACAGCTGGGAGCTTTTCATCTCTTCTCTGAGACTACTACTAAGTTACTAGCTATTGCTGCAGGCCACATACTAAATGAAATGGTTCTATGTCAGGGGTTAAATATCAAAATTTTTAAAAACAAAGAGAGTTGCAGAATTTTCTTTATATAGACCACTGTGCGCTTAGAAGTTTTTTGTTTGAAAGAACAAAGGGATGCATGAAAATTGGATATTTCATAAAAGAATATAAAGACTATAAAGATTTATGTATGAAAACTAACATCCAGTTTATGTAAATAGGGAAATAATATAAAAGAGACAAATGAAAAGATCATTATTTTGAACCTTTGGAATGTTAATTAGAATCTGGAATATTAAGTGTTCTTTTTGTGCATAATATTTTCATTTTTTTCCTTGCATTTTTTTCATAAATGTAAGATACACATTTGAAACCAGGGCACTTATACATGTGAAATAGCACGATATGCAATGAATTTTAGTAGGTAGAAAAAAGAGATGGCAATGAAAGAATATATTTAAAAGGATATCCTTAGTTTGTATTTTCCAGAAATCAAAGCATGTTAAAGATCTCAAATGTTTACAAGGAAATATTTTAGGTCTATATGTAAAGTACTAGAAAATGTTCATCAAATATGATTTCAGATACTGTACTTATCCATTACACATAAGCATTTCTTCATCTACTCCTCCTGTGCCTGCCTACTGAAGAGCAATCTCTCCTTGGAAACCTGGCAGCTAACTGTACCAGGAAGGTTTTTTCAAAGTATCTGACCATTCAAATGTCCCACACCAGATATTTTCTTCCTAATAAATGAAATAACATTTTATCTGCAGTATTAGTCCTTTAAACTTTCTGATTAGAAAAAGATCTTGCTCTGAAATATATATATATAAAGACTTCTTCAATTGCTGATAGCTGTCTTAAGGAGGGCATCACTATTTAAACTCAAATTAATTTAGATTTGGATATATGCTGCATCAAGCCATAATCCCCCACTCACTTGATAAATATTCATTTTACATGATTTTATTATCTCGCAGGACACTTGTTAAATTTAGTTTTTTTCTCTCTGTGTAAGTATAAGTTGCATTTTAAAAGGCCATCATTAATTTCAGTTGATCCATAAATATTTTGGGTTAATTCAAAGTTAAATGAGCCACTGGAGTATAAATAACATTTTTATTTTATTCTTCTCCCTGTACTCATTTAAAACGGTTTTGAATAAAAAAATCTTCCTTTCCCATATGCCTATTTGACAAATCGGTCAAAAAGCAAAATTAACAGGAGATATATACATACAATTACTATTCAATTTCATTTGCTTGAGGTAAAAATATTTGAAAATTCAGTAATGGATTTTTAAATTATTATTGCTCTTAAATTTCCTTAAGAAAATGAAATAATAATAGTGTTAGAGAAATTCCTGCTCCAATATTAACGATATAGGTGGATCTTATTGCACATTTTACTCGTGGAATGGTAATAGTTCTCAGGAGACCACTCTAACACAACCAAAGCACATGTATGCAAGGCTGGGCTTTTACAAGTTGCCTGGGGCAAGTGTCATTATTAATTCATTTAAAATCCACCCAGTGCAGAGCACCGTGGTGTGCATTTTTTAAGCAGGTCCAACTCAAATGAGTTTGTGTAATGTTCCTTAAAACAGCACCCATTTTAAGTATTTATAAATATTTATAAATATTTGTTGCTTACTTTTTTGGAGCATTGGAATATGATTCTAAAAAGGTGCCAATACTCATTCACCTGTTACTAAAAAAATATTTTGTTATTGCTTTCTGTATGTCTTCCACCCAGATTATAAACTCCTCAAGAGATAAGACATTATGTATTCTACTTCATTATTCTTTTTTTTCAGCCTCCCAAGTCCATAATAAAACATTTGAAATTCATTAGGATTTTAACAAATGAGTGAATGAAGTGAATCTTCAAGAAAACTTAATAATACATAAATATATACTAATGTGGTATGGGGCATCCTTATACTAAAATATTATTTGTTGCTCATTTTAATATTTAACTAGGTGTGCTATATTTCTATTTAAATTTGGTAACCCTAGATATAATTAGCCCTAGCCTACGTGCTACTACAGTCCTAACATCTTAAGAGCAGCACACTAAAGGATCAGTCTGTGTCCAAGCAAGTTATCTGTGTCTCAGAAAAGAGTTCAAGATGCCTATAGCAGTACAAAATACCCAATAACCAACAAGGGGAAATATACAAAGTCTGACATCTAATTGAAACCTGCTATGAATGCAAAGGAGTGGGAAATATGACTTAATAAGTTGAAACCTGTACATAAGGGCAAAGTTGCAGGAACAGATGAAGACATCAAAGTTATTTAAAATATACCATACATGAAAGAATTATAGGAAAATTTCAGTATGTTAAGTAGAGTGTCAAAGGTTTTTTTAAAAAAAGACTCCAACCTGTTAGAGATGAACATTACAATAACTGAGATTAAAGACACACTAGGTCGGATTAACAGAAGACTAGAAATTGCAGTAGGAAAGACTAGTGAACTTGAAGACATACAGTAGAAACCACCGAAGATGAAACATGGAGATAAAAACAAACAAATGAACAGAGCATCATTGAAATGTGCAGCTTTCAGCAGCTTAAGTATGTATAAGTAGAGTCCTTTAAGGAAGCGATGGGGAAAAAATGACTATTAAGAAAGAAGAATTGAATCTAGATAGAGATTTTTATAGATCATACAGAAAATTTTCTAATACATATACTAACTGGTTTAGGAGACAGCATGTTCTATCTCTTGGACTTGTTAGAAGAAAGTGCTTAAAAACAGACTTGTGTTCCATGGATGGTTAGACTTAGTGATTTTGACTACTGCAACATGATTTCTCACTTTCTCCACAGTTTATATAGACATTTTATCCATGGCTTTGGCTGCCATTCTTATGTTCCCAAATGACTTTCTCCAAGCCTGTGAGTGTATCTCACTATCTGGGTCTCCAAGTGGATATTCCAGCAGCACTTTCAGACTCAGCATGCTGCCAACTAAATTTGTCATTCCATCCAATAAAGCTCTATACCTATTACATTTCATATCTCAGTGAATAGCATTGTTCTTTGGTCAATTTTTGAAGGTTATTGTAAGACAATCCTTCTCCCAGCTTCCTACCACCATCCACTAGTCATAGAGTCTTGCAAGTCATATCTTTGAAGGAACTCTAGAGTCTATCCTTTCTCTTTACCAGTTGCCACTATGTTAACTTGTGTGACATTCTCCCTTTTTTCCACTATTGCCACAGTATCACACATCTTAAGCGTGTTCAGCATAGTCATGCCTCTCCTTAGCTGGGCCTTTGAGTGAGCTTTTCTCCTTGCTTGGAATGCCTATTTTCTACCTTGCTAATCCTCTTTTCTATTTTTTTCTATTCTCACCCCAAATATTCCTTCCTGGGGCACCTTTAACTCACAGCTGAACAAAATCCCTACTCTACAGAGTTATAGCCTGCAATTTATATCACAGCTCTTTTCTCAGTATGATTTTTTTCTAGCTCTATTTACATATAGGTAACAAATAAAATTGCTTATATGTAAGATGTAGAACATGACGTTCTGACAGGACTGCATTGAATCTGTAGATCACTTTACATAGTATGGACATCTTAGTAACATTAATTCTTCCAATCTATGAACACATGATATTTTTCTGATTATTTGTATATTCTTCACTTTCTTCCTCAATGTTTAATAGTTTTCAGCATACAGATCTTTCACCTCCTTGGTTAAATTTATTCCTAAGTATTTTGTTCTTTTTGACACTGTTGTAAATGGGATTATTTTCTTAACTTCTTCTTTTTTTTTTTTGGATACTTCATTGCTAGGATATAAAAATGCAACTGATTGTTGCATGTTGCCTTTATATCCTGCAACTTCATTGAAGTTGTTTATTAATTCTAACAGAGGAGGGCTGAAAAAGTCTATTACACAATTTGCTGACATCACTCTTTGTGCCTCTTCCATTTAATTTTGATTTTTGTATCCTACTTTATATAGTAACTTTCTCCAGAGAAGGGACAAGTTTCTCCTCCTTATCCTTAGCACTGAACACAAGTCCAGAAGTGAAGTCCCCAAGTCCATAGTCATTGTGAAGATTACAGGACCCAAAGATTACATATTTCTCTTCTTGTAAATTTTGCTTTTGAGTCCTCTAATTTATTGAGCTATGTATTGGTGCCATTGGGTAATTATTTTCAGGGACAGATAGTGATTTCATACTGAGGTGGATAATGCCTATAGTTCATATATAATTAGGAAGTTGACATCTTACATGATTTCTGAAAATCAAATTTTCAGAAAGATCGAATTCTATTTAAATGGGAAAGCTGATTTATCAGCTTTCAATTTATCAGAATTTATCTCTCAATTTATCAGAATAATATTAGATATAGAATATTCTGAATCATTTAGTCCATGTGTTTTCTGTTTTCTCATGAAAAAGTAGATGAGTTCACATTTTAGTTTTTTAATTGAGGAATTTTCTATGATTATAAATAGGGTTCTAACACTGCAGCAAAGGGATGTGCAAATATCCTCAATTAAAATTGAGCATAATTAGTGATGTTAGTGATGCACTGTTAAATTATTCTGACAATGCTTACAAGGGGTTTTAAAATAAACTTTAAATTGTCATTAACAAATAAACTGTCCCCCATATAGATTTCAAGGTACAAAGATATGAAGTAACACATGATTCTCTTTAATCAGTAGAATCTACAATAACAAATTAGAACAAAGTTTTTTCAATATTCTGTATGTTTGCTTGCTCATTTTTTAGTCCATCATTTATATTCAAAATGCAATGCCCTAAGTCCAATTCAGGAGAACATTCTCTGATAATAAATGGCCACCATTGCCTTTGTCTACCCTAGATCTAGCGATATAATATACTAAAGTGGGAAGTGGAGAAAACTCAGAGCTATTTCTATTCCATTGGAAATATTTTGCTTCTTGCACTATATTTTTCAGAACCGACTGTAATAACTTGAACTTATTTGGAGAAAATGCTGTCTTGGAAGTAAATAGTAGAGTGTGAATTAAGCTCCCCTCAAGCTCTTCCCAGATGTTGATTCTCATTCTCCTTTAAATATAACTCTTGGTTGTCTTCAAGTTAATATTTAAATCTTACCTCTCAATATTTAATTAATGCTCCATCTTTAATATTTTAAAGTGACATTGAGATAAAGTTAAAAGCTCCAGGGGTCTTTTGTAATCAAGTGCCTTTACTTCCAGGAAAAACATTTTTTTTTTATCTAATGAAATGCAAGTCTCTGTAGCAACAAAATATTGTGAGAATTCTATTAATTTCCCAAGGAAAAATTTTCCTGTTCTATGTAGAGTTTTTATTAATAACTGTGGAATTTTTATAAAGCACTTTTCACTATCTACCTATTGATGTCATCAGATGGTTTTTATTCTTGAGTGTGTTGCTGTGGTAAAATGTGCTAAACAACTTCTGACGTATCAACCTTGCACAACTCATATGGATGCTGCATAATATATTTTTGTATTTCTTAGATCTTTTTGCTAATTTTTATTTGTTATATCTGCATTTCTACTCTTAAGTCGGGTTAGTTTTTGGTTTTACTTTTGTCAGGTTTGGGATATGTTATATTCAGAAAATAAATTAGTCTTTAATTTTTTCTATAGCCTGGAATATTATAAATATTGGAATTACCTGTTCTTTAATTCATTTGTGAATCCACTTGTTCCTCATGCCCTTTTTAGTGACAGAGCTCTAAAATAAACTTTCCTAATTTTGTCAATGATAAGTGACTTATAACCTTCTCCTATATTTTTATTTGATTTTGTTAACTTGTATTTTGCTAAGAAATGATATTTTTCTCCTAAATTTTCAGATTGGCCACTATCTAGTTCACTAAAGTATTTGCCTATAACCAGCCTACTTTCTTCTATATTTATTCTTCTGATTCCTATTTAATTTCTGATTGTCATTAATGTTCCTATCTTTGTACCTTGGTAATGTTTGCATGGAGTTGACCAACTTTAGTAATCTTTTCAAAGTATCACATATCAGATTTAGTTTTTCAAAAAGCCTTTGTTTTTTGTTTTTGTTTGTTTTTAAGATTTTATCCATTTATTCATGAGAGACACAGAGAAAGAGAGAGAGTGGGGGGAGACATAGGCAGAGGGAGAAGCAGGCTCCATGCAGGGATCCTGGGTCTCCAGGATCCTGGGTCTCCAGGATCACACCCTGGGCGCACGTAGGCAGCGCTTATAAACTGAGACTATATGGGTTCCCGCTATATTGGAGGTTGTTTTTTTTTTTCTTGTGAATTTTGATTAAGAGGGTAACCAACAACACCAAATCCACCCCACACCCACCCCACCACACCCCCATCACCTCACAACTTACAACCAACAACCATTAAACACCAAAATAACCACTACACACCACACTAACCCACCCCACAACCTCACCTCTCTCCTCCCCCTCGATATAGATACTCCAGACACTCACACTCCAAAAAACATATACGCAAACTACACACATCCTCACACTCTAACATAACAACACACTCTCTCCACCATATATCAAACACCAAAAATACACACAAACACCCACCTCTCTCCTACCACTCAACCCACTCTCACCATCACTCTCACCTCCAACTACCCACATATCACTATCTATACTATCATTTTATATACTCTTTTTAAACAAGAAAACTACATCTAGCTTATACTATCTAACCAAATAATAAATCAACCATATATATTTCCACTATACATAATTATCTCTTCCCCCATACACCACCCAACATTACAATTTAAACAATCTTATAAATAATCCCACCATACACCCACACTCTCTCGCGCGCTCGCTCATTCAAAAACCTGTGTGTTTTCTAACAAACTAAATCACGCGCGCTATTATAACTTAGATCTCTCCTCTCGCATATCTCCTCCTCTCCCACTCTCGCTCTCCCCTAATAACTAGAGTGTGTGTGTCCACACCCCAAAATACTCATTAATCGCTTGCTACGCTAATTAAACTATCTCTCATACACTCTACTCTCTCCAATACACACTACCCTACCTTACATTCCAATTATTTCCTGCAATATGTGTGTGTGTAGGATACATCATACTTTCTTATTTTAATCACTATACTCACACTATTCGCTTACTGTCGCTTTAATTAGTGATTATTATCCCCCCTACGATCTCAGCTAAGGTGTGTTGTGAATGGCCCATTTCTACTTTCTTTACACTTGATTTGTTAAATAGATACTAATTAATCTGCAGCTTATGTGGTCATAACCAACCAAAGGGCTGTTATCACACTCCTTAGCACTGACAGCATCTTCCACCTAAGACAAGTAGAACAGAAATTAATCCAGTCTTTCTTTAGTCGGTTGTCCCTGGTTGTTACCCCTCCTTTCCTGGTATTTCACCATTTCAGCTGTAATCTCAGGGCTCCCCTGTGAGTGAGATCCATATCTGAACTCTGTGACATCTACCTTTCATAACTTTAAGTACCTTATAGTCATTCACGTTCTAAGGGTGATTCTAAATAATTTTGCTTTATAAATGACATGATACTTAAATGTGGAATCCAGTCTTAAATACAGTTTTAATTTTTTTCCCCCATTGCTTCTCAAGTAGCTAAAGCAAGCTACTCTTGATCCTGGAGATTTCTCTTCAATTGTAGAATTTACCTTGGGCAAGAGTTCCATTTTACAAAAAGTGATGGTTTTATCCACTTAGTAGGTCAAGGAGTCAGAGTTTAAGCTTAAAAGGACAAAAATATATTCTCCTATTGTATAGTTAAATGACTACTAAAAGTTATTTTAGAAGACATTAGAGTTCCTTTTTTTTGCACAAAATTCTGATATACATTTTCCCATGCAGTTATGGTTCAACCTTCTTTGACCTGCTCTGTGAACCAAAGAGTGGGTTTTATGGACCACATTAATGCCGCCTCCTTGCTCGAGGGTTCCTGAAGGGTTTGGCCACAGGGACACACTGGCAGAGGTTGGAATGTGTTGGGAAAGAGGGATCAGGGTATTTATTCCTAAGAGTTGCCCTAATGCCAAACCAAATTCCATGGCTCCTGTCAGATGGCCCAGTTGGGACTTCCTGAAGTCAAGTAAGTATCCCTCTATTTGCCCGTTCAGTCCTAGGTGACAGCTTCTCATGATGATAGCTTTGGGATGCTTCATATTATTGGCTTCTCTTAATCCCTTTTATACTCTTATGATAGAGTCACTGCATTAAATTGTTGTTAATCACTAATTTTGTGCTGATATATACTTTCTGCTGGAACCCTCAGTGATAAAATAATGCGTACTAAGAATGACCTTAACTGGGTAGGGTGGGAATCACAAATTGGAATTTTGCAATTGAGTTGCACAAACAATTGATGAGCATTAGCATGTGTATAACTTACTTGCCAGGAAAAAGGTGACAATATGTCATGTGATAGTGTCAGTAATTACTCAAATCACTCAAATTGTTGATGATATGGGGTGGAGCATGTGTGGTGGAGGCAACAAATGGAAAGAATGTGGCTGTGGAGCTTATGTTTTATGGTAATGATCTCACAGGGCAGTGTGGAGTGGTGCACCTCATAACTCTAGAAAGAACCCAAAGAGAAAAGAAAAAAATTGACATTTTTAAATTTCTCTATACACAGAAGGAAACAGGAAGCAAAAGAGGAAAACCACTTTTCTATGGCAGCATGTTGTTTATATGCAGCTGCATGGAAGTTATGTTTGTACTCCAGGTTCAGGGCCTGAGCAAAACTGTTATAGAGCTTCAGTACCAATTCACCTACAAGGTCACCAGGCCTTTAAGGTTAAGGTATTTGGAGACCTTAGTGGGTGAAGAGTGGGAACCTAAATCATGATAGGAAGAGACAAGGACAATTGAAAACTCTGAACTTCCAAAGTTCTCAAATCCTCCTTGCTGTAGAGAAAGCCATGTACCACTGTCCTTCAACGATTACATTTGGACAGTAATTTCATGAAAGGACAGCACTTCTTTCCAGGCTAAATCCTCCTGCCTCCACATTGCATTACCTCCATGGACACCATAACTGTCCTGACCTATAGGATCTGGTAAGGAAGGAGATAGCTTATACACTGACAGGTGCAGGGTCTTGCCCATTTGGAGTCTTGGATGTATTAATTAGAATAGCTTCTAAAGGTATTGTACTGGGGCTCCTGGGTTGCTCAGTGGTTAAGTGTCTGCCTTCAGCTCAGGTCATGATCCCAAGGTCCTGGGATAGAGCCCCATATGGGGCTCCCTGCTCAGCAGGGAGTGTGCTTCTCCCTCTGTCCCTCCCCCTTGCTCATGCTCTCTCTCTCCAATAAATAAATAAAATCTTAAAGAAATAAAGGTGTTATATTAAGTAAAATTAAACCTCATATGAAAACAGCTGAGTTTATTGACATGGGTGTACTCCCCTAATATGCAAGATTTAATATTTTATTTCTGAGCACTGAGCAGTATCTCCAACAGTTTATATGGATCATTGATTGAAGTTATGTGTCAGAAAGATTGTTAATTTCCTTTCTCCTTTATTTAAATGTTGTTTCAGATTCCTTGTATCTCACAGAGACACCTACAACAGTTAGAGATATTGGTATATACTGTATAGTAAAGGTTGAAGTAAAATGCAAGGTATAGTAGTAATTCTTTATAGCATCTAATGATCAGTTACATTTGTTTGAAGTATTTTATAGTCATGTATCTTATTTAGATTACACTATTAATCTCTTGAGAACAAATCAAAGACTATTGCTTACACCTTTTTTAAAATCTCTGCAACCTAACATCTTTCATAAAGTGGGCAATAAATATTGGTTAGTTGATTGATTGGTTATTTTGAAGCTAATTCCCAAATTCCTTGATTGCATATATGCCTGAATTACCTTAATTTTTCTATCACAGTTGACATAAATTTATTGAGAATAATCTCTAACCCCAATACATTTATAGCCTGTAAGAGAAAAAATATATAAATCACTATTATGAGATAGCATTACTAAAAGCCAACTAACAAGGCAGACCGTAGGTATACAGGGGTTTGACAAGGGAGATATCACTGAAAATGATGATCATAACCTTCAGTGTAAAGTGGGATTGGTTGGGCTTGAAAGGTAGATGTAGATAAGGAGAAAGGTTATTTAAAGAAGAACGATTTTGAAGGCCTGGAAAAATATGTAACATTGTTTCAATGTTTGCTAAAAGACCTGTTGGGAAGTATGCAGATTTCTCATAGGTGAATAATTGTAGTTTCACAAATTATTTGTGACTTGATCAAAAGCGAGTTCGGAGCATCAACTTTGCCAGTTTTAACTGTATTTTATAGGTAAAAATAGAGCATGAAATTCTAGAGCTGGAGATTAGCATACACAAAGAGGAGTTTTGGGAAGACACCAGTAGCAGTAGAGTTGAGGAACTGAGGGGTGATCAGCTGGGAGCAGAAGAGAAGAGCTAAGTGCAGAGACGTGGACAAGAGACCAGGGAGGCTGGGAGAGGCTGCTCATTGGAATTTCCCTCCCTGGGCTCCCTGAGAAAGGACACCTGCGTGATGGTGACAAGCAATAACTGTTGTCTGTCCTCAGGATACTAAGCTTTTGCATGCCTCTGTATTTCCAAAGTTTTAGAGACTGAGATAAACTAAATTTAAGTTGCCCACGTTTATGAAACGTTAAGAATTGTGAGAACTCCATCTGACCATCAAGAGTTCTCCAATTCTATACAGGGAGGCTTGAATGGCACCAATTGCAAGCAGGGGAGATTCTCTACCATCATCCATGCAGGTGACTGGTAGTCCATGAAGAAGAGGTGGTCAGAGTAGAGTAATTAGTTAAAGGAAGGATTAAGAGGTTGGAAGGATACATGGGTGATTTTAATAGATGTGGATCTTGCATGGTAAGTAGGAAAGTGTGGGAAGTTGCAAAGAAGTTAAAAAGGAGAGATCAGAACATAACTGGAATGGAGGTAGGAGGAAGGAGGGGGTGGGTATTGACAGGTTTCTCTCACAGCTTTATGCTCTGAGCTAATTACATCTCAACTTTTGGCATTAAATTTAGTGCAATAAATGTTAATTGGTAGGCAAACCCCTCAGCCCATTTTTTTAAAGTGTTGGTTTTTAGCTATGCTAAATGTCTAATATATGAAGTGCTTATCACCTTAAAAGAGCCAGTTTATGTGTGCAGCAAAAGCTTAAGAATGTTTTTAAAATCTTGGCCCCCAGAAATAACCCTTAGAATTTACAGATATTAAACAGTGGACTTGCTTTTAAAAAAATTTAAATGCTTTAGATTTTTGCTTTTTTCTACTCTTATCTTACACACTACCAAATGTAATATACTGAACTGAAATGTCATTTAAAAATTTTCCATTACCTGGAAGAAAAAAAAAGCCTTGAATTTCATAATTTGATGGACCAAACTCATACCGTACATTACTTAGAAGCAAATGAAATTCAATATAATATGTCAGGTTTCAAGATTAAATTAAAGATACGTGGAATTCAGTTTATTCCTTGTGGGGAAATATACAATGCATATCAAAAAGCCAAAATGAAAAGAGTTAACCTAAGATAAGAGATTTTAATACATAGCATAGCAAGGGACACTCTATTTGTATTTTTCTTTGTATTTCTCCTTAAAGACATAAAGAGCAGCTTATACTAATATGTGTTTTCAAATGATCATCCCTTCTCTAATTTCTTTATAATTTTTAAATAAAAAAATAAACGCTGTTTTAAAGCTTCAGTCAGTACAGAATATTGATAATAACACAGGTTTTAGGGTACTCATCTCTTATTTAACTACATATAGATCATATTATTATGTATTACATTGCATATTATATAATATTTATGAATATATGATGTAGTAGCATATAATATACAAATACATATTGTGTAAAACTTATGATAGTACATATAATAAAATATATAACAATAATCACATATTATATACCTATATATACACATATGTATATAAATCTAGATACAAAATCTTGAGAAATTTAACTTCATTGCTCTGAACTTTAGCAGTCTCATCTCTGAATAGGGTCCTCGTACCAACATAATAGGATTGTTGTGAAAGCAAACAGTATATTAAAACAACCAAAGCAAAGCATGAACTAACATCATGAGCATTGATTAATGTACTTTGGAGATTTTTTTTTAAGTATTTATTTGTTTTAGAGAGAGAAAGAGAGTGCATTCTAGCAGAGGGACAAGCAGATGAAGAGAGGGAGAGCAAATCTCAAGCAGAGTCCTCGCTGAGCATGGAGCCCAGTGTAGGGCTTGATCTCACAACTCAGAGATCACCACCTGAGCCAAAATCAAGAGTCTGATGCTTAGCCAACCGAATCACCCAGGTGCCCCTTGAAGATTCCTATATTTATTTCCTGTTTATTTAATCACACAATGTTGTAAATAATTTCTAACCAGAGTCCGCACAGTAATAAATTAAAGGGCCCTTGCCACTCTACTGATGACTGTAGCTGTAAAAAAGTGCTACAATGAAAACATCACAAACTGGTTGGCATATGTTTGTTCATCTTAAATCTATGGACTCAGAGGTGAAATTCATCCAGAGCCTTGGATATCATATCCTATTCTTTTTATTTTTAGAATTGTAAAATGCGGTCTAGGAAGAAAGTGCCTTTTCTAGTTTCATACAGTTTCATATACATTACTTGGCAGTTGTTTTTAATACCCATATAGATTTTCAGATGTGTGTGTGTGGTATGCAATGTAAACATTTTAAAGAATAGTACTTTTGGAAGATTAGGCTCCACCATTCACTCTTAACCTCTGAGAGAGGAGATTACCTCATCAATTCATGCATATTTAGTAATTTTATTAATAGGACCTCATTTGGTTAGAGTCACAGAATTTTTATAATTTCAATTCAATATAATAAATATATAGTGAATGTATAGTATGTAAAGTATCTGGGGTATACAAAAACAAATTTTATATTCCTTCACCTTCATGAATTTCATTTTCATATCTGTGAGAAGAGAACTACAACAGTAGACCCAATGCTCTTCAGACCATAATAATTACACAGGTTAGCAAAAAATGAATTCTATACATGGATAAAAAAGCAAGTGATGATACCTCATTTTGGATCAATGTGTTAGTCAAGTTGTTTGCCATAACATAACACTCTAGGCTGGGGGGCTTATACAACAGAAATGTCTTTTCTCACAGTCCTTGAGACTGAAAAGTCCAAGATTCATTTTCCAGCCAAACTGGCTTTCTGATGCGATAGCTCCCTGGTTTGTAAGTGGCCTCTTTGAACTCATATGGCCTTTCCTCTGAATACTTGCAAAAATCTCTCTCTTTCTGCATCTCTAAAACTAGCAGTCCTATTGGATTAGAGTTTTGCCACCTGACCTCATTTAACCTTAATTACGTCCTAAAGACCCTATCTCCAAAGATGGTCACATTGGCGATCAGGGCTTCTACATGTGACTATGTGGAGAGCACATTTCAGTCCATAGCAATCAGGAAAGGTTTGATGAAGAAGGCAGTTCTTGGTATGGTATGAGAGGGTATATAAGAATGCAAAATACAGATTTGGAAATTTTACTCTGAACTAGGGGGAAGAAAGACCATGAAAGTACAGAATCTTGAAAATTCAGGCATGTTTGCAGAATAGTAAATATTACAGTTTTGCAGCAGCACAGAATACGCAGTCAGAGAGTAAACGGGAGGTAATTTTACTTTATATGTTGGAGGACCTGGAAGGCTAGTCTGAAAATTTTTACATAATTTAAACATCACCATGAAGTCAACAATATATTTGAGAAAGGGAGTGTTATTATTTGCTCATCATATTGAAAAGATTACCTAGATGAAGTGTTCAGAACAGATTCAAATGAGATGAGTCTAGAGTATGGGATACAGATTTGGAGAAGTATTGCAAGAGACTTTATTAGGATTAAATAAAATCGTGGCTGGAGTAATAGTTTTATTTCCTTTTCACTGCCAAAATCCCTGCCCCATGACCATGCCTTGCCTCACTATTTAAAAACAGTTTAACTTGCATCTACACATTCCCATAGAAATCTCTTCCTTAAATTTCATGGTTGGCTTCCACATCTCCCAATCCAAGGGTCCTTTCTCAGTTTTCCTTATCCTTGGCTTCTCTTCAGGCTCCGTGAATTATTTTTCCTAAACTCATTGTAGGAACTTCTTTCTCCTTCCTTTATCTATATTCCTTTGTCACCTTTACTTGTTTCTCTTCCTTCCATACCTACAAAATGCATGTCCATCTAGGGTTTTCATTTGTATTTCATTCTATGTTATCTTCCATCCATTGTAAAATCACTTGCGCTCTAATTTGTGTGAGTTACCATATGATTGGGTTTATCCATATTCACCTACCATGTATATCCCAAGCCAACCTATAGCCCCACATTCTCCAGAATTCCAGATCCCTCTGGCATCTTTCCAATCAGTACACCACCACTTACAATTCATTTTTTCTCTAATATCAATCTCTGGGTGCCTAATTTAAAAAAAAATGGACCCTTTTTAATATTTAGGCTCAAAACCTCAAGGTGATTCCACTCTTAGAATTCCTCAACTATTTTCAATATATCTGACAATATAGCTCTTACTTGCACGGCTTTGTTTTGCAGTGTTTTCATTGCTATTACTTTTGTTACTACATTTATTTTTAAATCCTTTTTATGCTTCTTTTTATGCTTCATACTTCTCCAGTTAAATGAAGCATTCAGCCGCTGTCTTCCTCTCAAGACTGATGTATTTGTCCTCTATTTTCCTTATTAGAAACCACCCTGCCTGCACTCTGATAGGATCATTTTGCTGCAATATGTATAATATATATATATATATATATATATATATATATATATAATTTTTATGTTTCTGCAAACTACTTGTCAAAGCTAATTTCTTTGCCCATACAAAATATTAAGGAACACAAAAAACCATAACATGAAAACAATGCTTAAAAATACCTAATAGGTATTAATTGCTTTTCCATGTACCACGTTGTTCTTTTAAAAACTATTAATATATTAACTCATTTAATCCTCACAATTTAAATGAACTAGCTATTGTTATCCCAATCCCTAGAATTTGATAACATGCTTTTTTTTTCTTTAACTTGTTCTATATAATTTGTCAAATCTTTATCTCAGTAAATTTGGCACACTGTCTACCTTATACTGTTTACAATGTAACTAATGTAAAGCTCAATTGGCAGATGTGGAGGAAATTTATTGTGAGGCGGGTAGCAAATGTAATAGTTGGGTGACTGTCTTGGTTTTGAGCAAAAGGGCACATAGATAACTTGTTAAAAGATGAACTGAAGCATATTAAAAATTTTAAAAGCTCATTTGTGCCAAAATCAGTTTGAATCAGGCAGTGCCAAACTGGAAGTGGTCAGGACCAACAGGAGCTATGGGAGAGGTTTTTATAAAGAAAAGATAGAAACAAAGTCAGCAAAAAATTTTTTTTTCAACAGTTTTACTTAACAGACCCTGAGGTGCTTTTTTTTTTTTTTTTTTTAAGATTTTATTTATTTATTCATGAGAGACACAGAGAGGAGAGGGAGGCAGAGACACAGGCAGAAGGAGAAGCAGGCTCTATGCAGGGAGCCTGATGTGGGACTTGATTCCGGGTCCCCAGGATCACGCCTGGGGCCAAAGGCGGCATTAAACCCCCGAGCCATCTGGGCTGCCTCCAGCAAATTTTTGATATAATTGGAGCCAATGATCATTTGCCATTCTGAAAATCCTAAGGCCCTTAAGAATTATACTAGATCTACTCTGCTTGTCTTCTAAAAATGGAACAACAGTCTGGATGGCAGCACATCTACTTATGATGCGGTTTAGTGAATATTTTAAGCCCATGTTGAGACCTACTGCTCAGAAAAAAAGATTCCTTTCAAAATATTATTGCTCATTGACAATTCACCTGATCACCCAAGAATTCTGATGGAGATATTAGACTAACAGTTTTCATGCCTGCTCACACAATACCTGTTCTGCAGCCCATGGATCAAGGAATCATTTTGACTTTCAAATCTTAGTTAAGAAATACATTCCATAAAGCTATATCTATCTGTCATAGATAGTGATTCCTCCGATGGATCAGGGAAAATTGGAAAACTTCTGGAAAGGATTCACTGTTTTAGATGCCATGAAGCACATTCATGATTCATGGGAAGTGGTCCAAATTACCATGAATTTTGAAGATGTTGATTCCCACTCTCATGGATGACCTTGAGTGGTTCAAGATTTCAGTGGGGGAAGTAACTGCAGATGTGGTGGGAATAGCAAGAGAACTAGAATTAGAAGTAAAGCCTGAAGATGGAACTGAATTGCTATGAGCTCATGATAAAACTTGAATGGCTGAGGAGTTGCTTCTTATGTATGAGCCAAGAAAGTGATTTCTTGAGATGGACTCTATTCCTGGTGAAAATCCTGTAAAGATTGTTGAGATGACAACAAAGGGTTGAACATATTACATAAATGTAATTAATAAAGCAGCAGCAAGGTTTAAGAAAATTGACTGTAATTCGGAAAGAAGTTCCACCGTGGGTGAAATGCTATCAAACAGCACTGCATGCATACTGCAGAGAAACTGTCCGTGAAATAAGAGTTGATCAAGGCAGCAAATTTCATTTTCTTATTTTAAGAAATTGCCACAGCCACTCCTACCTTCAGCAACCACCACCCTGATCAGTCAAGACTGAGGCAAGACCTCCCACCAGCAAAAAGATTATGATTCACTGAAAGCTCAGATGATGGCTCACATTTTTTTAGAAATAAATTTTTTTAAAAAAATATTTTTATATTAAGGTATGTACATTGATTTTTTTTTATATCATGCTATTGCACATTTACCAGACTAGAGTGGAGTGTAAATGTAAATTTTACATGCACTAAGGAACCAAAAAAAAAAAATCCATTTGACTAGCTTTACTGTGGTATTTGCTTTGGGGTAGTCTGGAACTGAACGTGCGGGATCTCCGAGGTACACGTGCCTACATTTAGAAAAATCCTTTCAAACATCTTGTCAGATTTCATCCAGAAGAAACAGTCAGCATTCTTAGCAAGTGACCCCCTGGACACAAGAGGGATCCCCCAGAGATGGTGCAAAGATACCACCCTCTCAAAACCCAGAGCCACTCCTGAAGGTAAAGAAAAGACAGAAAACGGGGATCCCCGGGTGGCTCAGCGGGTTAGCGCCTGCCTCCGGCCCAGGGCGTGATCCTGGAGACCCGGGATTGAGTCCCACGTGGGGCTCCCTGCATGGAGCCTGCTTCTCCCTCTGCCTGTGTCTCGGCCTCCTCTCTCTCTCTCTCTCTCTGTGTGTGTGTCTCTCATGCATAAATAAATAAAATCTTAAAAAAAGAAAAAAAGAAAAAAGAAAAGAAAGACTCTGGTCCCCTGGTGACCTGACATGGTCAGTGGGACCCTAGCGGCAAATAGGTTGAAACCCACGTTTCCACCACATTTTGGGCACCCCCCAAACTGACGAATGCCACGGCAAGTTCTCAGAGCACAAAAGGAGACAAGGAGGAAGGCAATAGCGGTTTCTAGGAGAGAAAGAACTGGGAACCAGTGGGGACCCAAAGCAAATTCGCCAGTCACAATTCAAAGATCTAATTCTTACCAGTTTTCCCCTGCCAGTGTGGACAGAAGGGCCGTGTGACCTGTTCCCACCCCCACCCGGGCCCCGCGGATGGAGACCCAGGAGACCTGAAGCTCCCCCTTCGCAGGTCCGGCCCCTTTCCCGGCGGCCTGCAGGTCCCCCGCGGGGGGGGGGGTACGGCTAACCTGCCCTCGGGTTAGGGTTAGGGTTAGGGATAGGGTTAGGGTTAGGGTTGGGTCAGGGTTAGGGTTAGGGGCCCCAGCAGGGTTAGGGGTAGGGTTAGGGTTAGGGATAGGGTTAGGGGTAGGGTTAGGGTTAGGGTTGGGTCAGGGTTAGGGTTAGGGGCCCCAGCAGGGTTAGGGGTAGGGTTAGGGTTAGGGTTAGGGTTAAGGGCCCCAGCAGGTCCCCGCGGGCGCCCGGCACGGGGGAGGGAGGATGGTGGCCTGCCCTGGCCTCCGCGGCGAGGCGGGGGCCTCCAGGCCGGGGCGCCTCCCGTGGGTGGGCCCTAGACGCTGGGCGCCCCTCCCCGAGGCTGCCCCTGGCCCGGAGCCCTTCCGCGCTCCGCTGTCACCCACGTCCCCAGGCCTCGCACCGCCGGTGCAGCGGGGAGGGCGGGGGCTCCCGGGGCCCGTGGGCACCTGGCGGGGGCGGGGGGGGGCGGCCCTCTCCTGGGCCCCGACGCCGATGGACAGGTGTAAGCGGGTGTCTGAGCAGGGAGCCGCCCGGGCCGTCGGGGCAGCCGCCCGCACCCGAGCTCCGTGCAAGGCGGAGCCGACCAAGGAAACGACGGCGGGGCTGCTGCGGACGCTTGCGCCGGGCGCCCGGGCCCCGCGGTGTGTGACCTCGAGGCACCTCCAGGCCGCGGTGGTGCTGCGCTGTGCCCCCGCAGGCGGCCTCCGCTGTCAGCCCAGGGGACCCTCAGCTTTGTGCCGCCCAAGCCCGTGCAGTTCGGGGACTGCCCTTACGGGAAGGGACACACATTCTGACCTCGTGAAAGGGCATGTGTGACTGGGGGCCCGAGGCTTAAGCTCCCTGGTCTTCACCATCAATGGATTTTATTTTATTTTATTTTATTTTATTTTATTTTATTTTATTTTATTTTATTTTATTTTATTTTATTTTATTATTTTATTTTATTTATTTTATTTTATTTTATTTTTATTTTATTTATTTTATTTATTTTATTTTATTATTTTATTTATTTTATTTATTTTATTTATTATTTTATTTTATTTTATTTTTATTTTATTTATTTTATTTTATTATTTTATTTTATTTTATTATTTGTTTTATTATTTTATTTATTATTTTATTTTATTATTTTTTCTATTTTATTTTATTTATTTTTATCAATGGATTTCTGAAGCAAAGTATGACTCATAAGGGTGTGAGAACAGTGTTGGGTGGCGGCCCAGGTTCCTGAGGTTGGTGTTTCATAGCTGAGAGCCACAGATCCTTCAGTGACTGTCCTATTCGCATGCTGGGGACTCTAGGGGACACCTGTGAGGTGACAATGAGCCCTTGCAGAGGGCTCGCTCGGGCGGTGTACTGTAGTCTCACCTCCCCCCATCCCTTTTTGTTGTCTCAAAATCTTGGCTAAAGCTTATAATCCTCGAACTTGATGGAAACAAATTGTAGCGATTCCACTACAATTAAGTGTATAAATTCCACAGAAATCTGTTCTTATAACCAATTTACATATGCAGGCAGTTTTAATTTCAAGGTTTTTATTCTTCTGCTTTGCATTAAAAAAAAAGAAAAAAAAACTCGTGTGATTTTATTGATACTAGAATTAAGAAGTGCTAACATACTATGTCTCCCTGGGAGTTATCTTGTTACTGATGTCTGGAGGCCCTGCTTATCTGCTGCGTGCTTTGATGATCTGATATCATTTTATTTTGATGTTTTCAATCTCCTATTTGGGGCAGGTTTGGTAGTCAAAATATAATTAAGTAGATGCTTTTAATATGCAAATATCCATGTGATTACTACATCAAGCGATTATATTTATTCTGGAAAGAAGTGAAAATTTAAAAGGTTGGAGATAATGGCAAAATTTCAAAATCTCTCTCTGAGTAAATGAGTTTTTAATATAATGATACCAATTGATAAGGATTCTTGTCTCTTAAGATCATTCCAGCACACAATCCCCTGTTGAAAAAGCCTTGTGTTGTAAGGAATAAAAATGCAAGAGGTATTTACTATGCGGTTGTGTATCTGAACACATAGGTATTATAGTGCTGGTCCACACAGAAGAAAATACTACTCTGTGATATTTTGTGTACCAAAATTATAAACAGAGCTTAGATTTGATAAAAGACTATAGAAGAAACATTTAAAGTGAAACAGATTTTTTAGGGGCTAGATCAATCTTGACATGATTCATTTTTTTCTTTAGTTATTTTTGTTACTGTTTTCCACTAGCAAAATGAAATCTTCATATTGTCTTTTCAAATTACAGTGTAATATGATCTTTTTCTTATTTCATTATCTCTATTTCCCCACCCCACCATAAACAATTATTATACATCATTTGGCCAGTGTCCTTATATTTGCAGGTGTCCTTGAAAAATGTGGTAACATTCCGTGTGTATGTTTTTAGAATTTGTTTTATTTGTAAAATTTACAAAGGTACAGAAATGTTGAGAGATGAGTAAAATGAAGAGCTTAGACTTAAAATTGTTACCATGTTGCCACTTTTCTATCATTCCTTCAGTCTCTCTCTTCTTACCTTGGGAGTTGCAAGACAGCTGTCTTCTAAATCTATACCTAGTAAGGAGTGGACATAGGCTCCAAGATGTGGGTTTACTCATGGCAGCCGGGATCTACTTCACTCCTGAGGTTGTTCTGTGAACAGAACTAAAATACACACATATTATAAAAACATGAATTCATACTAATACCTGTAATTAAAATTCAATACTAAGTTTTTTCTCACCATCTTCCCTTGTACATTTATATCCCCCTCCTTTTCCAATGAAAGCCCTCACATCCAAACATATATTCATTTGTTCAATAACAAATATAATTTCAGAATTACAACCACAATATTACCAACAACAAACCTCTTGATTTCAATATTTCTTTGCAATTTGAGTTGTCCCATCCAAGTAGAAGCAGTATATACCTATTTGTTCATATTCTTTGAGTCTTTCAGGTGTGTATAAAATTTTCCTCATGTAGATGTTGATGTGTATGTGTTTGTGATTAAAATATATTATTGTGAGGTAGATCTCATTTTGTTTCTTACTTTTTTCAATTCAGGATTATATTAAAATCTTTTCTTAGAATCTTAAAGTAAATTTTATTTATTTATTAGAGAGAGAACAAGTGAGAAAGCATGAGTGGGACAAGTAGAGGGAGAAGCAGATTCCTCGTAGGGAGTCACATGCATCACATCACATAGTCCGTGGTATTCCGGAGTATGCATCCACTTCCTTTCTCCAGAGTTGGGCGAGTAGGTTGCCTCAAACCTTCCGATATTGCACACAGAGCTGCTTACAGGCCCTTAGAGTCTCCTTATGAGCCTCTCTGGAAACTTCTCTGGAATATAAACTCAGGAACAAGTTTGATAAATTATAGATTCAAATGTACTTACTTTGATTATCAGATTATTCTCTAGAATTGATGTTCCTACTACCACCATAAGTGCTTGAGAATACATTTATCCTACATTATCACCATTAATTGATATAGTCCAGTTTTTTTATTTCTATGGTTTCTCAACATGAGGAATATATGCCTCATTATATTAGTGGCTTATTTCTAGATATTAATGTTTGAATATCTCTTTATGAGTTAGCAATTTGCATTTCCTACTCTGTGTACTGCATGTTTTTACTCATTACTCATATTTCCTTTTTTCTGTAAAATATTATATTTAGCTCCTTAATCCCATCACCTATTTAACCTTTTCCCCCCACCCACCTCCTCTCTGGTAACCATCAGTTCTTTATAATTAAGAATCTGTTTCTTGATTTGCCTCTCTCTCAGTTTCCCCCTTTTGCTTGTTTGTTTTCTTAAATTCCACATATGAATGAAATCTTATGATATTTGTATTTCTCTGACTGACTTATTTTGCTTAGCATAATACTCTCTATCCACATCATTGCAAATGGCAAGATTTCATTCTTTCTTATGGCTGAATAATATTATACATATATCAGTCAATTGATACTTGGGCTGCTTTCACATCTTGGCTATTGGGAATAATGCTGCTATAAACATAGGGGTACATGTATCCCTTTGAATTAATGTTTTTGCATTTTTAGATAAATACCCAGTAGTGCAATTGGTGACTCATAAAGTAGTTCTAGTTTTAGGTTTTTGAGGAAACTCCATACTGTTTTCCAGAGTGGCTGCACCAGTTTGCATTCCCATCAATAGTGCAGGAGGGTTCCTTTTTCTTCACATCCTTGCCAACAGCTGTTGTTTTTTGAGTTTTTAATTTTAGCCATTCCAACAGCTGTGAGGTAAAATCTCATTGTGGTTTTTATTTGCATTTCTCTGATGGTAAGTGATGATGAATCACTTACCACACTTTTCATGTGTCTGTTGGCCATCTGTATGTCTTTAGAGAATGTCTATTCATGTCTTCTGCCCATTTTTTAATTGGGTTATTTGTTTTTGGATTATTTGTTTTGTTTTGGGGTATTGAGTTTTAAAAGTTCTTTTTGTATTTTGGATACTAACCCTTTATCAGATATGTCTTTTGTAAATATCTTCTCCAATTCTGTAGGTTGCCTTTTTGTTTTGTTGATTGTTTCCTTCACCGTGCAGAAGCTTTTTATTTTGATATAGTTCCAAGAGTTTATGTTTGCTTTTATTTCCCTTGTCTCAAGAGAGACATCTAGAAAAAAGTTGCTACAGCCATCATTCCTCATATTTCAGTTGGGTTTCCCATTTTGCTCTGATGGGAAACAATCTCTTTATGCTCAGTTTCCATGGTCTAAAAATATTGGTAGTGATTCTAATATCAACAAAAAGATATTTATTTTTTCATTAGAGTAATTTCACCACTGGGATAACAAGGAAGTTTGTAACTCTCAAAAGAGATAGTGAAAGTTATTTTGAAATGATAAAAAAGTCAGTTCATGAGGAATATATAAATTTAGATAAATTTAGATAAATTATAAACATATACACACCCAACATTAGAGGACCTAAAAATGTAAAGGAAACACTGATAAATCTCAAGACAAAAAGAGACAGAAATACAATAGTAGCAGGAGACTTCAGTACTCAACTCTCACCAGTGGAGAGGTCACCCTCTCCACCTTTTCTTTCATCCAGACCGAAAATCAATGAAAAAACAGTAGACCTGAGCAACACTAGACCCAATGGACCTAACATACATATATACACCAGACAGCATCAGAATGCTTTCTTCTCAAGCATACGTGGAACATTCTCTATGATCATATGTTATCAAAAACAAGTCTTAACTAAGTCAAGGAGATTAATTTTGTTTAAAAAAATTTCTGTAAATAAGTACTTGTTTTTTTTTGTTATTGTTGTTTTATCAGAGATGAGCACAATTGTTATTTCCTATTTCATTTTTTTAAATGTTGAATTAGTATTAATAAATTCTTATATTTAGGTATACTTTTTACTACTTTCAATTCATCAGATATTTGTATAGTTAATAAATTATCTCACTAAGCAGTACTGTCTCAAAAGAAAACAGATTTCCTGAAGTTTGACTTATTATGTAGCTACTCTAAAATATTTTCATTTAATTAAAAAGTATGATGACATACTAAGTTTCTAAAATTGTTAAAATATTGGTACTAGAGGAATAACACAACAAATATTATATTAGTTTTAAAATTTATTTTTTACATCTATTTTAAATGTAATGCTATGCCAATAAAATATTTGAAAAGATTATCTTTATATATTTGATACATCTAAAATATATATTTAGTAGAATTCCTTTGTGAATTCTATTTTCTCAATGTCTTTCTCTTTTGTGTGTGTGTGTCTTTCTTTTTTAAAAGGAGAGTGGTTTTGTTCTGTTTTGCTGTTGAAATAATGAGAAGTGACAGAAAATTGCTGGCCAGTTTATATCAATAGCATTTTTAAAGACCCTTACCTATTTTTTTTAAAGATATTTTATTTATTTATGAGAGAGAGAGGAAGGAGAAGAGGGAGAGGTACAAGCTGACTCCACACTGAGTATAGAGCCTGATAGAGGGCTCAATCTCATGACCCTGAAATCATGACCTGAACCAAAATCGAGAGTCAAACACTCACCGATCTGAGCCACTCAGGTGTCCTAAGCCTTAATTCTAACCAAATAATGACAATAACTAAGATATCTTATGTAAACCTAGATACAAGTTATAAGTGTTTTTCCTTCTCAAACTTTCATCAGGAAAGAGAAAAGTACTTCATACAAGATTCCTCAAAAAGTTATGAATATTAAAGACTAAACCACCAACAACTTTATTTTGATTAGAAAAAAGTAAGTTTGGAGAAGACAATTAGCCTAAATCAATCTCAGTAGTAATTTTGGGTTGCTTATAAAGGTTACCTGAAGTAATTGGTAAAAATACATGACAAAGAAATTTAAGGTAGATTTAGTCATTATTATAGGAAACACAGTGTCGTGACACTCATAAGCTTGGATATGATTGTGAACATGTCTTTAGAGACTGAGTAAGTGGAGATTTTGGTTTGGATAGGGGAGATTTTAGCTTTGGGTAAAACTTTTAGTGACAACATCTATGCCTCTATTCAAAAAGTCACCTCCACGACTTACATGGAAATGATAGCATTATGGTCTGGGGAACTGGGTTAGATAACTCAAATATTTATCTTTAAGAATGAAAAATTGTTTATGTAAAAGATGCATATGATGAGTTTAAACAAATTATTGTATAGATAAAAAGTAATATTTTATATTAATGCTTTATTTTACATTGTGGGTATTACTAAAATAATACAGTAAACATTATAAGGTAGAATTATATTTCATCCACGTCCCTAAAATTTAATCATATTGGTAAAAGAGCGGACCATATAGTATTCGGGTCCCTATTATATGCAGCCATAAAACAGAGATGCAAATAATATGCTAATTAAAACTGAAAACTTAAAAAAGCTAAAGGTATTTATGAGTTATAAGTTAGTTGAGGAGTTTCAATTTGTTAGGTGTATAATAATATAACTATTTCATTGTTTTAAGTAATTCCTTTCATCTGTGTTCCAGGGAGTCATCTTTTTCCCATCACTTAATATCATTTTTAGGGCAGGTTTGAAAATATCCTAGTCTCCTTGGTTATTAAAATTTAGACCTGTCTATTTTAAAGTTTCAGTCCCATATTCTTTTCAAAGTTTCTTCACCTTCCTCTCCTAGGGAAAAGTTTGAACCCTTTTGTTCAAGGTTGAAGTGTGTATGTGAGAGGGCAAGGAAGACAGAGAAGAGAAAGCATGTGTTTTTTTAAGTGAATGGAGTTTAAAAGTTTCCTCCATTATCATATCCCACATGGAATGTTGTTTATGGCAGAGAGAATAAAAGATGGAATATTCAAATTCAAGGACACTGCCGGTCAAGTAAACAGAGAAATACCTGATCTGGGTGAATAAATGAAACAACAGTCAGCATTCTGCAGCTCATATTAGGAACAGGAAACACTTTAGTGTAGATTATGCTATGGCAAAATATGAAAACCTGAAGAAGCGAAATATTAAAGCCTAGAAATAATTGCTGACATGTCCTTCTAGGGTTTTTTTTAAGGATTTACTTAATTATTTGAGAGAGAGAGGCAGGAAGTGCGAGTGCATGCACTCACATGGGTGCGGGGGGTGGGGTACGGGGGTAGGGAGACAAGCAGACTGCCCACTGAGTGTGGTGCCTGAAGGAGGACTCCATCCCAGGACCCCTAGGTCATGACCTGAGCTGAAATCAAGAGTTGGATGCCTAACTGAACAAGCCACCCAGGCAACGCCCCCCACACATACACGCACACAACACCTCTAACTATGTAACACACAAGCCTCCATGCATTGTACTTATTTTTAATCCTCTTTGAAAAGTCTTTAGGCTAGATAATCTATCTCATTTCAGATTAGGGAACTGGCATCCAACTTGTTAAAAGTTAGACGGTGGAGGCACTGGGATTCAAATGCTGACACTGAAACTCCTGACTGAATGCTCTTAATCACTATGCAATACTGTCCTTTAGTATCCCAGAAAGTCTGTTACATGAGAATGTGCCATGTGGAATGACATGCGGGAAATGTTACAGTCTGCCAGAGATGGGATAAGGCAATGAGATTTCCTAACAGAGCTACTTTCTCTGGGTCACATTGCTTGCTTCTTTCCTCCAGCCCTGCACCCAGATATCACAATTCAAAGGCATGGGGGAGTGAATGCTCCATGGGCTGAAAACTTTTAGAATATGGGTGCAGGGGCCCATAGATAAATATTTCCTCCTTTCTTCTTTCCCCAAATAGAAAGTTCTGGCACACTTTTTATATTGCTTTGCAGACGGTCCGGGTGAAGGGAGTAAACAGTCACCCAGGTGGCTGATTTAATAATGCAGCCTTGTGTTGGCTCTTTTTGCTTTCTAGCTTTGCTCCCTTTGACCTTCCATCCAGCTCCCTGGGATTAAACACCCCCAGTAAATTGGTCTTCTGTTAGCCTTTGTCTCAGGCTCCAAGGGAAACTAAGGGCAGAGCATCAGTAATGTGTCTATTTCAGCAGGTTAGCTGTGTTAAGTGGAAGTGAGGGTTGTGTGTTACTGAGAGGTTTTTTTTTAGAGTAAAGAGGCTAGATTATTGATTCTTAGCCCTCGCTGCATAATAGAATTATTTGGAGAGATTTTTTTTAAAAGACTTCATCTTTGTAGAGCAGTTTTAAATTCATAGCAAAATTGATAGGAAGGTACAGAGACTTCCCATGTCCCTGCCCCCACACAGGCACAGCCTCCCCATTACCAACATCTGCCATCAGAAAAGTACATTAATTACATTCGATGACCTACATTGACACATCATAATCCATAGTTTACAGTAGAATTCACTCTTGGTTTTGTATATTCTATGCATTTGGATAGATTTGTACCCATCATTATAGTGTCATACGGAGTATTTTCACTGCCCTAAACATCCTCTGCTTTCTTTCTACTCATCTTTGTCTTTCCCTTCCATCTTCTGACAGCCTCTGGCAAACACTGATCTTTTTACTGTCTCTGGAGAGAATTTTGAAAACAATTGTATCTATGTCCCCCCTTCAGAAATTCTGATTTAATAATTCTGGAGTTGGTCTGAGCATCAATACGGTGTGAAATTTTCGGGATGATGGTCATATATAGCCAGGATTGAAAAATCTGGATTGATCATACTTAAATTATTAAAAGAAGGATTTAAAAGAGAAGGAGAGATCAAAGAGGGATATTTCATGGTTCGTGGCTTTTCAGAAAAGGGAAGAGAATGGGATTCAGGGTACATGTGGAGAGATTAATTTGTGCAAGACATAGGAACACCTACTTTGTAAGGACCCAGGGATTTGTTTTCCCAGCACTCTTCTGCACAGGCATTGCCTGGGGATCTTGTTAAAATGCAGGTTCTGATTCTTTAGATCTCGGGTCTGAAATTCTAATGTCTAACAAACTCCAGGTGATGCAGTGCTGCTGGTCTGTTAGACACATTTTTATTAGCAAGGACTTGAGGTTTGTGGTTTTGGGTTTTTTTGTTTGTTTTTTTTCCAGGTAAATGTGATCAGAAGGCAATGGGGAGAGGGAGTTTAGGGTGTAATTAAAAGAATTCTTATACGATGCTTAACTGATGTTCTTTGGACTCTAAGCTCAATAAAAAGTGAAGTGAAAAGGAGATTAATGAATTGGACATGGAGGGGTCAATGACAGAAGGTTTGAATGCCAATGAAACAGAATTGTATTGACATTACTGAAGAAATCAGGTTGGAAATATAGGAGGGTGTGATGGTCTCCTAGTGGAATATGTGCCTTAATGGTATGGGGCAGGAATGAATTTCAGGTAATGAAAAGTCAAGGGCTCAAACCGAGAGGCTGGGACAGAGTAAAGGAGATCAATGGAGATAAAATCAAGGAATTACAAGGCCAGGAGTTTAGGTTATTCTTAAGGTTCAGGTTTGGCAAAGAGGGGAAGCATGAGTCACACAACAAAGTCTTCAGTGGATGAAAGGGACTCACTGATAGACTATGACAACAGAGGGTAGAATAGTTTAAGTTAATTGGTATGAAACTCAAAGGTGTAGGTTTATTTATTTTTTTAGGAATAGTAGTTTCTGTTCCAACATGGCATTAGGAAACATGGAGGACATAACTCCATTCTTTTGAATGGAGCAAGTGAAGTAGTTGAGGATGGAGAAAAAACTCAATTTCAGAAAACAAGTTCTAGCATCACAGTTTGAAGTGAGAGCAGTGGGAGGATTAAGGTCAAGGAGAGAAATTATAGATAAATTTTGGAGAGACAGTCAGTAAAGAAGAAGAGCCCAGAAAGGCTGTTTGGGCAGTGACCAAGAAAAATATCATTTGTGTTGAGGGTGGTTATCTTATGTATTTTTGAAGAAAGACACATTCTTGGGTAAAACAGTAATCCTATATGTTTTGGAAAGGACTCCCCGACTCCTTTCCCCCAAAGAGCCAGACATTTTCATCCCTCTAGTCTCCTTCTGTTGACGACTGCAGTCAGTGCAGCACTAGTGGTGGCATGGAGAAAATGGATGTTAACCAAGAAGGCATCATTTCTAGCTCTCAGGAGCTAGAAGTCTCCAAATGAAGATCAGAGTCTTATTTTTCCCCAAGAACTCATGACATAGATTGTCAGAAATGGTGTAACATGGTGACTAAGAATACAGTTCTTGGAACCAGGCTCCATGGGTCCAAATTCTAATCCCAACTCATACTAGCTTCACGACGTGGGGCAAGTTACTGAACCTGTTGTCGGGTCATTATCTATAAAATGGGCATAGCTACAGTGTCTAACTCACAGGTCCATGGTGAGGATTTAGTAAGTTAACATGTGTAGAGCGTTACGAACAGTGACTAACACAAAGTGCTATATAAACATTTGATGCTTTATTTATTTAAATAATTACTGGGCTTATAATGTGTTATTTTGATTTAAAGAGTATTTTTTTTTAGAGAAGATCATAATTATGCTAACAGCAAATCCCTAAGAGAGGAGTCCTTACCATTCATTATTTAACAGTTACAACTAAAACAACTGCAAGATGCATAGACACATATACAGTTTTTTCTTTAATCTTTCAGGCAAAGGAGAATTGCATCAGGTGTGCCAGTGGAAATATTGCAGAGCAGAGATTGAGAGTAGGTCAGATGATGCTGTGGACAGAAGGAGCTGCAACCTAAGTGGAGAGGGGGCTGGTATTTAAAACACCACATTGTAAGAAGACAAACTTCTCACGCAGTGAGAAGTCTGGCTGCAGAAATGCCACACTTCTCACCGCGTGTGAGAATCCCAGCCACTCCCAGCTTCTTTATAGTTTCACGGGAGGCAAGGCTCTCAGATGGAAATATATTGAAAGCAGTTTTATTTACACTATGCCTTCACTTGCTACTGAGGAAGGCAGGCAGCTGCCTGTGAGTGAACCAGCAAATTGTGCTCTGGTGTTCACTTCCTCAGTGCAAGGTTGATACCTCCTAGCCGTGTGCTGCTTGGAATAAAAGCATCAACCATGGGCTAGATGGTGAGGCATATACCCCACGTGCATATACCTGGGAAAAGTCGACCTCTCAATTCAAGCCACTTGATTATTATTTGGGAGAATCAGGAAGCTCAGACTACTGAAGTTCAATGGATATTTTTCATTAATATCCTTTGACTAATTATCCTTCTTTTTTTTCCTTTCGCACTGGGGAGAAATTACATTTTCGCAAACCAGCACCTAAATACAACTTTGTCTTTACACATTTTCTTGTCTATTTCCAAGGCTTTCTTCGTTCATTCAAGCAATGTTGATTGGCTTTATTGTTTGCCAGGCAGGATGGTTAATTTTATGTGTCAACTTGACTGGGCTACAGGGTGCCCAGACATTTGGTCAAATATTATTCTGAGGGTAAGTGTGAAGGCGTTTCTAGATCACATAAACATTGAATGAAACCAAGTAACGCAGATTGTCTTCCCCAATGGGGATGTATGCACTGGGTAAGTGGAAATTTCCATCAGTAAGAGGAAATTCCTCCTGACTTTCAGACATGAACTGAAACATCACTTCTTGGGTCTCAAGGATTACGGATTTCAGATGGCACCCGTACCATTAGCTCTCTTGGTTCTCAGACGTTTGGACTTGGACTAGAACTATACTATCAGCTCAGCACTTCTAGCTTGCCAACTACAGATCTTGGGAATTCTTAGCTTCCGTAATTGTGCGTGCCAATTCTTTTAATAAATCTCTTTCTGTATAATGCATACATTCTACTGGTTCTGATTTTCTCAAGAACCCTGGCCAACACACCAGGCTTTTAGTTAAATGTTAGGAACAGAATAGTTGACAAGTTGGTCAAATCTCAAGCACTTCCAAGGTAGTGAGCGTTAACAAATAATTACATACACTTAAAGTATTTTAAATTTGTTCCAGTGTAAAGGAAATTAACATGTTTATTTTAATGTTTTCTCTTTCTTTTGAGGAGGAGATAGCGCCGTCTTTCTGACTGATAGGGATATTTCCATACATGTGAGTTACGAAATACTCTTGTACTATGTGCTTTTCCTGTTGGATATTTGATTCTGCTAATTTAGTCTGAATTTCCCCAGGTTTAAATTTGAAGTACTACTCTAATCCTTGCATTGACAGAGCAACTCTCTATCCTAATGAAAATTCAGATTGGATGCTATTTTAAAAATGGAAATATTTTTTAATTTACATCTTGAAAGAAATGACCCTAGAATAAGTAAAACCATTAAAAAAGATGAAAAAAAATCATCAAGTTTCTATGTAGCAAAAAAAATAAGTCTGTCATTCAAATCCCACTGCCATTAGCCAACTGTGTAAGCTTTGATAAGTCACTTTAAAAAAAAAAAAAATCTGGGATCCCTGGGTGGTGCAGTGGTTTAGCGCCTGCCTTTGGCCCAGGGCGCGATCCTGGAGACCCGGGATCGAATCCCACGTCGGGCTCCCGGTGCATGGAGCCTGCTTCTCCCTCTGCCTGTGTCTCTGCCTCTCTCTCTCTGTGACTATCATAAATAAATAAAAAATTTAAAAAAATCTTAATAATGAGATTTTATTTCTCTCTGAAGTTTTCTTTTTCTGACTCTCATTTTCCTTTCTCTCTCCAGCAACCAGCAGAGCGGGGCACACACGTGATGAGCCAGAAATGCTGGTTGGGCTAAACTGAACCTAAGTTTCCCTTAAGTCTCAACGCTCAAGTGATATAATGACTGACAAGACACTTCAAGTTTAGCGAACGCATTCCCCCTTCTCCAGAGGCCAAACTCCTTTAGATTTGCTTATGAAGGTTGTATATTCTTCCTGAATCTTTTTTTGTTTTGATTATCTTTATCCGCACAGGTTGAACAGTCAGCATATAATTAACTAGATGCTTTTCATATGTAAATATCACAGTGATTACAATACCAAACTCACTGGGTATCAAAAAGGATGAGGGATCCCTGGGTGGCGCAGCGTTTAGCGTCTGCCTTTGGCCCGGGGCGTGATCCTGGAGACCCGGGATCGAATCCCACGTCGGGCTCCCAGTGCATGGAGCCTGCTTCTCCCTCTGCCTATGTCTCTGCCTCTCTCTCTCTGTGTGTGACTATCATAAAAAAAAAAAAAAAAGGATGAATCTCTTCTACGTGAAAATTCAAAGATTATATAAAATGACTATGACTTTCAGATTTCTTTTATTCTTTCCTGTGGACAATTCTCTCTGTTTTCTTTTCCTTTTGAATAGATCTTCTACTTGGTAAGAAAACTCTTTCCAGGCGCCTGGCCCTTAACATATTCCCTTCTATGCTATCTGAGGGGCCATCTGCCAAGGTTGATGAAAATGCTAATGGAGCTTCCTCTGGGCCTGCCAAGTGATTCTGTGTTCCTCTGGGATCTCATATTCAAAACAAATATCCTGATGCAAAATAACAGCAGGAAAAGGTTCAAGAATAAAGAAGGGCAACAAATTTTATCAGTAGCTACTGATTCTATAACCCGAAACCGGCTTTTTAGCATAACTGGTACCGATTTCCCTAAGTAAAATGAATCATGGAGATAGCACTGACTCTCTGCCCAGAGCCAAACACTCTGCATATGCTACAGATATTAATTCACTTAATCTTCAAACCAAACTTATCTCTAAAAATACCATCATTATCTACATTTTACAGATTAGGAAATGAAGGCAGAGTGGGGTTTAGGTACTTGGCCAGGGTGATGCTGCTAACAAGGAGCCTAAGGTTCAAATCCTGTCTGAGTCGTGATAACCAACTTTTATAACCATTGCAAATATGTAAGAAGTCTTCACATCACTCATGTTGCAAGCCCATCGTTCATCAGAGGCTGCTTTATTCCTGACTGAGGAAGTTTCTGTCTAGCACATGTCTTGTGACAGAAGGAAAAGACTTCACAGCTCTGAGCTGGCTTTTAAAGCTTCTGCTTGGAAGTGACACACCTCTTTATTGTCCACATAGATTTCCCAAAGCAAGTCACATGACCACTCCTGAAGTCCAGGTGAGGCACACTTCACAAAGCAGCGCCTGATGCGGGGGAGAGACTCTGTAAATCACACAACAATTTTGAATTCCATACCAAGCTTTACACCAATGAGATAGAGAAGTATACTCCTCTTCCAGGAAGAGACCTGCATAGTTTGAGCAGGAATATCTACTGCTCTGTGACACTCATACCTATAAAATAGTATCCCATCAGTGTCTTTTTATATGTTTAGTGGCCGTTGGGGTCTTCTTTTCTGTGAATGTCCTAGGCATATAATTTGCTTATTTTTATATTGGTTTACTTTCTTGTCTTATTGAAGATCTAAATATTTTTTCCTATTTTATGCATAGTGAAAATAGCTAATTTTAAAAATGAATATAGTCAGCAGTGTATTTGAATTATATGGCTGTAGTAAGGAATACATAACAATAAATATAAGAATTTGATCATATGCAGCATATGGTAAATTCTCAAATGCGAGTTATTATTTTTTAATATTGTCTAGAGTGCAGGTCAGCAAATCATAAACAGTGGGCCACTTCTGGCTCTTAATTTCTATAAATAAAGTTCTGTTGGAACACAGCCATACACATTTGTTTAGGTATTTTCTATGGCTGTTTTGTGCTACAAAAGCAAATTGAATGATTGTGACAGAGACTGTATTTCTCACAAAGCCTAATGTCTCTTTACTATCTGCCCTTTCACAGAAGAAGTTTGCCAACTGCTAATCTAGACTGAAAAACTAAATGGAGATATAATGGGAAGCATGACCCAGCCACCTTTAAATCCTAAAGACTAGTTTTAATCTCTCACCTAGATGCCAGGATGCTATATAACGATTGATTTACTCCCTTGGCAACAGGGGATGGGAGTGGTTTTAAAGGCTTCCACCTGGTCTTTCTCACTATGAGAAATCTTTCCTCACCAAGTCAAGACTCCTGTAAAACTACTGCCAACTACTATGTCTAATCTACTACTAGGGTCCATGGTCCAAGGGACCCAATGTGAGTTGGACCTGGGCCAGGAGTTTATTTTTACTGCCTCACATATAACCTCTTCTGTCTCAGAGAGGGACATGATGATACTTTGTATTCCCAGGTATCAATGACTACTCTAACCCTATGCCCAACCTCAAAATGTATAGTGGTTCCCTTTTGAGAATACATAATATCTGAGTAAATGGTCATAGGTTTTTTTGGGATGAATTGGGGAAATCCTTACATTATACACTCACCATGGTGTTTCAGGGTACATCCTGCTTGAGACCCAGCCTCTTCTTCCGAAAGTGGGTCCATACTTGAGAACTGTTGCATGTCCAGAAACTGGGCAAGGCGTTGTAGCTTTTCATGACGGTGGTTGCTTTCAGCCTCCTAAACGTTTATTCTTTATTTCTTAATCATATAGCTTGGACATTATCTTTTCTGATAGCATATATCTGCAAAGGCCATCTCCTGTTAACTGTTTCATTAACACCTGAAGCTCAGGTAACTTTGGCTGCTCTTTATGATAGTCTGCATTGATGGAGGTTGAACACTTCCACTGTTTTCTGTTATTTGGGGATCCTATTATCCCCATTGCTACCAGGGAGTCCAGTTCTATAAAAGCCTCTCCTATTGTCATCCCTGGTCTACAGAAGAGAGCCACCACTTCTTAGAGATACTGGTAAGGTAAATATTCATTATTGTTCTTATAAACTGAGCTGAACACTGCCGATTGCTCTGATAAGGAAAGCAACAGGAAGATCCTCCCAACAAGCAGGGTCAGTCAGTAGGTGTTTTGGTCTCATATAGCAGCACCAGATCAGCAATCCCTCTTCAGCAGATCCTTAGGTTCCACCCTGCCCTTTGCCACTGCAGTTCTACCATTTTAACTATACTTAATAGGAGATATCACATTTTCTAAGCTTCCAAGTCATTTAAACACAACATTAAAAAAGTCTCCTGAGACCTCTACTAGGGGATTGAATTCCATCTCCTGTAAAATACTTCTGTATTGAAACATTCTCTTATTCAGCTCTATATTCTCAGATTCACTCCAGGCTCACACTGTTCACCTTAGCCATGTCCTGCAGCTCCTCTGGCATATATCCCTGTCTCTTCCTTAGCAGACCCAGCAGTTCCCTTGTCAGGGATTGATCTGATAGTTAGAGGAGGGTAGGGGTTGAACTGAGGATGAAGTTGGAAAAATACAATTAAAAAAAATATTTCCTCCCAACCTAGGAAACAAAGGTAGAAGAGAAAGAAATGCTTATTATCAAATAAGTATTGTAATAGAATGTGATGTGCATCACAGGAAATCCATTAAGAGATTGCCAAGATAGAAAGAAATCTCCCTCTTTTATAGAACCAAGGAGATGCAGCCCATTACACACATGTTCTCAAGATAAACAATAACTATTTCAAGTCAGAGGACTTCGACCATTTGTCACGCATTTTTCTCAAATTCACCTGGTAATTGGAGCGATCATCTGTGTTTGCTCTTTGGCTTTATCAAAAGGACAAATGAGTCTCTCCCATCATTATGACTAGAGGTAGTTTTGGAATTTGAAGCGAGGAACCTCTGAAGTTAGGCTCCTACCCTCCCACAGAAACTGGGAGATAAGAGGGCTATCTTTTTTGAAGATTACATTTCAAAGAGATGGTCCCCAGGTTCTTAAGAAAAACATTACTGGGTTATAAAGCTGACAAGAGGCTTATTTAGCTTTTAAAAAGATTTACATACATTTCAAAGTGATAGGGAAAGAATTTACAAGCTTTCTAAAGTCAATGCTCTAAGAAAAGGGATTCTTCCCTTATTTTAACAGGCAGAATTAAGCCCCTCATTTTTCATTTGTATTTTCCCTCTTAGGGTCATGTATTTACCTGCAAGGCAGAGTCCACACTGTCTTTAAGCACTGGCCAAATAGGCATGCCTAGAGAGTTCATGACTATCTGGGAACTCATGTTTTCCAAAGTGTATCACCATGGGTGCCCCAGCTCTTTTTTATTTTTTTTAAGATTTTATTTATTCATGAGACACACACACCCACACACACACACACACACACACAGAGAGAGAGAGAGAGAGAGAGAGAGAGAGAGAGAGAGAGAGAGGCAGAGACACAGAGGGAGAAGCAGGCTCCATGCAGGGAGCCCAACTTGGGACTCAATCCTGGGTCTCCAGGATCACGTCCTGAGCTGAAGGTGGTGCTAAACTGCTGAGCCACCCGGGCTGCCCGGGTGCCCCAGCTCTTAACTTGTGCTGTCACTCCTCAAGGTTTTGATCTTGGTATAGGAGACCTTTTAGAGCTGAGAATCAGACCTTCTAGAACTGAGAATCTAATTATTTTCTTCAGTGCCACTATCCTTATGATTAAGTCCTCGGCCTTAGTCTTTTCTTTTTTTTTTTTCTTTAAAGATTTTATTTATTTACTCATGAGAGACACAGACACACAGAGGGAGAGGCAGGCTCCCTGCAGGGAGCCTGACGTGGAACTTGATCCCAAGTCTCCAGGATCAAGTCTCCCTGGGCTGAAGGCGGCACTAAACTGCTGAGCCACCAGGGCTGCCTGTCTTTTCTTTTCTTAAATGCTGCCATCTAGGCACTCCAACTTTCACCTTCAGCCTTAATTGCTAAACCCAGGCTTCCATTGTCCTTTCCCCAAATGCCTGTTACACTCAGTTATAGCCATCAAAGACTATCTTCCCTTTAATTGCCATTCTTCACCCCTCAAACTTCCCATGTGCCTGATGCTTTTCTCCATCCTGTGCATCCTCTTCCACAGGTTTCCTATGGGTGAAAGTAATAACAGTTTTATATCCATTGTATACAAAGATCTATCTATACTCCACCTACTACCAGTGATGTGGTTGTTGCTGCCAGTCAGGCCAACAATTGGAGGCCAATTCTGTTCTGAAATTTCATTCTAGACTCTGTTGCTCAAACTAACATCAAGACGCATAGTTGAAACTCCTTGGAAGCAGACTCTGAGATGATTTGATGCAGAAATTTTATTGGTGAGTGGCTTCATGGATAGCACCTCTTGGAGAATGAAGGAATCAGGACTGGACAGAGACAGAAGTTGGACTACTGGGGATTGCCCATGGAGCTCTGGAGCTGGTTTGCTTCTGCATAATAGCCTAAATAAGGTTAGGGGGGATGGGCTTTATAATATAATATGGCTCATCATTTGGCCTTTGAATCAATTTCTTTTCTTTGAAATTTTTGAATAAGTAGATATTGGTGATCATTATCTTAAAATATTGCATTTCATCTAATATTTATATAGCTCTTATTGTGTACTAGGAACTGTGCCATTATTTAAAGATCACAAAAAACCTATAGGTTAGGCATTATTGTTATCATTATTATCCTGTTTTATGAACTTACTGAATAAGTGTTGAATAAGTATGAGCCAGGCACCATTCTAGGCACTTTGGATGTATCAGTAAAAATGGAGAAATAGTAAAATGTTAAGGCTTTCATTTCATGTTAAGGAAGTAAATAAAAAATAATAATTATAGTTATTATATTAATATATTATATGTATATTTATAGTGATGAAAGATATTATGGGCAAATAGATAAATAGAAAAAGTCTAACAGTAAATGGACAAATAGATAAATAGATAAAGTCTAACAGAGTAAAAGGGATTTGGAATGATGGAGAATGAGAGTGTTGCACTTGCTCATTTGTATTATAAATAAGACATCTAAGCAAAAACTTAATGGAGGTTGGAGGACAAAAAATATAAATATTCCCAAAGAAGTGATATCTAAGCTGGAACTTGTAGAGTGGGTGGAGAATACTGGACAGCAAGTAACAATTCATAGAAATCCATTCAAAGGACGATGGCTTCTAGATAGTGGAAGGTGTGTGAGCACCATGTAGGTGTGAGTGGAGAGAGACCAGAGAGAACAGAGACTGAGGAGATAAGAGTGGTGAGATCATGAAGGACTTTATAAGGTAACTTAAGGTATAAGAGATAACTGAAGGCAAATCGGGGAATCACTGATCCATTTTAAGTGAGGAAGAAAAGACATGCTCACTTTAAAGTTTCAGAAAGATATCTGTCTGTAGAAAATGGGTTTTGGAGAAGGATTAGGTTAAGAAAGTGTGCAAGAATGGAGGAATGAGAAACCAATCAGGAGAATATTTCATTATTTAAATAAAATTGATAGATGACCTAAAATATAGCAGTAGTAGTAATAGTAATGGCATTGAATATGAGAAAGCAGTTCATAATAATTATTGGACAAAAAAGGCTTGATTAACATCATCATATGTGGCAGGTCAGCTATGGGCCATCATTGGATTTGTCACCAAGAAGTTCATTGGTGATTTCTGAAAAATTTGAGGCCATTTTTGAATGTTTTGAGGAGTGAGAAGTGGGAATAGCTGTATAGACAACTTTCCCAAGATCTGTTGAAAAGGTACCAGGTGAAGGGACTCCTAGCTGGAGAGCACAGCAGGATTCAGGAGGCCTTTTTGTTTCTAATGTGGAAATGACTAGAAATTGTTCAAATGTAGATGAAAAGAAAATAGTTCCAGAGAAAGGTGAGGAATCAGGAAAAAGATGGAGGGAGGGTTTGGAATCCCCAACATTAGCAAAAGAAATGTGTCCCTTTCATGTTAATAGGGTATTAACAGGCACAGTTTAGTTTCCTGGTATGATAGTGAGAGACTGAGAGAAATCTCAAGTGATGACTCCTATCTAAAGAATGAGGTAAGGTTTTAATCTAAGAACAAAAGAAGAATGTTGGGATGAGACATATGATGTGATGGTTTTCATGGCGGTAAGTTATCATTTGCACATCTTTCATATGGGTTTTCAAGTCGTTATCTACTTGCAAAGTAGAAAAAATATATATATTTATTATAAACAAAACTGATAGTACAGCATTCCAGGATGCCATCATGAATTTTTATCCCAAATTCATGACACAAATTTTCAAAACTTTGGAAAAGTAGTACGACATAAACATCCATGTACTTTCAACTTAAATGCAACAATAATTGATATTTTGCTATATTTGCTTTATATCTTTCTTCCTCTTTCCATGTATACAAATTCATGTAGTATACATATATATGTATATATAGTTTTACATATAGATTTTTTGTAGTACCATTTAAAGGTGGCATCATGAAATTAGACAATAATATGGTTTATATTTTGATAAATATTTTTATGGTAAGAGTTTTTAGAGCAGACACAAATTTCACTGAATGTTTATTTCACAAAATAAAAACTCTATAATGACTAATTGCTCTGATTGTATGAGTCTGTTTATTCTGAAATTGCTACATTCTTTTAAAACATTGCTTAACTTTCTGAAAATTCCTATTTTCATGCAATCGGTCTTACATCTATAATTTGATTTGTTAAATCAAGAACAAAGTATTTGATAGTATACAATTTTTAGACAAGAATGTTTAAAACCATAATGTGTTTGATCTCTGTGTTCAAACTATCTGAAAAATATGAATACAAACACACAAGGGTAGGTAAGAACCCTATTTTGCTAACATTATTTTAAACTCTGAAAAGCAATAACTGTTTTTTAAATATCCCACCATACTTAGTATCCCACCATACTTAGTGCTGTGTACCTAAGAGTTGCTAACTACTTATGTATAAATCTACACATTCATTTACATGTACATATATATAAGGTGGTTTGAGAACAAAATGCTATAAAACAGTTGCTGTGTTCCCCCTTGGTGTTTATTGGCACCACATCAATAATGCCAAATCCTTTCATGAGACTTAGGCACGATTTTTAGGTCAATTCATCACAAGAGGGTCATCTTGTAATTACATTTATACCTTAGATAAATATAATAATTCTCTTCTAAGGAAATGCTTCACACTTTTTGAAATATTACCTCATTTATCTTTTCAACATCCCTGGAAGGCCAACGTTAATCTTATTATTCCTTTCTTATACGTGTAGAAATTGGCTTGCTATGTATAAGGAAGATTTGCTCAGAGACACAGATCGTCAACAGGCAAAGTAGATTATAATTCAAATTAGCAAGTTATTTTCAAGATGAAGGGATTTACCAAGTGTTGAAATCAAGTTTATCTTCACTGTTACTTCTACCCTTGCCAGGTGTTTAGCTATGTGTCCACAGCTTTCCTAAAAAGGATTCAGCCTCTGACCCTATCCACACTCTCTCCTTAGCTTAAAATTGCTCTCTATCTGTCCCCTGAAATAAAAATCAATGTTTGCGCAAAGGTTTGTCTCTCTGGGCAAACTAGCTGTGCAATAAATATCAGCAAACAAAACAAAACAAAACAAAACAGACAGCTATCTTTCTATGGGGCTGTTCAAGTATTCTTTGTCGGTGCTGGAAGAACTCCAGCAAGCATAGGACAGTATGTGACCAACATCTGGGACCTAGAGGGGAAAAGTTGCCAAGGTAATTATAAATACACTGGAGATTTAGGCCAGCAGGTCTTCCAGTGAACCTGTTCCCTTGTTACCAACCCATCTTCTCAAATCCTGGGTCCTGCTCCATAGAGTAGCTGCCCTAAAATGTAATAGCTATCACTCATCACTGCTTGGTCTTTTGTGTTTTGTCTTTGAATTTTCAACATGGCATTCTTATATTTACTATAAGGATACATACATATTGGTAAATGCTGAAGTTCTGAGGTCAGAGGTCATTTCTTGAGGAATGAGAAGTAAAAACAACCAGATAGACTACTTTCTCAAGAAAGTCTTTTCTTTCTCTTGAAAAACAGAAGAATAAATGGCTGAAGGGACCAGTAGGGTTCAGGATGCCTTTTTGATTTTAATATGGAAGTGACTAGAGATGATTAAAATATAGATGAAAAAAAAGCCGTTCTTTCTGACAACTGAGAAAGGGTGAAGATGTACCCTTGATGTCTAATTCACATCATTCACATGCAAACGTAAATTTTTAAGAATCCAAATAATTAAAGCAAATTATTGATTGACTCATTGATGTGTTTATTGGCAATACTCATAGTTTCTAAATGCTTTACACAATTGGTTCTGACCCAGAATTTTGTAACAAAATAACACGGGGGATTGTTCCAATTGTAGACAAGCCTGCAAAGGTATATATATTTGGAAAATGTTTCTCATTTTGTGTTGATGTGTGTTCCCCTTAATTAAGGACTACTTCTAAGACCATATTCTACACAGATTTGAAGGCTTTGACACTCACAAGTCAAAATAGAACATGACAATTTTGATATAAAAAGGGGGAAAAAAAGAACATAAAAATAAAAGCCTAAGATGAAGGAAATGGAAAATTCAGAAAAAAATCAGTTGGCCATTTGATATATTTGCAAACATTAGATTGTAGCTGTTTTTCTCTGTAAAAGCAAACTCCGTGTCTATGATTTATTTTCTGTTGTCATATTGGACTTGAATGTTGCTGTCGGCTGCCCCTCTCTTGAGAGCTTTGATTTTCAAAGAAGAAAGCATGTGGGAGTATAAACAGATCTTATTTATAAGAAACTTATGCTGATGCAACTCATTTGCTTTGTCAAGAAGCTAATTAGAATCTTCCTCACTAATAACAAATATACATATTTCCTGGCTTATTCTTCTTGGCCTGGGTTGAAAAGGTTAACAGACTACTTATAATTCTCCTACTCAGATCCCAGGAGGTGACTACCTCTTACCCTGTGTGGGTTGTACGTATGGGCATATACATATATTTGTGTATACCCTGTATTTGCATATCTAAAAAATGTTCAATGTTAATTTTGCAAGGAATAAATATGAATGATAATGTCATGAGTGAAAATGATTGTGCGTTTTGAAAAAGGAAATTTAAGAAAATAAGACTTTTCTCTAAGTCACTAGAGAAAAAAATATTTCTTAAGGGAAAAATATGCTAAAAAATTCAAACTTCTAACATAACAGAACAAGTAACATTGTCCTTTTGAACTTTTAAGTTTTAAGAGAGAAAAATAATATTTCTAAAATGATCTATGTGAATATATTTTTACTTTTACTAGGAATAGATTCTAAACTATGAATCTTCAAATCTAGGAAGAAGATATGATTAAAGTTTATTGTTTCAGTTAACTATACCAGACAATATGAGTTTAATTACAATATCCCATCTTTCTAGTGTTGATTATCTTTGACTATCTCAAAATATTCTCTAAAATAGTTATTTTTTGTGTTTATTTTGTGAGTTTGTAGAGATGGTTTTACAGAATCAAACAAAAAAAACTGTTGAAATTCTAAAAATGTTGTGGCTCATAACTCTTATTGCTTATTACATTTGATCACATTTTATCCTCCCAACTGGATTATAAATTCCTAGACAGAAGAGATTATACATTGTACCTGGCTTCTCTTCTTCATACTCTTCTGAAAATATATGCTACAGAGTTCACTGCTTCTCTCTTAGTAACCACATCCAGTTGTCTTTTACTGATCTTTGATCATTTTTTTTTTCTTCTCACAGACATTGGACACTGATTACTGCTTCCTCTTTTTTAGATTCTCTTTTGACTTCTTTAATGCTATATTATCTTTTAATCTCTTTGAAATCTTCTCTTATTAATTGGCTACTTTTTCTGTTTCTAGTCCCTAAATTTGAGTGTTCTACAGGGTCTGGTTCTCAAACTCCTCACACATCTCCTTTGCTTTATTATTTATTTATTTATTTATTTATTTATTTATTTATTTATTTATTTATTTATTTTTGTGAAAACAAGATAGAGCATGCCCCTGGCTCAAGGAACTCATGGTACAATAGAGAAATAGTTCACATTCAAATTCAAATTCAAACATCCTAGTATCAGCTCCAGATTCTCCCAAAATAGATAGTTTTTTAGCTAATGGCATTTAATTACTCTGTCATGAAATGGTTATGTTTATGCTGTTGGCTTTTTATTTACCCAGATGGATGCTTCATCTTGTTTATCTTTCCAAGCACTGAGTCTCAGGAGTTTATTTGTTCTGCCTAGGTGATCATAGCAAGCAAGGTGTTAGGAAGATGGAGGGTATTTGAATTAGGCCTGGACACCACGGTGAGATGTGTGGTGATGTTCTTGACAAAGACATAGGCACTCAACAAGGAAGGGACAAGGTTTGGGAATCAAGATCAACTATCCACCACTTGGTCATGGAGTGGATTCAACCTGTTCACTTATCCTCTTTGTTCTTATTTTCTTTAACCAGAAGTAATTCTTAATCCAAATGGTTGAGAGTTAAAGGAAATAATATACACATTTTTCTAGTTTGAGAGGTCATATTTTTGTTCAATTCTGGAAAATTATTAACTATGACTGAGTCTATATTATTCTCTCAACTCTTTTTTTTTGAAATTCCTCTTAAATATTGAGACTTTTTGGTTAATTTTGTATTTCTCTAATATTTGAAATTTTTCATATTTTAAAAATTATATCTATCTGTAGCATTCTGGCAATTTCTTTTGATCTTTTTAAACCCTAGTTTTCTCTTTAACTGTGTTTGTCCTGTATATAATACATTTGTTGTCTGTTTTGATGACTATGTTTTTTGCTTTTAGGATTTCTACTTGGTCCTTCTTCACATTCCCTCTTATTTCATTACTTCCCACTTTCGTTTTATGGTTGGATTATTCCTTTTATACCTTAAGATATCTTAAACATAATTTAAAATCCTCTTCAACATAGTGTAGCTGTGACAGTCATGTTAGCTCTCAATGTCAGCAGCTGCTTTTTTTCTCATTTAAAAATTACAACAGAATTCAAATTGAGACTATTCTTATTATAGTGATACTATTTATATAAGCAGATTTATGGCTTTAGTGGTAACAAAGTGATTCTTTGTGATCTCCTATATTTTGAGGTGAGTAAATAATAACAATAAAATACTCATGGCTCCTTGTTTAGCTATACTGATTACAGAGTGCACCTTACCATCACAAAGTAAATAATTGTTGAGTCCTTTCTTGGAGTAAGGATTCCCTAGGTTTTTAGAAGTATTTACTACTTGGGGATTTAAGCACCTTTGAGATTAGTTAGTACCCATTATTTTCATTTTACAACCAAGTTAAGTGACTCCCACCACAAACTAATAGGAAGGTAAATCTTGTCTTTTTATGTGATCTTGTCCTAAAATAGTCTTGTTAACAAGTAACATATCACCAACTCCTGAGGGGCTTTTTTGGGGGGCGGGGGGTGGTGGTTATAAGTTTATACCTTCTTCCAGAAACTAGAAAAGTGTTGACATCAATTCAATTACCTGGCAGAAATCATTACTCACCTTTGAAGAGTAGTGCTATACTAAAGAGTGCTCAAACATAATTTATTATTCTCACATATTATCTTGTAACAGAAAAAGAAAGGAAACCTACCATTCTCTTCATTTTCATAGATAGTAATTCATGAATGTATTTTTAAAAGAATACATTTTCCTTTGTACAACACAACCAATAATTATCTGCAATTAATATTTATTGTATGTCCATGGGTAAATGGTTTATAAAACATAAAATATAGAAAATAGTAAAATGACATTGAACATGACTTCTTCCTTTGGATATTTAGAAGAGATTTGGTGATAATGTAGGGCTTCACTCTCATCATCAAAGACAATAATTTTTATTGAATCTTTATTGCAGAAGCAAGTTAGTAGATTTTTGACTGTTAGACTGACAGGTAACTAACTTGTCTTTTTAGTTGATTGTTGTTTTGTTGTTCTTGTTGCTTTACAGTTTTTCTTCATCTTTGCAGAAATCTTACAAATGGGGTAAAGAAGTTTCCAGGGAAGAATGCGCCTTCCAAGGGGTCAGTGTTTTCATGGGAATGGAAGTGGCCCATACTATGACAGTGATGCTGATCAGTGAGAATGCAAGCCACTCTGAAAGGTCTGTGCTCTTACTCCAGGGATGTGTTGGTGAAATGTCCCAGAAGGAGGATCCATTGAGTTAAATGACACACTCATATAAATCCTATATGGAAGCATCTTCTGGCTGGTAAGTGTTTAAGCACCACTAGAAGACTAAAAAAAAACAGACTCTGATTTATAGGTGGATGACTTCTCTGGTGTAAATACTCTCACAATGGCCCATTTCAAGTCCCAACAGTTTAAGAACCAGTTAAACAATTAGCTCTTAGGAGCCAGTGCAAGCCAACTCTAGCACTCTAATGAAATTCTTCCCTATGTAAGTGTAATATAACAGGAAAAAATAAAGCAATTTGATGTACTATGATCCCCTCAATTAACTGGGACCTCGTTGAAAACAAGGACTAAGATTTGCACCCAGAAAACTGTATCTCTACAAAAGAACAAAGATGAAAAAAAGCAAGCAAACAAACAAAAAAAAAAAAAACCCAACCATGAGATGAATCTCCTTTGATTGAAAGTGACTTATGTGCTCTGTTTTATTGCTTTTACTGGGATTTATAGAAAGAGCATGAGTGTTTGTTGTGTATTACAGGCTTTTTTTTTAATATCCCAAGAAAAATTCTTCCTGCTTCAAAAGGGCTAAATCAACAGAAGTCAAGAATAAATATCATTGCTTTCTGCCTCCTTTAATCTTTAAACTTTAATCACTTATAGACAAAAAGATGTTTCTGCCAATAATTAATTGATCTAAGATGTGAACATATTAAACAAACAACAGAATTATATGACATTATTTGAATTATGACAGTTAAACCCATTTCTTTAATTTCAGAGGGTACAGAAAACCAACTTCCTCAACTGTTTAATTTCTTCCAGATGTAGTAACAGAGTAGTTGCAATGGTTCTACCATTTTTATTTAACAATATTTTTATTGTTAGGAAAAATATTTCAGTAGCATTTGTTAAAATGTCACTCATAATTGCATAATGGCAATTATGTATTTCTTATCTTTCCACTGCATGTGTTTATATTGCTGTACATGTCATTAACATTAGATCATTAAACTTTTTTTCATATTGTTAGTCTTTGTATTATCAATGGTTCATAGCTTTATAGTACCTGGAGTTGATATATATCATAATTTGATTACTAATGATTGTTTTAATATAGATATACCATAATGAATATTGTCTCAGATGTTGTATATTTTAAATAATTTCTTTGAGTTTCCAAAATAGAATTAGCTAGACTATAGTTTGTCATCATACGATGAAGTTATTCAGTGGCATCTGTTTATCAGATGCTTTGGTTAATAAAACAGATAATTTTACCAAGTGAAAGGTAAATTTTCAGAATAATTTTTATGTAGTAATAAAATACATATTTTTTCAAAAAGCATTATCTTAAGCTTCCCCCAAATCATGATTCATTTGTCTTTCATAAAAACTTACCTAACAGATCAAATATTAAAATAAAATTTAGTGAGGCTTTTTTGTGTGTTTTTTTTTTTTTTTTTAGATTTTATTTATTCATCAGAGACACAGAAAGAGAGAGAGGCAGAGACACAGGCAGAGGGAGAAGCAGGCTCCCTGCAAGGAGCCTGATGCTGGACTGGATCCCAGGATTCCAGGATCACACCCAGAGCAGAAGGCAAATACGCTTAACCGCTGAGCCACCCAGGGGTCCCTAAAATAAAATTTTGAAGTAAAATAATACCCAGATAAGATATTTTAGAAATGTGACTATTTATTAGCATTTTGCCTTTATTTATTTATTTTTAAAGATTTTATTTATTTATTCATGACAGACACAGAGAAAGGCAGAGACATAGAGGGAGAAGCAGGCTTCCTGTGGGGAGTCTGATGCAGGACTCGAATACCAGGACCTGGGATCACGACCTGAGCTGAAGGCAGATGCTCAACCACTGAGCCACCCAGGGGCCCCAACACTTTGCTTTAATTGTCACAATAATCTTATGAGGTAAGTACTAGTACTACCCCCAATTTATAGATGAGAAATCAGAGGCACCAAGCAGTTAATTAATATACCCAATATTAAAGCTAGCAGATGGCACTTTTTGTTGTATTTTCATAAGGCATATCTGTGTTAATCAGTCTCCTGAGGCATCTTGAAAGATAACAGGTGTAAAGTAATTTTAGGTGCTTTAATAATAATGAAGCAATATAAAATATCATCAAAGGTAATACAAATACATAGAAATCTGACAAGAGAAAAATTCCTTCCTATAACTTTGGAAGGGGGAAAAATAACAAACCAAATTTAAAAATAAATCAAAAGTATGGGAAAAAAATAAATATTAAACAACCAAGTAAAGTCATCCTTTACAATATCTTGAAATATATTATTCCAAAATTACTTCATTTTATGGTTTTAAAAATGTATATTTATTAAAATCTAACTTCCTTCTATATTATTCTACTGAGTCCCCTGGGTACCAAAGATGGAAGAGTAATATACAGAACATTAGAATGCAATTGACTACTTTGATACCTTGTGTGGTGTTTACAGTTGAGCTATTTGTTTGTATATCTTAAACCCTTGTTTCTCCTACTCCATAGGCTCCTCTTACTGGGTAAAGAAAATGGTTTATTTAGCTCAATATCTATTAAAAGTCTTGGCTGACACATAGAAGCTACTCAGTAAATACTTTGCTAATGAATGTTCATATTAATAAAAACTTCCTGAAAAAATTATAATGTTAGAAAAATAGAAGAGATATACAAAGACATTTTCCAAAATGTGAACATGTTTTCCCAGATCACTAATTTTGATGCTATACAATTTCCCAAGAGATGGTTGTCATTTAGACACAAATTCCTTTAGAATAATTTATTCATCTCTTTCTATCATTTATCTAATATTTAAGTTTTTATTTAAATTCTAGTAGGTCACATATATCCTTTAGAATCCTTTAGAGTTCCTTTAGAATGAATGTAACCTTTTCTCGGATAGTCTATTTGGAAAACTATGTTATTCACTCCAAACAATTTTACACTTAGTTGAGCTAATTTTAATGTATACAGTTTGATTATATCTTAGTGCATAACTTGTTAATGTGTATATCAATGAGAGTGCTATTCTGTGCTTATGCATGGTGGTTATTATAAGTAAATTACCTCAAATTCTATTTGAAATTTGGCTACTTTGTTTTAAAGATTTATTTCTTTATTTGAGAGAGAGAGAAAGAGAGAGAGAGAGAAGAGCTTGAGCACAGGCAAGTGTGGGAAGGGGCAGAGGGAGAGACTCTCAAGCAGATTCCCTACTTAGTGCAGAGCCCTATGCAGGGTGTAATCTCATGACCATGACATCACTACCTGAGCTGAAACCAAGAAAGATATTCTTCACTGATTGAGCCACCCAGGTGCCCCAAATTTGGGGTAATTTCTAACAAATAGATAACTGTGATAAAAATGCCATGACAGTCTTTTTTATTACAATCCATTTTTGTCATCAGTTTAATGGTAATTAGTATTATTATGCTTTTTAAAAGACTAACATTCCAAGGTTCTCCTTTTTAATAAATTTTTTATTTAAATTTAATTTGTTAAACATATAGTGTATTATTAGTTTGAGAGGTAGAATTTAGTGATTCATCATTTGCACATAACACCCAGTGCTCATTACATCAAGTACCCTGCTTAATGCCTATCACCAATTACCCCATTTCCCTCCCCCCCCCACTCCTTTCCAGCAACTCTGGAGTTTTTTTTCCTAGAGCTCAGAGTCTCTTGTGGTTTACTTCCCTCTCTATTTTCATCTTATTTTATTTTTCCTTCTCTTCCTTATGCTCATCTGATTTGCTTCTTAAATTCTATATATGAGTGAAATCAAATGGTATTTGTCTTTCTCTGACTGACTTATTTCGCTTAGCATGGTACTCTTTAGTTCCAACCAAGTCAGTCCAAATGGCAAGGTTTCATCCTTTTTGATGGCTGAGTGATATTCCATTATATATATATATATACACACACACACACACACATATATATGTACTATATATACATACATATATATTAACTATATACATAGGCATATATATGTGTGTGTGTATCTATATCTACCCTCTTTAACAATTCATCTGTCAATAGACATCTGGACTCTTTTAGTATTTTGACTATTGTGGACATATGTATCTTGTAGTGCAATTTCTGAGTCATAGAATTTTTCCCCAGCTTTATTGCAATGTAATTGACAAATAAGCATTTATATATTTAACGTATACAAACTGATATTTTGATACATCTATACATTGTGGAATATATTACCACAATCAACTAATTAACATACTACATCACCACTTTATGTAGTTACCTTTCTGTGTGTGTGAGGGGTGAAAACACTAAAGATGTACTCTCTTTTTTTTCTTTTGCATTGTGGTTTTAATCATATGTAGGGAAGTAGGTAGAGTACAGACCTAACTTCCTGTGTCCCAACAAAACAATGTGACTCTTAAGCTTTGTCATAGGACAAACTTTATGTCTGATAGCACGTTCAGTTGCCAAAATCATTTTCTGCATAATCTCTGATTGTGTCTTGTATTATCTCTGTGGGCTTAATTCTGAATTTTTCTTTGTATAGTATGGGAATAAAGATGAATGGTTTAAACAAGAAAAGCTGCAACCTGTGTTATTCTTTCAAGTTCAAGGTTTCAAAAATCCTTGAGAAAAGTAAAACTTCCCAAGTGGTTTTAGCTGAGAAACTTTTATTCTCGTTCAAACCTGCTGTCACACATTACTTCTCATTCTTTCTTTCTTTACCAGTCTAATACAAAGCCATTTCTCTTAAATGAAATACTGTGATTTTCAATGAAAGAAATATTTTAAACTTTCTTTCCCTTGTGCTCCCAAATGGAAACTGAACCCACCATCAGAGTTAATCTCTTTCTCCCATTAATAATCTATGTATCTTTTTTCTTCCTTCTACAGAATCAACTGTCTGCTTGGTTGAGCTTAAAGGGAGAATTTCAAATAGCTAGTTTCAAAAAAAAATAATGTATTTTGTACCAAATAAGCTGAATTGGGGCAAGATGTTCAGTTGCAATGCAGTTCAATAAGTCTCTTGTCAAAAAGTTATATTTCATTGTAATAACCTCAGGTAATGCAAAGACTCATTTATTATTTGTCTTTAGTTCAGAGTGAATTCCTTTAAAACAAAAAGCTCTACTTTTCCTCACACAATGCTAGTAACCTGTTTACTATACCTAAGGCAAATTATATGGTTCATTTTTATTATTAATCATTTTATCAAGAACTATGCCTTAATTTCCTCATCTATAAAAGACGTGGGTTGCTCGCATTGAATGATCTTTAGTTTTCTTACAGATACAATAGAAAATTATTCCTGCTATGTACTGTGTGGGTGGCTAAAAACCACTATTGGGATAATACAGAATTTTTCTTGGGAAATTAAAAAAACAAGACCTAAGACGTTAAAAATCTGAGTGCTTGGAAATAAAAATCATTGGGAAAAAAACGTTGAGAAAATAGAGTGTGTACGTGGGAGGAGAAGAAGACAAAGGAGAGACGCCAGATTGCCTTTATTAGATGGTGTTTCTCGTCCTTCCTACCCTGTTTGAGAGCTACCCATTGCTAGATCCCTGCTAAGCTAACAAAAACACAGCCATCTTCATTGGTGACTGTGCTGTGTTAAGCTGTGAATAGTTGAAATGTTGATGACCCTCTATATCAGAGGACAATCAACCTCTTTTTCAGCTTTGTCATCCACAACTTCATAGACTCAGTACTCTGGCAGGATCAGGCAATGTCCTCTTCTAATTATATACCCCACACATCTCAGCTTATCTCATGCTGTTCCCTTTGTCTGAAATTCACACTCGCCCTGTCCCTACCTTTCAGATTTCTGGCCATCACTCAGGGCCTGGCTTTCATGAAGCCCAGCTTGATATGATTTCTCTCTCAAGACCACTGCATACAGCTTTATTTCACAGTTATTTGTGCCCTGCTTTTATACCCCTTTTTAAAATTCAAGTTTTTATTTCACAAGGGCTATAACAGTGAATCTTGCTCGTTTTTGTTTTCTCACTCCTTTCTTGCCTTGGCTCTTAATACAAAGCACCTAACAGGTAGATTTAAGATCTGTACAGAGAGTGCGTGTCCCTCAAATTAATTTCCTCTTTAATGAGTTTCGTCTGCATTTTACTGGTATGAGAGAGAGCACCACAGGGCAGAGAGCATCCAATGGGCAGTGATGGAGAGAATAGTTTATATTTTAACATTTTCTATAACTGTCTCTATTTTCTCTAAGTAGAATGTACATTTTCCAGTAAACAGTATATCTTACAGATCTTTTTATGTAGACAATGAGTTTTACTTCTTTCTTTCTAAATTTTATAGTATGGCTCACAGCATATTATTTAAAGATTCTATTTATAGATGTGGCTTTGAAAATTCTTGATTTTACACACCTTGTAAAGTGAATGGTTTTGTAGGCAAGATTTTCAAAAGTGGCTGTAGTGAATCAAAAGTAATGCCTGATTTTTATGACAGATTTTGTCAAATTGTCCATCCAGAACTCTTAAAAATGGGAGTTGAAAATTCCCATTTCCCCACACTACTACCAACACCAATTATGTTCAGCCTTTATAGTTTTTGCTATGTGATGGACAAAATGTTGTATCTCGTGACCTCAGTGTACAGTTGGCTGATTACTCATGATAATTATTACTTTTTTTCTGATTTGTTCCTGTTCTGAATCTTCTATTATAATGTTTATTTTTTTGCTGATTTTTAAGATTATTCATCCATATGTATCATTTTTTGCTGTATGTTTTGCACACTTTTCTCCACATTTTTCTTTTTTAACCTTGTAATGTCTTTTGTAGCATGAGAGCTTCATAATATTATGTATTCAAATTTGTCAATATTTTACTTATGGCTTTTGCCATTAATCTTTTATAAGATAGGGGAATAGACCAGTATTGTTCTATGTTTTCATATAGTTATTTTATTTTATATATTTTTAAAGATTTTGTTTATTTATTCATGAGAGACACAGAGAAAGAGACACAGGCAGAGGGAAAAGCAGGCTTCCCATGGGAAAACCCAATGTGGGACTTAATCCCAGTACCCCAGGATCATGCCCTGAGATGAAGGTAGATACTCAACCACTGAGCCATCCTGACATCCTAGTTATTATATTTTATATATTTTTTAGATTTACTTATTTGAGAGAGAGAAAGAGACAGGGTGCCAGCAGGGACAGGCCTGAGGGAGAGGAAGAGAGAAAATCTTCAAGCAGACTCCCTGCTGAGCTCAAAGCCCAATGGGGATGAAGGGTAAGGGTGGGGGAGGGGGTCTTGTTCCCAAGACCCTGAGATCATAAACCTGAGTTGAAATCAAGAATTGGCTGCTTAGCCAACTGAGCCACCCAGGTGCCCCTCATGTAGTTATTTCAGAGCATAAAATATTTGGCTTATTATTCTGACTAGAATTCACTTTTGTGAATAGTGTGAATTAATGATCTAAACTGAATATGTGTATGTGTATGTGTATGTGTGTATCCTAATCCCAATATTGAAGTTCATTTATTTGAAATAATACCTTTATCTGCAATAAAATGCAATAAAATAAATCCTTGGATCTTCTTTTATAGTTTCAACTCTGTTACATCAATATGTTTGTCTATTCTTATACCAGTATCACACTTTAACTTTTTTTCAATAACTTTTGTACCTGTTTTAACAATATTAGGACAAATTATTCCTCATAGTTCTTACAAAATGAAATTGATAGTTCCCATTTATTTTTTTTCAAGTGAAAATTGGGATCATCTTGTCAAGGTCTGTTCTAAAAATTCTATGGAGGTTTTCATTGAATGAGTAAATTCAGGAGATTGAAATACCTAATTGGAAAGGTTGAGTCTTTAAATCCACAGACATAATATGTCTTTTCTTGGATTCAGACTTTAAAATTTTCCAAATGAAGTTTTATAATTTTCCTCACCAAAGTTTTAGACATCCTGAGTTTTTTTCCTATGTATAATATATTTACTATTGTAAATTGAGGTTCCCTTTTATTGTTTTTCAATTAAATACTGATGTTTTATAGGATAATTATTGAATTTTGCCTATTGATTTTGTATCTAATCACATTATTGGATGCTCTTATTTGTTATGATACCTTAGTCAATTCTCTTGGACTTTTAGGTGGACAATTAAATTATTTACTAGTAAATCCAAACTATTCCAGTTTGGATTATTTTTTCCAATAATTTAAATTTTATTTCTTTTTATATTCTTATTGCATTTGCTGGAACTCTAGGGAAATGAAAGATAATGATGATAGTAATGTGCATCCTTAACTTTTTCCTTAACTTTAATGAAATTTTTCTAGTTTTTTTTTTCCAGTAGTTATATTGTTTGTTACTGGGTTTCGCTATATAACCATTATCAAATTAAGGGAAAACTGGAGTTTTTGTTTTTGAGTAGGAAATATTTGTTCAGTTTTACCGAGTGTTGTCTTGTCAGTTAGGGGGGAAAATATATGCTTTTTTTCCTAAAATTGGCTCATAGAGTAAATGACAATAACACATTTTTTGAATCTTTAAAATATCTTTGCATTTTTGTTTAGCCTATTCAATTTTGATGTATTTTTCTTTTTAATATGCTGCTAGAGTTTATGTGTTACTATTATATTTAGGATTTTTTGCATCTGTAATCATAAATGAAATTTATCTAGGGTATTTTGTGTATGCCTTTATTGCCTTGTCCTGTGCCAGCATTTGGTAAATCTTACAGGATGAAATAGAAGGGTTTTATCATTCAGTAGGTTCTGATTTGCTTGTTTCTTAGCTAAAATTATTTGTTTCTGTATAGTAAAGTCTCTTATAAGTAAATTAGTTTCTATGACCATATCGTCATATACTGCTATTATGTTCTTTGCCAATGTTGACTCATAGGAATGTGCTTCTGTTCTAAAGTTAGTGTATAATTAACTTGCTTTTTAATAATTCAAGACAGATCAAATCCTAAATTACTTGTTTATAAATAAAAAGTAGAAAAATTAACATTTGGACAGAATTCACTTATTTAGTTATTATACATATTGTATTTAATTGTGATATTTATAAAAGTATTCTATGACATTGCAAAATATGTTTGAGTTGATATGCCATTCATTATTATGCCTTAAGCTTACAAGTCTTTCAGTTTCTCTTTTTATTTGTTGTTTTTCTCTTTAAAGTCAAACAGGGCTGATGATAAGTTTGAAGACTTAGCAGTGCTTCTTTAACTACACTCTAAATTGAGACTATCTCCCTGCTGTCTTAATTAAGTTGCCCATGGTAACCAATCGTCTGATTGTTTTCCAGTGTTAGGGGCAGGTTTCCTTAGGATGATTTATCCAGGCATTAAGGCTACTACCACAACGTGATGGTGATCCTGGTTGATTTTTGCTTCATTTTTATTTTCCTTCTGCTTTCTCTTCCCCATTCTTTATTAGAACGTCAAGTAGAAAATGCTAAATGGACATCCCACCAAAGGTGAATATTTCTAATTTATTTTAAATATCTAATATGTAGAACCCAAAATAGTATTGCAGTACTGACTTGTGTATTAACTTTAAACATATCTTATACATCCATTTACTTTAAATAAACAAAAACAGATAATTCCTTGGAAGTTTATAATATGCTCAACACAGAATACAAAAATGTACATGTATATCTCCTTACATGTATAAAAATTATACAATGGTACTTCTCCATAAGCTAAAGGTTTTACCTTATCATTTTCAAAGCTGTCCATTAATCCTCTTTTTGATTTTTGACTGTGGATTTTGGGGAAGAAAAAAAAAATGTACTTTTGGAGTTTGTGCAAAAATAAGATAAGGAATAGTCTTATATTAGTAGCTTAAATGAATGTAAATATCACTCCTTAATAGAAAGATTTAATATTGATTTAAGTGAAAAGTGAGATATAAGCAATAATTGAAAACCTGTGACTACAAATATCTCACTTCTGATATATAGACTATATGTCAGAAGTGAGAAAAAGGTTGCTAAGGATTTTAAGGCAATGCTTGAAAAATACTAAACATTTTTGGAATACATTGATGGAATGAAATTAATTATAAACCTTTGCCTTATATACCACTTAAATGAGATTATAAGGTTGTTAGAGGTAGATGTACATTCTTTTTGACTTTTGAAAATACTTTTTTTCATGATTATGGAAAGAACATTTTACATGACCAATTTATTTACTGATGTATTCCTAAAGTATATGATCCAGTTTACCTATCTAAAACCATAATACACAGATCCACAAAGAAACTTATATATCAGTTAATAAAATTCCCTAATGTTTCAGAGAAACTTGACTCAGTATCAGAAGCCACATAGCTGGAGAATTGATCGGGATTCTAAGAGATTTGAAGACTTTATGTTAGTCTTTTTTTTTAATGCTTTACATTAAAGCATTATAACCCATCATACCACAAAATCAGTCAATACATTAAGTAACTTTGAGCACATTCCTGCCAAAAATTTATTAATGTTACCATTACTGTTTTTATTTGTAAAGAAATAATCATCCTTTTTTCTTGCTGGGTTCTATTGGCTATTTTGCCTTCTTTCTATGATTACATATAAGGTATAATCTTTCCTGAAAAAATCATGTATATACATGCAGATAACATTTCTACATTCAAATGGACAAATGGAATTTACAGAAATGCATTAAATAATTTTTTAAAAATATTATTCAAATTTTGAGACACTTATAAAGGTGATTTACCTCAAATCCTTACCTCCCTTACCTCAAATATGCTACATTTATCCAACCTTCACCCAAGTCCCTGTCTTGGACTCTGCTTTTAGTGGGACCCAAACGAAGAGATAGGAACACAAAAAAGAAATACAGATTTATTCAGGTTTTGGTTATGTATTTTTGTGTATACATAACAATGTTTTATAAAAAGCATGTACATAATATATATGCTTTGTGTGACTATCTGTACATAAGAACATGTTATCAAAGATATTCTGGCTGTGACATCTCTCACTCCTCCATTGATCTCTGGGCTGGTCAGGTGTAGCTGTCTAGTTTGTCTGTGATTCCTGTGATTATCCTAAAGTTGCTCAATCAATCAACACAGTTCCCTTTTCTTCCCATCTTAATAAATTACTCATTTATTTATAGTTCTATCATGTGAATGTACCTTCATATTCTAAAACCACATCTATAATCCAATGATACTATTATCTAGCTTGGGAATCAGGAAATTCTTTTGTCAAGTATGAAAGGAACATTTTTTTAAAATCTTCAATACATCTATGAAGAACTATTCATACAAGCTACAAGGCATTCTTACACTTTTGGAAAGAACACATTTTTAAGTATGAAAAGATGTGCTTTTCTTCCCAGCACTCCTGAAATTTCTCCCAATGTCCTCATGGTTGGAATTCTTCAGCTATAAGTCATTTACTGCAAAGCAGAATAACCGTGACTACAAACTGAATTATCAAGTTACAAGTTGCAGATCCAAGGGTAAGAGAGGGGACTGAGGTTTACATGGCTCCAAGGGAGCAGATAGGACACCACCACTGGTGGGCAAAAAGAGGAGCTGAAGTTCAGAAACCATGAGACTCTGGCAGGAGCAGCAGCATCCTTCCCCACACTGAGAGTGTGAGGAGTTGAGTAATTGGGTTATTTGCCTTGTTTGCTCCCCGATGAAGATCACTAACACATAGTGACCCCATAAAAGGATCATTTACTCAGTGTGAAGTGATGTTTGTCTGTGTCCTGAAATCCTGCACAGGTATCCGTGAAGCCCAGCCTGTGCCTCAGTTCAGGACATGTGTAACCTTGCACTCTGGACAGTGTGAGGCATGTGGGGGATGTGGAGAGAGAGCTCTACCCTGACAAAGGCGGGATTCAGTGGATGTGGTTCATGACTTCCAGGTTGTGATCTGTGAATGATGCTCCTTTTGGGAAAGATTTCTTAATTATAGTAGGGCTTTCTTATTTTATTATTGGCAATTACATTTTTTTTCTACAATGAGTATGTATTGAATTCAGACCTAGGAAAACAATACCTAAAAATATAAACCTACTGTATATCACCAACAAAACCCATTATCTGTAAGTGCAAGGTTTTATTTTTCATGATTTTATTCTATAGTTCGGTGTCTATAGATATACAAAGATTCCTGTAAAAATGCACAATCTTTAATAGCCTTCCAAAACTCAATCTAATGTACACTATTATAATGAATAAGAATTGATGTTTTATGAAGTATTTTCACAAAGCAAAGGAAATGTGGGAAGTGAATACAGTTATTCTTGGAATTTATAAAAGGCCTGACAACTTGTCTCAAGTGTACTCCTAATTTGCTAATTAATGGTCAAATAATTCCTTGTACCACTGTTTCTCTAACAAGGCCAAGATGGTTCCAGCCACTTATTTATTTCAACTTCATATTTATAGAATAGCAAAACATTACATTCATATTTCTTTGAAAGAGAATTACAGAGTAATTCAAGTTCTGTTATAAAGCCACTATCTGATTGTAATATGAAAAATCTGAGCTTAACAAATTATAGTAATGTTCTAAGTGAGTGGAAGACACTAGTTTCTATAGGCCGCAAAATGCATCCAAAGTAAATGTACATGCAGGAAGCATAAAACCATCTGCCTGTGGAGCCTGCCAAGAGACCAGATGCAGTCACTGGAAGAGCTACCTTCAGTGAGTTGGCATCTGGACATGCTTAACTTGACAAGGTGCAACATTTGATCATACTGCCTTTAGACATTTTTTTGGCTATGTCTCCTGGAATAAGCATAATCCGGCAGATACAGAGGAGTATGTGAATACTGCAAATCTAGAATTGGTATGAAAAATGGAAGGCATCAAATATCTTATTTTGATTGTGCATATGACACTGAAAAAAATACCTGAATCATAAGGTTGGTAAATGAGATGCCTGGATGGCTCAGTCGGTTGAGCCTCTGACTCTTGATTTTGGCTCAGGTTGTGATGCTGGGGTCGTGAGAGTGAGCCCCTGTATCAGGCTCCATGCTCACTGGAGAGTATGCTTGAGATTCTCTATCTCCCTCTGCCTCTGCCCCTTCCCCTACTCATGTGTGCACAGGTGCCCTCTCTCTCTCTCTCTCAAATAAATAAATCAATCTTAAAAAAATAAAGTTGAAAGTATTTCTTCCATGTATTTACATTTTTTACAGCTGCACAAGTGCACATGTAACTTAGATATTCTCATTACCTTGTTTACACATGTATAAAATGATAGGAAACATTAAAAATGGAAAACACCAGTGGGGTAAAGTATAATAATTAAAGAGCTGTATGGAACTTGAATATTTTGGTGACATTTTCTATAAGGTAAAGAGCTCTTGAAGTGAATGAGGCATTTTGAGGTATTACTTTGCATACATTTGCCAGCATGTGGTTAATTTAATAGTAAATTCCTGTATTTTCCCATGAGAATTTATGTTTCATAAAGTCACATAATTTGTTGAAAAAGTTTTGACCAGTGTTTTAACTCCAGACCAGAGAATTAAGTAAAAATATCTGCAGGTGTGTGTGCTTATTTAGAATCTTTGTATTTCTAATGTGTAAACTGTGTTAACCACAAAATATACAAAAGATGTAATTTGTTCATTTAAGCCTTTTTTTAATAACAATGAGAAATTAGTAATAGCTTAAATATCTAATAAAATAGATGTTGGTTAAATATAGTTACAAACATGAGGAGATGCTGTACAGCTATTCATATTCTTGAGGCATGCCTAAGGCAATACAACTTTATTCCTGTGGTAGTTTCTTGCAGCTACTGTAACAAATTACTACAACTTTGGTGGCTTAAAACAAACCTTGGTATTTCCTCATAAGTCAGAAGGACTGACATCTGAAATCAAGGTTTCTGGGAAGGCCCCTTCCTTCTGGAAACTCTTAGAGGAGAATCCAGAGAAAATCCATTCCTTGTCTCTTCCAGTTTCTGGGAGCCATTAGTATTCCTTTGCTTGTGACCACATCCCTCCTATCTTTGCCTCTGTCTTCATTTGCCTTCTCCTCTGATCTCCCTCCTTCTTGCTCTTTATAGTATTTTGGGCCAATCTACATAATGCGGAAAAACCTTCTCAAGATCCTTAGCTAATCGTATATGCAAAATTTTTACCTTTTACTTCAACATTCACAGGTTCCAGGGATTAGGACCTGATGGGGCACCATTTCGGGGGCACCCTTCAGCCCACTACACCCTGGTACACTTTTTAACAGGTGCCAGCATGATCTGTAAATTCACTGAAACGTGTGTTACTGAAAGGATATATATAAAATTCTCAAAAGTGATTTTCCATGAAGTAAGATTGTGTGAGATTTTTCTATTTCATTGTCTATATTCTATCTATTAAAAATGTATGTGATAAATGCATTATATACATATGCAACATATACTTAGGTATGTATCACTTGCTTCTGTGGGTAACGAAAATTCTCACTTCTTACTGCACTTATTTAGTGTCTACTGAATGCATATATTTATTCGTATATTTACATGTTGCATTGGAGGGACGCCACACACACACACAAAGTATTTGCTTTCTGGGTACTAGTAGTATACCTGGAGAGAGAGAATACACATGGAAGATACTGTAAGATAAAGCAATCAGATACTATGACCTCAACAAGCAGAATGCCCAGATAATTTTGTAGGTGACTTCTAGTAAAATTGCAAGCAAAAAATATGCCATTTCTATGTTCTTTAAAAATTTTTAGACACAAGAAGGTGGGCAAGTATCTTTATTTCTAATAGACTTGATTATCAAATACTGGATATACTTGACACAAATATCCCAATCACACACAAAATCAAAACAAAATAGCATATATCAATCAATTTCATATACTAATGTAGCTGGAAAATATTAGCAAATTAAACTCAGTTGTTTAGTCTTTTAACTTTTTTTAAAAGATTTTATTTATTTGTTTTAGAGAAAGAGTGTGTGTGTGTGGGGGGGTACAGAAAGAGAGTGACAAGCAGACTCCATGCTGAGCATGGAACCTGTTACAGGGCTCCATCTCACAACCCTGAGATAATGACCTGAGCTGAAATCAGAGTTGGATCCTTAATTGAGGTGCCTCTAAACTCAGTTGTTTTAAAAGAATAATACAACATGGATAGGGGCTATTATTCCACTAATTTTAGAATGCTTTGCCTTAAATAATATTATTCTAAAAATGAAGAACAGCATTTAGAGATAAGTAAGTATACACCTTGATAGATTTCTAATAACCATTTGATAAAATTTAATAGCCAGTTCAGATTTTGAAAAAAATAATATAAGAATAGAAAAAAGTTCTACATAAAACGTCAATGGTGAAACTGAAAAATCCCTATTAAAATTAGAAACATGATAAGGATGCCCACCAAACCAGAAATTATAGAATTGTCCTGGAGTCCCAGCCAATATAGTATTAGAATATGAGAAAAAAAATCAAGATCTAGAATGATATGGGATAAAAGTCAATTGAATAAAATTCCCAGAATGATAACACTGAAGCAAGTCTAGAAAACAATCAGGCCAAAAAAAGTGCAAAAACCTCACCCTTCTGTAAAGCTTTCTTTGGAATCCTGAGAAGAATTCGTTACTCCTTCCTCCGTGATCCAAAAGCACGTGGTACACAGCTTTACTGTAGATTTTATCTCAATTTATTGCGTTTGAAATTCCTATCAGAACATATACTTTTAACTTTTTAAGTCTAAAACCACAAAAATTGAGAGACTAGAATTTTGAAACTCCATGTATTCACCACCCAGCTTCATACCCTCAACTTTTGTCACAATTCTATCATCCTAGTTTCACCCAGAACTCCTATGTTTATTTTTGACAGGATATTTATTTATTTATTTTAAAGATTTTATTTATTTATTCATGATAGACATATATATAGAGAGAGGCAGAGACACAGGCAGAGGGAGAAACAGGCTCCATGCAGGGAGCCTGACATGGGACTCGATCCCAGGACTCTAGGATCACAACCTGATCCCAAGGCAGATGCTCAACTACTGAGTCACCCAGGTGCCCAAATACTAATTCTTAACATCATATAAGTGTGTCTTCATTCCTTAGAATGGTTTTTATCACTGGTTTATTCTGATCAGTGATATATATTTGGGGCTTTTAAGAATTGTTATCTTCCATGTAGCCTGTGGGCCATGCTATCTAGAAAGTGGGCTGCTTCCTAGGAGGCAGGGTTGGGCTGGCTTGTGTTTCTGTGAGCAGGGAGTGGAGGTGGATGCATGTGCACAGGATGACCATGCAGTTCTCAGCCTAATTCCTGCTGGAGAAAGCCACACAGGGCGGCTGGGACTGCTCAGCTGGAGCAAAACTATGTTGAGGAAAGATTTGGACTTCAGCACACTGCTTCTGTGACATCAACTGGTGTTGGTGATGCCACTTCTTCACCAAGAGTCTCTGTGCTTCTTATATCAGTTTCATGTCATTGAGCATCTAGTAGGTGTGAGATATTTGAACTATAACTGATTCCAGCAGAACCAGTAACTACTAGATTTCCTAAGTCCCTGGCCTTTTTTTTTTTTTTTCACTTGTGAATAAAATAAGTAAGGAATGTTTACTGCATTTCTGGGTTTCCTATCTCCCTACTACCTCCCTTTGCAAACAAGCACAATCTCCAGAACTTCTTGCAATCAAATCCCAGAAAGGATGTTAAGCACATAAATCCCAGGACAGTAACCCCAGAAACATACTTAAGGGCTGGCCAAGATCTGATGGGTAGAGGATGGAGAAAAGAGCCTGGACATTTACCCTGTCTAGGACAGGAAGGTCGAGGCAGGAAAAAGGACGCAATTGATTAAGTGAAGAGGGCATGAGTTGGGTCATGTTTGCTTTCACATGTCTTAATCTTCAGACCCAGATACTTGCCTTTGTTGTAGGCGTATCACTGAAACCTCAAAGCACACTCGGCACATAGTAGCTACTCAGCAATGTTTGGTGAGTTGAATTAAATTGAGCTGATCAACTCAAGTAAGTCAAATGAGAAGTTAAAGCTGACAGCACTGAAGGAAAACAAGAAATGAAGTATGTGACAAGATTTCCTTGAGTTGTTCAGAAGAAGGCATTGGGGAAATCAGCAGAAATGATGTTGATGGAATGGTAGCCTGGAGTTTAGTGAAAGGTTGTGAGAGCTAGACAGCTGTTTGCGTTTCACAGGATTTGTAGTGGTCCCAGGATAGAAAATGCACTATACCTTGTGAATCCATTTTACTGCATAACTGATGCATTCTACAAAGGATACATAAGGAGGCAATAGGAGTAGAGAGTCATGCATTTCTTTTCTCCTGTCATAGGCTAGTTGATGGAGATGAGCAAGCCATGGGAATTTTAAGAGAACAACACTTTAAGCAAGAACATCTTTACATTCTAATCACTGTGTTCTTCTGGGCCTTCTATTAGCTTTTTCTCTTCAATTATTTACTAAGTGTATAAGTACTTGTCAAAATATGGACGTGTGTTTCTAAAGCATTTCTAAGTCAAATTCTGTAGTCTGTCATTACCTCTGGAACTTATCTGGGGAATCTGAACACCTAATGTGGACGTGGGAACCTTTTGTTCTCCTTGAGGCACCATGTGTGTTGTGTGAATGTGTCATCATTCCAGAGCATAATATTTCATGTCTTCAATTGGAAGTGATCCAGCATGCTATTTAAGAAAGTTGCAGTTGCTGTTTTTAAATAGGAACTTGTAAGATATTTTCTTTATACATTTTAAATGTAATGAATTTATTGAGATTTTGAGGCAAGGCAACACTTTATATAGCTTTAAGATTCTATATTTTAATATTTAAAGTAGACTTCGGGTTTATCTTTGCATTAAATATGATATTTAGATTATAATAGGTATATCAGCATTCAATACTTTTGATGCTATAGAGGAAAGGTTAGTTTTTTTTAATGTTTATTTTTAATTTATTCATGAGAGACACAGAGAGAGAGGCAGAGACATAGGCAGAGGGAAAAGCAGGCTCCCCTCAGGGAGCCCGATGTGGGACTCGATCCCTGAACTACAGGGTCACACTGAGCCAAAAGCAGAGCTTAACCACTGAGCCATCCAGGTGTCCTGAAAGATTGGTTCTCATAAAAAAGTGAGATAAGGCAGATTATTCAAGATATCTGCAAAGATCAACTATAATCTGAGTGAAATGCGTAGCAGCACTAGCAGTTGCATAAACATTTCTGAGGCTATACATGATGACGTCTGAAAGACAGAAGTGTAAGAACAAGTCATCTGGTTCTACCTTCCATTCTGCTATGTGACGGCAGAAAGTCTCTTGTCTGAGTTTCCTCATTTGTAAAATATTTAGAATAAAACCAGATTCATAGGAATGGAATGAAGATCAAATTAACTAATCTATATATGTCAAAAGTATTGCAGATACAAGGTTCAGTTACCAATCATAATAATATTCTTTCTCCAACACATTTCTCCTCTGTAATATGATGTGGCGCTACATAAGCTATGAAGTCCCACCTCAATCTAATCTAAAATTGTGATGGGATTTCTCTTATACTTGTAAATACATTTAACACATTTATTTTATGTTATATTCATTTGTAGGATTTCTTACATTATGTACTTCACTAAAGAACAGCACAGTGAGCATTGTAATCTCTTCTGAGTTGGATATGTTTGTAGAAGGAGCATACCTGATGGGATCATAAATGAGGTTCCTGGGGCACCTGGCTGGCTCGGTCAGTAAAGCATGGGACTCTTGATCTCAGGGTTATGAGTTCAAGCCTCACTCTGGGTGTAGAGATTACATTTTTTAAAAATCTTTAAACTAACCTAAAATAAAATTAAAATGAGGTTTTCCTTTCTAGACTGATCTTTGCTTTTTGTGTCTAGTCCCTTGGCAGAACAAATGGTTTCACAAAGAGAATGGATCATTAATCAGCAAACTTTTATGAAGGATTCCTGAGTGCTTCATGCTTTCCAGAGGCTACTCATGGTAATGCAGTTAGTGTAATTTAAAATCATAGAGTAAAAGTATTTTACCCTTCTGAAGGTTAATTTTATTCATTAATTTAGAAGAAAAGGTTAAATATTAATTTTTTTTTTTTAAATACAGGATGTTGGGACGCCTGGGTAGCTCAGCAGTTTAGCGCCTGCCTTTGGTCCAAGAGTGTGATCCTGGTATTCCGGGATCGAGTCCCACATCAGGCTCCCTGCGTGGATCCTGCTTCTCCCTCTCCCTATCTCTCTGCTTGACTCTCTCTCTCTCTATCTCTCATGAATAAATAAATAAAATCTTTAAAAAAATACAGGATGTTCACAAAATGACAATCATCACTGGCTTCCTCCTCCAAAAACAACTTTGGAAGAGTCATGTAAAAAACAACAATATGGGGCACCTGGGTGGCTCAGTGGTTGAGCATCTGCCTTTGGCTCAGGTCATGATCCTGGGGTCCTAGGACTGATTCCTGCATCAAGCTCCCCACAGGGAGCCTGCTTTTCCCTCTGCCTATGTCTCTGCCTTTCTCTCTGGGTTTCCCATGAATAAGTAAAAAGCAAAACCAAAAACAAACCAATATTATAACTAACAATGAGTCTTCTGGATTCAGTTTAGGATTTCTTTGAGGCTGTGTTAGTTCTTAGACAATATTGCTCTAAGGGTCTGCAACCAAAACACTGTTAAATTCATTTGAAATCATATTTTTCTCTGGGTTGTTGAATTATCAACTTCATATACAATTAGTTTTATTCATTTGTTTCTTTTTCTTAGAGATTTTCTTTATTTAAGAGAGAGAGTACAAATGAGCATGAGCAGGGGGAGGAGTGGAGAGAGAGGGAGAAGCAGACTCCTAGCTGAGCAAGGAGCCTGATGCTGGGCTTGATCACAGCATCCCTGGATCATGACCTGAGCCATAGGCAGATGCTTAACTGACTGAGCCATCCAGGCGCTTCTCATTTCAGTTTTTTTTCAACTTTTAGTGATTGATTTTTCATTTTATTCATTTCCTAAAAAAAATAATAATAATAATAAAACTGGTATATTTTGAAAAGTAAAACTATATCTACAAGGTATGGTCAAGAGAATTCTCACTTCTAGTTTGTCTGCTGCTATATTCTCTTTCTCCCTTAGGGAAAGATTTTTTTTTTTTGTTTCTCCTTCCAATATTTATTTTTTTCAAATATTACAAACACTGCTCTGAATTTTGTTATTTGATTTTTTTCTCACTGAATGTTTGTGGTTTTGATGGTGTAGTGATGATTTCATGGTTGTATACTTATGCTCATCGAGTTGTATACATTACCTGTATACAGCTTTTTGCATGTCAATCATACCTCAAGAAAGTAGTTTAAATAATAATAACACTCAGGATCCCTGGGTGGCGCAGCGGTTTGGCGCCTGCCTTTGGCTCAGGGCGCGATCCTGGAGACCCGGGATCGAATCCCATATCGGGCTCCCGGTGCATGGAGCCTGCTTCTCCCTCTGCCTATGTCTCTGCCTCTCTCTCTCTCTCTGTGACTATCATAAATAAATAAATTAAAAAAAAATAATAACACAAAGGAAAAAAAATAGCAAAAGCTTTCTTAAATAAGGAAGATAAAGTCTAAAAGACTTCTCTATATCAGTATGCAGACATTTTCATCATTTTAAGGGTACATGGTATTTAATTGTACTGATGTTCTATATTTTATTCAAACATTTCCCTTAATAAATATTTTAGTTTTTTTTCCCCCCAATGATTTGCTTTTGGAAATAATGCCACAATAAAGGCCTTGTAACTTCATATTTCTACCACTTTTTGTCTAGGGTTGTTGGGTCAAGGAGTGCATCCACATGCTTATATTCCCTTGCAGTATTGAAAAGTTCCCTCACATATGTATTTATGTCTCACCAATGTGCTGTTTGTTTTAGTTGCTTTGATATTTATCGATAAAGAATGGCAAACTATTTTTAATATTTTAGGACATTGTGTAAGTAAAACTCATCTTGCTATGACTATCTCTAGTTTATTTGTTTTTGTACTTTTAAGTAGTGCTGCCGCGAACATTCTTGTGCTTCTGTTTCTGGTGCACATTTGCAAAAATGGCTCTGTGTGTGTGTGTGTGTGTGTGTGTACAGAAAATCTTCACATAGACTGTGTAACCATCCTCTGCTTAATATACTATAATGACAGCTTTTCACCTTCCAGAAAAACTGTAGTATTGCAATCATGCCTAGCTATTGTTTGCAGGCACTCTTCCATGAGCAACCATTGGTAAACTTGTTATTTCCTATCTACTATTTTTTTTTCCCATCTTAGTTCCTTTGCCTGAAGCACCCTTTACCTTGGTTAATACTTAACTTCTACTCTTTTCTCAAGACTCAGTTCAAGTATTTCTTCTCCTATTCTTAACAGATGCTTTTTTGAACTATTCTTGTGCTGAAACCTCTGTTGGAATAAAAGCATGTCGTGCTAAGTGTGTATATCCATAGCTGCCTCTCCCACTTAACTGTGAGTTACTATAGGGCAGGAACAAGTTCTAGTCATCATTGTATTACTTACGTCTAGCAGAGTGTTGGCTCAAAGCAGGTGCTCAAAATGCTTTTTTAACTGATGAATCAATATTTAAAAAAATATTGAATGAAAAAAATTGAATGTACATTATATTACATACAATCTTAAATTTTAATCTGGAAATTTCTCTTAATTATCTGACCTTCAGAGGATGCAAACACCTAAAGAAAAGTTAAATATTGAGCCAATACATTAACAAACAAACAAATACACAAAAAAGCCTTTCTGGTAAATCAAAGGTGCCCACAAAGCCTAGAAAAGAATTAGGATTTTTAGAGCCGGAGGGCAAAGAGAAAGAAATAGCTAAACGTGGTTGTTATTTGTTACCTTATCTTACATCCAATCTAGAACTTTGAAATTCAAAGGGAAGGCTCAGAGGGTAGCAGATTATAGAGTTAATATTATAATAAGTATTAGATTGGACAAAAGATAACCCTAACTTTCCCCAGGGGGGAGTAAATTAGATGGAGGTGGATGAGGGTGTTTAGAGGCAGCCAATTTCTCCCTTCACAAAAAGACCTAATCCTTCATCCACATGACAAACACATGAGTTTTTTCTTCTGATCACTGCCATGAGTACTTTTTATATGTTTTCTGGTGTCATTTAGAAGATTGCCATGTGTTCATGCCCCATAGTATTCTCACCTCTAAATGGTAGTCTGCTTTGTCAATAGTCTGAGACGTTATCAGTCTCCACTTCAACTGCTAAAGATAGAATCCTTGACACCAGAAGATCAGTATCTGCAGAAAAGAAAATAGCCAAACACGAGTGTCTGGGTAGAGCTAGAAAATACAGAGAGATACCTCCTTTACGACAATTGTGAGTAACTGGTGTTATTATTCACATTTGGTAGGTGAGAAAACGAAAGCTTAGCAAGGCTAAGTCAGTGGATCTCAATCGCATGCTTAAGAACTGGCTGAAACAGAAATCGAAACTCATTGTAACCTGGCATTATTGAGAATGTGTGTTAAATTGTCCCCCTTGAATTGAATAAAAAAGAGATGAGTTATTTAGTTTGACAGTACAGCCTTTCACTCTGTCTGCCTTGGCAGACTCTGACCACTGCTTATCTGCAGAGGGCGGGTTCCTGGTTGGCAGAGGAAGTGTGATGATTTGTGTCTTTTGCTTCAGATTCAGCTGTTTTGTGACAGAAAGTAGCTTATGCTATTTCTTTGTATATCAATATATTAAAGACAGGAGAGAAGAATGTGGATGTAGATACTGGGAAATCTGAGTGAGTCCTTTACTGATTTGACCTCTTGCAAGCTGAGGGATTCTTAACTCTCCAGTTCTTATGCTCCTTATCCACAGCGGGAATAATACATAAATGGATTTTACATTTTTGTGATGGTCAAGTGAGATGGTGTTTACAGAACAACTGTAAGAGTAAAGTAATGCATTACCATGTCATTCAATCAACACATGTACTTAACTACACATCTATTAATTAAATACAAATATGAATCATATGATTCTGATCTTCAGAATGCTTTATTCATAATGGGTGGCAAGACACGTACAGAAATATCTATGAAAAAGAAGAAAAATTTTAAAAAGTCAAGAAACTAGGTATAGGAAAAGCCCTCATGAAACTGAAAAACACTTAAATCTTATTAGTATTTGAAATTTCTATGTATTGAAGAGCGAAGATACTATTTTTACAAAACATATAGGCTTTCATTGAGAAAAGCAATTTCCCTTATATGAGTGATGGACCCGTAGGAATGATTGCTGTCACTATCAAAGAAATACCATGGTTTATATAATATGTTATCGGAATATCAAACCTAGGAGATTTCTATTCCTATTCACAATATATAAAAACGTGAATAATACTTTAAATTGATGGACGCTGTTTTCTATTAGCTTATAGAATTGATAATTTACAGAAGTGACAATTTACTTATATGTCAGTCTTGCTGATAGTGAAGACAGTGGAGCCTTATGCTAATTTTTTGGTAGAACATACATATGTGGCTACAATAACATCCCATCCTCTTCATAGAGAGTTTTTGCAAGTAGTTAATTTTTCAATCTTAGTGACAGATTTACTTTTTTATTTTTATTTATTTTTATTTTTTATAAATTTATTTTTTATTGATGTTCAATTTTCCAACACATAGAATAACACCCAGTGCTCATCCCATCAAGTGCCCCCTTCAGACAGATTTACTTTGAAATCAAAACCAGGGCGTGTGTGTGGGGGCGGGGGAGGGGGCACTGCTGCTGAATGGTAAGGAGACTAAGAATAAACATAAAAACAAAAGAAGAAAATGGTTCTTGAAATTTTCACCCGTACCTCTGAGCCTGCAAGGATCCCAGCAGCTTTCCCTCCAGCTTCTCTATACCCATGGACAGCGGTTGTAGTTTTGAATTTGGCAGTATAATTAAGAACAGTAAGGCAATGAAGTCACAAACAAAATTGACATCTTTAGTGTGTAAATTTTCTCTTGAGAGTTATCAGTGGAGTTTACAAAACTCCAAAAATTTCAATCCACGTCTTTCTTTCGATAGAAAGTCAATGCTTTTTCCTTGTAGCCTACATTTTAATTTAGAATCCCACATCTTAGAACAATGTTAAAATCTTGTGAATAGGCTAAAATTGCGTTCTGTCTTTCACCGTATCAATTAAGTGTGTGGACAGGATGTGGTGGGTGGGTGGAGAGGTGGGTGGAGAGGTGAGGGAGAGAAACTGATTTCTGTGTGATTCTGGGTAAATCCCTGCAAAAGTGTATTTTAATGGATTTATCATTTAGAAAAAGCAGATCAATAAGTTGGCTTTCTCTTTCTGTCTTTAAAAACTCTGACTCAAGACTTTTCAATTTCTCTATGTTTTAGTTTTCTCATCTATAATATGAAGTAATCATCTGTCACTAATCTTCATCTTCACTGAATTCTTAGAACAATACACTTTATGTTTACAGGATGTTTTGAAACTTTTCAAAGAAAGCATTTCATGGTTGCAAGATAGAATTTTAAGATATTTTTCTTTGAAATGTAACCATTGCTTTAAAAATTTTGTATTATGTTCTTTCTTTTTTAAATTTAAGGCTTTTTGTCACACAAAGGGGTAATTGCATTTTATTTTTTATTACTTTTAATTCTTTAAAGATTTTTATTTATTTGAGAGAAAACAAAAGAGAAGGAACACAAGCAAGAGGGGTGAGGCAGAGGAAGAGGAAGGAACAGGCTCTCCACTGAGCAGGGAGCCCAACTTGGGCTCAGTCTCAGGATCCGGATATCATGACCTGAACCAAAGGAAGACATTTAACTGACTAAGCCACCCAGGTGCTCCTATTATGTTCTTGGTAACATATTCTTTTTACAGCAAGGAAAAAGAATGGATTATATTAGTGAATATCTTATTTTAGGTTTTAGTTGATATTTCCTATACTTTTAGGAAAGTAAAATCATTTAATTTTCATTTAAAAGAAAGGATGAGAGGAGCCCTGGTGGCTCAGTGGTTTAGCACCGCCTTCAGCCCAGGGTGTGATCCTGGAGGCCCCGGGATCGAGTCCCACATCGGGCTCCCTCCATGGAGTCTGCTTCTCCCTCTGCCTGTGTCTCTGCTTCTCACTCTTTCTGTGTCTGTCATGAATAAATAAATAAAATCTTAAAAAAATAATAAAGAAATAAAAGAAAGGATGAAGTATTTCCTAGGTTTATATTGTATTGAGCAAATATCTATATATTCACTAAACAGGGAAACAGTATTTGATGAGAGGAGAAAGCAGAGAAAAGATTATTTTTAAGAAGAATAATATATTAATGCAAAAAGTAAGTAAAAGTCAAAACGTATTTCACAGTAAACATAATTCTATTTTGATTATGCCAGCAATTTTCTCAGTACATAAAAAAATCAAAGAAAATATAATAATATCAACTTCGGTAATAAGAGGTATATAAATAATAATCTAATAATTATTAATAAGTAGAGCAATGGTATATTTTATTTATATTAATTAACAACATTAATTTTAATAGATGAGGCATACAAGGAAGAAAATGGTATCAAAATTTAAATTTATTTTTGACAATGGAAATTAGGAATTACAGTGACAAAGAATTTAGCAAAATTGTTTTTCCCTGGCTTTTTAAGTAATCAGGAATTGTGTGTACTTTTAGATAGAAAGTTATCCCTTAGAGACTCAAAAGGAGGCATTTCAAAATGGCCTTCTGTTGGCAAAGTTGTGTAGATGAGGATTTGTCTTCCAGTCTTTCCTGTGAATTCCAGCATTTTCACTATGTCTCACAAAACTCTCCCTTTTCCATTTTCTGTTCTAGTGTCTTTGTTATTCTTGGCTAGTGTTCAATATTGCATTTAAAGCTAGAAAATTGCACTGTGGCATAGTGAAATAAATTTGGGGTGAAATGTTAAGTTTAGATGAAAAACATTCAAAGAATCTTCCCAGTATCACCTGTTTCTGCCGCATTTATATCTTGGTTGACTTTTTGTTGATTCTTATGTATTTTTCAAGTTCTCTTTTGCTTATTTGTTTCACTTTGAGGTGACTACATAATGAGTTTGTGATGTTTATTAACTGATTAAAATAATGAAATTATTTTTATTCAGCAAAACTGTTTATAAAAAAATTGATGTAAGAAATCTGCCCCTAATTCTTCCTAAGTACAACAAAAATAATGGGCATTATATATAAAACATTCTGGGATGTAAAGAGAATAAGGCAGGACAGACACACTCTGGAAACTGAGTAATGATATGTTAGTGAGTTGCTTGTATTTTCCTCTTCTTATTTTTTTTTTTTAAGATTTTATTTATTTATTCATGAGAGACACAGACAGCCAGAGACACAGGCAGTGGGAAAAGCAGGCTCCATGCAGGGAGCCCGATATGGGACTCAATCCCAAAACCCCAGGATCGTGATTTGAGCCAATGGCAGACACTCAACCACTGAGCCACCCAGGTACCCCTCTTTTTGTCAAATATATCCTAGACATAGAGCTGAAGAAGCTGCCAGGCAACCTGGGAAAGCCAGGAGATGTTGGGGTGGGAGCTTACTTTCTCTTGTCAAAGAACCAAAAAAATGAACAAAACAGCAAGATAAACAATTTTGAGACAATAATCACTTTATTCTAGTCAAGGAATGCCAAAAAATGCTGTGACCTAACCCCAGTCATGCCAGTAAAGTTTGAGTTCGAGCCTTTCACCTTTGAGCAAAGAGATGCCCCAATGTGCCCACCAGGCTGGGGTCAAAAGGCCAAGTAAGCAGGTGAGGTTTTCCTCACCACCAGGTGATAATGAGGCTCCTCTGGCTAGTGCTGTGGAGACCATATGGGGAGTCTGGGGGGGTCCTACCTCAGCCCAAGCCCACTCCACCCTCCATACATAAACATTCTTTAATCGGTTAGGAAGACCAACCACTTTAATATGAGCAGCAAAAGAAAAGTTAGGTGTCATAGAGAGCAAAATGGAGTCTCTCATGTCAAGCAGGAGCCTGTGTCAAGCAAGAGTGCAAGTAGTTAAAGGTACTGCAGCTACAATATATCCCCAGGACCAACGTTAGCTGACACCCCAGAACTGATAACCAGCAGAACCAGGGGTGGTCTGCAGGGGACCAAGACCAATTAAATCCCTTTAAAAGAGGGAGGAGTTTTGCAGCAAATTGTTGGACTCTTCAGACATGACCTCTCTATGTCTGACCACTTAAAAAAGGCAACTACCACCAAAGGCTCTACTGGATTGATCTCTGGAAAGAACTGAGATCCTTCACTGCTTGAACATAATAAGCAGTAAGTGCTGAGAGCTGACCCAGAGGAGACCCCAGCCTTATTTCAACTGTGTGCCCGTAGACTGACTTTGCATTTGGTTTGTTAACTTCCTGTACCCATCTGTTATCTTGTTTGCAGTGTAGTTTGTCTTAAGTCCTGCTCTGTGTGATGTGTAAGAAACCAGCTTTAATCACATGGTGAAACATCATTGAGTTTGGATCCTGAACCTGCTTTATAATTGTGACTACTTTTGCTTTATGATTGAATAAAACTGGCATTGTAGAAAGATGCAACTCGTGTGTACACCTTCATAGCATGCTCATGACAGGTGTACACATGTATCAATTTATAATTAGGAATGAAAATAAGCACGATAACATTCCAACAAATAATCATAAACACTGGAAAATACGACTGTGAGTTTATGAAATAATTCAATATATTAAAATCTATATATTGACAAGAAACAATATGTGTCTGGGAAAATTAAACCAGAAAAAGTAACACTGATACATGTCTTACTAAATATATTGGTCTTTAAAGAAAGAGAAAAAATTCCTTAGTCATCCAGACACAACATCTAAGAGAAAGAAAATAAGGTAATTTTCACACTTCACTCAATTTCTTCTTACGCCAGAGTGGGGATAAAAGGACCAATAATTCAAAACACTCAAGGAAAGAACATGAAAAAAATAAATTATATCCAGCCAAATCATTGCTCTTATAAAAATATCACAAACACACATCTGTGAACTTAAGAGAATGTTGTTTCAAGGAATCTTTCCTGAAGGAACCTACAAGAAACAAACTCTAGACCATTACATGACTGGAAACTTCCAATATTAGGTCTCCAGTGATTATTGAATATATTTAAATGTAGAACTAAGATGTTAAAATGAAGTCAGAATAGAAAGAAAAAAATTATGTAATGATTATATTTTTATTAAAATGGGAAGAAGTGTAGGAAAGTAAGACAAAAGTAGAAAAGCCTTAGGATAGTCATAATACTGACAAATCAAGTGTTACAGAGAGTAACACCAAATATAAATGACTCAAATGGAAGGGTGAAGTGAATGGAGGCCAGGCAGGAAAAAATGATTTCCAGCTAATGTCCAGACTAGAAATCCGATTACTGCACCAAAAGAAAGATATGTCTAAGGATATACATAAGAAAGCAATAGACAAAAGAAAAATTAAAAATCCTTATTATTAAAAGAAATAATAAAAAATGCAGTAAATATAACAGACCTCATGTAGCATCAAGTGAAAGAGGTAAGCAATCTCACAGAACTAAGATGGAACATAGAGACGAGACTTAAAATGTGAGTAAGTACAAATTATCTGTTTTAAAAATGTCTCAATTTGGCTAATAGAGCAAAACCCAGTTCTATGCTGTCTATGAACAACAAACCAGATGGAATGATTCAGTGAGGTTATAAATAAAAAAGATGAGTAAATATTAGACAAATGCAAATATAAAGAACAGCATAGACCACAGTCTTGATGACAGGATAGAATTTGGGTCAAAAATGCACATAAGAGACAAAGATATAGGGTTTACAGTAGTACAGAATGCAATTCCCATTCAAGGTAAATCGATTATCAATATGTTCATGAAATAACACAGCAGCCACTTGCACACAATATAGTTTAAGGGCTGCAAGGAGAGAGAAAGAGATTGAACCAGTATTAAGGACAGGAGATTTTAACACTCTTCTCACAGACCTAAGTAGATCCATGGACAAAAGCTTAGTGAGGACATGGAAAACCAGAACAACTTAGTGATAGTTGACCAGGAAGGTGGATAGACACACACACTCAGAGAAAAGGAGCAAAGGAGAGAAAGAGAGATGGAGAAAGGGAGACTGAGATGCATCATGTTAAAAAAAAATTATACATACATATATATATGTATATATATATATTCAACTGTAGAAATTTAATTATGGGCAGGATTTTAGGTAATACTAAGGAATTCTTCATTTTGTTACGTGTGAAAATGCCATGGTGTTATGTCTAAAGGTGTCGGCAGTTTTCAGAGATGCATACCGAAGCAAGTGTTGAAATTATATGACAAGTGTGTTAAACTGTCCTTAAAAAGGCATGGTTAAAACAAATGTTCAAATGTTGATAATTGCCGATGCTTTACATGGGGTATGCAAGGGGTTGCTGTACTGTTTCATGTCCAGGTCCATGTCTTTCTAACAGTCAGACTTTGTCTTCCAAATTGTAACATTCTCTATAATTTTGGGGGCTTCAGTAATATCCACCTCATTGGCTTGTTGTGATTACTAGTTAGATACAGTTTATCTGCTTACAGTACAAGAATGTTTGTTCAACACGGTACTTTCTGGCGAAGGAAACTGGCACTAGAGAGGAACAATGCCAGGCTTTTATCTCAGTTACACCGTGGACCACCTTTTTTAATCCCCTTTTCTTTGCATTAGTATAACTTCTTTTAGATTAAAGAAAATAAGCACTTTTGCTCATGATGTATTCCTGACCTGCCAAGCTGCCCAGGTCCATAGGCATTCTGGCCTCTCATTATAGAAGCTGACAGCCAAGGGGAGCATGCATTTCAGAGGAGGGTTACGTTAGGTCTAAGCTTAACTTCTAATTGCTACTTTGGATGCTTTTTTTCCTGTTTTTATTCAAGAGAGTTTAGATTCCTATAGGGCAATGGTTACTAAAAATACCCGATGTAGATCTAGGACTAAGGCCTAGGTTGCTTATTGAACTGTGTCTGGGGCAGGTGCTGAAAAACATCTGAGATTTGCCATCTTCTAGGGCTATGGGTAATACAAAACTAATTACCTGAGACAGCCAGGAAGGATAGAAGAAATACCTCAGGCCAGGATGTGACTCAAGCCGCTCTAGCTCAGCAAAATGATCTGTGGCATCCCAAATACCATTTCTGACTGGGAGTTCCATGCTGCCATCTGAACTGTTTCTGACTTGAGGGTGTCTTAGATTTTGGAGGAGGCCAGAGAGGCAGAGTAAAGGCCTGTAGAGAGGGAGAAAACCTAAAAAGAAAACAAAACAAAAGCAAAAGAACTCCCACCCATTTAAGAAGTGACTGCAAAGGCCATAAAAAAAAAAAATAAAAAAAGAAAAGCTAACATAAAGTAAGAGCCCTGATGTAATTCACTCTAAAAAAGATGAAAAAAAAAATGGAGTAAGGCAATCTAAACACAGCTTTAAGAATGGATGGTATCTTTGAAGATATAAAATAGAGAACAGATGTGAAGAAATAATAGATATGAAAAAATCAAATGTAAATTCTAGAAAAAAGATATATTTTTAAAGATTTTATTTATTTATTTTAGAGAGAGAGAGAGAGCATGAGGGGGAGGAGCAAGGAGAGAGGAACAAGCAGACTCTGTGCTGAGTGCCAAACCCGATCCATGGGAGCTGGATCCCATGACCTTGAGATCATGACCTGAGTTGAAATAAAGAGTCAGATTCTCAACTGACTAAGCCACTCCGGCACTAACATTGTCAATTTTAACACTAACATCAGAAAGAACTAGGAAAGTAGGCAATATTTCCCATCTGAGTCCTTGACTGCCTTCTCCCATCTTCAGAGCCAGGAGTCACCCCTTTGCCTTTAACACCCATAGAACATGAAGGGGTATCATTGATAGAACTTCCTGCCCTTTCTATAGCCTTCTTTTCAGGGACTTGGTCTTTTGCAAAGTGTGGGGTTGTCTTTCCCAAGCTTTTATTTTCTTGGGTCCAGACATTTAGTGAACCATTCTAGCCAAGACTTTTTTATTACTTCATTCTTGTCCATATGCCCTAGTCCCATATTCTGGGAGTTCTATGTGTGGTCTTTCCCAAAGCAGAATCGGGCATTTCTGACCTACATCCCAGATCCCAATACCCAGAAGGTTGCGTGCATCCCTCAGATAATAGTTCCAACCGGAGCTTGGTCTGGAAAGTTTTTTCACAAGAGATGGTGGGCCTCCTTATCCCTGCCTCCCAGGAAGCTGCTTATTGGGAGCCAAGTCAGAACTGTCACACCAGCTTCTAAATCTCAACAGAAGCCTCCGATCCATCCAGCTCTTCTCTTTGGTTTTATTCTCCAGGGCAGTCAATGTGACCTTCTTCTATTCATCCTCCCAAATTAGTTTCACTAACAGTGAAAAGTCTGTAAGTCCCTCTGGTCTCCTGTGAAGTCAAAGTTGCCTCTGTAAGGCTTCACTCTAAATCAATCCAGTAGCAACTTCCATTCCCCTGGGCCTGATTTTTCTGAACTCCACCACACAGTGCTGTGTTTTACAGCTCACAGAAGAGTTTGTAAAAATCTCAACTTACACAAAGAGGTCTTTTCTCCTTCCTGTTGATGTACGATGAGAAATTTGACGTTAGAATCTTGGCATCGTCTCATATAAACAAATGCCTGTTCCAGTCGTGCTAGTCATTCATCCAGAGACAAAGGGATCTGCTGGTTTGTGACGATACATAATTCTTAATTTCAAGACCTGCAAAAGTTTCCATGAATCTGTGTTACCCTGCTTCTTCTAAGGTCTGTTATATTTTAGCAGCATAGTGAAACCATAACTCAAAATCCATTTCTCTACTCCCAGAGTCCTGCATGATATTCTGTGGTTTTGTGATATCCTGTGGCTTTTCTACAGAGCAGTGGATACTGAGGCCTCTGCCCAGACACCCTCTTTAAGGTTGATATGCTTGTCTTCATCTGATGCTAACCACTCAGCTCTGAACCCCTCATTAGAAACATCTCGGTAATCAATACCTACTTCCCTGAAATGTCTTTCTTTTCCTTGGGATAGTCTGTGGTCAATGACTGTTCATAGCTGGGTGGGTGGGTGGGTGGGGAGGTCTGGCTCTTTGGCTCAATTTGAGGTATCTGAAGTGCCATCCCAGCTCCAAAGTTCCTTGGAACTTTCTTAAGCTGCAGTGTAATCACGCTGCAAGTTTATCCCTCTTTGCAATGTGACTTTCTCAATTCCCTACTGGTATATTCCACCAAAACACCTCCTTCTAAGGCTGCATGAAATGGTCCATCTCAGTGTTTATTTCCAGGGAACTTGCTCTAAAACAATTAGCATCAGAAGTGGTCCATCAGTAGTTGACTCAAAACAGGAAAATGGAGATGAATTATTCTCCAGTTGGTGGGCAGGGAGGAACAGATCACTGATGGGATGAAGTATTGATAGCCCACAACTCACCATAAAATGCACTTGTTAAAAAGTTGGCTGGTACAAACTGGTGAAAACCAAGGTGGGTGGGTTTGGTGCACTGGCTGCTACAATGTCTCTGGCACTGGAAAGTGTGAGAGAAATGGTCACTTAGGGATTATGGAAATGAGTGACTGCTGCTGAGTCTTTGACTCTTTGTTGAAGAGAGATAATGACTGGCTCAATAGTTCTAGGCAAAATGTGAAAGCCAGATAATCTTCTCAATAACATTTAATGAAATTCTTGTATCTGCAGCCAGAAGGCTGACAGGGCAGAGGAATGCCTAGGGTCTAATTATAAGGGATGGTAGTGGAACTTCAGAGGGGTTTGAAATACCAGCCCCAGGCAAGCCCTCACACCAAGGTCGTGAACCAGAGGGAACCTGAGTAATGCAGGTGAGAGCCTTCAACAGTATAAATTTCACTCTTGCCCCAAGAGTATGTTAACTCTTCTTCCTTCTGTTGCAATGTTCAAAGGCGCCTGGCCCACCTGGATATTCTACAGAATGTTTTGAGGGTCCATTATGTCAATGACATCATGCTGGGCTAATCAGACTGGACGGGCAAGAAGAAGTGGCCAGTATGTTGGCGGTCTTGATATATGCAGTACCAAAGGGAGGAGACAAACTCAGTGATAATTCAGGGTCCTGCCACATAAGTGAGATTTGTAAGAATTCAGTGGGGTTGGTCATATTGGGACTTTCCTTCCCAGGTAAGGGCAGGTTATTGTAGCTCATACTGTTCAAAACTTAAAAAACAAACAAACAAATAAACAAACAAAAAAACAAAAACTAAAAAAAAAAAAAAGCACAGAACATGGGAGACCTCTTTGGGTTGTGGCTGTAGCACATTTGGTATGTAGGCATTCTGCTCCAGTCTATTTAATGGGTGCAGAGAAGGTAGCTAGATTTGATTGGGACCAAATAGGAAAGGCAATATGGGTCCCTCCCTTTAAAGCTTGATCAAGAGCAGGTTTTACCTACCAATATAGTTTCCAGGAAACCCCATGTCAGCAAGAGATATGGGCTGGGGCGCTTAAACTAGTTAATGAGCACTTCTGATCAGAGCCATGTTTCCTCGTTAAGAAAGAACCTAGTTTTGTAGGAAATTGTGTAACAGTTGAGGCTACATTAAACTTCAAGTTCCAACTAGTTATTCTACAAGGAAGTGAATTTACTCAGTCTGTGAGCTCATATAAGAGTGTTTTATCTGAAATATCCAAGTATGTCTAGACTATTGACTTAAAAATCTGGAGCTACTAGGTAAGAGAAATGTAGTACCTCTGAGACTAGGTAGCAAATGGAGCATCTACTGAGCTGGTGTTTTGCTTAATCTTTGTCTAACTTCATTCTGTGTATATTTATATCAAGAACAATGTGCAAGAAAGATGGAAGAATGTGGCACAGGTCACAGTGGACCTAAGAAAACCATTGGAATGCAAGGGATTTTCTGACACCTGAATTCAGCATTTTCAGGGGTTTGCAAAATCCATCCTCAATATTGGAGAAGGAAAGGCTTTCAGGGTGCAGCAATGGACTATGAGAAGGTGAAACAATTTGCCAGGTTTCATTTAAATGCATAGAACCTCAAGTTTCTTTGTCATTGGAGTCATCACGGATCAAACCTAATCCAATTTCTAAAATGTGAAGGAGGGAATTTTTAAAAATTTTCAAACACTTAATACTAAAATACAAAAACCAAGACAAAATTATCTCAGAATGAGAAGTAAGGTGATTTTCTTAGAGAGACAGTGCACTTTTACTCACTTTGCTTTTGTCTAATGTCATTGATCTGTTATCTAGTTGACAAAGCCAGGAGTGAAGCTTGTAAGCTGTCATGTATGCAAACTACCCAGCAGGTTTAAACATATGAATATAGAAGAGAGAGGCCATAAGGAGAAAGTCTTTTTGGTTGATGATAGCAACTTAAAGAAAAAAATTACTTTTCTTTAAATTTTTGGTATTTCCCTGTGTTGGTGACCACAAACATTATTTTTTAATAGTCTGTTTTTTATTGAGGATGGTATGTTATTTGGGGGAAAATAATGGCTGTTGGAAAATCAACTTATCAAATTGATAGATATGACACTCTTTTATAAAGACTGAGAGCAGGTGCCTGGGTGGTTCAGTTGGCTAAGCGTCTGCCTTGAGCTCAGGCCATGATCCCAAGGCCTGGGTTCTAGTCCTACATTGGACTCCCTGCTCAGTGGGGTGTCTGCTTCTCTTTCTACCCTTCCTCCCCGGCTTGTTCATTCTCTCTCTCTTTCTCTCTCTCTCCCAAAAATAGATATATAAAATCTTTAAAAAAGTCTGAGGAGCATAATTAGCAGAATTTGACATGTAAAACGAATGTAACTTGTAGATTTAGTGTTCTCACATACCTCACATTTCTCTATCTGAAGTGTTTTCTCTATAGTTGCCTCTCCATTTTAACCTTTTTCTACTCATGGATTTTGCTACAATACTTTAGAGACTCATTTAATATGTGTTCCACATCATTCAATTGTTGTTATTATTATAACTTTTGCAGAAGAAAATCACAACATACAACAATTGATTTACAAGTTATCTTTCCACATTTAAGCAATATTTTCAAATCCTTTTATTTAACTCCAAATCTTCTCCAAATGTAATACATTTTAGGTTATATTCTTTATTACTTTAAAAGTGTTTTTACAAAGAAAAGTGTTTTTACAAACAGAATCAGTATTTAAATCTTCATGAATCTCAAAAGACAAAATTTCTATGGGGAGATGTTGAAGCAAGGTAAACATCAGGTAGTATGGATGTGTTATTTTTTTTTTCCAGTTGTGAGAATTATTGTGGTTACCCTGTAATGCATCCCATTTTGAAAGTCCCTCAAGATGAGGGTTTTTGTGATTGGCTTTGAAATAAATGATGCACTTTCACCAACATGCTTCAGATTCTAGAAGCACCAGATGAACAAATAATAAGAAATGGGCACTACTATCAATGTATTCTTGTATGCTTGTTTGTGTGCTTACATATTTATAACTTGCCCATTTAGGCAAAGATTTAATGCATCTGGATTGAGTTGCATGCTACTTTAGAGGAAGGGCATTTGAACTTCTCTCAAATGTAGTTTATTGGAACCAATTGCAGTGAACATTTCAGATGGGGCATATGCTTCTCACAACAGAAGATAAAGTAATTTAACTATTTTGGTATTAAGTCTGTAGCAATTTATTTGTTTTCAAGTTAAGACTGACCCTTTTTTTTCTTTTTCTTTCTTTCTTGTCTTGCAACAGACCTGTGAGTGAAAAGTTGGAAGCAATAGCTTCACATCTGATAAATATTCAAATAAATATTCTCTCTTCTGCCACATAAAAATTTTTTAAAGTCCCTCTTTTGGAGACTAAGGGAAATGGAGTTTGGTTTCCTTAACTAAACTTTTAGGAGTAAGATGGGGGCTGTTCTTATTTTACATATCTGGAAGAATTCTTATTATTCTTGAGAGTAAAAAGGATGGAATTGGCTAAGAAAATCAAACTCTGAGGAATTAACAGAAACTTCTGTTTTACATGTTAAGGGAAGGGACTCTAAAAGTTACAGTATTGCTTCCAACTTCTCACTCACAGATCCTTTAGTTGAAAAGTAAGCTCTTTTGGGGACCAAGACAGCCTTGGTTGATGTAGATTTGTCCTGTGTCAACTTAGCCAAGCGAGAACTGTATTTTCCAGAATTCCCTTCTCCCACAGTCCTAGGTGAATATGGACCACATTCTTGTCTTGCACCTGTGCATGAGATTTTCATATTTGCTTGTATGCTGTTGTAGGAGGCATGGCATTACTGATGCTCTGCTCCAGTGTGCTGTCACTTGTCATTTGTCACTGGCTCACCTTGTGGTTGGCTGCCCAGCTCTCACCACCCACCTTCCTCTTGTCTGTGAGTGCAGGGCCAGGTGGATGATGTGATGTGGTGAAGACTGTGAGGGCCTGGTTTTCAGCTTCCCTGCATAGTTTTTTATTATAGAAGAAATGTATGTTATAGAAGATTTAGAACATACAGAAAGCTAATAAAAATCACCTGGAATCCCAGTGCCTCATCAAACTCCTCTCTATAGTTGTATGTATATTATCTTATCAATCATGTATATGTGAACATGTATATATGTATATACTTACATATTATACTTATAAAATTATATAATACATAAAATATGAGACAGTATACAGAAACATGAATTTTTATATATTCAATTATATTTTTACACAATTAAGATTATATATTATGTAACATAATTGCATATTATAAAATACAAAAATAAATTATGGATATACATAAATAAATATTTTTAATTGAGTTATATTGCTTATATAGATATTTAATTTGTACCCCTCTCATTTTAATTAAGAGCATTTCTTCAGTCCCTAAATATTTTTGAGTCTATTTTAAATAATGTAGCCAGTTTCTTCCTTTACTTATCTAATCATCAACTGTATGTGTATTCATGCTCCTTTATTTTTTATTATTAGCAACACTGTCATAAGAAACTTTTCACATAAAATTTTGTGTAGATCTGTGTTTATTTCCTGAGAATAACTTACAGGACTTGGAGTTTCTGATTTAATGGGCGTTTTCTTGAATGTTCTTGATACTCAAGACTAAATTGCCCTTTTTACAAACTGAATGTGTTTTCCCCAAAACTCACAACTCTCCTTATTTTTATTTCCTTGAGTAGTGAGGAAATAAAATATTTTCCTATCTTTTTTTTTTAAGATTTTATTTATTTATTCATGAGAGACATAGAAAGATGCACACATAGGCAGAGGAAGAAGCAGGCTCGCTGCAGAGTCCAATGTGGGATCCAATCCTAGGACCCCGGGATCATGCCCTGAGCCAAAGGCAGATGCTCAACCACTGAACCACCCAGGTGCCCTATTTTCCTATCTTTATTGGTCATTACTATTCTTCTCTTGTGAGCTGCACATTTTTCTCCCGAACTGAACTTTACATTGTAGTGTTTACTTTCTCTCATGGTGAGAACTCTTTTTTTTTTTTTTTTTTACCAGTGACATTTACACTTTAATTGACAGGATGTGACAATGTAAATAAAAATATTTATTATATGAGAATGAATATGTGATGAAATATACATAGGCCAAGCATCCTCTAAATTACAATTGAATTTGAAAATGCTTGCTAACGGTTTGACAGAGATCATAGGGACAATAAATACTTGGAAGGTTTAAGATTTGTGCTGAAATTATCCTGGTCGGCAAGATAAGGAGAGAGAATAATTGGCTGACAGAAAAGAGATAAAGACTAAGACCCAATTAAGTTTGCAGATCAACTAAGGACATAATAAGATTTTAGTCAAGTGGGAACAAGGTTCTACAGGATTAAACTGTGAAGCCTCAGATGTGGCTGCCCTGGTCATGAAGTCTAATCCTCATGATGACGGCAATAACATGCAAATAAGGTTAAGATTAAATACATTTGCACAGTGTGACTTTAGGAGGCATTTCAGTGAATTGTGTGGAGCAAAAATATTTGAGACTGAAAATAAAAGATACCGTGCTAACCTATATATTCTAGACTTTCGTAAGTTTATGGTTAATAGATGTAAAAATTAAAATAAATGCTTTATACACACAGGCTGCCTCACCTCTTTTACCTGGAGTTCATGGTTGCTTAGGAGAAAACTTGGACTGAAGTTGTCCCTTCTGTGATCTGGTGCTTGGACTGTTGGCAAGGGTAGTAGATGTGTGCTACTTTAGCTGCCTTCACAGCCTTGCTGTGAACTGCTTAAAACACTGAGGATTTAGACAAGCAACTTAATACATTGCAAATACTTATTTTTCCTAATTTCCATTTGTTTTTATCTTCCTTATAGTTTGGTTGCTGTTTCCTAATTACTTATTTATTAGTTTGTTGCTTACATTTCAGTCATATAGAATTTGTGGGTGTGGTCAGAATTTTCTTCGTGATGTCTTCCCTTGGTTATATTTTTTTTCCGCTCTACAATCATTTAATATTAGCCTATGGTTATCTCTGTGGTTTCTATTTCTCTAGTATCTCTTTTTATGGTTTAGTTCTAAACTTGGAAATCTTTAATAAATCTGGAAAATAATTTTATAATATGAAATGTTAATTTTATATTCCACCCATATATGTCAAATTGTATATAGCATTTTAAATACTATTCTTTGTTCTCAAATTTGACATGACACATTTATCACAAATTAACACATGTATGTTAGTGGAGGTTTATTTCTTCTATTTTTGTTTGCTATTCTATTCTTTCCACTTGTATTTTCCTATTTGAATAATGAATACCAGAATTGAGAGGTAATAGAGTACTAGAAAAAAGTGGAACTCCTGCTTCAATATTTTAATTGTAGGACCAAAGGAGAAACAATACTCTTTTGAAATGCACCTGGTGTTTCAACGCAGCTTATCATGCTTTGTTCTTATATAGTTGTGTTTTGAACAAAGGCACACCTTTATCATAGTATGGAGAGGCGCAAAGCTGAGGTTCTTAAATATCAACAAACCTAAAAACTGTCTTGTATGCACATAAAATGTGCAGAATCCTACTTGAGTTGCCAAGGATTCCTAACCAATCAGTCTAGAGTGAGACTCTAAGACTTAACATTTAACAAGTATCCAGGTGATTTTGATATGGAGGTCCATGTGACCAAGCCTTAAAAAAACAACTCCTTGAGCCAAATTCTGGCTGATTTTTATAAACTCAAACCATCTCTTAGAAACAAAGCAAAATAAAACATATTTGACTTTGTTCTTGAAACTGGTTTAATGGCTGAAATCTGACAATAGAATTATTTTCTCATTTATTCTGCTCAAAATATTTTGTTTTGACATAAAGGATATTAGTGAATTGCCATTCTAAACATAAAATTTTCTCCAAACACACAAGCTCCCTTGTACCTCTACCACAATGCTAAAGCCTATCAATCTTAGTGCTTGCCTTGAGGAATGGTTAAAAATGGCTAAAATACATTACTTAACGTCTGCCAATAGTTCTCCATATAAGTTGTGAGAAATACCCATATGAAATGCCTTCTGGGATGTGCTGGATCTCTGGGGAGGAATGGTAAGAGCTACTGGAGTTCTGGAGTAGAGTGCAGCTGGGTAGGAGCTAAAAAGCATACAAGCAAAAAACACACTAGTCCTGTGTCTGGGTTGTGACCCAAACACAAGGTTAGGTTGATGCCAGGGAGCAATTTCCATTTCCAAAAAAAAAAAAAGAAAAAGAAAAAGTTTGTAGGGGCACCAGGGTGGCTTAGTCTGTTAAAGCTTCTGACTCTTGATTTCAGCTCAGGGTCTTGGGATTGAGCCCTGAGTCAGGCTCCCTCTCAGTGGGGAGTCTGCTTGAGATTCTCTCCATCTTCCTCCACCCCTCCCCTACCTCCTTCTCTCTCAAATAAATAAATCTTTAAAAATAAGTTTGTAGAAGAATTTATGAAGTGATAATATATTGTATGTAAACTATGTAAGTAAACTATAATTTACTCTACTTTCTAAAGATCTAAATTATAGTTTAAAGTAGAGTTGCTGGGACACCTGGGTGGCTCAGCAGTTTAGTGCCTGCCTTTGACCCAGGGCGTGATCCTAGAGTCCCAGGATTGAGTCCCACATCGGGCTCCCTGCCTGGAGCCTGCTTCTCCCTCTGCCTGTGTCTCTGCCTCTCTCTCACTCTCTCTTTCTCTCTGTTTGTGTCTCTCATGAATAAATAAATAAAAATCTTTAGTAAAAAAAAAAATAGAGTTGCTGAAGAACTACTTTCTCTCTGTGTGTGTGTGTGTCTCTCACGAATAAATAAAAAATCTTTAGTAAAAAAAAAAAATAGAGTTGCTGAAGCACTACTTTTGAAAAAGAAGTCCAGAAAAAGAAAGCAGAAATTCTTATTGAGAGAAAGAGAGAGATTGGGATTGAGAGCCCACAGCAGGTGAGAAAGCCCACTTGGAGCAGAGAAGATAGAGCACATTGACTATTCAGCCCTAAGTGAAGAGCATCAGTAAACAGTCCCACACTATTGTCAAAGAGAACTCATATTAGATAGAGATAACAATACAGGAAGACTTTATTCAAAACTATTTGCAATAGTTTTACTTAATAGTTTTACTTAAAATTCCAGTTAGCTAACATACAGTGTAATATTAATTTCAGGGTACAATATAGTGATTCATTGCTTCCATACAACACCTGGTGCTCATCACAAATGCCCACCCTCATCCCCACCACCTATTTCACCCTTCTCCACTCCCCTCCCCTCTGGTAACCATCAGTTTGTTCTCTATAGTTTGTGTCTTGGTTTGCCTCTCTCTCTTTTCTTGGCCCTTTGCTCATTTGTTTTGTTTCTCAACAAAGTGAAATCCTATGGTATTTGTCTTTCTCTGACTGACTTATTTCATTTAGTTTAATACTCTCTAGTTCCATCCATGTCATTGCAAATGTCAAGATTTCATTCTTTTTTATGGCCGAATAATATTCTATATATATATATATATATATATATATATATATATATAAATAGTTAATAGAATAATGTATGTATATATATATATATACACATACCAGTACACACACCATATATATATATATATATATATATATATATATATATACCTGTTCTTTTTTATACATTCGTCAATTGAAGGACACTTGGGCTGTTTTCATAATTTAGCTATTGTAAAGAATGCTGCTATAAATAATGCTACTATAATAGCACATGTATCCCCCTGAATCAGTATTTTTGTATTCCTTGGATAATACCTAGCAGTGCAATTGAAGGAACCTAGGGTAGTTCTATTTTTAGCTTTTTAAGGAAACTACATGCTGTTTTCCAGAATGTCTCCACCAGTTTGCATCTCCAGCAGTGCAAGAGGGTTCCCCCTTCTCCTCATCCTCTCCAACATCTGTTTTTCTTGTATTGTTGATTTGAGCCATTCTGACAGGTGTGACGTAGTATCTCATTGTAGTTTTGATTTTCATTTCCCTGATAGTAAGTGATGATGAACATCTTTTTATGTGTTTGTTGGTCATCTGTATGTTTTCTTTGGAAAAATGTCTGTTCATGTCTTCTGCTCATTTTTTTAATTGACTGTTTGAACTTCTAAACAAACTCAGTAAAGTCACAGGATACAAAATCAAAATACAGAAATCTGTTGCATTTCTATACACCAATAATGAAGCATCAGAAAGAGAAATTAAAGAATCAATCCCATTTATAATTATACCAAAAGCAATAAAATACCTGGGAATAAACCTAACCAAAGAGGTGAAAGACCTATACTCTGAAAACTATAAAACCCTGGGGCACTATTTTTCTTGATGATGAGATTTCAGAGGGAGGGCTCCCGGATCTTTGTGTGAGAGAGTCCTGTGCTGTAAACCTGCTTGTGAGATTTACATCTCAAAGGGGCAGAGAATGAATTTACAATTGCAAGTTTTCTAAAGTAAATGCTCTGAGAAAAGGGAGGTCAGGAGCCTGTAGTCAAGATGACACCTGTCTAAAATTTAGTTAAACTGAGGGGAACATCTAGACCTCTATCCCTTTCTATCAACCTAGGCAACATAGCCTGACAGTTAGCAACAACAACAGAGAGAAGCCATGGATGTTAACAAAGAATCTAAGTATCTAGTCAAAGAAAGCAAATCCCGGCATTTATCTCCAGGCCTTTGATAGCAAGGAAGCCATTGACAAAAAGTTAAAGGGAGAAGAAAAAGGGACTCTTTAGTTCTTTTGAAGATGAGAATTGGAATTCAAGGAGAAAAATACATTGTGAATAGCCAAAGTTACAGAGAGAGTTAACAGATTTTAAAGACAAGCAACGTTATCAAAACTCAACATTTTTAGCTGACATGTTTGTATTTGGCATTGTCTGAATATCAAGGAAGTTAAATTACTTGTTTAATGTAATATACTTAGTGCCAGAGGCAAGATATACTATCCATTTTATTGTAAGATCCATTCACTCAATTATTCACATTCTTATTCACTGATTTTTTTCAAATGCTCTATGGAATTTTTTTAAATGATCAACTTTCCAGCATTATACTTAACTCAATTAATGAAGGAAGCAGTAACATGTTACAATCAGTTCAAAGAATTTTTCAAACAACTCACTTATATATTGGCAAGAGAAATTGCTGAAATCCATTTACATTTACAAATGTGCACACCCCTGTTCTGTATTCACAGTGCGATAATAGAGAATATTCTATTGGATACAATTCATGTGCATTTTGTGGATAAGTTGGTATTATCTTAAGTTTCCCCAAATAACAGTGTTGTAAAATAGCTTAAAGACAACAAAAGAGCAGGTACTCACAGAGTGAGATGACTCTGGAAGGTATGATCTTTTTTCACCTTTTTGATGTATATTTCAGTCTTCCACAACTTTTCCTGACAGGGCTGCTCACTAAGTAGTTTATAGTGAAAGTTGTGTTAAAGGGATTATATACAATAGAAATGAAATTGACAAACCCTGTTCAGGAGGAGAATAATAATCCCAACCTCAAATTAATATAATTATTATAAACAACAAGTAAGATAAACATAAAGGAAAATAAGTTTGTATAGTTCTAATTACTAATAAACATAAAGGAAAATAAGTTTGTATAGTTCTAATTACTAATAAAAATAAGAATTAGACATTCTCAAGAACACTAACAAAAAACAAGTTTGGTGTATAAATGATATATTTTGCATTTTGCTATCTACCATCAACACCTATACCAACGACATCAAACCTTCTTTTTGCCTCTATTATTTTTTGACATCAGTTGCTGTGCCAACTCCTGTGCTGACTTCTGTATTCCTTGCCCTCTCCTCTTCCTACATTACCACCCCCATTTATCTTCGTTATAATTCTATATTTACTTGTAAAATACTATATTATCATTTCTTATATAGACCCTGAAAGGTTATCCTTACTCCTTACTGCTTAATTATCTATGCATTTTAAACACATATTGTAATAAGCAAGTATTTGATTGGCAACTGTTTCATATTCAAATCAGGAAAAAAAAATTCTGTAGAGTCACCTTTCCATGGAATGGGAGAAAAAAGTTCAAGTCTGTGTAGGTGAAGGTTCTTGAATAGCCTTAATATTTACATTTTGAGAAGACTTTCAGTGTTGCTGAAATAATAATGATTGCTGTAGAGTAAGCTTAAATACACTTGACACTTACTAAACACCTGTTTTTATTAACAGTAACCTTGAGATCTCTTTCAGTAATAATTGAGCTCAGGATTCAATGCTTGATTATGGAATCCAGGAAGTATATCTTAAATACTTCTCAGGGTTACTTAACAAATACACAACCTAGAGACAGAATAGATTTCATCTGAAATAAATACAATGTTTAGAGTATGGCACAGGATAAATCAACCTTTCTAAAATTCTTTCTTCTTTTAATTGCCTCATTTGCTTTTATCTTGAATTTTTCTACTTTAAAAAGTCATTCTAAAAAATCGCAATAATAATGCCTGCTTATTATAGCAACTTAAGCAATGAAGAAAAATTAATAGTGTCTTTATTTATCAGTAAGGCGTGCTTTGGAAATGCAAATAACAGAAAATGACTAATACTCATGCATATTTGTTTATTTTTCTCATATAAACAGGAGGTTTTATGTAAGCAGTGACTGGTCTTGATAGTATCTCTGCAGTTCCTTTGGCCTGTTTCTCATGGTTACAGTATGATTGCTCCAAGACTCATATTTGAGTGTGTAGGGAAGGAACCACAATTTTCCCTCTGCTCTTCTAAGTAATTGGCTGAGACCCTTGTAATAAAAAATCAAGAGAAGCCAGATAAAAACAAAGAGAAGTTTATCAACATGTATACTTCTATATACATAGGAAATACTCAGGAAAAAATGAGTAATTCATTGAGAAATCCTAAATCCTGGCTTAAATATCATCTTCCGCTAAAGGAAAGTGAAAGAAAGGTATGGGAGGTTATGGGGAGAAGCAGGGTAAACAAGGGTGAGGTGTGTTGTGTAGATTGAAGTCGGAGCCTTCTCAGTGATGACAGTTTCTTGGGATAGAATCCTCCTCCTCTTTCTGGTATAGAGAGGAAGACATGCTTTCAAATGGCGATTTCCTTTATAAATGTGAATGTCCCCTTACAGAAGGGCAGCAGTCTGTACTGTTTCCAGAGCTTCCCTTGCGTCTGCTGTTTCTCAAAATAATCAGCTCAAAATAATCCTATGCCAAAAAGGCATGTTTTGGGATGCATGTTCTGTTACCCTTCAAGTTTAAGGCAAGGGATGAGGGAGAAGACAGCAGCAGCTGCCTCTGTTCCTTTTATTCAGAAGAAGTTATGATTTCTCAGAATTCCCCTAGTGACCATCCTTTTGCCTCACTGGCCAGAACTTGAAGATAGGGACAGACGTACGTGCAAGTACCTGGGTAACCTTTCTGGCAGTACAGTGGGAGGAGGCAAGGGAGAAAGGCAGTGAGGAATGGCTTTTGGGAGGACTTTCCTCTTTCCTTCTCAGTCCTGCCCATCTGTGGCATTAACCCTTTGGAGTGTAGCCCTTTCCTTCTACACACACACACATACACACATGCGCACACACGTGCGTGCTTTCTATATACTATACACATACATTAACAACAAAAATGGGATAATATCTGACGCATTATTCTGCCACTTTTTCCCTCCACCTATTGTCTTCTTTATATAAGCACGGATTTGGATATGTACATGTGTGATATATTTACCAATGTATTATATGCAGTGTAATATATTACGTCTACTATAATATATAAATATATGTATTTCCAAAGTCTTCCCGAGTCTATGCGCATGTGTACATATAGGCAGGTATATGTGTGTGTGCACATATATGTGGAACATTTATTTTTACATGTATTTTATTTATGTGTGTATATGTATGCATGCATATATACATATTTATACATGCATATACATGCATATATACATGCATATATACATACATATATGCATGCTTCCCATATACATGCATATATTTATACATGCATCCCATATACATGCATATATACATACATATTTATACATATATATACATTTGTAGATTCATCCATATCTGCAGATTTTTTATTTCCATAAGTGAGATGCATTACACTTATATATTAGCATCAAAATATATAAACATTGTTTTTAAGAGGTACGAAAAGAGATTGTAACAAGTGATATATCTCTCTCTGTACTTCATGTGGCTTTCTGTCTCCCTACTTTGTCCAGCATTGGATAGTAGTGATAGTTTAATGATTGGTAATCTGATGAGGTACATCAGCAGACTGATTATACACATTTATAAATGATGGAACTGAAGCTCAGAGAGCCTAACTGAGTAGCTCAAGGTGATAAATCACTAGGAGTAGAGCAGTTCGGTTTTGTTTCTTTTTATTTATTTTTTTTGTGTGTTTCATTTTTAAATACTGGCCCATTCTGTTTCCAAAGGAATGCACGTTAATCTCAGCCGTGTATTATTATTTTAGGTCTAAGTCTTGTTCTTTCTCCAGATTTGTCTTTCCATAATTTATTCCATTCCTTCTTTTTCTTTCTTTTTTTTTTTTTTTAAAGATTTGTTATTTTTTTTTTATTTTTTATTTATCTATGATAGTCACAGAGAGAGAGAGAGAGAGAGAGAGAGAGAGAGGCAGAGACATAGGCAGAGGGAGTAGCAGGCTCCATGCACTGGGAGCCCGACGTGGGATTCGATCCCAGATCTCCAGGATCGCGCCCTGGGCCAAAGGCAGGCGCCAAACCGCTGCGCCACCCAGGGATCCCATTCCTTCTTTTTCTAAGAGCAATGCCCTTTAGGATTCTAACTCTTCTTCCTTCAACAAAATCCTCTTCTTCATCATAGATACAAATTATTGCCTTAATTTTGGTATCTGAGAAAGGCTACGCGTAGACACATTCCAGCCATGACTCATCTTAGAGTATTGATGTTTAGGTAAAACTGACTCAATCTCTTTTCATCAGAGTATCTCTCTGATACTCTTGTGGGGTGCAGAATGTTTGAGCAAATGTCTTCTGCCTTTCAGGGGTTCACTTGCTTGGTATTGCATCAAAACAACCCACTAGAGTTGCTGATGGACTAATAGGCTGAAACGTTTCCCTGATCACAAGGCCTGGCAGGTAGATTTTAAAATGTTACATCAAGTTGCTGGATTGTATATTTTGTACACACAAGGGTTTCCCCATGGGCTGGTAATTCAAAGGAGCAGTCCTTCTATTATTCTCATAGATGCGAAGCAATTTGAGATTTTTTTCCCCACTTGATTATATTATGTCTCAAAGGTTAGTTTTACTGTGCGAACATGCTCTAACTGTAATTTCCTGATAGGTACTATTTTCTTGTGAAAGCACTATTTACATAAAAGACAGATGCAGGTTGTTGTAGGAATAAAACATAAGGTTAAAGGCACATCTCTTTGTTTGAATTTCTGTAGCTCCTCTATCAATTGCATCTCCACAGGGATCTATCTACTTGTGAGACCCTAGGGTTACTGATTTGAAGTTGTTCCATCTCCATCCCTCTGATACTACCATCGCTTACTCAAGTGGGGTTAAACTACTGGTGGGTTTTACGAAGTAAGTCACTTTAAAAGTCTGGCATATTATACTGGTATTATTATTAAAAGTTTAAATATGTATTAGAAAATAAGTCTGTTTTACATGCCAAAACTTAGATGTAAACATTTTAAGATTTCAGACCCCTAAGTCATTCATACACTGTTTCTCTTCACTCTATAAGGAAACTAATCAAATTTACCATAAGCGTATTTAAGAGTACCCAGTTTTTATACAAGCTTATATAATAACTTATGGGGACAATTTTACAACAGCTTTTTATAATAAAGAATATGTTCCACGTTCACAAATACAATATGAAAAAATCAATATCCCATTTTATTTTCAAAGTGATACATGAAAAGGAGTTTCAAGATTTATAGAATTTTAAATTCCATTACGTTTAAGTTATACTAAAATCCTTGAGTCTAATGATTCCCATCCAAAGCAGAATTTTGTCTACAATCTTCAATTTCAGCTTATTTTTAGAGGCAATCTTTATATAGCAGCTCATTCCAATTTCAGGAAGTTTAAAGTACTGGAAAGTTTTCTTTTTACTCTGTCAAAGCCAGCTTCACTGTAATTTTCACACACTGGCCCTGGTTCTATTCCCTGAAGCCACACAGGATACATTTCATCCTCTTCCCCATGACAGTCCTTCAAATATTTGTGAATAATTCTTCCCATAAGACATTTCTGCCTCAGCTAAACATTTCACTTAATTAAACCTTTCTTCATATAACAAGTTGTCCAACCTTTTCATCATCATAGTTACTCACCCCAGCACACAAGTTTATTTTATTTTTTTTAGTGTTATGACCAAAATTTGTAAGTAATGTAACTGATTTTCCTCACAGAATGTGGAAACAGGCATGGTGTAGTGAATGAGGCTAGGAGTGAACTGCAGACAACACTTCAAATAATGTCTCACCAAAGAGAATATTCCAGACCAATAGCTCCCTTCATCTGAACATGCTGCTTTTATCAATGTCGCCCAAGGCTGTACCAGCTTCTAGAAAATCCACAGGAGAATGTAGGTTGATACTGAGTTTTCTATTATCTAAAGGTGATATTCAATTTTGGTAGCACAATAATAAGAATTATTCAAGTCTAATAATCATGTTCAAAGTTTCGATTTATTTGCTAGACATAATTTATAAATATAATAATTGCAGATAAGTAGTTCCTTTTCTCTTTAAATCAGGCAAGCATATTATCTCCACATCAGTAATTTTTATTTTTGACCTAGAAGATTTATCAAATCATTAATGTATGCACTCATTCACTGATTCATTTGGCAGGTATTTATTGAGGTGCTACTATGTGTCAGATACTCTGATACTGGGACTGTAATTGTGAACAAAACAAATGTTGTCCTTTTCCTCACAGATTTCTTCTTCTAGAGACTGTGTGGGAAAACTGACATTACTGAGATAATTATTGACTGTTCTCAGTGCTGAGTGAGAAATAGATGTGAGGTGACCACTATTGATTCTAATGTATGGCCAGAGTTGAGTGCTACTTTATTAGATGAACGGAGTAGTCTATATATTTTTGTAATAATTAACATTAAAAAAGAAAGGATATTACTTATGCAAGAAGCTACAGCAATTTAATAGTAACATTTAAAAAAATATCTTATATCTGTAAACTCCTTGAGAGAGGCACAAGTTCTATTTTCTTTTAAAGATTTATTTAAAAATTTTTGTTTATAAGTCAATTAAGCTTATTCAAGGAAAACAAATGGCAGGGAGAGTTAGGTGTCCTCAACAACCCATAATCACATAGAGCTGAAATGATCATTTAAAACCAAAATATGGGGACGCCTGGGTGGCTCAGTGGTTGAGCGTCTGCCTTCTGCTCAGGGTGTGATCCTGGAGTCCAGGGATCAAGTCTCACATCAAGCTCTCTGCATGGAGCCTGCTTCTCCCTCTGCCTCTGCCTCTGCTTCTCTCTCTCTGTCTCTCATGAATAAATAAATAAAATCTTAAAAAAAAAAAAGAAAGAAAGAAACATGGAGTTTCCTGGGTGACTCAATTGGTTAAGCATCCCACTGGTGGTTTTGGCTCATGTCACAATCTCAGGATTCTGGGACCCTGCCCCATGTCGGGCTGTGTGCTTAGTGGGGAATCTGCTGAGGATTCTCTGTCTCTCCTTGTTCACTCAAGTGCAGGAGTACATTTTATCTCTCTCTAAAATAAATCAATAAATCTTAAAAAAAAATAAGATATATCTTTTACCTTTAAAACTGATTAGTAGTGACCTTAGCAGAAATGGAGGAATAAGGATTTCTCAAAATCTCTTTTATAAAAGCACGAAGCATATGGGCAAAAATATCCAAATCAACTATTTTCAGGACTCTAGAAATTAAAGAAAAAAAAAAGGCTTGCAGGGATCTGAGGAACATTTATTTAAGTAAAACAGTAGAATTGATGTGGGAGAGCTTGGCTCTTGTCTCATGGAGTCAAAAAATGAATCTCTCAGACAAAAGAGAGTGAGTAAAGTGATAGAAGTCTATTAAACAAAGATACAGAGAAAGCTTTCAGAAGTTAGAGGGGTCCCAACAGGGCTGCCACTGAGGGGTTTTTTGGCTAGGTTTTTATAGAAAACCTGACTAGGGAATTGATGGCCTTGGGAAGTCTTGAGTGAATGACATAATGACTGTTTTGAGTCTTGGTGATTACTTGATAGCCATCAAAGGAAGATACTTGCTAGTATTTTGGAGTCAGGGGGCCAGATTTACTTCCTTATCTCTGTTTTTGTTGGCTTACCTCTGCTGCATCTCAACGTCCTTGGAATTTATGGGATCCCAGAGATTTGTGGGAGCCTGACTCTGGACCTTTCCCTTATCTTTCCTTGCCTAGCCTCATCTGTCCCTAACTCAGAATCTTTGTAAGGCAGTAAGTTTTCTGATGTTTTAACTTGTCTATATCCATCCCCTTCTCCCCAGCTCCCCAACAGCTTTGAAAACCAACAGTTTACAATTATAGTAAAAAAATCAGTAGCTGGACATCCCCTGGAAGTGGATGGGTTTGGAACTCCTTCAAAGCCCTAATCCCAAAGAATTGTTATTATTTGGCCTTTTGGGTATATCCTTGGAAAACAAAATTTACAAATCTTTTCTTAATCTAACTCAGAGGTCTTTCTTTACTTAATCTAATTGAGATGTCTAATCTCCAGGCCTTCTCCCCTGGGGCGTTTGTCAAAAATTATCAGTAGCAATTGTTGAAAATCAGAGCTGCTTAAGGCAGTAGATAACATTTAGGACAAACAATAGATCAACCAAAAAGTCGAAAAGGAAAATCCTATGGATGGTAGGTTTGTAAGGGCTTTAAAAGCTCTGGCATATTTATGGGAATCTAGAAGATCACACACACGTGTAGGGCTATATATACTTGCCCTGGACTCTATGCATGTTCAGGAAAAACTTGAGAAGGCCGTAAACTCTCATCTCTGGTTTTTCTTGAGGTTTTCCATTGGGAAGTACCAGTGAAGGAAGAGTTATCAATTACCTGGTTCAGTATTAGAAACATGTCCCAAGACAAAAACAGAGCCCCTTTGTAAAGACTGAGATACTTATTGGCTCCAGACATTTAAGGATATTATTGTCTAATAATTAATTGATCACTAAATTAATCAAGCAGATACTTCAGTGGCCACAAATAAAGAATAAAGATGTTACAGAATTAGTTTAGAGAATCACTAACAAAACAAATAACAACACAGAGACATACCCACAAAACAACAACACCGGCAACACCAACAAACCTGGGCAACAGGAGAAGGTCTTCTCTAGTTTGTCATATTATCTAAAATGTCTGATTTTCAATAAGAACCTCAAAAATGTGACATACAAAAACAAGAAAATATGCTCCATGAAATGGAAAAAAAAAAAAAAAAGCAATCAAAGAAACTATCCCTGAAGAATTCCAGGCATTGGATTTACTCAGCAAAAATTTAAAATTTGCTATTTTAAGCATATTCAAAGGAAATCATATCTAAATAACTAAGAGAAGTTATGAAAATAATGTATCACAGAATAGAAAATATCAATAGGTATTATTTAAAAAAAGCAAATAGAAATTCTGGAGTTGAAAACTATAGGAACTGAAATAAGAAAAAAAGAAAACAATTCTTTAGCTGGCTTCCCAAGCATGTTCTAGGAGGCAGAAGCAAAGAATCTGTGAAATTGAAGCTATGTTAATTGAGATTATCTCGTCTGAGGAACAAAAGAAAAAAGAATAAAGGAAAATAAACAGAGCTTCAGAAACCTCTGAGGTGCCATCAAGCATACCTACATAAGCCTAATGAGAATCTTAGGATGAGAGAGAAGAGAGAAGGGGGCAGAAGGAATATTTTTTTAAAGGTAAACTGACAGATTATCAAATTTGATGAAAAACTTGAATCTACAGATGCAAGAATCTTAACAAAGTCCAAGTAGAGTAAATTAATTAATTAATGGTACAATGGGTTTGGAACTCACTAATTATTAATTAATTAATTAATTAATTATAAGAATCCACATTGAAACACATCATAATCAAGCAGTCAAAAGCCAAAGGGAGACTCTTGAAAGCAGAAAGAAAGGGCTAATTGATTATGTACGAGGGATTCTTGATAAGATTTATTGCAGGTGTCTCATAAGACAAAGCCAAAATGCCAGTGAGATGACATATTAGTATTGCCAAAGTAAAAAAGGCTTTTGGACAAGAATTTTATATTCAGTGAAACTGACCCTTAAAAATAAGAGAGAAGTTAAGACATTACCAGATAAACAAAAAGCTTATGGTTTGTCACTATTCTTGTCACTACAAGAATACCAAAGGCAGTCTTTCAGGTTAAAATGAAATGACACTAAAGGATAAATCAAATCACTATGCAAAAATAAAGACCATTAGGAAACATAACTACATAGGCAAATATAAAATACAGTATAAATACATTAGAGTTACATATCTGCACCAAAAGGCATAACCATTACAGCTTTTAAGGGGTACTAAAAACGATTTTAGCAAGTTATTTATCTTCACCAGCACTTCATGTAAATTTCTTATTCGCCTATAGTTTGTCCAGCATTGGATAATAGTGATATTTTAATGATTGGCAATCTGCTGAAGCACATCAGAATGTCACATAGTTGGAATCGTCCAGCATGTAGCCTTTTCAGATTGGCTTCCTTCACTCAGTAATGTGCATTTAAGGTTCCTCCATGTCCTTTCAAGACTTGATAGTTCATCTTTTTTTAGCATTGAATAATCCCATTATCTGGATATATCACAGTTTATTTATCTATTCACTTATTGAAGGGCATCTTGGTTGCTTTCAAGCTTTATATTCTTTATACATATTGCTTCCAAGTTACTATAATTCCAAGAATTATAAATGAAGTTGCTATAAACATTAGTGTGCAGGTCTTGTGTGAACAGAATTTTCCAACTCATTTTGGAAAATATCAAGAGTACTGTTGCTGGATCATATGGTGAGAATATGTTTAGGTTTGTAAGAAGCTCTCAAACTGTCTTCTAAAGTGGCTGTCCCATTTTATATTTCCACCACCAATTAGAATTGGAATACTGGTTGCTCCACATCCTGGCAAGCATTTGGAGTTGTCAGTATTTTGAATGGTGGCCATTCTAATAGGTATACAGTGGTACCTCTTTGTTGTTTTATTTTGTTTGCATTTCCCTAATGACATAGAACTTGGAGCATTGTTTTATGCTTGTTTGCCCTCTGTATATCTTCTTTGCTGAGGTGTTTCTTCAAGTCTTTTGCCCTTTTTAAAAATAAGGCTGTTTTCTTAATTATTTAAAAAAATGTTGACTGTTAAGAATTCTTTTGATATTTTGTCAACAGTTGTTTATCTCCTGTCTTATGCAAAGATTTACTCCCAGGCTGTGATTTGTCTTCTCATTCTCTTGAGTAATTCACTATTTTAATTCTACATTTTTAACCCCTCAAATATTATTGTTATTATCATCATTATTAATGCATTATAAGCATTTGTTTAGATTTACCTATAAGCTTAACATTTCCTGCTCTCCACATTTATTCTTGCATCTCAGACCTTCCTTTTGGGCTTTCTTTTCTTCTTGAATATCTATTAGAGATTCATATAGTAGATGTCTTTGGGTGGCAAACACACTCAATTTTGCATTTATCAGAAAGTAACTTTATATTGCCCCTTATTTCTGAAAGTCAGTTTTGCTAGGTAGTTACACAATTCAGGGATAATAGTCTTTTTCTGAATATTTTGAATGATATATTTTTATGTGGTATTTTATGTCATAAAGTGCTTTCAGACTAATTATATTATTTTAGGTGAAAATTTTGTTTGTTTTATATTATTGGCTGCTTTGAACTTTTACGCTTTGGCTTTGATGTTTTACCGAGTTTCAAGGTGCTGTGTCCAGAAATATTTGTATTTTTATCTATGGATTTAAAAAATTCTGGTACATTCTGCTTCTTGTCTCTGTGGATTTATGTTTTGTATATTTTGGGTTTTACATTTTGTTTTTCATTTTCATATTCTATTTGGTTTCATCTTAACTCTTTTCTTGGATGGGACTTTCATTAGATAAACCTTTCTTGTTCTTCAAGTCTTGTTTTCTGTTTTATTCTCTTCCACCTCACTTTCTCCTTTCTTTCATTTCTGTTTTATCTCTCTCTCTTCTACAAATGAAAAATCCAAACATTTCAGGTGTCTCTTCTAAGTTAATGATCTTTACTTACACTGCCACTCATTTGTTTTGTCTATCTGTGGAGGCCGAGAAAAATTAAGGCCATCCCACCTAAAGTTTAGCATTAGCACAAGTACAGCCATCTTAGGCCCCTGTGAAACTTTAAAGGGAAAAACTGCAAAATGTCCTCAATGTCCTGGGCAGGTAATCCCATATCAGAAAGACAACAGAGCCCACGCCCATGGTAGAAAATCCCCTAGACCAGCCTAATTCTTCCATCCCTTCTGGAAATCCCCTAGACCAGCCTATAAAAAAACCAGCTGTAACCCACTTCGGGGTCCAAGTCCCTGCTCCGCTGTGTTGGGTATACTTGGACCCAAGCTCGAGCCTGCTGATAAACCATCATGGGCTTGCATCGGTGTTGGCTCCTTGGTGGTTTCTCAGATTCGCAATCTTGGGCACAACATATCCATTGAGTTCTTAAGCTATCTTATTCTTTATTTTTAAATTTTTCTTTTTCTTTCTTCAAACTTCCTAGTCTTATTAGTACCTTTTTATGCCTTTTAAAGAATAGATACATATTTTATATCTTTTAACATTGGCTTGCATGGCTTTATTTTCTATATTTGATATTTTAAATAGTAAAGTTGTTTGGGAATCTAAATCTATTTTTTGCTGTTTTTACTGATTCTTACTTGTTTTTCTTATTACTTTGCACATTTTGTGCCTTTTTTTTTTTGGTTTGTTTTCAATTGCAATAATATTTCTTATGTCTATATATTGAATTGGAAAAAAAAAAAGAAATAGCAGTCATGATATAACATAAAGCATAGCCAAATAAAATTTTTCTTGGAACAATTGACTCTGTATAGGGAGTCAACAAAGCTCTTTGCTTAATTCAAAGGGCCTTAAATTTGTTTCCTTTTCGACACATTATACAACATTCAGCATAAACATTTGGAAAAAATGATTCTTTTATGTCCAAATGTTTTGCCTCATGATCAGCTTTTAATTAAAGATAATTCTGGGGCCCTTGGGTGCCTCAGTCAGTTAAGCATCTGACTCTTAATTTCAGCTCAGGTCATGATCTCAGGTTCCTAGGACTGAGCCCCTCAAAGGGCTCTGCTCTCAACAGGGAGTCTGCTTGAGATTCTCTCTTTCCTTCTCCCTCCCTCTTTGCCCCTCCCCCTGCATGAGCTCTCTCTTGCTCTCAAATAAATAAATCTTAAAAAAAAATAGTTTTTTTCTTAAAGGAAGAGTCACAAAAATAGCATTTTCCTTTTACAAATAGACTTGCTTTTTTGGGGGGTAGTATTAGTAATTATTCATTGAACTTTTATCAATGAATATTAAAATCCTTAGACTGAATATGACCTGAAGTAGTGGGAATATTTACATTTTGTTTATAGAAACAGTTATAACAATGGTTAAGATTCCTTTGATATTTTATGAATGGCTTTTGGGAAGACTATGTAACTTTTAAAGAAATGACTGACTCGACTCAGTAATTCCACTATTAGGTATTTTCACTAATATATGTGTAGAGATGTTCACTATAACATTTTTCACAATAAGAGAACTGTTTCTTAAAGTTGGTATATCCAAGCAGTAGAAGACCATAAAACCACTGGAAAGAAAGCATAATTTTGTTTACTTTTTATTTTTGGAAAGTAAGCTTAATTTTATATCTGCTAACATGGAAATATGTCCATAATATGCTAACACAGGAAAAAAAAACATGTTTTGAACAATTATAATCTCATTTTTAAAAAACTATGTGTGAAGGTAGATATACTCATCAATTATGAACAGTCCATCCTATGTTAACATAAGCCTAGGTGATTTTCCTTTCTAACTCCTTTTGCTATAGTACCAAGGAAGTCTTTATTTACATTTTGACCTCCACTTAGCATTGTTACCATAGAAATACATAGAGAAAGAATCATTGCTGAGCCTTGACTATCAGCATTGACTTTTGAGGTCCATGGCAGAGAGAAGAACTTTGAGAGGAATAAGGAAGGCTTCATGTTATAAGAGCTATTATATATTGAGTTTGAAAATGTAACATTTACACCATGAATAATAGATTTGAGAAAAAAATAGTTGAAAGGCCAGATGACTATATAAAGGGTAGGTAAACATACTGAAAGATTTGTGATTTGGGGATTTCTTAGCATCTCAGTGGACAGGACCATGAAGATAAATCAGTGGCAAGTAGGAAAATATATCTGGAAAGCTAAATCCCAAGTGGTGTGTTTTTTTTTTTTTTTTTTAAAGATTTTATTTAGGGCAGCTGGGGTGGCTCAGTAGTTTAGCGCCGCCTTCAGCCCAGGGCCTGATCCTGGAGACTGAGGATCGAGTCCTGCATCAGGCTCCCTGCATGGAGCCTGCTTCTCCCTCTGCCTTTGTCTCTGCCTCTCTCTCTCTGTGTCTCTCATGAATAAATAAATAAAGTCTTTTTTTTTTAAGACTTTATTTATTTGACAGAGAGAGAGTATACAAGCAGGGGGAGTGGCAGGCAGAGGGAGAGGGAGAAGCAGGCTCTACCTGGGCAAGGCTTCATCCCAGGACCCTAGGATCATGACCTGAGCCGAAGGCTGATGCTTAACTGACTGAGTCACTCAGGAACCCCTAAATCCCAAGTGTTAACGGCAGTTACATTACAGGTTAATGTAATAGAAAAACCTCTTTTTCCAGTTTTTGCATTCCTAAATTTTTGGCAAATTACAATAAGTAAGAATTGCTTGTGTAATCTTAAAATAAGCTTAAAAAACATGAAACAGAGAGAAGTACTGAATTTGGGAAGGGGCAAAATAATCTAGTAAAATATCTATGGTTCTTGAGATTCATTGAGTTTTTTATGATGTTATTTAAAAAATAAATTTTATTACTTCTAGTTATTTTCCAGAAATTACTAAATAATTCAATCAGTAAACAAAATGACATAGATGTGAAACTTGGATAATGAGCAACAAGCTTTGTAAGGAAATTTATTTCATGTTTCTCTATTATTTTTGAGAGGTTAGAAACTGGAGAAGTAAAGAAAGAATAACAGGCAAATACAGAATGTACAGGGCAGTCCCAGGGAACTACTGAAATAAGAGTGAAGGCTGGGAGCCTGGGGAAGTGACTTAGGATGGAAAAGGAGACCTCACATTTGGTGAAAAACAGCTTTCCTGAAAAAGCTTGCCAATCAACCCAATGGCAACTGTTATCTATATCTTACAAATTATTCAAAGTCAAGGAGTACAGTACATTTGATTTGAAAGAGTTGCATCAACTCCAAATCCGTGGATTCCACTGAGTTTACCAAAGCAGAGGTCAATTACAGTGTGAGAAATTGTAGGTCTGGTAATTGTTTTTAGAACCTTCAAGGAGCCAGTAGGGTTGAGGCAACAATGTGCTTAGATGATCTCTGTCATGATATTCTGGGGAAAATACTTTTTTTTTTAATAAAAATGTGGTGTAACCTAGAGCATAATATGCAACAGAATGATACTGTTGGCTTTGAAACTTACATTGTGACCACAGGCAAGTTATCTAGGCATCTTCTGCTTTAGCTTATCCCCTGCTTAAAACACCAGAAACATTCATTTCCCCCGTTGGCATATGGATGTTCTTAGGGTAAATGTGATAGCACTTTGAGAACCAGGGAGAAGTCTTTAGTGAATTGTTTTAGTTCACCATTATTTTATTCATCATTATTTTAAAAACCAAAAACATTTAGATGAGGAGCCTGCCTATCCTACCAAATGGTAGTAAGCTCTCAGAATGCAACAGAATGGTGGTGATAGAAATATCACTTTTTTCCTAGTGGTAAATATCAGAATATTTGAAGGTGATGACCTTTATTAAATAAACTTTATTGTTAGAAGTTACTTTATTATTAATTCGATCTTGGGTAATAGCATAGAGCAAATCTAATTAACTGTAATTAGTAAAATAATCATCTTAAGCCTTTAATCCTGAAAGAAAAACAATTTTTTTTAGCTTTTGATGTATTCAGGACTTGAAAAATGATTGTTTTCCTCCTCCTTCTTTTTAATCAAGAAATAACTGCTTCAGTAATTAGGTAAATAGTCTTAGTGGTCTATAAGCTTGTTCTCTGTGGAAATGATAAAGAAGTGCACAAGAATGACACATTAATCAGCATATAGCCCTATGCAATATTGAAGCTGACACAATTTTAGAACTTTTTACAAAAAACAAGAATATGTTCTTTTTTAATTTTTTATATTTTATTTTATTATTTTATTTTATTTCTTTTTTTAAAGGAATATCTTTCTGGACCCCAGTTTGATTTTTCGTTTTGCATCTATTTAATATGGCACATTATTTTTCACTTAACTAACATTTTTGCTGAGGATGCACATGTGAGTATGAAACATTACTAATGTGTGACAGTGAGTTGAAGTTGTAGAAAAGGGAACAAATGGGAGAAATCTTTCAGAACAAAGTATAATATTAATTAATAAAATAGCCATCTAAATATGCCAGGCTTCATTTCTCTAAAAATCCCTGCTCTGCTTTGATTGTGGTGGCAGTTGTGCAACAGGTTTCCTGGATTGCTGGAAAATCATATGCATTTGTGCAAATTCAGCATCATGTTTTGAAAAATAACCACTGAACAGTTCTCTACTCAATTTGTTTTCAATTGGCTATGCGTGATTTAAACTGGAGTATCATGCACATTGTACTCTCTTGCAGTCCCCTCTTCTAGGTTATCTAGTATTTAAAGCATGTTTCACTTTAACTGAAGTGTAAAGAGAATTTAGCAGTGCTGGCAGAACAATTCAAATGCAGAATACTTCTGATTTTTAAAATTTTAGTTTTTATTCCCTACATGTAACCAATCACACATTTTTTAAAAGCCACTCACCTTTATTGAGGCATTTCAAAGAATTGAAATTAGCTATACAGAACATAACTCTCTCTTCATACTTGTTACACCCACATACACACACATACATTTAAATTGAGTAATTAAGAAAAATATAGTATCTCTTTATCCTGTGGTACTCACACTAAAATTTACTACCATAACCACTTGGGGCACTTGTAAAAAATATCTTTGTCTAAGCCCATTAATTTATTAATTCGGATTTTTGACAACATTAATTCAGATTTTTTGAGTAGGGCCCAGGTTTTGTTGTTAATTTTTAGAGATTCCCAGGTGATTGTAGAAAAGCCGTGATGAGCATCATTGAAATAAATAACTTTATTACAAATAGAATGGGAACCAAAACCAACTTGTTTTGAGACACATTCAATTCAGTTTGTGGTCTCAAAAATACCCAGATGTATTCAAGAGAGCTTAGCCTGTCAGGCTTAACCATTTAGCATGCTGTAAGCATGGACCCTTATTGGCGCTGGCTGTGGACTCTTCTAGTCTAAGAAGGGGAAGTGCATGCTACTTCTTTGCCTACCTAACTCTTTAGTCGAGGATATGTCCACCTAATGGTTTAAAGTTTTGTAGTGAAGATTTTGAAGTTTCTCTTTTAATCACTTCTAAATATTTGGGAAATTTATCTGTTATTTTTACTCAACTTCTCTCTGTACAAGGTAGCATTTTCCCTCTTTTACTGTTGGCGAGGTGGGGCCTCGAATGTATTACATAGTTATAAAGGACAAAACCGTGTTTAGAAATTCAGGTTTGTGTGTTTCTCCATTACTCACTTGTTTTACCTATGTAAGAATTTAGAAAGGAGCACTCTGGGATTTATAAAAAGCAAGAAGGTAACCCATTAGCCTGATTGTATGATAGAATGTTACAGATCATCTATGTAGAAGGAATTATAATTTAATGTGTACAAGTAACTAGAAGATGTATAGTTACTGCTCCTTTTCATTTTCTACACATCATCTAAGCTAGATCACTGGAATATAAACAGAAATGCACAAGGGCCATTCTATGATTGGTAATGATTATCAAAATATTTTTTTGATGCCTGAGAGAATAATTTCTTCTCTTCAAGGTGAATAATACATGCCTTACCTTTTGCCATAAGATCTAAAAGGACCATTATTATGCACTAAGGACACTTTTTGACATATACCTCTTTATTTGTTTCCCTAGAAATAGAAAGAAGCCTTGTCTAGGTTGGCAAATTCATCTAAAAGACCTGATGGCTGCAGGCATAGCATAGAACTGTCAAATGAATTCAGAAAAAACAAGGAGTTTGAAGAGGTATCCAATCCTAATGAATTAGATTCTCACCATGTGTTTTGGCTTTTTTACTGGAACTGTATTCCCAGAGTTTCAGTCAAATCTATGTTTAAGTAAAAACTAAAACTTCATTCTGAAACCCCTAATATGAAAGACTTTGTGTCATCCCTGTTACTTGTAACTGTTTTCCTGTTGTTTATTGGGAATTAACTAAAATGGGCTGTAAGAGATAGAGAAGAATGTCTTATAGAAAGAATGCTGTAAGATTATTGCAGTGGTTGATTTTATGTCACCTTGATTTGTCTAAGGAATGCCCAGATAGCTGATAGAATATTGTTTCAGTTCGTATTTGTGAGGATGTTTCCAGAAGAGATTAGTATTTGAACACGACTGAGTGATGAAGATTGCTCTCACCAGTGTGATCCACTCTGTTGAAGGACCGACTTGAACAAAAAGGCACAGGAACGGTGAATTTATTCTCTCTGCTTTAGCTGAGAAATACTGCTCTTGGGCATCGGTGCTCCTCATCCCCAGGCCTTCAGTCTCACCCTGAATCACACCGTTGACTTTCCTGGGTCTCTACCTTGCAGAGGGCAGGTTGTGGGACTTCTCAACTTCCATAATTTTTTTTTTTTTTAAGATTTAAGTTATTTATTTATGAGAGACACAGAGAGAGGCAGAGACACAGGCAGAGGGAGAAGCAGGCTCCCCACAGAGAGCCTAATGTAGAGGTGGATCCCAGGACCCCAGGATCACGCATGACCTGAGCCAAAGGCTGAAGCTCAACCGCTGAGCCACTCAGGTGCCGCTCAACTTCCATAATTAAATGAGCTGATTTTTGCTTCTGTTGGCCTTCTCTGGTGAAGCAATTATAATTATGTACTTATAAAAGAGAAAAACATGAATTTATGGTTATAAGAATATTTATTAATGATAATTTAACTGAGTTGAAAAAAATCAAACTAACATAAGTATGCAGTATCTGGTGAATAAGTTTTTGCATTGTTTTTATTTGAAATGCTCACAATACTTTAGATGATTCCTTTTTCTTAAAGATTTTATTTATTTGAGAGAGAAAGAGAGAGCAAGAGCACAAGTGGGGTGAGGGGCAGGGGAGAAGCACACTCTCTTCTGAGTAGGCAGCCAGATGACAATGCAGGGCTAGATCCCAGGACCCTTGGGTCTTGACATGAGCCCAAGGCAGATGCTTAACCAACTGGAGCCAACCACAAGCCCCTCTTTATCTGATTTCTGCTGCATGTTAATTTTCAAGCAATTGTGAACTTTAGAGTATAGATTGGTCGGTTTTTTTTGTTTGTTTTTTCTTTAAGAGGGTCTGCCTCTTGACTTGTAAGAATATTAATCCTTGCTAACAAGTCATTAATGGTATTTATATTTACCAAGGTGAAATTGGCAACAATTCTAATTCAGAAGTTTTATTTCTGATTTGGTGGTGAGAAATCTAGAGTTAAATGTCTATAAAACACTAGCAGTTTGCTAACAGGACTTATAAACAGGGCAAGTTCAACAACGCTGATTTGCATGACTTAAGTGAGACTTTTTTTCCTGCTACAATTATCTTTCTAATGAAAGATTCTTTTGAGTGACTTTAAATACATTTTAAGGAATAATTAGTGTAAATTCATCAATAATTAGTGTAAATTCATTACCATATATTCCTAAACTAACAAAATTAACATGGCAGTCTTGGGCCAGTGTTCAGCTACTTCCTGTCCATGCATCTAATTCTGTCAATAAATCACATTAACAAGATATTTTTTTCAATGGTGCATTTATTTCTTTATGAATATATGTTGGTCTCTGGTGTTTCATGAAATTCAGCTTTAAAAAGGAATAGTTTTAAAGTCTAGAGGTACTAGAGAGCATTAATTATTTGAGACTAAGAATTACTAGTCCTCTTCCCCATTCTCAGTGGCTTTCAAAGAACATTTTAATTCTGACATTGAAATTCAAGGAGGCTAATTTTAAAGTGATTTCAAAGTGAGAAACATTATTTTTTCATATTGTTTTTTAAAGTGCCTGAATAATTGCAACAAAGAAGACATATTTCCATAACAGAAGGGGGTATATGGGCACTGCCCTGATTTTAAATGGTGAAATCTGACTGTATTCCAAATACTCTGGTGAAATTTGCTTGTAAAAGAAGATCCTATCCTATTTCATATGGATGGCCCATATACCATTCTGAAAAGTGGTTTGCATGGAGACATTCGTCCAGTGTAAATAAAGCTTGTGCAAAAATAATAGATAATAAAGAATAATGTCTTAATAAGAAAGACTTTACTTAGAAAATTCAGTATGACTCATTGATAAATGAGTTATATTAGAGGCTTATAACTAGGACTTAAATTACCCCAATATATTATGATGTAGGTTGTAATAATAATTCAATTTTAATATTTGTGTAACTAGAAAACCAAGAATGTAATGAGAAAAACAGGAACAGTATACAGTAAACCACTGTAAATGACATCTGGTTACGAATCATTTGATTTGTTAGATGTAGGAAGTTTTATTGGCAAATCTTTACAATCAAAATTATGTTTCCACAATCAGCATCAATTTTGCTTATATGGCTTTGAGATTATAGTTTTAAAGATCAAAAAAAAAAAAAGATCCAAAATATGTGCTCCAGCACTAAAATTATAAATGAAAATAGAAATCCCCAAATTATAGTTTTTAAAGGTATAATATTTAGTAATTCAATATTGAACACCAAACATTTTTAATCCAGGGTCATCACTGAGATGCTTTTTGCATAGCTTCCTTGGAAAAATGTGAAAAACTCATCAATGTTCTTGCAATTTTATTCACATAGGAATTCTGGAACTTTAAGCTCCATGTATGGTTGGGGGGCATGGGAATGATACACAGCCAGCTTGAGGAGGGGTAGAGAAAACCCTTGAACAAGCATTAATTCTTGAGTAGTTGAAAGTCTCTGAGAAGACATTTTGTTACCGGAAATGACCCAGAATGGGAGGAAGTGATTTGGCACCTATTGTGCATCTTATGCTGACCCCAAAGAGGAGCCACCAAGTTTCAGCTGGGGATATGGGTGGAGAGGTCAATACAATAAGATAGAAATTAAGTCCAAGTATCTTAACATCTTACATCTTAACTCTTACATCTTAACTCTTACAAGAGTAGGTAAATGTCCATCTTTCAATATGTTCCTCCTACATAGAAAAAATACCCTGACAGGAAAAACAGTGGGAACAGAAGCTTTTCAATGCTTTGTGTGAGCTGGAGGCAGCTGCAGAAACAAACTTTGAATTGAAACCCAGATCTTTGAGTTCGAATGGAAGACCTGGCTCAGACACAGAACATTAAAAACATATCTCACCACTCTTGATTTTGTTCTTTTATTATTATTATTTTTTCTTTTCACAAAGTGCAGGCTTTTACTATTTCAAAGGTCAATGCCTAATGCAAGTGAGAAAGAGGACGTGTGGCTTGGTGATGAACCCTGCTGAATTTAAGAAGAGAACTCTGAAGAGACGCTAGGATAGGCAAACAAAGGGAGAAGTGCTGCTTCAGACTCTGACAAAAACTCCTTCTATCAAATTTCAGTTAAGAATGATGGTCAAGTTCAATGCCTTTGAAGAAAGAGAGATCTCAGTTCATCTCTAAGCAAAAGAGTGAAGTTGAAAATTGGTTCCTACTTATGTATATTATTTTTGTTTCTGGAATCAGGTGTCTGTGTTCTTTTATCAAGGAGGAAAAATCCCTCAATGATTTTGCAGTGTGTGTATGGACACGGCCCAGGATGAGGAGGCTGCCTAGTGCATGGGCACCAACATGACCCCTTTTATTCAGCAGATGTGGCTGGCGGGGTCTCTGCTCTGCATTGCTGAGTAGTTGTGTGGCTTTATTCTCATCTTTTGACCTTCCTGTCCCTCATGTTTTTTTCTTTGCAACAGTAGGGCCTTATATCAAATAATTTCTATCAATTTTTTCTATCTAAAATTATATAATTGAATCTCTCTTATTTTACTTACTGGGCTATTTCTTCTATGACATTTGCCATTACGAATATAAAGTGCTTCATAGGGCATAGTACTGAGAGATTTGAGAATGTCTTTAGGGGTTTTGTGCTGTCATTCAGGCTTGTCAACAGCCAATTGAGTTGTTAGTTTAATATTGATCGAGGGAGCAAATGTCTCCTCCGGCATTGATTACTAAAATAAGAAAGTCACATAGCCCATCATAGCTGATTGGCCTTTTTTTCCCCTACTAATCAAAGTAAACTATTTAGTGCACAAAATAACTTTATAAACCGTACTTTTTCCAAGTACTATTTATAATATGTGAGAAAATACCACTTGAAAACTAAAATAAGGGGATCCCTGGGTGGCGCAGCGGTTTGGCGCCTGCCTTTGGCCCAGGGCGCGATCCTGGAGACATGGGATCGAATCCCACGTTGGGCTTCCGGTGCATGGAGCCTGCTTCTCCCTCTGCCTGTGTCTCTGCCTCTCTCTCTCTCTGTATGACTATCGTAAATAAATAAAAAAAAATTTTACAAAAAAAAAAAAAAAAGAAAGAAAACTAAAATAATTGCTGGTGTTTATTGACCATGTGTGGTATGCTAGGCATACATATTGTGGCTACATTCCACATATTAATTCACTTATTTCCTATAGCCACTGTGAGTTAAGGGCATCCTTCTCCATTTTATAAATAGTGAAATATTATGCCCATGGAACCATGATCATATTATGTAAGTCTGTGGGAGAGGGAATTTGAACCCAGACCATCTTACTCCCAAGCCTATTCATACTGTCTTTCCTGTCAGCACAGGCTACTCATTCCTACTTTTCTTTCTCTGTTTTCTACTTCTTTTTTTTTTTTTTTAAGATTTTATTTATTTATTCATGAGACACACAGAGAGAGCAAGAGAGGCAGAGACACAGGCAGAGGGAGAAGCAGGCTCCATGCAGGGAGCCTGATGTGGGACTGGATCTGGGGTCTCCAGGTTAAGACCCTGGGGTGAAGACGGCGCTAAACCACTGAGGCACCCGGGCTGCCCACTGTTTCCTACTTCTATTATCAAAGTCCTTAATCAAGAGTTCCCACTAATTTTCTCTCTTTTTATATCTGGCACTTCACACAGAGATTTTTAAATGTCTGCTGTTCCCTTTTGGCTTGGCTGGTCTGATAATGCAAACTCAGAATTACCATGAACCCTTGTATCTGTCAATTTTCTTTAAATTAATTTCCATTTTCTTCAAGGCTCTAATGGCCACGTGTGTGTGTGTGTGTGTGTGTGTATTTTTTTTCTAGAGCAGTAGCCAGTTCTGTCCCATGTTCATTCTCATTAAACTGAACAAGAAGTTTTACTGCAATTGCCACAGCAGATTTCTTCCCTGTTGCTTCTAGACTTTGCACTCCTGTTTTCACTCGTTTTATCTTTGCAGCTTTAACACACCCTGAAGAAGAGCCCTGTTCACTCCACTTATGTAATGCAGGCTGTCTTCATTGGTGACCCTGGGGAAATGCTCTGTCTCTTTGTCTCTAGGAGGCAACACTGGTTGTCAATCAGTGGCTGTTGACAAGTTGCCTTCTAATGGGACCAAAAAAAAAAAAAATCACTTTTAACAGAACATAACTTTGGAAGACAATTATGCAGAACTTCCATTTCTCTACACTTCCAGACCGACAGTAATGGCATTTTAAAAGTAGATGCCTGCAGAGGGACTGCTCACAAAGAGTGAAGTACAGACGATGAAATGACAGATCATCAGGAGAGATATTTTTGGGCAGGCTGGCTCTTTGGTGTCCCTGAAAGTGTACTGCATATATACCCCATTTTTGAAAGACACTTTGATAAAACACCTGTGAATAAAAGATTTTAGATTTTTTTTTTAAACCTGCCAGTTCTGTAGAGCCTTCATTTAAACAAAAAATGCATTGTATTAGGTCATGTTTCACTTTGTATCTAATCTAACAAAGGGATTCAGGTGCATGTGGGTTTTATATGCTTAACATTGATAGTTTTATTTTTCCTTCTTAAACATAAAAGAGGAAATTTGTATTTTCTTGTAAAATCCTGAAACAAGTTGAATAATCCATAATAACACATCATTTAATTTCTGTTAATTAGCATTTTAAATGGGGCACAGAATATTGTAGTCTTAATGTCATGTGAGAAAGGTTTTAGTAAAATAGAACATTTCTCGTTTGGGTGATAAGATATTCTTTTTTGTTTTGTTTTGTTTTGAAGAGAGAGAGTGTGAGTATTACACAAGTGTAAGGGGGAGGGGGGAGGGGGGTGGTGGCAGAAAGAGAATCTTAAGTAGGTTCCAAGCCCAGTGCAAGCCCAGTGTGAGCCTGACTTGGGGTCTTATTATCACCACCCTGAGATCATGACCTGAGCTGAAATCAAGAGTTGAATGCTTAGCCTGCTGTACCACCCAGGTGCCCCAATAAGCTCTGTTTTTAATTCAAACATCAGCTAATGCTTGAAAGTGTTTTTGAAATGATTTTTCTTTCATGCTTCAAAACATGTATTTTTAAAATATAAATGGAATTTCATTTGTAACTGTTGACATGCCTCACCTAGAATTATTTTTTAGAGCTTTAGGAAGGCTCTCATGGAATTTTAAGACCTGCAAAATTTTATGGAAAGTTTTGTATGAACATGACATTTTCTTGATAAAAGATTCAGAGCTTTGATAAGGTTCTTAATGAAACCTATGAACTGAAAGCTAAGGGCCAACAGCCTAGGTTAAACACTCCTAAGTCATTGTTTATATTCCATTCCAGTACTTGGTTTCTTCTGCCTCTCCAAATTCTAGAATATATATTGCTGGGCTTTGTCTTAGGGATGAGTTCATTACAAAGAAGGATACACCTAACTGAGTCATCTTGAGAAAGGGTATCTACTTCAAAGAATCAGGAGATGTTAAGAAGCTCACAGACAGGAAATACATCATGCTTTCAGAAGGACAAAAACCAAGCTTTGCTGAAGCCGTTAGACATGATGTTTGCTCTGTTGTGTCCTCTTCATATTGTTTGGTCCATGTGTGTTTATGTCATCCCTCTGCATGTGTTATTTACTTATTTCTGGCCACGTCAGGTTCACTCCTAAGACTCAATGTTAAATGTCTTTATAAGCTATTGTCCTGCATCAGTAGCTTATTAACTCGAGTTCCTACATATCAATTCCCAATTCCTAGGAGAGACAGGAACTCATGTTCATTTCCCGATCCAGGTTATGGGTTCACATGGATGCTTGCTCATTAAGGAGAGCCTGTGAAACTAGTCGGCTTCAGCAAGATGCCTTTAGCACAATCTATTTGTCATATTGGTAATGTTAATAAACCTTTAGCCACCTCCGCTAAAGGCACACCAGATCTCCCATCACTCAACTGCTGGTGGAGGAGGGGACCTCCAGAATCCTTTTCTGATTAGTAATACTCCCTAAAGTGTTAAGAATTTTTTTTTAATAATTTAAAACTAAATTTAAAACTCATTTTTAGAGCTCTCCATATTTCCCAAAGATTTTGAGAATTAAGATGAGAAACTAATTAACATGTTGCAGCTGCTAGGCTTATAAAGACCCTGACTCCTGTTAATACCAAAGTAGATAAACTGGAGCTTACACGGAGAGGGTAAAATGCACTTGTGGATGAATGACTGTGAGGGGAAAGAGAGAAGGTGTGGTTGCTGTCACTGTTGATGACATTTCAGTTTATGGATTCAGCCTTGCCTGGAGTGCAAGAGCACTTCCTATCTACTGCTTTCATGATTCCCTCTAGTTCCTCACAAATAAATGTCAATCTGAATAGAAGTCAGTTGGGTTCCTATTTCTTGTAAGCCAATCATTCCCAAAATAAATTCAAGGGTATATAGTCTAGAGATAGAGGACGTTGGGCAAAACAAAATATTTGGAGAAAGTAGTAGATTAGGCCCACCTGAGAGGAAAATTAATAAGCCACGTAGAATATGATAAGACCTCAGAATTTAGCATACATAGATAAACCTATAGAAAATAAATATCAAAACTGAGTATGAGGATCTTCGATCATTAAGAATTTCCAATGAACATTTATAGAAGTTCTAGAAGGGGAGAATGGAAGAAATAGAATATGGATATGCAAGTAGTGGAAGAAGAGCCCTGAGGTTATCCTGAAAATATTACTGGACTGATTAAAGATATTAATTCTCAGATTCAGTAATCCTCAATAAAAAGAATACAAATAAATATAGACTTAGGGATAACAGGGTGCAACTGCAGAACTCCAGAGGTTAAAAAGAATCTCAATAGCTCCGAAAAAGTAAAAGCAGGATACCTACAAAAGAATAGTAATGATTCCCTATCTTGTAGATGATAATCTGCTCTAATTTTTTACTTTAGAGAAACTAGAAGGAGTAGCAATTTCTCCATTCTGAAATATATGTATTTTCTCAACAGCTTCTCTGCGTATCTCTATTTGCAACATGTATTTGTAACATAAGGCTCTTATCTGTTTGTTTCTAAATAGACAGTGAGATACTTTCAGGGAAAATGTTGTGTCTTATGCACCTGTGTTTCCAGACTATCGAGGTCCTGGGAGCTAGTTGAAGCTCTTTCAATAGTTGAAAGAATGAATGAACGACCAGTCCCAGGGAATTTGTTGAAACTGCTCAGCAAAGATAGTTCAGTCATCCTCATAAGCTCCATTAGTATATTCCTCCTTATGAGACTGTGGTATATTTAGGAAGGCCATCTATAGCAACACTTCTCATCTGCTAAGGCTTAACTTTGACGATCTACAGTTATTTACTCACTTTTTTCATAGTTGTGATCCTATCTGAGGACCTTATAAGAAAGCCAAAAAATTAAATTTTTGACACTTTCGGGTAAATTTGTAGTACAGGTAATATATTTTCTTTGGACATGCTGAACATAGTGAGTGGAAAATGATTAACAAAGGAAGAAAAGGAACAAGATAAAGCAGGAATGCTGAAGACCACATTTTCTTACTTCTTAATTTTGTGTAGGGCCAGTTAGGCTTCTTGATAATTATAACTCTCAATACCTTTATATTGTTTTAAAGTCTCTTTCTGGCTCCAGTTAATGTAGAAAACAAAGAAAAAATAAATAAATTCTTGAAGTGAGAAATTATAGTGAAACAAGTTGACATAAAATTAGTTTAATCACATTACAGATTCAAATGTAGTAATCATGCTTGGTATCATTGAATTAATTAGTGGGTCATTCCCTATTTTAGAACTCAGTAGGAGACCGTTGTTTAGCTGTATCTCTCTTTTGTTTTTAACTACATGACCCAGTGATATCTCAGAAGATCCCATTAATTTTCAGTGTCTTACTGACCTAGATGCTCTTTTTGGTTTCCAAAATGTCAGTTTATCTGGATGTCCAGGCAGAAATGCTCTAATCTTGCAAGAATTTACATCACAGAAAGCTGGTTAGATTCCTAATGCTGCTATTTGTTTTTATTATAAACAAACAAGGATTCTCAGTTGTAAAACATTACCTCCCTGAGTTTCATTCGTTTTAGGAAATTGAAATGTTTCTATATTCTTGGCCAGTGTTCTCACATATTTTAATTTTTTTAAAACTTAGAGAAATTAGAGTCTTTATATTTCAATAAAGACCAGGTGTGCTCTCTAAAAAAAATGCCTTAGAACTGCAGCATTTTCTCTACCATGCTCAATTTTATTTGGGTAATTTGCATTTTATCTTTGGACAATCAGTATGGAAATGCTTCCCTTTACAAGTGGTCTAGACGATGAAAATCACAGCAACATATGCGACTTTGGAGACGTGCATGTTTTAGTGACTACTTGATATAATGTTCCTTATGTTTCATCAAGCAAAAGCCACCAGTGAAAGGAGAGGATCTTCCCCTGTGTCTTTAAATATGGAGTTCAAACTGGCAGTACTTGGGACCAACATTCGTTATTTACATTCAGCGCAGCTGTTTGCACTTTGAAAAAGTTATCTACTTTAAATGGGGGAAAGAAAAAGCTTAACTGGCTTTTGGTTTTCCTTTTTTGTTTGAATGGTGAAACAAAAATAAAACCGTATGAAGATGGGAGGAACCTGTATTGAAAGAACAGGTGAAATATAATACAATTATCTCTTGTTAAAATTTACAACCATATTTGTTCCCATTTATTCCTTAATGGAAGTTTTCTCCAAGGGGTAATAGAGCTCTGTTAAAGCCAGAGATTTAACATTGCGGTAACCTTTGCTATTTTCAAGCCAGCCAAACATGGCTATAGACAGCAGATCTGCAGCACTTTCTCTTTTAGCACAAATTTGAGTCTCAGTGTGAGACTGTGTTCCCTTCTACTTCCAGTCTGTTCAGATTTGAATCCATTTACCCCCAGCCAACCTCGAAAGGAATGAGCTCTCTCTGGTGCTTCACTTGATACTGCAGCAGCAAACACATGTAAAATTAATATATCACTGTGGCTAAGCCTACCCATGATTGTGAATAGGCATGTTTCATCTTTGCCATCCCCCCCCCGCTTTTTTTTTTGAAGTCTTCTCTATTAGGACCCCCAGGTATCTGGACTTCACATTCTGCCCCTGATAACTCTGGACTCTCCAGTACAAGGCTCATATCTTAGGGTCTTACCAACTCTCCCTTTTCACTAAAAGTATTTACCTAATGATATTCTGATCCAAATGGTCATGGTGGAAGCTAATAGAGAAATGAGATGTTGTAATATTGTCTAAATCATCCATGCTTCTACATTCAAAACACATGCTTTTAAAAGCTTTCTAAACAGAATATTCATTAAAATTGGGGAAACTATGACAATACGCTTGCAGAGTACTCGTAGGGTTTTGAGTATCTTTAATACATGCCACATTGGCCTATGCCACATTCCATTTTCACCAATATTTTTTTTTGTATCAATTAATTCAAACTTAGATTTTTTTTTTTTTACTTAGGCTGAGCCTATGTAGAAAAGGGCAGGTTGCTTTCATTTCTACATTATAAAAGATGTTCCTTTGTGACACGTTCTGCTCTCAATAATTTTTCTACATTTCTGGCTTTCATCAGGATTTTTTTTTTTAATGCTATGTCTCAGCATAGCTTTTCTAGTATATAGTAGGCTTGGAGGCTACTGAGATTCGTAATTACGCAAATTTACATCTTTCAACAAATCGTGGAAACCTTCAGTCATTATGTCAATTTTTTTTCTGCCTTGTTTGCTGTTCTCTCCTTTGAGACTAATTATATTCATGTTAGACATTTTTAACTGTGTTATAATAGTTGCTGTAATAGAGATGTGCAAAGGTGTAAAGGACAGTAAATGGTAAAACCCACATTTCCAATTGTCTAAGTACTGAAAATAAAAGAGCTCCTGCCTGGTTACCTTGTAGCACTTTCGAACATCTTTATAGTAACTAAAAATAGTCTTGATTCAAAGACATAAGGAGTTATTATGAACATATCTTTTATTTACCCTTTCATACCCCAAATCCTCCAAAACTGTCGAATTAGTATCTGAGTGTGTGTGTGTGTAGTACGTGTGCCTGTGTGTGTGTGCACGCATGCATGTACACATACATCCATGTGCCTGTACTACATTAATTTTTGCCTTATGGCATTTTAATAGGTTGTTTTGTAGTTTGCTTTTGCTTTTTTTTTTTTTTTTTGCCTTGCTCTTAGGCAGCAATGTACCTGGAATATTGAGATGTCAGACTTAAGCAAAGTTGAAGAATTATTTTTCTTGATGGAAAACAAAAAAGTGAAGTCCTGTTAGCAATCTGGTGCTCCTCTCTGTAAATATGACGTGTGTGCCATCAGGAGTTGACAAACACAGAAGAGTATGTGATACGACTTACCTTCTAGACAAACAAATACCAGAATTCAGGGGATGTGTCATCATGAATCAGTTCACACATGTAGATAGCACTTTTATTGCCTGTGTGTGGATAATAGGAATGGCTCTAGACTACAGAATACTCAATTATTAGTTGACTTCATGTCACTACTCGGAGCTGCTTTACAGTTAATGGTAAAGTTTTCTTCAGAAAAATTGGAAAATACCAGCACTTCAATATCACTCCTCTTGAATTGTCCAGATACTCTTACTAGTAAACGCCCCTCACTCTGGACTCGTAACTCTAACCATTCTATGTCGGCCAAGTGGCTCAGAACTTGATTTAGGTTTCTTGATGTTGAGCAGCATTCAGTATTTTAAGGGAATTTTACTTTTAGTTTGACATAGTTGTGAGACAATATTTATACTGTAAAACTACTTTAGATGATTACATCATATTGGGTCACTGTATTAGTTTCCTATCACTGCTATCAGAAAGTCACAAACTGAGTGGCTTAAACAACAGAAAGGTTTTGTTTCATAGATTTGGAGGCTAGAAGTCTAAGATCAAAGTGTGGGTAAGATCATGCTACTCTGAAGGCTCTAGGTAAAGATCTGTTCCATGCCTCTCTTCTCACTTCTACTGATTCATTGGCATTTTGTGACATTGTTTGGTTTATGGGACCATAACTCCAATTTATACATGACATTTTTCCTGTATATGTGTCTGCATCCAAATTTCCCTTTCCATAAGAATAGCAGTCCACTCCACTCCACCAAGACCTCTTTTAACCTAACTAATTACATCTGAAACTATGCTATGTACACACAAGGCCACGTTCTGAGGGGCCAGGAATTAGTACTACAACAAAAATTCTTTGGGGGAGACAATTCAACCCATAACAGTCATCAGTAGATTAATCTTCATTTGAAACTGGCTTGTGATGGGACTTATCATTGGTTCTCAAGGCTGAGAATTGGGAAAAACACTCTGTGGCAAGCCAACTTTATTGTCAGTCTAAACAAAAGGACAGATAATAGAAAGTAGTGCAAGATGAGAAACAATTACTGTGTCAGATCGAAAGTTAAAATCTATAGATGTTTTTAATTACATGCTTTTTCTTGAGTGAATAAAAAGAAAATAGCAATGCCTCTCTTTGCCAAGGAAGCATACTATGAAAGAACTTGGATTTTAGATGATTTGAATTCTTTTTAAGAATTCTTGTTTTTTAACTAAGAATATTTGTATTTTAAAAATTATCCTTTTACTCCCTTGTTTTGAAGTAAAATTGTCATTCTTGTTCAACATAGACCTCTGTTATGGAGAGATATGAGATGTATTCTCTTCTTCTGGGTTCAAAAAATATCTACAGCTTTTCAGTGTTGACATAATACTGTGAGTAACATACCAAAAAAAAAAAAAAAGGCATAGATTTAATTTAAAAGGAAAACAGGAGTTTCATTTGACAATACTTCTATTATACACTGTTCAGAATTTGAAGAAAATGCAAAGAATAGTGTAAGAAAATGGAAATTCTCTTTTTGAGTAAAAATTATGCCAACAGTAACAAGGATTTTGCCTTGTATCTTTTGCTTTCCAACACAAGTATTATTCACTGGGAAGAAAAGAGTTGGCTTTTGTATAATGTATTTCTGCCTCCTTGAATACCAGATTTTTAAAAATTAAATTGAGGGATGCCTGGGTTGCTAAGTGGTTGAGCATCTGCCTTTGGTTCAGGTCATGATCCCAAGGTCCTGGGGTAAAGCCCTGCAACAGGCTCCCCACAGGATGCCTGCTTCTCCCTCTGCCTATGTCTCTGCCTCTCTCTCTGTGTCTCTCATGAATAGATAAATAAAATCTTAAAATAATTAAATTGATATAGTTTTTAAATTTCTTTTTGTAATAAAGCTGATCAATGATAAAAAAATTCAAGAACAAAACAGCAAAGGATAGATTTTGGATAGCTGAAATTCTTACATTCTTACATAACTAATGTCATCAATATTTGTTGAGTCCCTATATGCACAAGTGTTGAAGTCTGTGATACTTTTTTAAAAAAAGGTTTTATTTATTTATTCATTATAGACACAGAGAGAGGGGCAGAGACATAGGTAGAGGGAGAAGCAGGCTCCTTGCAGGGAGTCCAATGTGAGACTAGATCCCTGGACCCCAGGATCATGCCCTGAGTGGAAGGCAGATGCTTAATTGCTGAGCCACCCAGGAGTCCCCAAGTCTGTGTGATCTTTGCCATGAATTGTGGACTATAATCTAGAAGGGCATCTACAAAATTCATAAGCAATAAATTATAATACAGGCTGAATTCCAAAAGTGTAAGGAGAATATTAGAAACTTCCATGAGTTTAGGAATACCAAAAATTCTTTTATCTGAAGAGATTGGAGAAATCCTCAGGGCTATTGTCTACATTGGGATTTATAGCTCAGGTGCAGTTTTAACAAATGATGGAGAAAGAACATTTTGAAGGGCCAAAAAGCATGAACCAAAGCCTTGAAAATAAAAATTAAAACTGGTTAGAACAGAAAGGAATATAATTTTCGTTAAAAGTCAGAAATTGCTGATAAGACCCAGATGGGTTGGGGGGGGGGCAGAGGATAGGGGCTATGAAGTCCAGATCTGGGTGATTAGATTCTATTTATTGGAAAACAGTATGACCACAATTATTTTTTAATAATGGGGCAATGTATTAACAGCAGTTTTAAGGATGATTACAGTAGCACTGTATAGAGTGCACTTGATTGGAGGGATGATGGACATAGAGATAATCTTTGCTTCACCTGCCAGCCTGAGAAAGGAAATAATAATCTTACTGGTTTGCAAAAGTAAAAAATAAAATAAGGGATAATGTGTCTCTCTTTTGTATTTATGTTTTTAAAATTTGATCATTCATTTATCCATTTATTTATGCAAATACATTATATAGATTTTGCTAGATAGCATAACATATATGTTAGTAGGACCAGTATTCCTGAATTCTAGACCTCGAGGAATTTGTGGGGATTTATTATCCAGATAACTTAACTAGTTGTGGAAGACATGAGAATATTCTTGCAAGCCTCTGACTATAGGGGGTGTAATGGATAAAGGGCCCCAGCTGCCACACTTCAACATCTGTGCTTGTGTTTGTGATAAGGGTATGCTTATCAGTCAGTCCCAAACCATATTTTGCCTCACATTTTGCTAAACACTCATGGTACCACTCATGGTAAACTGGGTGCACTGAGGAGTCAAAATCAAAACACGATTAAATATGCAATGATTTTATTAAGAAAAATGTCTTTGAGCTGCTCCCAGCAGTGACCGTGTACTACATGAATTCTTAAGGCAGGCCTGTCCGTGGTATGATGATCAGCTGCAGCTCCAGGATTCCCCAACAGTTTTGGAAAACCTTCCTTAGATCCTACAGCAGCCCAGAGTACTATCATCTGACCTTCTTCCTTTCTTCTTCTTTCAAGATTAAACACGGCTCATGATCTGAAAGATTCCCCAGGCTTACCCAGTGTTCTCCCTATCTTATCATACAAAGACATTTTTAGTGGAAGAGAAAACACAGTTAAATGGAAGGGAATTCAAGCAATTTTGCTACATGAAACATTCTGCCAAATTTATAACAAATTTTAGGAAATAATATTTTAGATTAGTGGGCCATATAGCTAAATAGCATAATATGAAATTAAATTTGACAGGCATTATATATATATATATATATATATATATATATATATATAATATATCATTGCAGTATTTTTCTTTTAAGATGGTATTTATTCATAAGAGACACAGAGAGAGGGAGGCAGAGACACAGGCAGAGGGAGAAGCAGGCTCCATGCAGGGAGCCCGATGCAGGACTCGATCCCAGGTTTCCAGGATCAGGCCCTGGGCTGAAGGTGACGCTAAACCACTGAGCCACCTGGGCCGCCCAGCATTGCAGTATTTGGTATTGATTTGATATTTTTAATTTTACATTTATTTCTACATTGTTTTGTGAAGATGTTTTCAGAAATTCTAGTTTCATACAGATAGGTAGTGTGAAATACAACGTTATAGAAAGCCTATTCTGCTATATGTTGGAATTATATTCTCTTTTTGCTCAGAATTTAATCATCATTTGAAAAACCTAGATTTAAATTATCTCTACTCACAATTATTCCATTACTTAAAATTCTGTTTCTTAACAACTTAACAGCACAGAGCCCAAGCCGTTAAATGGATTGGGAATCCAGACACAATATTTAGTTCAGAAGGAAAAAAAATAATTTAAAACGGGTTGAGGTCTAGCTTTGAGAAGCTTCATACAATTCTTTATTGAGCCATCAATCTGAGATTATGTTATGGGAGGTTATCCAAGATGACTGAGCAACTAATTTGAGTATGTGTGGTTGTGTCTTAGGCAGAATGTTTGTGATTATACTGTTGCTGGGGGAGCCTGAATTTTTCTTTCTCTCTTCGCTTCATGGATCCTCCTCCCTTTGCCTTTTTTTCTGAGACAACTTGTGTCTTCCAGGTAGCAACTCATTTTTCACTTCCTTGAAGATGACTTTCCTGTCCTCTCAGGGCAAATTTCCTATTACACAGTCTCCTTTATAGCATGTTGTCATAATTTTAATTTTACATTTTGTTTATTTAGTTATATAATTAGTGCCAGTCTCATCTGCTAGACCGTTTATATTTAATGTGTGGTCCATGCATATAACATCATCAGCATCACCTGGGATCTTGTTAGAAAAACAAAATATTGGGTTCAATCTCAGATCTACTGAATCAATCTACATTTTAGAAATACCCTAGTGACTCACATACACATTACAATTTAAGAAGCCCTGCAGTAGATTATAAACTTCATGAGGCCATAGTTTGTCAAATCTCTAGTTCAAAACACTGTACTAAGAATATATTTATTGAATATAAATATATATGAAATACACCAGAAACATGTGAGCTTATTGAATAATCTTATAAAGCCCAGCTAAATATGAAATTCTTTGAAATTTTCCCATTTATTTATTCAGGCAATATTTAATTAATGCAAATCACATGCCAAGAACAGTAATATTAACAGATATTTTTGGTGACTTTATTCTCGTGTAGCTTTTGCTGTCAGATAAGTATTAATGTGTGCCAAAGGCTTAAGAAAAGTATGTTAGACAACTACTTAAATTTGACCAATTTAATTTTTTTCTAACTTCAAAAGACTGTCATAATATATTTTTAGTAATGAAATATTTCAACCAATTTTATAGGGCAAGATGAACTGAGAACAGGATTTATGGACCACTCTTCTAAGCTGTGAATTCAGTAGCGTAGGAGCCAGGATGAATGCATTCATCCTAATGTCTTTAGTCTGTTGTATGGTGCCAATAGCTACTCCATTTATTGGAGTAAGGTATGAGTTATAGAAAGGAGGATAAATTAAATAATTGGGGAAAAATCCTCTAAATTTATATTAAGATATAAATTCTTTAATTTAGCTTATAATTCATTGAGAAAAAAGACAGCTTATTAAATTGTCATCCATATACTCTAGGGAACAATACCAGATCTGTAAATTATTTCAAATAACTAGGTCTTTTAAAATCTGAATTTTGAGGGATGCCTGGGTGGCTCAGCGGTTGAACATCTGCCTTTGGCTCAAAGCATGATCCCAGAGTTCTGGGATCGAGTCTCACATCGGGCTTCCTGCAGGGAGCCTGCTTCTCCCTCTCTGAGTGTCTCTGCCTCTCTCTCTGTGTCTCTCATGAATAAATAAATGAATAAAATCTTTAAAACTAACTAAATAAATAAATAAATTCTGAATTTTGAGTAGGTCTCAAAGGTCATGCCCTAGGAAAAAAATAAGCTAGAATGTATGTGATGGGAATTAAAATAGTCTCTTAGTTTCATTGTAGCTATACAATATAATAAGATCAGTATGCAGAATATATTACAAACTACAGGTTTCATGGAACTAGCAATCTTTAGCTCTAATTAAGCTGGAACACAGCTTATTTTCTAAACTTATGCCATATTCTCAAGTAATTAGATTTTCTCTTCATAGAAAAGTTGTACATGTGGTACCGCTTCAAAACTGTATGTACGACCATTTATATTTATCACTGCTAGAAATGTAAGTTTTTCTCAAAGGGTCTAATTAGAATTCTGGACATCTATCCTTTTGATATGGTACATACTTTGAGATCACAGGGGGTATAAATATGGCTGATAAGGGTTTTATATATATTCCAACAGTTTGATATCATTTTGACAGTTTTTAAATTTGCTGAAAAGAAAAATTCATAAAATTACTTGAAATAAAATATATGCTGATTACTACATTACCATGTGCTCAAGTTTTTAATGCCCTGTTAAATTTTAATAATGAAATCTTGATTTTTTTTTCCTATGGAGGTGAATAAATAAGAAAAATATTCTCATAAGATAATCTAGTGAAATATTGTTCATTTTAACAGAATTAACTGTTCTTAGAGAAAACACCATCAGACAGTGTAATTTGAATGAGAGCCAATTTTTAAATATTAAGCATATGCCAAGTTTTAAATATACAATTTAAAAAGAAGGAAGGCTTTTAGAGATCAACCAGATAACATTTTCATATCTTGACTCCAATTGGAGCGTTCTTCACTGTTTCTATCCCTTTGTTTGCTTTGCAATCCCATTTAAAGCTCCGATTTTAATTCCTTTGCTCATGCTAACTCTTCAAATTAACATTCTGTCTTCACTGTCTGTCAATTTAAACTGCATGTTTCATTTTTATGTGGAATCAAAAACAAAAACAAAGACAAATGAATAAACAAACAGAAGAATGAAACCTGGAAACACAGCAAACAAACTAATGGTTTCCAGAGGAAAGGAGGTAAGGGATGAGCAAAATATGTGAAGGGGAGTGGGAGTACGGGCTTCCAGTCATGGAATTAACAAGTCACTAGAAAAAATAAGTACAGCATGGGGAACTAGAAAAAAAAAGTACAGCATGGGGAGCATAGTCAATGATATTGTAATAATATTGTATAGTAACAGATGGTAGCTCCACTTGTGAGTATAGCATAATATATACAGAAATTGAATCACTATGTTGTACACCTGAAATTAATGTAACATGTGTGTCAACTGTATCCAAATAAAATTTAATTTTAATAAATAAATACAAATTTTAAGAAGGTGCATTTCCAGGAGGACTTCTGAGGAAGGTGGTGTATGTAGTATGGAGACCCTAAGCTCATCTTGTCCCACAGATATACCTAGATAAAACCCACATAAGTGTAGGTAACCCAGAAAATGACCTGAAAACTGGCAGAACAGACTTTTCACAACTAAATAAGGAGAAGAGGCCACATTGGAAAGGGTAGGAAGACGTGGTTGGGGGCCAAACTGACTGTCTGGGATGAGGGAGGGATGCTGCAGGGCAGAGAGAGGTGAGGAGCAGAATCCCACCCCAGGAACCCCAGGCATGGGGGATCCACACTGGGAATATGAGTCCCCATAACATTTGGATTTGAAAACCAGAGGGGCCTAATTTCACAAATTCTTATAATCAGTGGGGCTTAATACCTGGAACTTTAAAAATCAGCAAGGCTTCACTCTGGGAGACCTGAGGTCAATAGGAAACTGAGTCCCCACCCTTAAAGGGCTGCACAACAAATGATCCTGCTGAGATACAACACAGAAGCAGCAACTTGAAAAACACCTGGGGTAAACACGATTGAGATTTGTTTACTAATTTCAGAGCATGTGCTGGAGGGGCAGGCATCTTTGGGAAGTTTCTCTAAGAATAAAAGAGCTGCTGGGCACCATTTCCATCCCTTGACTTCAGCCTACATACAGGGAGACCTGCCTTAGAATACTCCCCACCTAGCTTGCAGACAGCAGACCTTACCCCTGTGTCTCTCTGTGGATCTGCACCCTCCAATCCAGTCAACCTTAGCTGGCATTTTCTCCGGAGGCTATAGCTCCCTTCACACAGTGGACATGCACAGACCTTGCTGGCATCTCATGTCCCACCCACCCCTTTATTCTGCAGACTCACCTCCTCCATCCCAGACTGGGCAGTTTTCCCAGGCAGCTGCAGGTCCCCTCCTGCACTTTCCTGCATATTTGCCCTCTGAAGCCCAGCTGCAGGAGTTTTCAAAAGTGGCTCCAGGTTAATGGGCCAGTGCCACTCCAAAGTGACCTCTGTCCTGGAGAGGGGGGAAGATAGCACACATAGCAATCTAAATGTGGTCTTAGCAGAGGGCTGGGGGCAGAAAGCTGATCTGACTGCAGGCAGCAACACTAGAGAGTGCCCTACAGTCTGGGGCTACCATAGTTCTGGCAAATGCCTGGTCTGACTCAACTTAAGCCCGAGGTGTCCCAGGCTTGGCCCGCTAACAACACAAGGACCAATGCTACTTAGGCAAGGAGAACAATTGCAGATGGCTGGATTGAAGGCAGAAGTGACTTAGCCACAGTAGGGCGCATTCAACACACATAGCAGACAACTTTGAAGTGCCAGATTCTGGTGAACCAAGGATGTTGCACTGTAGGGCACTATAGAACCCCTTCTTCATAAAACCATTACCTTCAAGAGCAGGAGATGTAGCTGACTTTTCTAATACATATAAACAGACATGGAGATTTTAAAAAATTGAGGAGAGAGAGGAATATGTCCCAAATGAAAGAACAAGGCAAAAATCACAGCAACAGAGCTAAATGAAAAGGAGCTAAGTAATATGTCTGATAGAAAATTTAAAGTAATAGTCATAAAGATACTCACCAGACTTGAGAAAAGAGTGGAGAATCTCAGTAAGACTCTCAAAAAAAAAAAAACATAAAAAAGAACCAATGAGAGATGAGGAACTTAATAACTGGAATTAAAAATACACTAGATGGAATAAATAGTAGACTAGAGGAAGCAGAAGAATGGATCAAGGACCTGGAGGACAGGGCGACCAAGTTGAATAGGAGAGAGAAAAAAATAATAATAATAAATGGAAAAAGCAACGAAGCTGAACAAGAGACAGAAATAATAATGATAAATGAAAATAGATGGGGATACCTTTGAGTGTAATAACATTCATGTCATAGAGATCCCAGAAGGAGAAGAGGGAGAAGAAGGGGCAGAGAATTTATTTTAAGACATAATAGCTGAAAACTTCCTGAATCTTTAGAAGGAAACAGAAATCATAGTCAATAGTGAAAAACTATTGTCAGGGAAAATACAAGGATGTCCACTCTTACCACATTTTTTGAACATAGTTCTTGAAGTCCTATCCATAGCAATCACACAAGAAAATAGAAGACATTTTAGCTTTGCTTTTCACTCATTTATTTGTAGATTCCAACTTTTTTTAGAGTAACACCTCATGAATTTAATCCTTTGCATTTTTCCTACAGGTATGCTCTTTCAAGTCCTACTATACATTCATGAATTGTTTTTTTTTTTCTTGTCTAAGTTCTTTTTTCCACAGTTGTTAGATTATTTTTCATTAATGAGAGATTTTGTTATGTCACTCCACTAAAGCCCCTGAACAGATTTATATAGCTTGACTATTTCTGTCCAAATTTCTAGCTGAATCAGTATTCCCTGTTTTTTTTATCACCGTATTTCTAAATAGTATTCACATGAACTTTTACACCTCAGTCTTTACTGACTTCTGTGTTAGTCCTTATGTACCTTTAATCTCTTTATCTAGGCTTTTCCCCTTTTTTAACATCTCAATTCCTTTTTCCCAACTTAAAATCTAGCAGAAATTCTGCTAGAACTTCTCAGTGAAACTTTTCTGATTATGCTCACATGTGAATTTTCTTTACCACCCCTGAATTCTAGGAATTTATTCACTGGATTATATATTGCTTTGTACTATTAGGATTTTGGCTTTGCCACTTACCTGATGTGTGTCCTTGAAAAAGTTATTTAACTTCCTTTGTCTTTCAGTTTTAACATGTATAAAGTAAGCAACATAATAGAACCCATCTCAAATAGTTATAAAGGCTAATTAACTTAATACATGTTAGAGTCCTTAGAACAGTTCCTGTCATATAGTATATGTTTAATAAGTTATCTTTTATTCTCATAATTATTATTTAATTCATCCCACTTGCTTCAGCTTTACACTGATACCATATTGGAGTTCCAGAGACTCAAGAAGAGTAGTCATAAAATCAAGTTCAGCTTGAGGTCATCTAACTTAGATCAGAAGGCAGAGTCAAGGAGGGAAATGTCAACATTTCACGACAAACACAGGGGATTAGATAAAAGATTCAATTAGCAATTTTGCCTACAAGTTTCAAGGTAGAGGTCTAGGAAGAAACCAGTTGTAAAATAAGGAAGTGATTTAGCTCATTAAGTGCAGGACCAAAAAGGCCTCCATGTGATCTATTGCTCCAAAAGTTTTCCATTCTCTGTGGTTTTCCAACATATGTTGAAGGCGGAAGTAGTTGGCTCTTCCCACATGACAGAAAATTCCTTAAAGTGCTACCCTCAAGTAAAGATGAATATCTTCCTTCTTAGTCCATTGTTCACACGTGAAAGAGCAGGCCATAGTTTCTGAGCAAATTTCAATCTTTGTAGGAGTTTTTAAGTTCTGTTAGAATCTCAAGGTGTTCAGAATTCAAGAAACATGGTCCCATTTTGCCTACTTTAGACTTATCCTGTTAAATAGATCAGGGCAGTGTTCAGTTCTGAGCATTATGCCAACTTCTCCACACAAGTTCAGCAGTTTGTGGAAGCCAGAGGGCTGGGCAATACCTGGGCTTTGTTATACCCTCCAGTCCTCACAGCTGAGTGGGCTCAGAGGAGATGCACATCAGCTTTTCACCACCAGTGAGCTAGATGTTATTCTAAAAGAAGGACATGCATTGCTGACTGGACTACAAAAACAAAACTTTTTCAGCCTTGGAAACAGCTTGGTCATTTATCTGTGTCAGCAAAGAAATAACTTTACCTCAGAGCTCTGGAAGGAACCTTGAGGCAAGTTTTCTTAGCTCTTGTTTCTGTAATCATTTTCCACTGAACAAAATCCAACCTACTTCTGTTGTCTCCCTTCATTTAAACCTGCTTAGTGATGTCCTCTTCAATTTATTGATTTCTGCTCTCCTATTTGCTAAGCTCATCTTCCCTTTGTGTTCCTAGTTTCAGTAAGCCACAATGATTAAAATTTTATTATTTGTTATCCATGAGAACTTGGATAAGTTTTTTGAACCTTATATGTCTAAGTTCTATTCAAAAGGGGCCTAGTTATCAAGACTATTGAGACTTTACACAATACTAATAGTTTTGAACATATTGAAAAATGATAATAGTCCTACTACACCAACTTTAATGATCATGGAGAAAACTCATCTAACTCTCTGGCCTTAAGTTGTCTCCATCAACTCTAGAAAAGATAACTTGAAATCATCATTTAATCTCCAAGATTATATCCTGGGCAGTGCCAGTACACAGTGAATAAATTTAAAAATATATAGTTGCCAATGCAAATGGCCTAGTTTTTGAGAGAAGATGCAATATTTTTCAAGAAAAACATTATAAAATTTTATTGTCTTCTCACTCATTTTCTTTTTTCTGAAACCTGTTACATCCAAACAGTTCTCTTTGTTTTTCTGTATTTCTTTCTGTGTGTGTGCATAAAACTACCATGTTAGCAATCAGAAGAGAATTTAGCTGCTCGAAGGCCCTAGGCCCATGAAAATCTTAGCAGATGACAAACATGCTCAACCTTTCTTCAATAATTTAAAGTAAATAGTTAAGAAATTAACCTAATCCAATTACTTTCATTGACTAGAATTGGCAGAGTTGAAAAAAAAAAAAACCTATAAAAATTGTCCTAGCTGTGAAAAGCAAAATGATATTACCTTCATTTTTAGTGTGCTTTTACTCCTTTTTATCACATGTAACACGTATCACAAAATGCCACATTATTTTTGTGTTTCATTGAAAAATTGGCAGGTTGAAAACCACAATCACGAAGGTTTTTAATGTCTTGCACAAGGTCTCAGAAATGCTGTTAAACTCCATTTCCTTTTATTTTCCTTTCAATAGCTTCCCCTTTTCTGAGAGCTAATTCATATATTGATTTCTTGCTCCATATATGGTGAATGTCATTTTGAAAAGTAAAAATAATTAGATAAGAGACACTGCTTTTAGGCAGATTCTGAAGCTGCAGAACTTTTGTAGAATTACTCGTTCATTGCATTTTCCAGTTCTTTTCTCATTCATTCATTCATTCATTCATTCAACTGGTACAAATTTTGTTCAGTACAAATTGTTTGCTGCCATGAAGAAAGAAGAAATTTTAATATATTTAGAACCATTGTTAAACTTTGTTGTTACAGCATTTTTTTTAGCACATGAGGAAAAACACATGAGCAGACCAAAATTAATTTACGTAGTTATTCTTTCTTTGTCTTTTCTTCCCTCTCTGGTTTTGTCTCTCATGCCCTCATCATTGTATATTCATTTGTTCAAAAATGATCATGTATTTACTAGGCAGCAAGCATTCCCTTAAGCACTAGAGCTGTATTTCCTCATATGGTTCCTACTAATGTGGAGTATACAGTTTACCAGCTATCTGATCCTTCCACTACCAGTACCACTGTAGTGCATGTTCATACACACACACACATACTCACACACCTACCTGGATTTACAGTATCCCAGAAGACATCAAGATTACTTTTAGTAGATGATGCCCTATCAGTTTTTGACAAACACTGGTCTGCTGACCAGCTGCATCAATATTACCCAATTTTCATAAATAAAAGGACATTCTGGAGCTCCACCCAGAATTATTAAATGAGAATCTCTGGAAATAAAGCCTGGAAAATTTTATTTTTAACAAGATTCCAAGCAATTATGGTGCATCCTTAGATATGGTAAACCATTCTTATACTGTGTTTATATACTGTGTTTAAGAGCTCACTATCCTACTCATGTCAGAACTCACTTGCCCTGTTCCTTATTGAATAAATGTATTTAAAAAAAATCATTAATAACTGCTAATGGTTAGGTGTTGCTGTAGGAAGAATCTGCATTTGAAAAAGAGATACTTGAAGATAATGTAACTAATTGACTATAAGGCAATTTTACCATAAATGATTAAAAAAAATAGCTAGTTGAGATTGGTTTGACAGTTTGTTGGTTTCATCAACTGGCTGCCCCTTTGGTTTGATTTCTCCATTGGCACAGTGCTTCCATTTTTATATTATAAATATTAGCCTCATACTGATCTATATAGTGGTACACAGTTTTGAACTTATATATACCAAAGAACTTTGAAATATCTACCAACAGACAATAAGCCCAGAACAAACAACAGTGTAAAAGGCTTCACAACGCAATATAAAGCTTAATCCATTCTTATTAAAGGCAAAAAGATTAGCAAAAAAAAGAAAAAGAATGACAAACAAGAAGAAAAATGAACAAGCAAGCAAGCAAGAAAGAAGGAAAAAAGAGAGAAAAGAGGAAAAAAGAAAGAGAGGGAAGGAGGGAGGAAGGAGGGAAGGAAGGACTGAAGGAAGGAAGGAAGGAAGGAAGAAAGATGAAAAGGAAAAAAGGTGGAATCCTATAAATGGAAGACTTTGAAGACAAGTGCTAAGTGCAATCCACAAAATAAAATTAGTTATTTGCACAGTATTGCAATGAATCTAAACATATTTTAAATCTAAGCATATTCAAATTTTTGTATTTCACAATAAAGTCTTTAATTTTGTTATTCATTTTTTATGTTTCATTATATCATTTTAAAAGAAGGTCTCTCTTTTATTTTTTGTGGCTTTATCTTTGAGCGCCAAACTGCCTTATGACCAATTAGTTAATGTTGTAAAAATGCTTATAGCAAAGATGCTTACATTGAAATTACTTAGAACATGAAAAAATAAAAAACACAATATGGATGTTTTAGTAACTGTAATATGCTAATAAAGAACAATATTTGAGCGAAGCCAGGATTGCTGGTATGCCTCCAAATCCACCAGGGAATAGGGATAGCTTCCTACTTACAAGGTAGAGGTATATATTAAAGGAGAAAAGTAAAACTTGTATGTATATGCTAATCAATCTTTTTTATTACTCAAGTTGTGGTGTGTAATGGAAGGGGGAAAATGTTTGAACAAGTCCATTAAGATGAAGTGGTTGAGTCACTGTTTGCAGAAATACATTAAAATGAGGTTGATGACTCATGTGCTGTTTCACTTTTCTGGCGAGAGACAGCTGCTCACCATTAATGACCAACAACAGTGAGGAGTGATCCATCTGCCCAGTTCTGGCACAGGGGAATACACCACCTGTTCAATTTAGAACCACAGCTTCTGCAGATCAACATGAAAATGGAGTCCCTAGATTCTTTTAAAAAATAATGGTTGGGATTACTGAACTGGAATGGCAATAATGTGTAGCTTTTGTGTAAAAACATAAAGAAATTTAAGAGCCTTTGTTTGCTCTCCCCACTTGGTGTTTGGAATTACTTAGAAGAAATAGCACTGTCACTGGGATATGAAAATTTTTGACACAATGCAAATTGTTAACTCAAGTGTTCTGTATTAATAAAACAGTTGCAGATTCATCAGAGGTTAAATTCCTCTTGGATCTATGCTGACAAACACCAGTGGGGAAGCAGTGCATTTTGTGAGTGTGAATCTGGTGTAGCCTTTTTAGTCCTAGAGAATTAATAGAAATCAGTAAATACGAATAAGAAAATTGTTCAATAATTTTGAGAAAATAATTTCACTGAGTATTAAAGTAATGCTGTACAAAACAATTGACTTTATTTTGTTTTCTCTTGCTCACTCCCATTAAAGTTCTTATCTTTTCTGGGAATAGTTGTCTCATTTTTTCTTTTACAGATTTCTTCTTCCATAACTTTGCTTACAATAGTTTTCCTGCTAGATTTACCTCATAACCATAATCCACATTATCAAAGTTAGATACCCTTCAATACTTTGGTTAGACTACTGTCTCTTCTCTGATGAGGTCTCAAAGCAGCCTAACTCAAGCGTATTTTTAGTACTTCTAAATGTAAATATTTAGAGATTCAATATCTTATATCAACTTGGATTTTTAAGTTAAAATGGTAGAAACTCAGAAAATGATTAAGACATTTTTAATATGCTTTTTAGTATTCTGTATGATGGATAAACTGACTATATTGTTCTTTAAGTAGCTAAAATTCAGTAATATTAATGTACATTGTACATACTTAAAATCTCACGGTGTAATACTGAAATTAGCTCTGGACTGGATGTCTACCAAGTACTGTGAAGACTTTATCATACCTGTAAACTAACAAGTTAGTCTGCCATAGTTTTATGGATCCTGGAAAAAGATAATAGACTCCTATGTCAGAGATAAAGGAATTTATTACAGCACAGCAAGAAACATTAGCATCTGCACATTTGTACCAGTTCCCCTTATTGCCAAGACCCATGGGGATACTGAAGATGTGTCCAGATGGATGCCTGCACACATACTGCCAGAGAGGAATTATGGTCTTTCCTTTCCACTTCGAGTCCTTTTTAACATTTCTTGTAGGGCTTGTTCAGTGGCCATGAATTCCTTCAATTTTTGTTTGCCTAGGAAACTCTTTACACTCCATCTACACTGAATGATAGCCATTCACTCATTCATTCTCCCAAGCCCCAGAGCCTGCATCCTGCTGCCCTTCCTGCAGTCAGGCCAGAGCTGGCTCTGGGCACAGAGCTGTGGGGCTCGGGCCATCTGGCCCAGTGCTGGGTCCACCTACACTCCATCTACACTGAAGGATAGCTTTGCTGGGTAGAGTATTTTTGGTTGCTGGGTTTTTTCTTTCAGCATTTTAATATATCATGGCATTCCTTTCTGGCCTACAAAGTTTCTTCTGAATATCAATTGATAGCCTTATTGATTTGCCTTGTGTGCAACTGCTTTCTTTTCTCTTACTGATTTTAATATTCCCTCTTTAGCACTACTTTTTGCCATTTTAATTACTGTGTGTCTTGGTGTGGACCTCCTTGGAATTGTGTCTATGTTAACTTCTGAAGAATTTCCTTGTAAGTACATTATTATGCCAACCACTGATATATATGGCCAATAGAAACTGAGAGCACATCTGTTCAATTCATCTCAAATGGCCATTATTTTAAGACTATTATCAACATGACTTCAAATATCAGGTTGATGTCAACTTGTAGGATTGACCTCATTTGTCCCCGTGTCTCCCAGGATCCCTGTGTCTCCCTGTGTGTTTTAAGAAATCCCTGAACAAATCCTGTCATGGTCTATCTGGAAATGCAGGCCACTGTCTCCTTAACTAATTGACATTTCCACTTGGACTGAGATATTAATCCAGGCACAATAGGAATTATTAGAGTATTGCACAGAGTCCCCCTGGCCAGCTAGAAAGAAGATTAGGGCAATTCTATCATTCATACCTATCCTGACTATTGAAATGTGGATGTATGATTACCTTCCAAGGTTAAGGTAGTATAATTTATAGTCACATAACGTCAGAGACAAATGTAGCAACACCCTTTCTAACTGCAAGACTCCCATTATAGGGATAAGTGCCCACTGGGTAAATATAAGTTATACTAATATGTAAATAAGTCATGCTTTTGGGAATCTTTCTTCAGTAAACAAGGTTAATGTCATTTTTTATAGTTCTCCACAGTTGCCTGAGTCTTACATGATCCATTGGTGGTATTTCTATGACTATCCCTGTAGTCCAAGCCACCATGTTTTGGGGAAGAGGGAAGATAATGACTGGCTTCCACATAAGATGTAGTCTTAGAGGTTCACAGAATGTTCCTGGAAATAAAATAGTGTTCACAATTGTCCATACCCCCTAGGAAGACCCACATCAGTTGGGAAGGGACAGGTTGACTGCCTACAACATAGCCTTCTAGCCAGCTGCTAGGCTTTGGAGTCTCAGTTCAGTTTGAATGATTGAATCTACTCTTTGATTTTGGAGGGATGCCTGAGAGTAATAAGTCCAACGTATCCTGATTGATTATACCATCTGCCTGGTGGCATTCATCTACTTCACAGGACAATTGATTAAAGGTTTTGGGAATGGAGCTGGAGGGGACAACCCGAAGATGCTATAGAGAGTCATCTTTATCTTACCCCTGTTCTAAAAGGGAAGACTGTTTATATTTTATATCTGTCTATCTATGTATCTATGTAGCTATCTATCATCTATGTATCTATGTATCTATCTATCATCATTTATCATCTGTCTATATTTAAAACACTTTATCAGGCATAAGAAATATCTAGAGGGAATAGGAGGTGAGGAGGTTGAGATGCCTGTCTCATTTCAAACTTAGAAATGTTTGATGGGAACAATAAGAAACTTTTTTTTAAAGATTTTACTTATTTATTCATGATAGACAGAGAGAGAGAGAGAGAGAGAGAGAGAGAGAGAGAGAGAGAGAGAGGCAGAGACACAGGCAGAGGGAGAAGCAGGCTCCATGCCGGGAGCCCAACGTGGGACTCAATCCCGGGACTCCAGGATCACGCACTGGGCCAAAGGCAGACGCTGAACCCCTGAGCCACCCAGGGATCCCCAACAATAAGAATTTAATAGATGTCCCCTGGCGGCAACACCTGCAGTTTAGGATTTGTTATGGCAGAGGATGTGTGTTTTACGTGGACCAGAAAGATAATAGGCCACATGCTAAAGAATACTTAGATGAAATCAAATTGGGTTCTGTTCAATAAATTCACAGGGAGAGGTGAGACTTATTTAAGGTGTCATATTTCTAGGGGCTGATGCAGTCAGTATTAATCGACCAGATAGAATTGGAATGCAATTTCCTGCATTACAGACATTGGAGATTGAAGATTCCTGGTGAGGGAAGGTCTTCTATTAACCCAATATGGGATTACTTGGGACTGAACATATTACTAAATTGAGACTATGTTCATCATTTTGGATGACTATAAGATTCTCTATTTTATAAGACTGACCAGGGAATTTTACATCTTGAGTTCAGTTTTTACAGAGGGGCAAAGGAAAAATTAGCCCCAATGTGCAAATTTAAAGGAGTAAAATAGCTATTTTCTGATCGTACCCATAGAGTTTTGCTTTTATAACGTTCTGGTTCCGTGATGTACTGGGCAATCTACTTAGGATACATAGGAGTTAATACATGTTATACATATTATATGTAAAAATATGTAGTATATATGCATCGTATGTTGGTGTTGAGATAACTTCCAATTTCTCTCCATTATCAATTGATGAAAAACCTCTAACCAGATATAGTGAGGAAAATTTCTCTATTATCATTCAGTCTATATGTTGTTTTAGCCTATTTTTTTTCTTCATGCACTCAGATTTGTTGGAGCTTTTTATAGTAATTGTAGATAAAACAGTCTTACATTACTCTTTACTTCAGTAATTTTTAAACCTCTGTGCAAATAAATAACCATATATATTGTCTGATTTGAAGGTTTTTTTTTTTTCTTTTCCTTTTCTTTGGCTCACAATGAAAGATTTCTACTGCTAGCTATGTGTTTCCCTTAAATGAATTTTATTTTCTTTCATGTGGCTCAATCTCAATGATAGTCTATTTTCTCTCTTTGGAATAATTTGAGTTATGTGTCTGTGCCCTCATTTCAGCTCCTTCTGAAAGATGCTATGTTCTGCATCAAGAAGTGGGTTTTATGGCCCCACTTATTTGGCCGAACGAGTAGGATTGGAGTTTGAGCTTCTCAATAACACTTGATTGACAGTTGTGGTCACCTTGGAAATACCTGTGACTCCATGAAATATCCCTTAAACAGTGGTATGTTGAAATTTCATTAACCAATGAAAAATCAACCATTTTTCTCCTCCATATGTGTTGCATTTATCACGATCACATATGAATTCTCAAACTTCCCAAAATAAATATTGTCCATTTTCTACACTGACTCCATATACTGCGATATTGGCAAAAAAAAAATGTATTTTTTTGTTTTTAAAATATAAAAGGGTCTTTTTTTTAACAAAAAAGATTTTATTTATTTATTCATGAGAGACACACACACACACACACAGAGGCAGAGGCACAGGCAGAGGGAGAAGCAGGCTCCACTCAGGGCGCCCAACACAGGGACCCTGACGCGGACCCCATCCCAGGTCCCCAGGATTATGCCCTGGGCAGAAAGCAGGTGCTCAACCACTGAGCCACCCCCACTGCCCTAAATGGGGCTTTTGAAAGAGAATTTATTTGACAAGGAAAGATAATTGTTGTGTGTGTTTTAAGAAACTCCTAAACCTAAGACTTAATTTATGAAATAGCTGTATTGGAGAGCCAATGTTCATATTTTTAATCTTAAATGATTTTTTAAATTATATAATTGCTTGGAAGTTTTTTAGTTCAATTTTCTGTGATGTTCATCTAGCAGGATTTCAGGCTGCTAAACAAACAGAAACTGAAATCATAATGGAGTGTTAACATGTGACTAGTCCCAGAGTCTCTCATCTTGCCTCCTGGTTGTCCCAGGAGCATAGCCCTGGAGAGCAATAGAGATGCATGACAATTCAGAGGATCCCTTTTTGCCTGGCACTGTAAGGCTGAGTGGTGCTTCCAATCTCAGAGCTGGTCTGCTCGCTCACACAGAACTCTATTTGGTCTGTTTTCTGAACCTGGGTATGAATCACTCATTTGCAGTTTACTTGACCTTGCTCACTTCTAATCACATTTAGGAGAGTTCTGAAAATAGCCATTGAGAAATTAAATTGGGAAAATAATGTGTTGTCTAAAGCCCAATCTGCACTTAGATTGATTTTATTAGTCATGGTGTACTTCATTGTTGCTTATTGTTTATAAACTCTGTGCTTATGAAATGTTCCATTTAATTCGGATATCCCCTTTGACAGAAATGCCTCCAAACTGCATGGCTGTATTTAAAATATGTCAGAGTATCTTCAATTATTTTGCCATTTTATGAGATTAATCTGTGACCTTCCTATGATTTGAAACTAGACTGACATTTCCATGCAAATATAACAGATATATTCTCTGGATGTTCAATGTGCTTATTTATTTATTTATTTATTTATTGGAGGGCTTTTTTGAATAATATATATTTTTTATTGGAGTTCAATTTGCCAACATATAGCTTAACACCTAGTGCTCATCCAGCCAAGTGCCCCCCTCAGTGCCTGTCAGCAAGTCACCCCAACCCCCCGCCCACCTCCCTTTCCACTACCCCTTGTTCGTTTCCCAGAGTTAGGTATCTCTCATATTTTGTCACCCTCACTGATATTTTCACTCATTTTCTCTCCTTTCCCCTCCATTCCCTTTCACTGTTTTTTATATCCCCCAAATGAATGAGACCATATACTGTTTGTTTATTTTGATATCTCTTCCAGATCCACTTGGTCATTGGAAATTTACTAGGGTATTTAAATGGGAAAATTATGTTTAAAGATTTATTTATTTTAGAGAGAGAAAGAGTGTGCATGTGTGGGTGGGGGGAGGGGCAGAGGGAGAAGGTGAGGGGATTATGATTACCTGCAGGGTTAGGAATACAAGCATAGTCTATGCTGGATTGTTTTCACTACATTATTCTTAGGGTTAAAAAAGGCAGAAGCTTCTGTTCCTGAAAAAGAAAAACATCAGACTTTTTGCCATCAGCACTGTTTTGAGCAGCATCAGGTGCTGCATACCTTTTTCCATGGGTACATTTTGCTTGTACTCGTGACTGAACCCAGATGCTCAGGCACAAGAGCCCGCTACTTGTACCCAAGATACTAGCTTTTGATCTGAATTTTTTGTTGTCATTGTTTTATTCTATATTTTTAAAATCAACCTTCTACAATATCCTGAAAGTATGTTCATAGTAATTGAAGTTCTGTGCCTCAGAGAACAGACTTTTGGTTTTTTAGTAAGAACATTTTTATTATTTTTTTTAAAGGAAGAACATTTTAAATGGCAATTTACCAAACACATTTTTATATGTATTTTAAAATATTTTAGTTTATAGTATAAAAATACAAAGAAGGGGAAGACTGTATAAAATACACGTATACCCTTTTAAAGTAATACAAATAAAACAAACATCCGTGTCACTACTATACAGGTTAAATAATAAAATGCTGACAGTACCTTAGAAAAGCAACCTTTCTTTCTTTTTTCCTTCCTTCCTTTCTTCCTTTTTTCTTTCCTTCTCTTTCTGTCTTTTTGTCTCTCTGTGCCTCTCTCATATTTTCTTTCTCACACGCACATGGAATTTTACATTCCATAAGAACACAGACTCTGGGGTTAGACTGGCTATGTACAGAAGATACGTTGGTTACTTGCTTGTTGTGTAATCTTGGATACAATATTCGACTTCTCTGTGCCTGGTTTTATGATTTACAGGAAAGATAAATAACTCAGAGATATTTCATTATTGCTCGAGAACAATAAGGACATAACCTTAAACACTTCCTAAGTGTTCGTTTAAAAAATTATCTTTGCATATTGTGATGTCTATCATTACATTGGGGGTAGGATTTGAAATAAAGCTATTTTACAGATATGTTGCTATGAAAGAGATACAGCATCTTCTTATATTAGGTTCAAAGAGATTTTTGAAACCGGTGTCTTGGTTAATATGTAACAGATATGGATTATTAATAGAAATAAAAAAGTATGTGGAATACCCCAAATATGGTTTTAAGTGAAAATGCAAGTTACAGAAGAGTAGGTATAGAAAAAATGAAATTGTCAGCACTCAGACTATCTTGGTAAATTGTGTTTTTGCTTCTATGTATTTTGATTCCACTTATGTAGCAATGCTTAACTTATGCTTAAAATATGTTAAAATAAGGCATTCATATTTTTGTTGCATCTTTGACAAGAATACCTACAGAAATTTTACTGGTTTTGAGAAAGTAAATTTCACACCCACTTAAACTATTTTGAATTTTCATCTGAGAATAACAATACTTATGTCTTAGTTGAAAATAAATTTTATTTCATTACTATGGCAATTCAATTGTGTTACTACGCAATTACTACAGATCCTATTCTTTTGAAAAATACAGTAAAAGCTAAAGTTTATCATTTTTTCAGTCTTCCATCTTTGTGATCTTAATTTACCTTGATTTGAAGACACAGTTTCCTGATACATTTGAGAGCGTTGTTACTAAGTATTTCATATTGAAATGCATTATTTTAATGATAATGTTATGGGAAATGTTGGCATTATTTCTAACACTGCATTTTCTATTGGCTAAAATAATCCATGTAAAGAGATTTAAGATAATTCATACACTATAAGCATTCTATTTATAATGTTACTATTCTTTTTTAAGACATGGGGAAAAAAAAACAGCCTAACACACAAATAGCTGGTAAATGCAGATTGAAGAAAGCTGAAGAGATTCACCTCTGTGTATATCCCACTTCTGCAAAATGGTCTCGATTCAGTAGAAGAGGCAATATTAGCAAAATGTAGTTGCCATCCTGTGATTACAGAGAGTAAAGGCACCAAAAGATGGAGGATGAATAAGATGCCATGGTGTCAACCACTAGATGGAGAGGCAGTTCCCAGCCTGGCTACCAGCTTCTCATGTGATCAGCTCTGAGACTCCCTAATCCGCCTTTTAAAAAAATCTCCCTTTAATATATTTTTCCCTGGTTCTGTTCAGTTCCTTAGGTGTTGGTCAGGATAATGAATTCTATCACTTTGCACAGAGAGGTGCAAATGGTGATTTAAAAATGGTGATTGAAAAGATAAATACAGCATCTGAAGACAGAAAAGTATACAGCTGACCCTTAAACAATAGCTCAGGATCACTTATATGTGATTTTTTAAAATAGTACTATAAATGTCTTTTCCTTGTGATTTCTCTTAAGGACATTGTCTTTTCTCTAGCTTACTTAAGAACATAGTATATAATACATATACAGAATACATCTCACCGAGTGTGTATATTATCAGTAAGGCTTCCATCAGCAGCAGGCTAATAATAGTTCAATGTTTGGGAAGTCACAAGTTAACGTGACGATTTTCAACAGTACAAGGGGTTGGCACTCCTAACCCCCACTTCGGTTCAAGGGCCAACTGTATTTAATCCATGAGCCAAGGCTAACTTATAGGCTATAATCACTGTTCATACCAATTCTGGCACATTCCTAATATTTTTTTTTCTTTTGAAAGAGATTATAGGTGCTGGTGGTTGACATCGATCCCTTAGGGAAGGACGCTGTGAGGAGAAGACTGTTGTTTTCTCCAGGATTCAAAAATCAGATAGAAGTGGAGAACCAGTCCACATACTAACACGCAGATAAATTTGTGGTCTATCTCAGAGGAGCAACAAAAAAGCCAAAGTGATTCCATGTGTAGAAATGCAGCAATTCAAACCATAATTACCAATGATACCTTTCTGCACACAGCTTTTAATGCAAGATGCAAAGTCTAAAGGTAACTAAGAGTGAGTTCTCCTATATGCAGTGCCTCTAAAGGCAAAGGTTGAAAAGATGGAACAGAATGTTAATACATGCAGGTCTAAGCACATCATCGTCAAGAGTTCACTTTTTTATTGAGACACAGAAATTGCGTGACAACGTCTTGTCAACTGAAGAACTTAATAGTGGCAATTATCTTTTGTAAAGAATTCTAATACACCTTGGATTCAAAAATCATACTTTTTTGGGCAAAAGTATTGAGATGCTTTGAATTTTTAAAAAGTATTGCTCCTAATATGAATAGATTTAAAGTGCGAGCTATTTGAAGATGCTAGGGCTGTAAGTATGAGTGGAAGAGACAGAGGAATAAATAACACTTAATTACCGTGTGGCAGGTGGCAGAACAGGTACATGGAGGAAATACAATTTCACTCGTGACTTGAGCAGGGTAGAGGTAGAGGGCCAAGCCAAGCTGAGCTTTAAAGAGGACATAGATAAGGGAGGGAAAACTGAAGGAGAAGTCATCAGAGAGGGACAAAGATCACGAGAGATTCTTAAATCTAGGAAACAGATTGAGGGTCGCTGGAGGGGAGGTGGGTGAGGGTTGGGGAACTGGGTGATGGGCGTTACAGAGGGCGCGTGATGTCATGAGCACTGGGTGTTACATACAACTGATGAATTATTGAACTCTGCATCTGAAACTAATGATGTGCTACTATATGTTGGATAATTGAATTTAAATAAAGAATTTTGAAAACTCAGAATAAAAAAGAGGACATATGCAGACATATATGATGAAGGGTAAGAACCATGGATGGAAGAGCAGGAAAGGGACAATCTGGCAGTGGCAGGTCCAAGGAAGTTTCTGGGAAAATAACCAAGGGTCAGGTGAGTAGGGAAAAAGAGGGTACTTTATATGCTACATTTTTTTCCTTTTTGTGTCACACTTTTAAATTTCTTTGTTTCTGAGAAATGGAGGAAATCAACCATACACCCTGGATCCCTTAGTCCTAACTAGACCAGCTCTTCGATCACATGCAGTTCGCTAAAATAATTACTTAGTCGTTGTTTTTTCTAGGTTCTGACTCCTGACATTTAATGGCAGGTGCTAAAAGCCACCTGTGAAGCATGACTGACATGAAAAAAGCGAACACAGTATTAGTAGCCTGAGTAAATGGGGCTATTTAGAGTCCCAAAGCACTTTATTTTTTGAATTTTCACAAACGTGGGTGAGGATTTTTGAGCTTTAGGTGAGAAAGAGAATCGTTCTGAAAAAAAAAATACAGTGCTTATTTTCAGAGGATGATGATGCATCAGGATTTAGGAAGGCAGTATTTCTCTTAGGCGATGACAGGTTAAAATTAAAGCTATTATTTTTCTACTAGGTGCATATCTGGTCTATTAATTATGCATTCAATGTGTCATGTGCAAAATGAGTTAAAGGATAAGGATTAATGGATCAAGAAAATGACAGCTGTAAATAATAAAAATATCTTTTTAAATTATTTCATAATTTTATGTTAATTTTAATGTAACATTTTTATTAAATACCTTTTTATCCAGAGGAAAAAATTGCAGCTCAAAAAGTAAGTAAACATGGGTGCATTGTGATTGTCACCGAAAGTACTCGCTCAAAATATATTCTGGTAGAAGAAATTTCTGTGGTTGGAATTTCTTTTTGTCATACCTGTTAGACATTCATGAAAAGCCCACCCTACTTTGTTTGGTGCCCCATATTCAGCATCTGCCAGTAATTTGCTGTGGGACGTTAGGCACCCTCAGGCTGATCACTGTTGGTATTATCTAGAACTACACTCCAATATGATAGCCACTAACCACGTGCAGCTACTGAGTACCTGAAGTGTGGTTAGTCCAGATTGAAATTAAGTGTAAAATACACTCCAGATTGCCAATATTTAGTTTAAAAAAAAGAGAGAGAAAGAAATGTAAAAGACCTTATTAATAATTCTCTATATATATTGATTACACTTAAAATGATAACATTTTAGGTATATATTTGGATATAGATAATACTGGAAGTGTACACTATTTGGGAGATATTATTAAAATTAAGTTCACCTATTTCTTTTTACTTTTTAAGTAGGTCTACTAGAAAACTTGGAAGTCCTACATAGCTCACGTCTGTGACTCACATTATATTTCTACTGGGAAGCACCAGTCTGGAATGTTTTTGTTGGCCTATTACATGTATATATTATGTTTATCCTGATTTTTAAGACAACACTGTAATTCACCACATTGTAATTTTCACCTCTACTTCCCAGTTAGCTTGTCATCTTTATGCATTTATTTCTCTCCTAGTCAATTTCGTTTTTCTAAGGGAGATTTCTAAGAAAGTTTGTCTATTATAGACTTTTGAGAATTCTATGATTGAAAATATTCTTATTTTACCCTCTCATTAAAAAAATGTATTTGGCTACAAAATGCTGTATTCAAAATTCTCTTCCTTTATGCTTCCAAACTATTTTTTTCTTTTTTTAAACATCCTGATTTGGTATTTATTTATTTATTTATTTATTTATTTATTTATTTATTCTGATTTGCTATTTAAATGTCCGATTCACAAGTTAATCCTCTTGTGTGTGTGTGTGTGTGTGTGTGTGTGTGTGTGTGTGTGTTGGAGGTGATGATAGTTAATTGTATATATCGACCTGACTGGGTTCTCATGCCCAGTAATGTCTGTAAGGGTGGTTTTGGATAAGATTAACATTAACACTTAAATTGGTGGATTTAGAATAAAGGAGATTGCCCTCCATAAAATGGGTGGGTTTCATCAAATCAGTTGCAGGCCCGAGTAGACCAAAAGACTGGCACTCCCACCCCAACCGGAGGGAATTCCGCAGCAGTCTGTCTTTAGATTTGAACTGCAACATCAGCTGTTTTCTGGGTCTCCAGTGTGCCAGCCCACCCTACAGATTTTGAACTTGTCAGCCTCCATAATTGGGTAAGCCAATTTTCTAAACTAAATTTCTGTAGATGATAGATAGATAGATAGATAGATAGATAGATAGATGATAGATAGATAGATAGATAGATAGATAGATAGATAGATAGACATTCTGTTGATTCCATTTCTCTGGAGAACTATGACTAATTCATAATTTCCTTATGAACTACTTCAGGAACTTCTTAAATTGATGGCCTGACAATATTTAAATTTAAATTCTTTCTAGGGTTTTTTTGTTTGTTTGTTTGTTTTTTAATTATGGTGTGTGGCTCATGACCAGCCTTTTCAATTCTCTTTTATTCAAAATAATTATTGGTCAACATTTCTTCAAATAGTTCCTTAATTTGTTTTTTTTCTCTCTTGAACAGATGTTGACAATTCATTTTTTTTCTTTTGTATTTACAGTTTTTGTTTCTTCTATTATTTTTTAAAGATTTTATTTGACAGAGAGAGAGGCGGGGCGGGGGTGGCGGGGAGTAGCAGAGGGGGAGAGAGAAGCAGGTTCTCTGCTGAGCAGGGATGTTTCATGGGGCTTCTGGGATCATGACCTGAGCTGAAGGCAGATGCTTAACTGACTGAGCTACCCAGGTGCCCCAATTTCTTTTTCTTGATCTGGCCTTCTAACCTTCTATTTCATTCTTTGGTTATGTCCATTCTGCTATTTAGCTTGCCTGTTTTATGCCTTATTTAGACTATTATAATTTTTATACACAATATTTCTCTTTGGCCATTTATAACTTCTTATATTTGCTTCATTTGCATATATCCTTCCTTGTGTGTTTGACATTATGATTTTCAATTCTTATTCTATATTCCATTATTTCTGTTTTCTCTGGCACAAGTCTATATAGGTCGTTCAGCTTGTTTGTTTTCCATTTCCTAAATACAAGTTATGCCCTTTATATGGCTTCTTATTTCTCTCTCTTAGAAGTATCTACTCTCTTAATTGATGATATGGTTGTAGGGAGTTCTTAAGCCCAGAACTGGTACACCTTCTACTAAATTTAGAAGAGTGAGTACTGCAGGGGAGGAGTCATCTCAGGCATTACAATCTGGTGTCCGACCGTTTTCAATTTGCAGCCTCCTCTCTACTAGACTACTTTGCATTTATGCAATACCCACATAGCTCAATCATAGGATAACCAACAGCTAAGTAATTGAGTTTGTTATTTCGTCATTGGTGGTATCTCTTCAACAATTCCCAATTTCTTTCCTCTGATTTGACTTTATAAAAAGTTTCTTCCCCAATATCTCAAGAGACATAGTACTGGGAGCCTTTGGAGTGCATACGAAAATTTAAATTTGGAAATGGACACTAAATTAAAGCTGAGTCATCTCAGCAGAATACTTGAAGATTGGCATTAACATGCTCCCACTAATGCCCCAACAGGACTTACTGGAAAAATACTTTTATTCCATCTCTAAATCCAGGAAACTAATGCATTTTACGTTTAGCTCTGCCCTTGGTGTGAGAGCCAAGTTTCTTGTTTGTTCTCCTCTGATGCTTTGTTCTCTATTCCCTAATGTGATTTTGTTACTGCACGTCTTTCTTGAACTGTCAGATAAAATGGATTGGGCCAAGGTCCCTGAATCAGACAATTTCTCTGCCTGAACTTGCAACTTCAGCTCAAGTGGTTCCAGTTGGCTCTTTCCTGCCTTTTGAGCCTCCACTCAATGTGATTAATTGTTATCCTTTTTTCTGTTTAGCAGAGAAGAACATTGTCAGTGGTCAGGAATTTTCATATTGACCCTGAAATCTCTCTTTTTGATTTAACTTGTGTTTTTATATTTATTTTTATTTTTAAAAAGATTTTATTTATTTATTCACGACACACACACACACAGAGAGAGAGAGAGAGAGAGAGAGAGAGAGAGAGAGAGAGAGAAAGGCAGATGGAGAAGCAGGCTCCACGCAGGGAGCCCGACACGGGACTCGATCCCAGGTCTCCAGGATCACACCCTGGGCTGAAGGTGGCACTAAACCGCTGAGCCACCCAGCCTGCCCTAACTTGTGTTTTTAAATATTTAATTTCCTCAAATATATTTTTTTAATCTGGTTTTATTATAAACCTCACTAAGACTAGTTATATGCAGATCATGCACTCCAGAAGTTGTTGCCAAATATTCCCCTAATTTTCTCAATAGTAGTAGTCTAGGAAGACCTGTAAATTATGCTAAAAAGAGAGAAGAGAGGAGATTAGCTGGTAACTTGTCAGAAAATGCTGGTCAGAAAAATATCCTCAAAGACAAATATTTTGGTAAAAGAAAAATTTTAAATACAATTTAAATTCTTTTCTAGACCCCAAGACAGTGCTAACTATACGTTTACCAATTCTTCCTTTGACATGATATTTTTACCATAATAATGTGTTGCAAGATGTTTTTCAAAGGGGCATAAGGGTGGCTCAGTTGGTTAAGCATCTGCCTTCGGTTCAGGTTATGATCTCAGGGTCCTGGGATTGAGCCCCGCATTGGGCTTACCGCTTTGCAGGGAGCCTACTTCTCCCTCTCCCACTCCTCCTGCTTGTGCTCTTTCTTACTCTCTCTCTCTCTCTGTGTCAAATAAATAAGTAAAATCTTTAAAAAATATATGTTTTTCAAAAATTTTTCTAAGTTGCATTATCTCTGGAGACACAAATTTACAAATACGGCCATTTTGTTTATTCTGTAGAAATTTTTTGCAAAAGCTCTTCCTATAACCAAGCTCAGAATTTTAAATGAACAAAGAAAGCTACCTGAACCACAAATTTTTTTTGTCACAACTGTCTTAACTTACGTATTTTGCTCACTAATAGGAATGGCTCTTAAGTCATTATCCAAAGGGTATATTCCTGGGGTGCCTAAGTGGCTCAGTCACTGAAGCTTCTGACTCTTGATATCAGCTCAGGTCACGGTTTCAGGGTCGTGAGATTGAGGGTTGTGAGATGGAGCTCCACATCACTCCGCCAACCTCACATCATGGAAGCCTGCGTCTGGCTCCCTGCTCAGCCTGGATTTTCTCTCTCTCTGTCTGCTCCTCCCATCGCTCATTCTCTCTCTCTCTCTCTCTCTCTCTCTCTCTCTCTCTCTCTCTCTCTCCCGCAAATAAATAAATCTAAAAAAAGAGAGTATTTTTCTATTGTACATATAACTTTAACAGGTATGGGCACTTTTGTCAGGAAGGTTAGATATAGAAATTCATAAGGATGTACAAGGGGATGGTCAATCATGTTGGGTACAATGAGAAGTTAATAACTTAATAGAAAGAAGAAGACAGTAAGTAGAGACAAATACACACATTCTTCACATACACTAACACATATACTTCAACATAGACACATATGTGTCCACAAAGCACATATAACACTCACCTATAAACATCCATCTCAATGCATGCATGCTCTTCCTAACATACACACATACAACCCCCAACCTTGTGTACACATAATACTTCATATTTACATAAATACTATTCTAAATCCCAACATACATGCAGATAGTACACCCATTTCATACATATAAACATACAGACCACCACCAATATCAGCATATAAATATTATTCATAATCCCAACACATATACTTCTTAACCCATAAATATCAATGTTCACATGCATCAGCATACTTCATCTCTCCTCTCCCCCACGCTCCTTGGAATTAAATTTTTCCTTCATGTTTCCTACACCATACCCCCCACCACTCTTCCACACCCTCTCTCCTATATCTTCTTTCATGTCAATTACCCATATGCACTTCATCCCATTACTCACATGCAAGTATAACTGAATACATACACATTCAGTGAATGACTGATGTCCCTACCAACTTCAAAGGTATCCCTTCAAGAGCATTACAGTGTATGTCAGCATATTCTCATAAGCTAATGATCCAGAAAGATTAAATCACATCCATTCTACTTTATTTTAGAAGGTAAGAGGATATTTAGCATGTTTCAAGAAGAATACCATTAGATCTATAGTGTAACAAAACACTGTAATGTTTAAAATCTATAGGGAAAATTTTAATGATCTGGAAAGGCATATGTCTTTAGATTTGCCATTTGCTGATGTATTATTTCTTGGATAATCATAGATCCTTACCTGCCACTCTAAAAGTCACACTGTTTATATGTCAACCCCTACCTCTCATCACGGGGTGACCATACATTGTGAACATTATTTAGTTCAAAGGGTGTAATACATTTTATAACTTTGCCTTAAGGACTCAGGACTCTTTAGGGAAAATTGTGGTCACTCTTCTTATACACAAACTATAGGTACTTCATCATTTTCCATTCACTGTTGAGCCCACTCAAAACTTGTCTTGAAATTTTTACTCTATGAAAATTACATGTGGGATGCTAACTAAAAGTCTTAATGTGACAAATATCCAGTGAACACATTGCTCAACTTCTTGAACTCACAACTAAATACTTTATCTATGAACTACCCGTTTCCCTCAGCTCCACAACACCATGCTTTCCTGCCTTTCTACTTCCTTTCTGGATCATTTTGTTCAGGCTCTTTCTTTTCTACTTTATTGATACATAAAGAGGACTCTTCGACCTTGTTCTTAGACTACATTTTTATTTTCTCCATATGTTTGTTCCCATGATTACCCCATCCACTTTTTGGAGTTAAGTATCACCCCTCTAGTGCCAATGACCACCAAATTTATGTCTCTATCTCAGAAAGTTACTGAGGCCCAGCTGAGTATATCCACCTTCATTTGGATGTTTTGTGGGCATCTTAAGTGTAAAGTGGCAAAACTAAACCCTACTTTCTTTCTCAACACCTCACCTCCAAGCCATCTCTTTCCCCAGTGCTCTATATTTCAATAACATCTCCTTGATGTACCCACACCAAAAGCATCCCATAAATCTTTTTTCCCTATATGTCATCTCTCATTAAATCCTGCCTATTTTAGGACAACGTTGTCTCTTGAATATATTCCTTTTTGTCCATCTTCATTGGCCCTCCCCCTGCCTGAACTATGATGGTCTGTACTGCAAATTACTAAATGAAACTCTTTTATCCACTTCTATCCTTCTCCACCTCTTAGTAATTAGCGACGTTGCAGCTCAAGTAGTTGTCATGTCTTTGTCATAGGAAGAAGCCTGTAAAGAAGTACAGGTAAACCATGAAGAAATGATCTATGTGCGGAGGGATGATAAAGCTTCTAGGGGCACTGTCATAAGAAAGGATCAAGGACACACAGGTACAGGAATACACTTAGAATAGAAGGAACCCTTTTTTTCCCCCCATTTGACACTGCAGGAAAGGATATAATTTTGAGGACAGATAATTATAGCTTCATAGATAAGTGAAGAGGGGGGTAATGAAATTGGTTTTACTCTTGACAACTTCATTTTATTCTCTTGGAATTTGGAGGCAATATCATCAGTTGATGGAGTGTGTGTGGGTTATAGGTTGTTAGAGCAAAATTTCTTAGAAAAATTGATCTTGAGAACATGTCAAAGTATATTAACTTGTTAATGAAGGAACTCACAAGAAGATAATAATATGTCGGGTCAAAGAAGTATTGGAGAGAAGGATTTTATATATCATAAATGAGAAAATGTTTATATAAATAGCTAGGTTGCTAAGGGCAGATGCTCGTTTACTTCCTGTGGTTATAAATCTGCTATAGCTGGAAAATTACCTTACTTTATCAGTTGGCATGGGTTAAACTTGTAAGCTCAGCAATTAGAGTCAAATTTCCAGTGTTGCCAGGTATGAATCATTATTCAAAAATAACAAGTCATATATCTGAGAAGCAGACAATATGCAATTGACCTGTGACTGTTAATCAGACACATTAAGTTAGAAGTTTCTGTTCCTTGATTTCAAGGATATATTTAGCGCAGGAATGCCAAATAGTAACCATCACTAAATTTCTGCGGCATGCATCCAAAAATACTAATGACACAATTTGCTTATTTTCAAGTTTATAACAATTTTTTTTTATCTTGGTCCCCTCTTTGGAGTTAGACAACATAGATATATCTTGATAATGAATATAAAAGTCCTCATTAAAATTTTGCGCTAAAGCCCTTGAAGAAATTTTCTGCCTATTAATCCCATTCTGAAATTCTTGAATGTAATGGAAAATTAAAATATTGTCATCTAACACAATAGAATTACAGTTATGATTACCAGTAACATTTTTACAAATTTGTTATTGTTTCTTTAGCTCAATTTATAATACTGGTGAGGTGGTTTTCAAGTTAAAGTGCAAACATTTAATAGGAGACTGAAAGAAAGGAGAAAGATACAGGGGGCTTTATAGGTAATAGGATGATGGGGAGAAATCCCTCAAAAGTCACTTCTCAGCCTCACTTTTTAATTTCATGGAGTTTGAAGACAATAGCAGGAGCTGATGGGATTTGGGGAATTGTGCTCTAATGGCATTAAAGCGAATAAGATTTAACTTGTTGTCAGGAAGTATTATTCTTTTGCCTATTCTTACAATAGTATTTTCCCACTGGTGCCTGTTGATCATATATTTGTTCCAAAATTTTTAAAAATATTTATTTATTTATTTTAGGGGGAGGGACAGAGGAAGAGGGATAGTCTTAAGCAGACCCTGCACTCAGCGTGGAGCTGATGTGGGGCTTAATCTCACGACCCTGGGATCAGTACCTGAGCCAAAGTCAAGAGCTGATGCTTAACAGACTGAGCCACCCAGATGCCTCTGTGTTCCTAATTTTTAATCTGTACTTCCTGACAGGAACAGATAGATATAGAGGAAGTTTAACCAAACTTCCTTTTATATACAGCTGACGTCATCAGACACAGTTGACTGAGAGATTCCTCCTAAAGCTAATGCTCACTTCCACAAACCTTAGCTAGGCCTGAATTGGTCAAAATGAGATAGATCATGCACTAATAAAACAAGGCCCCTATATCTCAATGTCTTTAACAAACAAACATTTGCTTCCTGCTTATGCAATGTGACATTGAAGCCTCTGCCGCTTCAATGTTATCCTCTACTGTCATCTTCCAGAACCCAGGGTATTAATACTATTTTCAGTTTCATAGGGTCACAGACTTCTAATCCAATTTTTTATCTCTTTGTCAGCATGATGTTTTCAAGATTCTAGTAGGTTTCTTCACTATTCAAATGTGACTTTCTATCAATAGTAAGAAAGACTAGAAAGACTACCGATAGAAAGTCACATTTCAGATATGCTTCTTAGATTTGCTCAGTTTCTTTGTGTATTCGTCAGGTTCTCCAGAGAAACAGAACCAATGATAGATTTATAGAATTGGTTCATGAGATCATGGGGCTAGCAAGTTGGGGATCTGTAGAGTAGATCAGCAATCTGGAAACTCTGGGGAGAGTCGATGGTACAGGCTTGTGTCTGAAATCTGCAGGCATGGTTTCTATGTATGTTGTTGTATGGAGGTAGAATTGCTTCTTCTTTGGGAAGCCTCATTTTACCTTTAAGGCCTTCAAGTGATTGGATGGGACCCATCCACATTATGGAGGTTAATCTATTTGACTCAAAGTCTCTACTGATTTAGGTTTTTTAATGACATCAAAAAAATGCCTTCACAGAAGCATCTAAACTGATGTTTGACCAAACAACAAAGAACTCTAGCCTAGCCAAGCTGACACTTAAAATTAGCTATCACTAGCTTCCCTGGTTTATGCTTCTCTCAGCTTATTTGTGGCTACATTGGCATTGTGGAGGTGTCATTCCTTTATTTTTCTATCCTTGACCCATTTTATACAGTTGAATGGATTTACTGGGCACCACTGAAATACAGTGCAAAATTTTTCCCATGAGGGTGAAAGTAACATTAAAATAATCCTGTAGGGTTTTAATATACTTTGTCATTCAATCTTGATTTTTACTTTTGGAGGTGAGAAGTAATTGCCTCTTCCAAATATTCAGCTCTATAAATGTGTTACTTTTTTCTTTATCTCCTATCATTTTTACTTACAGATCACACAATTAATTCCTGTGTTAATATTTCTTTTCATACCACCTTGCCAAGTATAGTCAATGGCATTCATCCCAGGCTAATTAATAATTTACAGTTCTCAGGGATACAAAATTATTATATACAGGATATGCCTTTGACAAATGTCTTTCCATATTATATACATAAATGGCTATTGCTGTATCCACCCTAGTAACTGTATCTTTGTTGCCTATGCCACATATATTACATATTGTTTTTGTTGTTGTGTTTGTACCCACTTCCTATACTGATTCTTTTATTAGCCAGGATAGGTTAGATTTTTCCACATTTTGCTGTATCTTTATTATCACTATTTAGAACACTGCTTGTGTATATTGCAGAGGACTAGCATTTTGTAGAAGGCATATACCAATAAGCATATGCTGTGGCTCAGAAATGACAGCCATAATTTCTGTTATGCACTCAGACAGAACTAATCACATGATCTCTCCCAACCACAGTGGTCCTAAGAAGTTCAGTCCTATTCCATACCCAAAATGCAGAAAGCCAGGAATGTTTAGTGAACAGTAGTGACCAACACTGCAAGTCCTATCATTGCTGTCTGCACTTATACAGTATTGTATATTCCTAAGGGAAATTACACTTCAAAGAATGATTTTAACATAATTATTTGGTAAATGTTTTGTGCTGAATTGTGTCTTTCCCTTCACCCCCCATAATTTATAAGTTGAAGCCTTAACCCCAATGTGACTGTATTTGGACATGAAACCTGAAAGATATAATCAAGAATAAATGAAGTCATAGAAGTAGAGTCTAATTCCAACATGACTAGTTTCCTTATAAGAAGAGGAAGAGACATGAAGAGTGTGAGCGTGCACAAGAAAGGCCTTGTGAGGAGACACAGAGAAGGTGGCAGTTGATAAGTCAAAGACAGAGGCCTTAGGAGACTCGAGCCTGCTGGCCACTTGATCTTGGACTTCTAGCCTCCAGAAGTATGAGAAAATAGATTTTTGTTGTATAACCCACCCAATGTTTTGTTATAGCAGCCCAAGTTGACTAATACAGTAAACATGGTCATTTTAATAGATAATTTGGTACCATATTTAAAATTAACTCTCTTTCATAGGCTTTCCTGGGGTGTTTGTTATTTTATACATTTTTCTAAGGAAATCTGTAATTGAGTTTGAAATATGCAACCTCATTTGCATTGTGTAATTGAATTGCCCATAGGACTGCAGCAAAATTTATCTGGCAGTGTTTGTGTGACTTGGGTGGGATCATGAAATCGATGTAATGTACCTTTCAATAGTTACAGAAATTCTCTACTTTAAAATCTTATTTTTATAAAGAGACTTAGCAAGACATGTACATTGATATACACCAAACTGAGATTTAGTGAAGGAAATGTGTTGACATATGCTTATTAAACCCATATGTACTTAAAAACACATTAGCTTAGGGATTGCATTGTTAAATATATGAATTTATGTTGCCTCTAATTTTGGGGGTTTTAGGATAGCAAAAATATTTTTTTATAAATTCATTTTTGGTTTTTTAAATAAATTTAGTGTGTTCTATTATGTAAAAGTATATTTTTGAGATAGCTTAATGGATGTGAAACATTTTCTATTTCAGCATTGTTTTTAAATTTTTTTCTCATTACCGACTATTTTAAAGTCAATATCATGAGATGAGGGACACCTGGCTGGCTTAGTGGTTAGGCCATCTGCCTTCGGCTCAGGGTGTGATCCTGAAGTCCTGGGATCAAGTCCCATATCAGGCTCCCTGCATGGAACCTGCTTCTCCCTCTGCCTATATCTCTGCCTCTCTCTCTCTCTCTGTCTCTCATGAATAAATAAATAAAATCTTTAAAAATAAATAAACCAAATATTTATTTAAAAAATCATGAGATGAAACAATGTAATGACTGCATTTTCCAATTGTTCTCCCAAAAATATCTTTTTATATCGACTATACAGTTGTACATTTCAGGCATTTAAATACATTAATTGCAGGCCTTGCTTTTATACTATAGGTTTATTTTCAACCGTTGGGAATTTGGAATCTGTAAATGAATCCTCAGGAGAATGCTTTCTTTTGATCTATACTAGTTCAGAGTAATAATAATGGAAGTAATACTTTTAATTTTGATAAAGTAGCTAACATTTACTGAGCATTTTCTTTAAGCTAGACCTTATGCTAAGTACTTTATATTGTTTCACTTAATCTTATCAAAAACTATATAATTTAGATATAATTATGAACCTCTTATTAGCCAGAATAAGAGAAAATGGAACCTAGCAGAATTAACATTTTCTGGGATTCCGTATCTAGTAAGTGGAATCCAGACTGGAACTGAAACAGCCCATTTCATGATTCTTGTTAAGAAATATGGATTTGTCCTTCAGCATGGTGCGCCCACATAGCACTGGGGTTGGGGTTTTTGCTTCAGTATCCATTCCTAGACTCTACCCATGGAGATTCTGATTCAGAAAGTTTTGAGTCATAGACCCATAAAATGGTATATGGCTTTCCAAAATGGTAAGCTTTTATTTCTAACCAACTGAAGTTTAAAAGTTCTGTACACTTATACTGCAGTAGATTGAATAATGTCCCCCAAAGGTGTCTGTCTACATCCTAATCTCTGGAACCTCTGAATGTTACTTTATCTGGCAAAGACTTCAAAAATGTAATTGAGTAATCTTTAAATGGGGATATTATTCTGGGTTTTATGGCTAAGCCCCAAATGCAACCACAGGTGTCCTTATAAGAGGGAGGCAGATGGAGATTTCAGATGGAAGAGAAAGTAATGTGACCACAGACACAGAGATTGGAGTGATGAAGCCACAAACCAAGGAAGGCTTGGAGCCATAAGAACTGTGAGAAAATACATTTCTGTTGTTTTAAGCCACCAAGTTTGGGGTAATTTGTTACAGCAGCCCTAGGATTCCAACATATAGGCCACACGATGGCTTCACACGTTTGCTTATTGCTCTTGAAATTCGTCAATGTTTAACATGTGTTGAGGTTCAACTTTAGAATATTTGTGAAGAAAAGCTTTGCTTATCAAACTATTATTCTAGACTCTGTGTTCTAGTTCACTGCATGTGGATGAGTTGCCAGATGTAGCAAAATGAAAAAAAAATACAGACTGCTTGGTTAAATTTGAATTTCAGAAAAACAGCAAAGAATTTTCAGTATAAATATGCTCCAGGCAATATAGAGTAAAAAAAATTGTTATGTATCTAAAATTTACAGTTAACTGGGTATTTTGTGTTTTGCTGGCATATGAAGATAAGTTAGAAAAGGAGTGAATGTTCTTGTCTTCTATCAGAGCTGGTGTTCAGAGTGCAGGTCCATGCCACTGAGTTCATAGCCCAGGAGAAACCTCACCAGAGTAAACAGTTGAGAAGGATGGTGCAGCTAAAGTGTGATGAAATAAAATCTGTGTTTCCTGGATCTCATGGAAAAAAAAATCCAAAGGGAAGATACAGAGGCTCAATTTGGGTCAGGGCTCAGGCTGAGATGTTCTGTTCTCACTTGGAGAAATATGAGAACTTCTTTAGAGTGACAGCAAGAAAGTTACAAATGGCTCACATAGAACTCTTGGAGATTCAAAGAATATGAGACTCTTATTATCAGCCTCCAGAATACTAATTAGCAAAAAACAGCTACTTTCTTTAAGCTCAAACCACAGAAACACTCTGACAAAAAAGCATAAATTACTGCCTTGGCCCCACTCAGGGCCTAGAAGGAAAGTGAGTACCTAGTAGTCATGTTTAGATTTTGGCAAACTGTATCTCACACAGAAGTTATTACTCAACACTCAACGAATTAAAACAATTGTTTAACCCCATTTATCACGGAAGAGTGTGGTAGGAGTGCAAAAGACCAAATGTGTCTGGAATTTATTTGTGAGGTCATGATGTGAGAGCTAAATGTCCTGCAAACCCAAAACTGCAGTCATACTTGTGAAAAGTCAAATGCACTAATGATTGTTTTTTTGTGAGCCCCAAGTGATATTATAACCTTGTTCTACTTTGATTTCAGTGAAGATATTTTGAAATGTTTGGTTCTTCATACTCATTTACTTAATTTGAGTGTATCTTCAACTAAAAAGTTGAAACAGTCCATGCACTGAGTTACAAAATATCTTGATTCTATTCCATCCTTTTTAAAGATCAGGATTTAGTATGGAATCTGCCTATGCCCAAAGGTCCATAGCGACAGTAGGACCCAGGAGCAGGAAGGGTTAAAAGATGGTTCTGAACAATACGTAGGGCTGTATTTGACTCATAGCAGTATTTACTCTCTCATTGCTATTGTTTACTTTTATTGGGTTTTCATTGGATCCAGAATGTTTTATGCTTAGAGATTCTTTGATGTTCCCTTGGAGGAAAGTTTATTTTTCTTTTTGAGAGTATAGTTGGATATTTGTTTTTGAATTGTGCTCAAATGATGCTGGCAAGAAGGATACTTCTGGACTCACATGTTTGGAACAACTTTCCTGTATATGAGCAGATAGTAAAAAAAAAAATAAATAGGAAAAGAGATACTTCTAAACTCAAATTTGAAAATATTTTTGGCATCTTAATATGCAACAGGGTACATTAAAGATATTGAAATGAAAGAAAAAAGTTAATGAGTTCTTATAAAAAAATATAAAGGGAACCTAAAATGAAAATACCAACCTGAATGTACATTTAATGAAATTTAATTATTTTGCTTAGTCCCCGAACTATAGTATAATTCATATACAGTAAAATGAACAAGTCGTATGGGAGTACCTTAGGTGCTATCTTTATAGATATATGCAGACACACACAGGTGTATATATATATATACATATATATACAATTATATATATATATATATATATATATATATATATATATATATATATAATTGTGTAAGCCCTTCTGAATAATGCAACTTTTTAAAAAAAAGGTTTCTCTGGCAATCTCCTACACTATCCCATGTATTTAATGAAATTAGCCAAATTTATTGTCTATTACTATTTTCCACCTAAAAAAATGAAGGATCCTTGGAAGATTAGTAGATTGATGTCTTAAGTCAAAAAGCAAACAAAACAAAATAAGCTTCTCTCTTGGAGTTGGAAGAAAATTCTATGCTTTCAGAGGTCCTTCAAGATAGTGATAAAATGTCAAAAGGTCTACCTAAAGAGGCTGTCTACATCCACATGAGAACAACTTAAAGATCAATGAGAAAATATTGATTACAGCTCTTTGGAGCCAAGTGAGTATGGAAATTCTTAGGTATTGCTCAAAATAATGTTTGCTAGTGCAAAGACATACTCCTCATATGAATGAATGATGTCTCATGCCTCCTAAAAAGGGAGAATGCCGGAAGATCTTGGGATTGATTTGTTTAGCTGATGCTATGCCTTTCCCCTCTTGAGGACTTCAAGCAGCTATTGTAGTCATACAGATGGGTCTGTATTCTGATCTCTGCTTGAAATGTGAAATACATGTGAAAAAAGAAATGCAGGACAGACTTGCGAAACCAATGCTGCTGTCAGGTCACCGCTTCTCACCCCTACGAGGAATATTAGGACTTGTAAAGCTTAGTCCCATTAAGATTGTTACATCCCAAGGTGTCTGAGATGACTTTGTGGTTCTTCTCTCTGCCTGCTGTATTTGCCAGGAGTGTGTTGGAGTTGACTTACATTCATCACCCAACAATAAAAGAATTTACTAAATACAATCAAGGCAGGCATTCTGGTCACTCTGGCATAGTTGTTTTACAGGAAGGATTTTGGTCTGAGAATGTTAAGCAACACAAGGGCATAGAAGACCTGCCTTGAGAAGGGCTCAGGTTGGGCTTCTCTTCCCTGTGGTGTTTCTGCATACAGACATGCGGTACCATCAGCAGATGGCTGCCTTACCTGGGAATGAGGACCCCAGGGGGAAATGGGTCCTCTGATGGACAAAAATGCTTTGTATGGACACCTTCAGTTGCCTAGGTCTGTATTCTCTATACTTACAGTAAAGAAATTGTAACTTTTGCTTCTGTTTAACTGCCATCTTCCGATCAATCACATCCCTCTCATGTGCTTCAACCGTGTAACAAGCAATGGTAATTTGAAGAAAGTTCTCTCCAGAGGAGAGATTTTTCTCACCAGCGACTTTCAATCTGTGAAGAGAAGAGGAAAAGGACCTTAAAAGATGGTTTCAACCATTTGAGGGGAGACATCATTCTTACGGAAAACAATAAATAACTAAAATCAATTTACTTTGAAATTGCTTTGGGATTGCATTTTTCATTTTTTTTCCATCAGAGAGACAATTCAATTAAAAATATGTTAGATATAAAGATGTGTGGCTCGCAATTCATCCTCTATAAAGATGTAGAATAATATATGGATGTCTGTATTACTATTGTAAGTGGGTAAAGTGAAGTAAATGACAGAAGCACTTGCATACTTTATGCACGTTAGTCATACATTCCTCTTCTTGGTAGAACCCACGAGCTGTGTATTAGTTACTGCATGTTCATTGATTTGAAGACACTCTTCTACTTTCACATTTTAATGTGAACTGTCTTTGCTATCGGAATTTGCTTCACAATCATGATATCTTGTGATTGTTGTTAACTAGATGACAACTTTGGCATGGATGTCACTACGTCTGCATTCAGGAATACCCCAAGTGCCAGTATAACACTTCAGATTCTACACTGGAGGTTTGAGGGGAACTTTGGAAACAACAGTGGAGCACTCTCCTAAGTCCCAGGAACCAAGTGGTGATGGATATTGGATAAGAAAGTTGGTGAATGAGAAACTTTCAACAACTTTCCTGGAACAGAATCAAAAGCAGATTGGCTGTCTATAATACCTAAGCCAGCATAGGATGACTTTCAGTTCTTCTATATATTGTGTTAAGAAACACCGAATTGCCAGCTTTTTTGATGACTATAGACCTAGGTTGTGTGAAAGAAAACATATGTGCATGAATTCTGAATCAAAAAGGGATTCAGAAGAGTCAGATGCTGCAAGTTTCACAGATTCTTTGACCAAGTATCTATCTTAAATTTCCATTCTATTCATGCCTAAAAGTCATATGTGATAAGGGCTTACATCTAATCAAGTCTAAAAAAACTAGTCCAATAAATACAAAATTATTCTAAATGATAAAACACAAAGGCATATTTTAACTGGCAGCATCTTTGACTTGCTTAGCTGCACAAAATATAATGGCATGTAAAAACATATTGTCTGTATTTTAAAGATGAAAAAGTTTGAAACCTGGCACAGCCTCATTTTGAACAAAGCCACACAGCTAGTAGTAAATAGTGACACGGTTTTGCTTTCAGATACATCCAACACCTGACCATGAACCGTTTCGCTCCACATTGTGTCACCTCTATAAAAGAAGGGTTACAGGCCTTTAAGAGGGAAAAAAGTATATCTTATTAGAGAACAACGCATTCATGTTTTCCTTTCCGCCTAGCCTTAAATTAATCAACAGTCCCCCTTTATAAGCTTTTCCTCTTTGCATCACCTAACAACAATTATTTTGGCGATGGGAAGAAAACCATCCAGTTTCAGAATCAAAACAGTGAAAAGTCAAAAAGGTTTGAGCACACAGTTCACCAAGCAGAAGCTTCTGAGCAGAACCAAGTCATTTATATTCCCATCTGTGCTGTAGTATCTTCAGGGATAATTATTGATAATTTTATCTTTACAGGTGATAGATGTGGACATATGAATAAAAACAGGTCATTATAAAATTCATCACTGATTTCTGGATCAAGATGTGTAGATGCCATCCTGGAACGTGTTTACTAGTGCACCTGCCTCTAAAAGGAAGGGGTGTCCATCTGAGGCTTGACAGTTGAGATGGTGAAATGCAAATTCCCACTGCTGCAAGAAAGCATTGCTACTCTGGATGCACATCTATACTGGGGTTGTTTTTGCCCATTTTGTCATGACTCCATGAAATTTTACTGTAGAGGAGCACCTGGATGGCTCAGTTAGTTAAGCCTCTACCTTCAGCTCAGGTCATGATCTCAGGGTCCCGGGATTGAGCCCCACATCGGGCTCCCTGCTCGGTGAGGAACCTGCTTCTCCCTCTCCCTCTGTTGCTCCTCCTGCTTGTGCTCTCTCTGTCAAATAAATAAAATGTTTTTTAAAAATGTACTGTATAATAAGTTAGAGTCCATATTCAAAAGTAAATTGATTGTAATTTTTTATCTAAGTTCAATTCTCTGTTACATATGCAAAAAAACCCAAAAATGATCCACAGATAAGGATATTAATCATCTAACAATTCAGGCCTCTATCAATTTGAATTACTAACATACAGATGTGTATTTAGTCTCCATGATTAACAATTAAACAATTAAAAACCCTTCTCATAAGGGAGACTTCTCAGCTTTTTTTTTTTTTAAAGTTTTTATTTATCTTTTCATGAGAAACACACAGAGAGAGGCAGAGACACAGGCAGAGGGAGAAGCAGGCCCCATGCAGGGAGCCCGACTCGGGACTCGATCCCAGGTCTGAAGGATCACGCTGTGGACTGAAGGCGGCGCTCAAACCGCTGAGCCACCGGGGCTGCCCTGGCTTCTCAGCTTTTATACTACATCTTTCAAAATGACCTAAGAAAAATTTCTAATGTCTCTATGTTCCACAAATATTAGTTAATAGCATTACTATTTTGTACTATTTAATAAAACTCATAAATCATTACATTTGTATAGGAACAGGGAGTTTTTCTTTCAGCCTATGATCATATTTTCCATGTCTGTTTCACCTGCCAAAATGTATAAACAGATTAAAAATTAGATGGATTCCAGTTGATCTTTCGGAGCCATCTCCCCTGCACAGCCATAGATGAAAATTACCAATTTAAAACAAATAGGTAAAAACCTTATTTTAAATTCGGTGCCATTCCACCTGATTTAAGTCCAGACTGAACTGAATAGTTGAATAAATTGCTTATCTGTAAGAGCTACAGGACTATGATTAGTTATGATGAAGGAGGAAAGCTAAGATGGGACTCATCAGTACTTTCAAGTATAATGAGAAACTGTTATATAGAGGATTCTAGTCCCCATTGCTTTTTGCAGAAAATCAACTAACTTTAGATTGCAATGTGATGGATTATGACCTGCAATTTGGGGAAGAATTTTTCAAGAAGTCAAAAATGATAGCAGAATGGGTCTGATTTTATTTAATTTTATTCACTAGAATTTAGGAGCTTTAAGATAAATTATAAAATTTTATATAATTTTACGTGCTAAAGTTCAGAGTCTTGATGAACTTGCTGCTAATGTAACATAAAGATATGTTCTCTTCCAGCTCCACATGTGCCTTCTTTGACTCTCAATTTTCCATAATTAGGTTATAATTCAGAATATTAAATTTCTTGTTTCCAGGATCTCCACCTAATGTCAAATACTTTTTGTAGGGTTTAAATCTTTGCCAAAGCCTTATCGGGGTTAACATCTAAGAGTAGGACATATTTTCTCATTTCCAATTTTACTCATTGTACGCAAGACTGTTAGGGAATAAGACTGAGATGAAGAAGAGTAGAAATGCTAAGAATAGGCCCCTGGAATGTACCATAGTAGTTGTCAATACACATTTATTAATTATTTAATGTGCAAAACAATAGTTATTAAAGGGGATACTAAGTATATATGAGTATATGTACATATATGATTTATTTAATATATAAGGTCTAATAATAGGGAACACATTCTTGTCAGAAGACACTTCATTATTAGGTACTGCTTAACAGTTTGTTGTCTGGATATAGATAAACCTGAGTTTGAATTCTGGTCTCCCTAATTTTTAGCTTTCTCATTTATATGATGCAGATAATAATACCTACCTGGTGTTATTTTCTTGAGAGTAAATACATTATTTATTGTGTATTTTATAAGGTGGCTGTAGAGATTACATGGCATAATATTTATAAAATGCTTAGTACTTACCTGACTCATAGAAACTGCCCAATAAATATTGCTCTAATTACTAGAGCAATTCAAAATTGCCAAGACTGATCCTTAGTGATGTGAATGATCGATGCAATGAGTAGAGATAAGTGGAGATGTGCAAAGTACTATATGGATACAGCAGGGACTCTCAAGAGAAAGCCACTTAGGAATGCAGGGAAAGGAGGTTTATTAAGAGGGTCATGAAACATTTCTCAAGAATTGATGATATTAAAGAAAAATTTAAAGATGATGTAATTATTCAGATGAACTGTACAGGTAATAGCATTCCATGAAGTAGGACTCATAGGTGTGAAAACATAGAGGTATCAGAATTGAGGTACCTTTAAGGAGCTATAAATTTTTCTGCATTGAGGTAGCCTTAGAAAGCATGTTGGGTGGCTCATTAAGAGATGAATCTGCAGATGTGGACAAAAGCCATGCCAGGAAGGATATTTCATAGAACAATTACAGTTGGACTTGGCCAGACAAAAGAAAGAAACTCTAAAATATTTTAAGAAGAGGATTAGTGTGATTGGATTTGGAACCATTCTAGAAGTAGTGAGAATAATGAATTAAATATAATGACACCAACCACAAGATAATCCATTAGTAATTGAAGGTCTAGGTGTGGGTGTGTGCTATAGTCTTTATGGAGCTCAATAGGAAGCAATACTGTATAAAAGTATGTATGAAGTAAAAGAGAGGAATTAATAATAGAGGAGATGAGGGAAATGAAAGACAGAGAGGCTTCTCACATGACTCTCAGATTTCTGGCTTTCACGGTTGAATTCTGCCTTTCAAGATAAAAATTAAATTTCAAGATAAAAATTAAAATGGGTGGGATGGGTTTGAGAAGATAATCAGGATTTTCAGGAAGGAAAGTACTTCTTTCCTAAAAAGTTGAAGACCTCCTCTTCTTTTCTTCTTTTCCAATTCTTGAATACTAACAAGAATTTTTTAAGTGATTTGTTGTATTACTCATAGGCATATTGATTGGAAACTTAAAAAAAATGTGGATACAAAGGTTTGATATTGCTACTAACTTTTAATTGCCTTACTTTATTTTATTTGCATTTATTCCCTGGCCTTATATTAAGATTTTCTTTTTTTTTTCTACAAAAAGAAAGGTCATACTTAATATCCTTTTCAGTTCAACACTTGTCACATTACTAAGATTCTCACAGAAATTCCTTTTGAAAATCTTAACAAGGAACAAATTGTCTCAATGAAGAGGTAAACTCAGGAGCAGCTTAGACAAATTTGGAAACTTAGCTAATTCTTCTCACATCAAGTTACTTAGAGCATAAAACACTTTAGTGACAATCCCTTGAAATTGTTAGACTATAATATTTAGCTTCAAATTTATCAGTAGAGATAGGCCCATGCATGCCATGTATACATGTTGATCAGTTAGTCTATAATGTACAATGAAAATTGAAGTTATCATCATGTTGCCAGGTTCTTATTTCATAGCTGATGGATTTCAGTAGGTGTTGTAGGCACAGGCACAGGAAAGTTGTAGCTGCAATAATTGTAGATAAAGTTTAATACTGGCTAACAAAAGCTTAACATTCACTCCAGAGGAAAAGTGACCTCATGGACATTCAGTTTGTTTTGAGACATTTTTAACATTGTCGAGGCATCTCAGACTTGTACCCTAGAGCAAGAGTCAGCAAACCTCACCTGTAAAGGACCAGAGAGTAAATATTTTCATCTTTGAAGGCCAAATAGTCTGTATTTCAATTCCCAGCACTGCCATTTATTGCAAAAATAGCCATTTATAATTTGTAAACAAATGAAGGCATTCATGTTCCAATAAGACATTATTTATACAGATACGCAGTGGGCTGATTTGGCTCAGGCAACAGAGAGTGCAAACCCCTAACCAGAGGGTGCAAACCCCTAACCTAGCCTGTCAATGCTCCCTAAGCAGGTGACATGCCCCTGCAGGGCTTTGAATCAAACTGCACCACAAGGATTGCTTCTTTGTCAGTCACCATTACAGGTCTCTTCCCTCATAAGAAATCAGAGTTAGTGTAGCAGGGACGACTTTGATTGACGCTCAGGAGATAGACGTTCCAAATCAGTTGCTAAGCTAGAATTAGTTGAGTTGTGTCTCATTCAGTCCCTTTCTGTACCTTCCTCTACCTTCACATTCTCCCCTGACACTGATTCTGCTGATCATCTAGAGTCACTATATGGAACATTTTCTTCCCTACAAAAAACCTTTAGGTTGTCTTCTAGCCACACGGATCTCTCTCCCGTCATACACCAAACCTATCCTGAAAAATCTGTAGTTTATTTCCCCAATCCAGACTTACCAAGCGCACCAAAGTTCATGCTCACTTAAATATAAGAAAAATCTTATATTTCACGTAGTCACTATACCTAACTGGTATCTCCTTAAAGTCACTGGCACCATCCAGAGGTGTTATATTCATGAAAATATGGGATACATTCTGTATTGCACAACCTTCTCTCAGGGCTTTTGGCTAATGCAATATCTCATAATACTGTTACATTTCTCTTTTTTTACCTGGTTATCACATGTGACTTCTGTTGTTAATTAGTCATTTCTTATCTTGGTTTAATTGCCATTTTCTTAGAATCTTCTTTTTTTCCTACACTTTCCTGAACCTACTAAAGAGAACATATAGCTATAATACATTATAGAGATATACATAATTACATAGTTATGTTCACATATTAACTTACATGTTTATGCAAAAATTAATTTGAATTTCTTAAGCAATTCATATTTGTAAGTTTAACTTTTGTTATGAGATAGTTGTAGATTCATATACAGTTGTAAGAAATAATACAGAGATTTGGTACATTCTTTACCTGATCTCTCCCTATGGTAGTTTCCTGCAGTCCCATAGTACAATGTCACAGCCAAGACACTGATGCTCGTGCAGTCAAGACCAGAACATTTCCACCGCTACAAGGATTTCTCATGTTGCCCTTTTATAGCTATATCTACCTCCCTCCCCTGTCTTCCACCCTGTCCCCAAACCCTAGCAACCCGTAACCTGTTCTCTAATTCTACAGATTTGTGGCTTCAAGAGTGTTAGATAAGTGAAATCACACAGTATGTAACCATTGAGAAGAGCTTTTTTCCCCTCAGCAAAATCTGGAAATTCATCCAAGTTTTTGCATGTGTCTATTATATCCATTTTTTTCTTTTCTTTAGTTGAATCATATTTTCTGAGAGTGTAAAGTTATTTGTAGTATACCCTTATCTGCAGGGTGTATGGGATGCAGACTATTTAATTCCTTATATTGGTGACTTGTGTCTTCTTTCTTTTAATCTTGTCAGTCTTGCTAGAAGCTTGCAAGATTTTCAAATTATTTCAAAGGGTCAGCATTTTGATGTATGGATTTTATTTATCATTTTCCTGTTTCAATTTCATTGATTTCTGCTTTTTGTTAGTTTCTTGATTTTTTTTCTCTGTAGCTGTGTTGCTCCTTAACTCCTAGTTTCTTGAGCTGGGAACTTGGATTATTTATTTAAGAACTTTTCTCTTTTCTAACACAATCCTTTACTGCTATAATTCTCCTCTCAGGACACACATTTTACTATGTTGCCTACGTATTTTGATATGTTGCTTTGCACTTGTTCAGTTCTGTATATTTTTTAAAAAATTAAGAGTTCCTCTTTGACTTAAGGATTATTTAGAAGTGGGTAGTGCAACTTCCCCATATTTAGGAAATTTCCCATAGTTTTTCTGTTATTGATTTCTATGTTGTTCCCTGTATGGTCAGACAATATAACCTATATCATGTCAATTATTTTACTTGCTAAGAATGTTTTGTGGTCTAGAATATGATCTGTTTATGTGAATTTTTTAATAGATGCTTGAAGCACTTGTATATTCTGCTATTGTTTACTGGTGTGTTCCAAAAATAATCGATTAGATCCTGTTGGCTCCTTTTCTTGTTCAGACCTTCTATACAGTTGTCTGGGAGTAATATCAATTTCTGAGAGAGGGGTATTAAATTCCCCATGTGTAACTGTAGTTTTGGTGGTTTTTCCTTTCAGCTCCATCAGTTTTTTACTTCAAGTATTTTGAGGCTGCTCTTCTATGCATTTATAGTAATTATGTCTTCCGGTTATTGATCCTTCATTCTTGAATGTCCCTCTTTGTCTTAGATCATTTTCTTTGCTCTCAAGTCTTCTTTCTTTGATATAAATTTGGTAATATGTGCTTTAAAGAAAAATATGTTTGCATGGTATAACTTTTTTCCATCAATTTTCCTCCAACCTACCTGTATGGTGAAAGTTGAAATGAGTTTTGTGTAAACAGCATATAATAGAGGCATGACTTTTTAATCTACTCTTCTAATCTCTGACTTTCTTGGAATATTTAGACAATTTACATTTAAGGTAATTATTGATATATTCAGACTGAAATCTGCCAAATTGTTTGTTTTTTTGTTTGTTTTCTCTACTCACTCTTCTTTTTCTCTTTTCTCATATTTCTGTGGGTCATTTGAACATTTTCTAAAGAATGCCATCTTGATTTATTTATGGTCATTTGTAGCATACTGCTTTGGAGAATTTTTCTAGGCACTGGTCTGGGTACTGCGAGCTATGATATACATGCGACTTATAATCTACCTGTGTCATGTTTTATCAGTTTGAGTGATATGTGAAGGTAGAAAACTTAGTTAATTGGGTCCCTTTGCTATCTTCACTCCTCAAATATAGTTGCCTTGAGTTTGAATTGTTTTACAACTTTTGAGTCGTAAATGATTTAGAAAACACATGAGGTCAAGCATGTCTTTTTTATTTATCCATATTTCTAATCTTTTCCATGTTCTTTCTTCCTTCCTGATATCCCAAGATTTCTTTTTTTATCTTCTCCATTTCATTTGAAACTTTCTATTTCCATCTAATTCTCTCTATTTTTCCTTTCTATTTGAGGCACCTTGGTTCCTTTCTTCTGTGTCTGGGGGGTGTGGATGGAGGAAAGGGTTGTAAGACACTCTGCCAGCACGTTATTCCAGCAATCCTGGGATTCCCCAACCCCTGTGCCTGCCTTTTCTCATCCTTCAAGTTTTTTGGTTGTTCCTGGCATTATTTTCAGGGGGTAGAGTTCTGCTTAGTGGCGAGGAACAGGGAGACACTAGTCCATATCTTGTTCAAGTTAGAAGTCACATTAAGTTAATATTAAGACTTTGAGCCCATTTTTGAGGAATTCTAAAGTGTTATTAAAATTACCATGGGATATAGGCACATGCATGCATCATTTTCTTAATATTTGAGTCCCCAAATTTATGAGATTATATAAGGAGGAAACACTCATATTAAGAAGATATTTATTAATGAATAATATAGTTATAAAATGTTTCCCAGTCTCCTCTGTACTCCTGTTTCCACTCTGCCAGATAAGAATACTAGCAAATCAAGCATTTGTATCTCTTGCTGTCATGAGGTCTTTTCTAAATCCAGTTCACTTGGTATGCAAGGTTAAGTTATGGTGAAAAGAAAGAGCACTTAAGAAGCAAATCAGGAAATCAAGGGAGGTCAGAGTGAAAAGCTGTTTGCATCACAAGCAATGTCCGTGGTGCTGCAAACTCTGACAGAATTGCACCAAATAATGTGCAATTTGATCATTGAAATTTGAAGCTGAAGTCCTTCTAAAACTGAAGTTTTCAAATACTTTTGCAAAAATTATACTTTTAAGGATTATGTCATGACACTTAAACACAAAGTGGAGAATTATGAATTATACTTAAATAATCTTATTAGAAAATTTAGACTGACCCCTTAGGAGTTATTTTTATTTTTTTATTGTAATAAGTAGCATAAAGTCCCTAATTTCACTTAATTTTTGAGAACAATAAAAAATAAGCACTGTATTAGGTTTAACTAGACTATGGAATGGTGACAAATACATTTTTAAATCTCAATGGTTTAAGACATTAAACACGCACGTACTTCTCATTCAAGATTCAGTCTGATGGCACCAGGACCCCTATTACCTCTCACAGTTTGATCTTTAGCAGCATATGCTTCAGGATTGCTGTGGCAAAGGATGAGAGGGCTGTCATTTCACAAGATTAGTTTATGGGCCAGGCCTATAAGTAGTTTATATGCCTTTGGTCTACAAGATGTTGACTTATTCCAAGTCACATGACTCCAACTTGTGTGCTGAAGGCTGAAAAAAAAAAGTTTTTCTTTTGGTTTTGCATGTAGAAACACATAGCACTTTTACTGTCACCCTTATTTTTTTACAAGTTATAATGAAAAACAAACTTTTTCACTATTATGCTGGCCTTCTATATGTGGTTTTAATTTCATATTTAGAAAAACTTTAAATGCCAATTTTTCTGAGATAATTAATAAGCCTCCTATATACATAAGTCTTTTTGCTTTAAAAAAACAAAAAAAAAACTCTATTTAAATAGTACTTTTCTGCAAGATTTCATAAACACTAAATTTCAACCAGCAATATCAATTTAATATCCCAGGGAAAAATTTTTTTGAAGATTGACTGATAGATTGATTTATGACACAGAGAGAGAGGCAGAGACATAGGCAGAGGGAGAAGCAGGCTTCCTGTGGGGATCCTGATGTGGGGCTTGATCCTGGGACTTGGGGATCATGCCCTGAACTGAAGGCAGACGGTCACCACTGAACCACCCAGGTGTCCCCTATGCTGGGGAAATTTGACTAAGTTAATTAACATATTTCACCACTTCAGAAAAGTATCATAGAAATATGCTATTTTTAAGTCAATATATAGTTTCTGTTTAGAGATGTCATATCAGAATCTTTCACTATAATGTGAAAACTGACTCAGCATTAAAAAAAGTATCCACTATCAATTGCATTGCCAGCTACACAGGCAACCTTTTTTGGTCAGTTCCCAGGAAATTAATGAACAGATTTGATTCCGCTTAGCTTGGAGAACTGATAAAATCTCACTCCAAGGTAATGTGAAAAGAGATATAACCTTTCATTTTCTATTCTTTCAAGAGTAATTAAAAGACTTAATTTAAAAAATCCTTACACAATTCAAAGTTCTTTTCTAGTCCAAATTATAATAATGCTGATTAATCAGATAAGCCCAACTATCTATACCCTAGGCTATAATAATCTTTTCTCTGTACCCTGACTTTGTAAAAGATTGATTTTTTTTTTTTTTGGTAAAGTGATTTTTCTTACTTCTATTTTAACTTGTATGTCTAATTCATAGACATACAAGTTTTTTTTTTCCCCAAAGAGGAAAAAATTATGTTTTTTTCCCCAAAGAAGAGAAAATTATGTAGAACTGTATATCCTGACACTATGCATACAAATAGTTATAATTGATTTTCCAGAACTACAATGTATTTAATTATGTTACTTTTTGAAATTTATTGCTAAGAATATATAGATGAGGGCCAATTAATTTGACCAGGAAGGGAAGTGTCAAAAATGTGGAGACATTGTAAAATTGTTATCAATTTTTGTATGACTATCGTAAATAAATAAAAAAATTAAAAAATTCTAAAAAAAAAAAGAAAAATGAATATGCGAATGCTAAGTAATTAAGAGAGAAAGACAGCATTTCACCATAAAGGCATCAAAGATGTAAACTATGTCTAATCTTCTGTGAGAATAGGGGACATATGAAAGATATACATGGAAATAAAACTGGAAAGCCAATGTTCCAGAAACTTTTCAATATAATTAAAAATGTTATTTGAATCCTTTCTCAGCAAACAACTTATACTTACATAATCTAAAAGATTCAATTATAAATCAATTTTAGAGAAATGAATGAACATATCAGGCATGTCTATTCTTTATTTGGATATAGTGACTTTTGCACCCTCACTTAGTTGCTATGACAAAATTCGACATCTGTTTTTAAGGTAATTTCCAAATTGAATGTCAGAAGTCTCTCTGATTTATTCATGTCAGTGCTTAGAATATTGCAGAAAGGCACCAGAATGTGAAATGTATGTTGCTGTGCCAAGATAAAATCAGTATCATAAGTAAACTACATGGAATCCATTGACACCAGCACCTCACTGTCAACATGCTGGTATTGGTTAGATTACTGATAAAGAATTGACAGACACTTTGCAGGGATTTATCATTCAAGAGGGTATCAAATGTTAAGGTGACTCAAATTACTTGTTCTAAATGAAAACAGTAATGGTAAACACTGGATAATACTCTATTCTAAAATAATTGCAATGGATCTGCATATATTTTTCATTTATCCACCTATTTCCTCATTCATCCCATCAGTTCACTCATCTTCACATGTACACACATAGACTATCAAGTATGTTCAAGCCATTATACTAGATAAGATGATTATGATGAACTTGCCCTCAAGGAACTGGTAATCTATTATTGGGAGAGAAATGTAAGTACACAGAACAATTTTTATGGAAAGAAAAATAAAGATCTCTGGGAGAAAGCAGAGAAGGGTTAATTTATTTTTTATTTTTATTTATTTATTTATTTATTTATTTATTTATTTATTTTTTGAGAAGGGTTAATTTAAATTAGATCTTAAGGAATAAGGAAAATGTTGACAGAGATGTTGAAAAGGCATGGTAAGTAGTAGTGAAAGAAAGTAAGCAGGAAATTCCTATGGGGCCACAGCCTACAGTTGATGATCAAGGGTAGGTTATGCGACTGGAAGGGCGGTAGGTTAGGTAGGTGATCATGGTAGTGGTCTAGCTGTCATCAAAGCCACAAACAAAATAGAAAAAGGTATGTTGGGTGACTGAAGTTTTCTGTGTTCCCCAAGTATTAAAAATTTAGAAAGAATGAAAGAGATTTTAGATCCAAGAAATGTTTGTTGCATTATTAATAATATTGTGTTGCATTGCATGTTATTAATATTTTTATGTTACATTGTATTATGATAAATATACCTACATATTATCTGTGAAAGGATGCAAACATCTTGTACTTTGAAATTCTTCTAATTTGTGCCCAGAGAGTATTTGCTTTCCATGTGCTGGGATTCACTTGTTTTTTTAAAATTTAATTATATGAGTGTGACTTCACTACCTTGATTTCCATTAAATTTGTGAAGGTGATATGTAACTTAAATCCTTTCTACTCACAGAAGCTTTGAAAACATTTGATTTTGATTATCCTAATGATCACTGTCCACTGATGGTCAAGCCAGACACATTATCAGAATCACTGAGTGGCTAGATTTTCTACTGATAGTCTACAAGACTATTTTAAAGCTGTTTTGTTCTCTTTAAAAAGTAAACTTTAAAATGAGTAAGAAAAATCTGCTCCATGTTCTATTTTCTGATTGAAAATATACTGGAAATTCAGTGGCTCAAATCTGTGTCAAAATCTTATCTTGAGAAATGATAACATAATTTGACCTTAATATTCATTTACAATTTCCAGGTTTTTATTTTTCTATTAACCTCTGGAAACCAGGATTTTCAACTACTAAAAAAGAGTCTAGATTTTTGTTTTTCGGTTTTGTTTTTGTTTTTTTAATTGTTCATGTTTCACAATAAGTATATTTTCCCTCATGGTCCAGTAGACACACACATACACACAAAACTGACAACAAAGGTCTCATAAAACAGTATTGTAATGTTCCCTGATATTTTCCATTTTATTTTATTTCCTTTGGTTTTACTTTATTTTGTGAAAAATATTCTGGTTGAGATCCACTAAATCTATTTCAACCTTCACTAGTGGGTTGAAGCTTATAGTTTAGAGAATTTTAAGACTGTCTGATTTTGGGATCCCTGGGTGGCGCAGCGGTTTGGCGCCTGCCTTTGGCCCAGGGTGTGATCCTGGAGACCCGGGATCGAATCCCACATCGGGCTCCCTGTGCATGGAGCCTGCTTCTCCCTCTGCCTGTGTCTTTGCCTCCTCTCTCTCTCTCTATCATAAATAAAAAAAAAAAAGACTGTCTGATTTTGTTCTCTCTCAATTTAAAAAGAACCGCCCCCCCACACACACGCAAGATTTTATTCTTTAATCAATTGTTTTTCTACTTTAAATAGTCTCCCTAACGTAATGTATTCAATTGGCTTTTTTGTCTTTTGTTAAGATGAATACAATTTTATTTTGACTTGAGGCTACATATGTTTACTCTCTCCCAAAAATGAAGAAATCTTATACTAAGAACCAAATTATAATATTTTTCTCCTTGTCAGTGCAACAATGAATTATTTTAATTATTTTGATACTGAAGATTATTTTAGATTTGAAGGATATGATATTGAAGAATAACATGGTTGGTTAGCTTCTGTGGAAAATTGATTCAGTGAGCTAAATCAAAATGCCAGAGAGAGCTTGAGGTAACCATAAGTGTTGTTGTTGTGTATTTTCACATTAATGAAAACTGCTGTTATGGAGAACAAAAACAAGTCACATATTGTGCCTATAGGAAAAATTACATTCTGCAAACTTTTGGTCATTGCACTTAGAGTCTCATCATTTTATAATTTGTTTTATCTGTTGGACTTGATATTGATCTGGCTTCTTAAAACTTTGAAACCTAAAAATGATAACAAAAATAAGTTTTTAGGGAACTATAAACAGTATTTCTGTGCTACTAAAGAAAATATTTTGGTGTTGATTCTCACATGGACTGATGTTCCTCTAAAAATCTGAAGTGAAAAATTAAAATAATGCAATTTATAACTGTTTCTAAATGCAAGTAATATGCTAAGAAGCACTTCTGCAAATATCTTATCAATCCTCACAAACACCTTTAAGGGTGGTCTGATTTTTCTATTCTTTGTAGCTGATACTTCTTTTACAGGCAATAGTACTGAAACATTTTGAGTTCAGTAACATCTGAGCTCTTAAGCATTATGCTGTATTGGTACCTTTATCATCACATTTAATTATAATCATGGATTCAGGCAATTATGGTGCTAGCAACTGAACGACTTTCAGAATGAAAAATATGTACCCATGACATTGTAATATTTTTACTTCAGTGTGTAACTCCTTCAAAACATATATACAAAACCCTGTTTCCCCTTCTCAAATTGAGACCTCACAGTATGACTTCATCAAAAGAACAAAAATGGTAGCGTCAAAAGAATAACAGGAATCAGAAAAAGTTTTTTTAAGCATCTTAATACTGGTAATGCACAAGGGAAGTTGAGAAATTAATAAACATCCATCATGCAAACATATGCAAATGTGTTCACCTTCATAAAACTCAAGGGGGACATATCAACGAATATTCATTTTCCTGATACATCCTTGAAGTAAACACATGATTCAAGATTATTTCTCTAATATCATTAATTTGATTCAGTCATTACAATCATTTCATTAACACAGATTATATAGTAATGTGTGATTAGGAGTGAAATTTTAAAAAGGAAATGAGGATGGTCAAGTATTGCCATGAATTAGAAAGCATCATTTAACAAACTAGGCTCTCAAATTACCTTCCTTTATCTGATTTTTTTCTCCAGTTCACCAATCTTCCTAAATATGTGTAATTTAAAGCTTTAATGAATGCACACTGGATTTATGACCTTTTAAAAATGTTTATCGATAAAAGGCATTAACTGGGTCCTTTTCTTCCTTCGGGTATGTTAGAATATTTACCAATGAGCAAAAAGTCATTTTGAATTAATTTAAGACCAGATATTTGTAATGTATTTTATTCATTTTAAGCTGTTCTATTTTATCCTTTTTCACAAAGATGGTGAAGATACATAAATGCAATTTAAATAAATTATCAGAAGTGGGTACCTGTTAGTTTATTATCATATATTGATAGAAATTTGCATAGGACACTTTTAGAATACAAAGCACATATTATTCAGGCACATCAGGTATTACATACATTTAACGAAAAATTTTATCCTTAGCCAATATAGTATCTACCTCACACAGCTAAAATACATAACATAATGGTATAGTATCTATATTTCTGAAACTTAAGCAAAGTAAAATTTTAGAGAAGTATTTCCTAAGGCAAAACAGATTACTTTCTGAATGTAGTAGCATTGATAATATATTTGAAAATACGTTGTAACTCTTAAATTCTATGTGACTTATTATTGATTACACAGTTAATTTGGCTTCTGCAATTAGTATGACAAGTATATAGTATAAAAAAAGATAAACTCTAGCCAAATTGTTTCTTTTAAAAAATATGATAATTAGGAAAAGATTCTATATGTATGTATTCTTAATTTCTCAGTTGAAATGGTTGAGAAAAAGGCATTTCTTCATTTGTTTTGTGCCTGAAACCATCATCCTCCAGGTGAACAGCTTGGCAAACAGATTGCTTATATCAACATGCTTTTTACAGCAAAATACCTTACAAAAGATTTATAGTATATATACCATATGAGTCTAAGGGCTTCATTGATTTTATGCATTTCCCTGTTCCTAGTAATTCACAAAGATGAATATCATATTTCATCTTTCATCTTTTCTTAAAGGAGATATTATAAGTACATGTTGGTGTCTTCATAATGTTGGGGAATGGTAACAAATTAAGCAACAAGATTGTGGGGGGTTTGTTTTGTTGTTTTGGTTTGGTTTGCTCTTGCTTTGCCAGGCTGACACTTAGCCCAACTGTCATCCTGACGAGAGAGTGCAGCTGAGTGATGGGAGTGGACACTCCAAAGTCAACACCGAGGAGAGGTCCATACCTTTCCTATTTAACAGGCACAGAAGCAGCTTCTTGCAAGTCACTACAAAAGATGAGGCTATGTGAGATCTATCAGGCTGCATCATGAACTCACCTTCTCTATGGTACCGGACTCAGACAGATGTAATTTTTAAATACAACTATTTGCTACCAGAAGGCATGATTTTATGCTAGCTATTAAAACAACTTTGAGAAATGGTTGTTTCTCCTAGATGGACTGTTACAATTGTTTATTAGTTATCCAGAAAAGACAACCCCCTCAAAAAAGTGATTTTTTAAATTTATTTTCTCCTAACCCATATATTTTATGTCTTTGAGTGTAAATTTTAGTTTCAGAATATTGTAATCGTACAATTATTGAACTGGATTTCAAGTGGGACCCTCTTTAAATTATGTAAAAAACATAAAAAAGCTTAAAAATATAAATTGAGAGAAAAGGGGAAAGTCTGGAAAAAAATATGATGCTCTCCTTTTTTGATGCTTGAAAAGCGGGATATAAACATTATCATTACTTAAATTTATTTAACTTGTTCCAATGCTTTGTGGAAATGAGTTAATCTTCCAAATGTATCCTCCTGTATTAAAGTGTCTGAAACAAATGTGCAATATACAAATCAGCTTAGGGAGAAAGCATTTCATGAGTGCTTCATCAATAAAACTGTTCCCACATAAACGGTGCCAGATCACCTCAGGAGAGGCTTTAGAAGTTCTGAATTTGGTGTCTTCTTTGCCTTACCCACTGCAGTAGCCCTTTGTTCTCAGGAGAGTTCTCTATTCCCTCGTGCTGAGATTTTTCCCACACAATATTCTCTGTAGTTGATGAAAAGTTCATATTAATCAGTGGATCACTCAGGATCCCTAGTTGGCTTGTGAATGCAGGGGAATTAATGATTTAGAGGTGAAAGAGCTTCTGCTCCTCATCATGATCTTGGCTCATCTTGGCCAGCTCCAGATTTAGGGATCACCAGTGTGTTCACTGACTCATCTTTATGGCAAGAGATGAGCACCTGTGAAAATGAAAAAAGAAATGACAATGAAAATGAAAATCCTGGGCAGCCCTGGTGGCTCAGCGGTTTAGCACCGCCTTTAGCCCAGGGCATGGTCCTGGAGACCCAGATCAAGTCTCACGTCGGGCTCCCTGCATGGAGCCTGCTTCTCCCTCTGCCTGTGTCTCTGCCCCTCTCTTTCTTTGTGGGTGTCTCTCTCATGAATAAATAAATAAAATCCTTTAAAAAAAAGCAAAGGAAAATGAAAATCCCTGCAAATATAGCTAATGAACAGCGACTTCCTTTTATACCTCCTTTCTTCTCTGTCTTCGTTCTCCTTTTCTCCATCCTTCCTCCCTCCTCCTCTCTTTTACTTTCTTTCTAAAGTGTACACATACTCAACTTTTGTTAAAACATCCAGCCATACCTTCCTTCACTATTACAATTCTGTATTATTTTATTTCTCCGAATGTTGTCACAATCTAGCAGAAGGTGTACTCTTCACGTTAGCTCCTTCTTACTCTTAAACTTTGTTTTCTGAACTCTCTCACGCTCTTCTGACCTAAACCTAATATACTTACCAGACCTTATCAAATACATAATCTAACCCCCATTAGGGTAAACTATTCTGTAATTAGTTCTGTGTCTGCCTGTGACACCATTTGACATCCCAGCGGGCATGAATATACTTAAAAAAATATATGTGTGTGCTTATAAGTTTATGTATATTTTGCACCCAGAATGCAATGTCTGAACTACCTATCAAATGAAGTATCTAAATAAAGAAGTCTCTACTAACAGGTATAAAAAGGATGGCATAAATGAGGTTAACTTGCTTTAATGATCTTTTCAAAAAATCAAATCTAAAATGTAATTTTGAAAAACATTTCTCACCAGTTTCTGGAGCTTTCTAAATTTAAAATCCTTTCTAAATTAGCTTCTTTTTTTTCCTACATGAGACTTGCAATTAAGCATCATAAATATATGATTGCTGATAAGTTAATGTATTGTAAATGCATTGGCATTTGGGGTTAGCCAAATGTATTCAACACTGAGTGTCAGTAGAAAATCACAAAAGAGATGCATTACAGCCAGCAATCTTGTGCACACTTCAAGCTTGAAGCTGCTGCTATATCCTAATGAGGTTAAAGGCAATTCACCTTTACTGCTTTTGTCTTTCTTGAAAGAAATTGATTTTCTATTCTTGACCTCTATCTCTTTCAAATTTTCTTTTCTCTTGTTTCCCTTGATTTTTCCCAGCTTGGTTCTACTTTACCTTTCTAGAAGCTTCTTTTTTAGTATCATTTTTCTCTCTCTGCCCTTTAGATACTAAAGTTTTGGGCAGTATTTTTTTAAGACCTGGATCATACAAAAGTTATCTGACAAATTAAAAAAAAAAAGAAATTCTGGACGCCTGCATTGGAAATCCATGTTAGCAGATCTGGAATGGAAATGGTATTAGTTTGCTAGAGCTATGCCACATAGTGCCATAGACCACATGGCTAAATAACTGAAATGTATTTTCTCCCAGTTTTAGATGCTGGAAGTTCAAAATCAAGGTGTCATCAGGGGTAATTCCTTCTGAAACTGTGAGGGAGGATCAGCTCCCAGGTCTCTCTTGGTTTGTAAATGATCATCTTCATCTTGGGTTCTTCATATTGTTTCCCTTGTCTGTGTGTATCTGCATCCAATTTCTCCTTTTTATAAGGATACGGATCGAATTAGTACCCACCCTCATGATCCATTTTAACTTGATTTTGTGAAGACTTAGCTCCAAATAAGCTCCCATTCTAAAGTTTGGGGAATTAGGACTTCCACATATCAATCTGGGGACACAACTGAATACACAACAGAGTCTTAAGATCAATATGTCACAATGGTATTAAGGCTAATAAGCAAATCTAGGAAGTGCCTTAGGGTGTGTCTTTGGACTTTCCCATTTATTTGGTGCACTTTCATTGTTCAAGTGAACTGGGCCAGTCCTTCAGGGAGCACACATTTCTCCCTAGCACCCCTGCTTGCAATGTTGGCAAATGCAACAAGGCTGGAGGGGAGGGGGGTGGGCAGTGGGCAGGAAAGAGAGAGGCAGAGGTCAGAATGTGCCCATTGTTCCTCCTGCAGACAGATCATAGCAGTGGGGCACAGGTGTGCTGGAATAATCAAAGAGAAGGGCTTTGAACTCTAAGGCTAGTAGGACTTTAGGTATATTAGTTGGTCCTTTGCACCCTCTGAATTCCCTCCCCCTTCCCACTAAAATTTGGACAGTGGAGTCTTATAAGACTTGCTATCAGTCATTAGAAAAATAGAAACACTCCATGCTTTCACCTTGCTGTGTTGAGACTGATGAAAATAAAACTTTATAATTAGTTTACAATGCAGTTTTCTTTTTAGCTGTGTTGCCCAGGCTTTGGGTAAACAATCAAACAAAAAATATTTTTGTGACTAATTTTTTCTAAATTAATTAGTCAGTTACTTATTCTAAATCCCCTTTTTGCTTGTGTGTGTGTGTGTCACTATATTCAGAAATTTTTTTTCTGGGAAACAGAATTCAGAAATAAAAACAGATGAATTTTATTCCTCTAACACCTTCCATGTGTTGAGTCAGAAATGATGATAACTGCAGTTCTTATTCAATAATCATGATCATCTCCTGGATTAGGTAGTCTTTCAATGTTTTATAGATTTAGAAAATGACACTCAGAGGGTCTGAGTAACTGTTCTCTCAAGAGAACATAGTTTTGAGGTCAGAATACTAACAGTTCCCATAACTCCAATGACCATGATTTCAGCCACTGGATATTTTGTGAACTTGAGTTAGAAGAGCATTTTATCTGTCCAAACCATTACTCTATCAGATCATAATAAACTCTCATCTGGTTGGGACAGATATTTTTGCTATTTTAGAGAGACAAAGAAGCCCAGTTTTAGAAAATTAAATGACCTACTTGAGCCATGCCATCATTGCATGGCAAGAACCAGTGTAGGTGCCTGGTCTCAGATAATTCTTGTTTAGCATCTATTTTGTTTGATCTGTTTTACAAATTATCTTTTTTTTTTTTTTTTTTACAAATTATCTTAATATAAACTTGAATTGTATTTAGGTGAAACCTTAGGAATACGGAATTCAATATTTTTTTCCCCTTGGCTTAGGAATGAATGTTTTTCCCAATAAATTTCCCGAAAAATTATCTGCATAAATCTTACTAAAGTCCCTTTGTTTCTGAGACTTGTATAAATTGCTACTTCTCTTCATCAACTTAAAGTATAGCATACATTAAAGAGTTTATAAAAATTAAGGTGAAGAGAACAGAATTTGGACATATAAGTTTTAACAGGGAGATATATTTAAAATATGGAACACGTGAAAGATACTTTGAAAAAAATGACATTTGTGATACAAGAAAACTTGATTCTATTTTCTAATTTGTTCTTAAATATTTTCCTCTGATTACTAAGTGAATGCTTTTATTATATGAAAATGAATGTTTTTATTATTCATTTATCTATGCTCCTCTGGCATACATATAATGGTTTCTGAATTTTATATGCTTAGAAAACTTGAGGGAGGCCTGGTGTGTATCTAAGAGTCAGTAGAGCTGAGCAATGTCATCATTGCAGTATTTAGAGAATCTGAAACTTATCTTTCCATTCAACTCTAGTTATTTATCTTTTTTAGTGATTCTCAGGATCTGCTTGGGTAGAAGTCTTGTAGTTTTTTAGTGACGCTTGGAAATAATATATACCTTTCATGGACCCCACTGACTACCAAGGGAAAGAAAAATTTGTAACAACTGATTGTAACCATGGATCCAGATGCCCTTTCAAATATTCATAAGGAATGTAAAACAGCCCTATGATTGCTTTTGGCTCTTCTAAATTTAAGCATCTTTCTGGGCTTTGGGTAAATGATCCCACAAAATACCGCTCTTATAGCTGGCTCTTATTTTCTTTTATCTATTAGACTTCCACATTCACTTTCTGTATTCTGCTCTGGAATGAATATGTTAGTGGAAGTTGGAAAACCTTTTGCCTGAGGTATAACCACAGCTATTTATTTTGTCTGTTAACGGTGAGTAAGAAAGGCAGAAGTACAATACAGTATTGATATTAAGAGAAACTGAAAAAGAAAATATAACTAGAAATTTCCTTTTGGTTGAGTTAAGAGGATACTGTTTTCCCTTTAGAGTATGTAGAAACTCAGTAGAAAACTTGAAGGAGTCTTAGTGATCATCTGGAGAAATCTTCATTTCAGTGGATGATGAAACCAATGGCTAATCATATAAAATAGAATTACTGCTCTGTGTCTCCTGCTGGCCCAGCCAGCGGAATTTGCTTAAGGCATATTATTAACTAGTTAGAGTTTGATTTTAGAATTTTTTAATTGTCCATAACCAATGTAAAGAAATTAACACAGGCTGGATTGTAGTCTTAAACCATATTTAATGGTGATTGAGTATCATTCTTATATGCATCAGATTTATTGTGTTTTATTAGTCCTCTTAAAATTGCTTTTTCATAAGAAGTACTGACCAATTCCTTCTTCTAGAAATGCTCTCTTCTTATGACTTTCTTTGTATTTTCTTTACCAGTCATTTTTCTTACAATACTCAGCCAGTTCACAGTTTTCCCTGAAACTTCTGTATTTTTGAAAATTGTAGGGCAAATCTTGATACTTTTTTCCTCCTTCTAAAAATTTCTTGTATTTCTTTAGGTGGGTTCATACATTCTCATGGCTTTAATTATCCACTGTATATTTGTAATTCACAAAATCTTAGTCCATATCTAGCTCCTGAACTTCTAACCTATATATCCAACAACCTACTTGGGTAATCTCCAAGGGTGCCTTATGAACTTCAAAAGTGTATGCCTTAAGTGTCTATTCTCTTCACATCCATCTCCTACCTCTAATTGTCCATCTACCACCATCCATTTTTCTTGATGCCTTTCTTCGACCAGTGGTGCCTTCCTTTAACCATTTACCCCCAATTGTCCAAGGCAGAAAATAAAAATAGTCTTTTATTTTCTCTCTTTTTCCTACACATCTATTGGAATTGTCACCAAACCTACTGTATATAACCTGTATATATAGACTGTAAAATATATCTTAAATCCATTATTCACTCATTCAGCCAATATTTTTGAGAATCATTTACTAGGCACTGGATTATACACCAAAGCATACAACTGTGAACAAACCAAACATCATCTTGCTTTCATGGATTCTGTACTATTATGGTGGAAAAAAGAAAATGCTGAATAAATAAACTAATACTCTAATTTCAAAATATGTTATTATGCAGGAAATAAATTGTGTGCAATGACCGAGCAAAATAAGAAGTAATCTTTTTTAATATGGTGATTAAGAATGGACTATTTTGAACTGAGAGCTGAATGATGAGACCAAGTTAGCCATAAAAAAAAAAAATGTCCTGAGAAAGGGCATGTCTCACATTTGTATTGTAAACTTCATTGTTTTCTTATTGTAAACTTTAGTTTCCTTATAATGACCCTTGAGTTCCTACACAAATAGGCATCTGCCAAGCGTATATACAATAAATGTGTCAGATAGTATCTAAAATTTAGTGACATAGCTATAAATAAGACAGAGAAGTTAAATCATTGCAGTACTTATATTCTATTGGGGAGTTAGAAATAAACTAAGAATAAGAAATCAAGAAGAATGTCAGACAGTGAAAGACTCAGTGGAATCCCTGGAAGGTCAAGGAAGGCCTTCAGAGACACGACATTTAAAAGTGAGATTTGAATGAAAGAAGAAGTTAGTCATACAAGGGGAAATACCCAAGCAAAGGTGTTAAGGCCAACAAAAGCTTAGTGTGTTTGGATCCCAGAATGAGGCAGTTTGGCTGGAGGGTGGGGGATGGCAGGAGAGGGTGCAAGATGAGGCTGTAACATAGTCTGTAGGTTATCATGGTGGGGGTGTGGATTTGATTTTAAGAATGAGCATATCAATGATTATTGCATATAAAACATCATAGAAATGATATATATGTAACAGTCAACTTGGATTATTTCTAATCACATAACATCATGTTCATTCTCTCATTTCTCCCCTTTTTTTACAAAGATATATTGTTCTATGTGCAATTTTAATTAATTAGTTTAGCAAGGAAACTTGCATAAGCAAGGATAACCTGATAGAATTTTTAAAATCTTATGCTATCAATTATTTAGCAAATATATAGCTTCCATAATTGGGCTGTGTTTTGGGTTTTCCCATAAAGAATTGTAAATTTTCCTCTACTGCTCTCACAGAACAAAAACACAACTATTGCGAGGCAGTGTTACATTTTGCAATTTCATCCAGAATCTGACATTTGGATTTGTTGACCTCATTAAAAAGTGCTGCTATAGTAACAGAAAAAGTAGATACCAAGTGAGTTATTACACACCTGGATCTTCAGAAGAGCAGATGTTGGCTCAATTAGAAGAAATGGCAATGTTAAGTAGCATCAAACAAATTCACCACGGGTATATTGTTGTTTACTTTCCCTAAAAAGGATTCATATTCAAATAATTGGAAGTGAGTCATACCACAAATATTTTAGAAAATAAGGAAAACCTTAATATTGTTTGTATAAATCTAAATATTTTTCAAAATTATATTTTTCCCTTTTTAGTGTTACATTTTTTAAATGTAAAACGTACACAAAGGGATGAAACAGTTGACACAGTTCACACATATCATTTATGAGGTCAAACTTGGACTCATTTATTTTTCATTTCCTAGAATTTACTGATTTATAAATATACTTTTGTTCTCTGAATTATAGGAGTTGTAAAATGGAATAAACAAACACAGCAGGGCATTCCTATTCTTTATAAATATGTGCACAGAGAAACAAAAATGTCTTCAATTTTCCAAGCAATTCTCTCAATTATCAGGTAAGTTAAAAATACATCTTGAGGTCAAAATTAAAAAGGAACATGCCCTTTACTATATAGGACTCATAAAGCAACAAAGACATATCTCATTAGCTAGGTATAAATTTTAACTAATGCAGCTACCATAATAATATTGAAATCATTGTCCAGCATTTTGGATAGCTACTTTGCAAGCAAACAAGTTTAAATAATATTTAAGGAAGACTTAAAAATAAATAGAAGTATTGAAATAATTATCATAAGGATTATCTTATCCTCTCCATCAATTTTTAAGGTTTCTCCTCTTTTATAGTGTGGGATTTACTAAATATAACTATAGCTCTTTATAGTTCTGAAATTCTATTCACGTAACAATGTCATCATACATTTTAATGAAAATTTAAGAGGAATTGGCTGTTATTTGATCTTTGAAATTAATGTAAAAACAAAAACAAGATGTTGCCAAGTTCAAAATAAAAATTTGGTAGTACTATGAAAAAAATAGAGGGGTTTTCAGAGTAGAACTTATTATGGATTATTTATGTAGAGCAGTTTGTTAAATTTCCAATAAACAGCTAGAGAGTGAGGAATGTTACCTAAGTGAAAGGACATAAATGTCAATACAGGTTTACAACTAACTTGGCATCATTGTAGATTGAAATTCTGGGACTATATGAATTCCCTAGGAATAGAGACAAAGGAAGATGACATCTTTGGAAATCCTAACTGTTAAGAAACAAAAGAAGAAAGATATGTTGAGAGAGGGGGATTGGGGTGGGAGAATGGGAAAATCTTAGTGATGTATGGTATATACTACTTAAAAAAAAATAAGATCATTGGGTCATAGAAACTGCCATCAAAATATTTTGGGGGAAGGGATTCAAATCCCTTTCCTGTCTTACTTTGCTGCATGCTTAAATCATTAAAGGTATTGAATTTTATTGAATGTTTTTAATGTTTTCATTAAGATAGTTATGTGGGCTTTGTTTCTTATTTTTTATTTTATTTATTTATTTATTTTTATTTATTTATTTATTTATTTATTATTTATTTATTATTTAGTTCTTATTTTTTTAAAGTGGTGTTGACATTGATTGATTTTCATATGTAGAATCAACTTTCCATTCCTGGGATCACTTTCTCTTGGTCATGGTGCATAATCCTTTCTATATGTTGCTGGATTCAGTTTCCTAGCATTGAGAATCTTTACATCAGTATTCTTTAAGAATGTTGGTCTCTAGGTTTCTTTCCTTGTGATGTCTTTGTTTAATTTTGGTGTTAGAATAATACTGACCCCATAGTTTCTCTCATCCTCTACTTTTAAGAGGGTCCGTTTGGAAGAATTCATTTTATCTAGGTTATCTAATTTTTTGGCATAAAATTATTTATAGTATTATCTTGCAATCTCTTCTTTCCCCCTGTGATGTCTGTCAGTAGCAATGGTATTTTGTCTTTAGTAATTTAAACCTTCTTTCTTTTATCATGGTCAAAAAAAATGTTTTAAAAAGATGAAATAAACAAATTGGAGAAACCACAATGAAATAACCACTTTGAAAAACTAGTATTTCCTAATAAAGGTAAAACATACTACCTATGATATAGTCTTCTTTTCTTTTCTTTTTTTTTTAAAGATTTTATTTATTTATTCATGAGAGACAGAGAGAGAGAGAGGGAGAGGCAGAGACACAAGCAGAGGGAGAAGCAGGCTCCATGAAGGGAGCTGGACGTGGGACTCGATCCCAGGTCTCCAGGATCTGCCCTGGGCTTAAGGCGGTGCTAAACCGCTGAGCCATCCGGGCTGCCTGATATAGTATTTTCTAAATCTTTACCACAAATAATTTTTAAAAAATGCTCAAAGAAACTTATGCAAGAATATACAGAGGATTTTTACTGATAATGTCCAAAGCTTGAGTTAATGAATAGCTTATAAACAAGAGAATAACTTTTTTTAAATGGAGTATATTCATACAGTGAATTTCTGTACAGTGAGACAAGAACAATGAGTGATAAAGACAGCATCTTCAACATTCAAAAATAATATGTTGAGCAAAAAAGGTCAATCTCAATAGGTAAATACTATAAGATCCTATTTATATGAGGTTCAAGAAAAGGAAAAGACTAATTTATATTCATGAAAATGGAAAAAGGGGTGAGGACTGACAGAATAGCAGCAGTAGGAAACATTTTGCCCTAATAGAAATGTTTTATATTTGATTAGGGTGGCAGCTCACAAATGTGTGTACTTTTCAAAATTCATCAACATATAATTAAGATCTTTGCATTTCACTGTATATAAATTTACTTTCTTTAATAGTGAATTTATTGTAAGAGTACCCATCCATGTTATATTTTTACTACAGTTTATATATCCCCCTAAAACTATGTGCATAGTATTATTTTTCATATTTACTTATATGATTGACAGCATAATACATTTATTCTTCTTTGCCCTATTCTATGTTGTTTAGTGACATCCATTATGAAATGTGTAGCTGTAACTAATTCATGTATGAATTCCTCTACGTGATTAAAATAAATTTTTTTTCTGTTTATAGGTAATTGTGTTCTTTCATTTTTCTTAAAACTAAAGGAAACACTCGTATTAATTAAGGCCAATATTTTTTATAAATGTTGAGTAATTTGGAAAATTTCCTGGACATTGAGAATATTATGTTGTAGTGACTCTATATTCTGTTATATTCTTTCAAAGATTGTTGGTTGTCTTGTTTTAGTTTAGGTGGCAATTAACTTGGCTAGAGAAGTCAGCCTTCAAACTGTTTTATCAGTAACAGTTCAAATTTCACTTCAATTATTTTAATCTTTAGTAGTGCTTCTTTTCCTCTGTCCTTTGTATGCATATTTGAAGAGTTGGCCAGAGGTGTGGGCAGAATTTATACATAGATAACTCTCAGCATCTTTCTCTTCTCTGAAAGTAACCCCATTGCATTTTAGTGGCTGTGATTACTCCAAACATTTTCCTTCTTTTCTTCAGGCCAGAAAGTCTGCAAGTTCCCCATTGTTTTTGCCATCCTGTGTGAAACTGCCTGCAGCCAGTCTTCAGGCTAAAAGCTAAGAAAATGGTACATTCACTCTGTGCCCTTTATTTCTCCCAAGTATTCACTCTCTTATATAATTCCTCTGCTGTTGTTCCTTCTTCCTTGTTTTATTTATTTTACTAAGGCTTAATAAATTTTGTCTGTGCTGTCATAATTCTGGTAGGAACTTAGCCGTACAAAAAGTGACTGAACACATTTTGACTTTCAATGTGTTGTTAATTGTGCCTACCTTCTGTTATGTTGTCATTTCCTTGTGTCAAAATTTCAACAATTATTTGATATTTACCACTGTAACTATGTTAAAATACTTTACCTTAAGATAAAACTTTTATTTAGTAATTGTACATGTTTCATAAAATGTGACTTTGGGGTTTTAAGTAAATTAGAATTTTGAGCTGACACCATGAAAATAGCACTATTGGAAAGTGATTTGCAATTTTAATTGTCCCAGGATAATGAGAAAATGCAGACATGAGCTCCAAATGTAAATTATCGGTTTCTACCAAATGAAGGGGAAACATTGTCATGGCATGCTGTATAAATGAGAATTTTTCATGAGGTCAAACATTGAAATATGAAGATAAAACAGAAATGAAAACTTAATTTACATTGAAGTGACTTCCAAAGTGTTTTGGAATAGTTATAGCAGGATTTGCTGATTTTCTTCAACCAAGTAACTTCTGTGTCTAAGCATCTGTCATCAGTTCTCAATAATAAAAATTAAATTTAAACATTAAGTTCTAGTTTTGAATCCTAGTTATTAAAGGGGAGGAATTGTTAATAAAGAAATAACACAAAAGTTCAAATGAATAAGACACTAAACAGAGTTAAGTGATACCTAATTACAATTGAATTTTGAGAATTGCTCATTTAGAGTTATTCTGATTAAATATGAGGTCCAATTATTCTGAATTAGATGTTAATTTGAAACTGAACTTTGATGTTAATAATTTCCTTCTGATACCAAAATGTCTCTGTATTTATGTTATTGATTTTAAAATTTGTAAAATATTAAATGTGATATGAGTCTTGACCTAATATATTTTTTTCTGTAAAACTCATTCAGTGTATCACAGGAAATTAATGCTGTTAATTTGAATTTATTGATTTTTAGGTTTTGTTTGTAGCTACTCTGCAAATTAGTTCGTTTTTTTTAAATAGGAGCCAAAAGAGTAAGGAATTTCTCTCCAATTTAGATTTGTATCCATTTGTATTATCTTTTATTAATAATATTAAAATATAAATAACCACTAAGATTCTTCCTATATCATTTTGCCTGAATAACTGATGCTCTTCTTTAATGGCTGCTCTTTCCCTAAACTAGGGGGAAATAGTATAGCCTGAAACCTACCGTCAAATCCCAACTTTATCATCTACTAGAGGTATGATGCTTGGTAATTACAAAAATTCCATTACCCTCACTTAGAAAATGATGGAAAATAGTAGTACTGTCTTCATAAGGTGTTATGAAGATTAAATGAGTGACATTTGTAAAACCCTTAGACTAGTGCCTGACATATAGCACATGCCCTGTATATTTTAATAAGTCCAATGATTACTAGTCAAGTAGTAGAAACAAGCCTCCTTCTAGAAAATGTCTATGGAGAGGAGATGCAGGAAGGGGAATGCAGCATAACAAAGAGTTCATTTTTATGAGAGAAACTTTGAAATAGAAGATTTTTATAGAAACTAAAAGAGCCATTGGGCCAGAAGATGTTACCAGAAAAAACTCAGAAGAATTAAACAATACTTACCTCTTCCCCAATGCAACCTAGACCCTCTTGCATGTTTAGGTGTATCTAGCATGGAAGGTCAGTTCATTGGGTTGCCAGTTCATCTGTTGCACCTGTCACCTGGTTCTGCAATGAGCTTCATCAGATGCTTTACCTTTACCTCCACTGTCTCCCAAGTCATGGGATGTTATTGATAATGAGCATCACAGCAAGGCTTGCTAAGGTTTCTCATTTGAAATCTCAGAACAACCTAAGACGTGATTTAGAATGTGGTAGGAAGACAAGACATCCACAAACTTTGTAGTAAGTCATTAGGGAAGGGAGATGCACCAACTCCATCTAGTCTGGCCTCCATGTGTTCTCTGCAGGATATCTGGAGTTATGTGATTACTGTGCTAAGCCCAGGCTAGGAAGCAGATGGCGCTTTACCCTAAAGATACATTCTTACTGTGTGTACTTAGGAAGGGAAACAAGAGAATCTCACCTCTTTAGATCCATGCGTGGAATTAGAGATTTTAGTCTCTATAGATTAAGTAATAGCAGCAAGAGGTGGGAAAAAAATTGACAACTTTGGTTTGTCTTAGCAAAATGTCTTCATTAAAATTTCACAATTATCCTATTAAAATAGGTTTAAAAAAATGAACTTTCTAAACAGCCACACTTTGGGGATGTCTGTAGTTATGCGAAAATTCCCACATTAATTGAGAAAAGGTACTGATCAGTAAATATTAACTGCCAACCTCAGCATACTGGAGTCAAGTGAGATACTTTAAAAGTAGAAATTCTAGAACAAGCTACAGAAAGTGTGTTAAACCTTTTGCCTTTGGAAATAGTTGTTAATGATTCTTTTTATCAGTATTCTCTATCCTTGTCCCTGTGACACAAGTATAATTTTTTATATTAAAGCAGAGTAGAAAAGAACAATATTATTTTGATTTTATTAAAAGGGATAGATGTTCATTACTTATGTTTATGAACTTAATAGATCAGCCCAAAATGGATCTTTGCAGCAGGGAGAAGGAATATAGTCAAGAACTCCCAAATCATCACCCTTCATTTTAATAAAAGAGTCCAAGAATTTTTAAAGATATCGTATAAGGTACACCAATCCTTTTATTTCTACTTTTCTCATAGAGACAACTTTATATCACACCCAAATGAAAGCAATCACTTCATTACAGATTTGCTGCATTTCATGTCCTCAATCTGAATGAAAGATTTTAATTTAATCCAAATGGAATTTTCTATTTTATCTGAATTATATTTGTAATTACACTGAAGTTACTATTTGTTTATAATTGGGCCATAATACATGATGCAAACTCAGAGGAAATAACTAGCTGTGTTACAAACCATTAATTTTCATGGACAAAGTTGACACTCTACAGATGTAATTTGCAAGTCAAATATATGCTTTTTCCCTCTTGGATCCTTTTTTATTTACAAGAAGTCTTGGTTGAATTAATAAATAAACAGTAGCTGAAATATTTCACTTTAATTAGTATGAGGTGGCATTTGTGGAGGAATGTTTAACCAAGAGATGTGAGATGCTGTCAGACAAGGGATTAACACTAGAACAAAGATCTGAATAAATATGTGGTTTTTTTAAGCCAAATTCAGTAAACACACAGGGGATCACACTTTAGATAAGACTCTCACATTTAATATGAGATGGTATATCCATGCTCTTTGAACTGTGATAAATTTCTCAGCAGGTGTCTTTGGGGACATGTGACAACAAGATATTATTCTTACCCCTGAAACTGTCAAACCCTATTATTTTCTAAGAAGCTAGACAGTTTTGGAAGTGAAACAAAAAGAGTGTTGGTAGGAATTACAACATTCTACAGGTATTCTTTTTTTTTTTCAGTACTAACGCAAAATTAACATCAAGGTCATTCTTTTCAGAATGCATAGCAGTGGTAAAATGGAAAAGCATAGATCTCCTCTAAGGATGATAAGTAAACAAACCTTTACACTTTTGATCATGGTTTTATTTTTTTTAATTGAATTCACATTTGTTTCTTAAATTCCAATTTTTTTAAAGGTTTTTTTCCTTATTCATGAGAGGCACAGATTGAGAGAGAGAGGCAGAGACATAGAGAGAGAAGCAGAGTCCACACAGAGAGCCCGATGTGGGACTCCATCCCAAGACTCCAGGATCATGCCCTGAGCTGAAGGCAGGCACTTAACTGCTAAGCCACCCAGGCATCCCTAAATTCCAAATTTTATAGTAACTAGTCACTTTATGCATTAGAAAAAGTGTTCTTATCTGCCCTTTTCCCTGTATACTTTCTGTCCTTGCTGAAACAAAGATAAGGCCACCTTATTCTTACATTTTTCATACCACCAATTGGAGTGTGTTCATCTGTCAATTGTATTTAGAGTCATGTCTTTGCTCCAAGATTTTCTAGGTGCTCTCTAGAATCCAAAGATAGACGAGATGTGCTTTCTATCTTCAGTGAATTTTCTATGTACTTAAGACAGTAAGATAAGTACACAATACTGGGTTAGAAGTATTACAAAGGTATTACAAATAAGGTTACAGGAGTTTACCAGAGACAGATTATAATTCTAGTTGAAGCAATCAAGGAAAGGAGAGATTTAAAGATCAGTTTTTGGAGGACTGTACAGCTGTCTACAACTTCATGCATGTAACATTCAGATCTGTTGCGTGAACATTCGATTTCAGGTGGAACCCCACTCAAATTAACAAAGAAAATGTCCAAAAAAAAAGTCATAAAGCTCCAATTGAGAAGTCAATTAACTTAATAACAAAACAAAATGTTCTCTTTTCAAATCTCACAAAGTCTTGCACAGCTGTGCATTGTAGATAAAAAATCATCTACTATAACTTTTCTTTGATTTACTTTGCTCTTGGCAATGTCCCATGACTCCCAAGTTTTATTTAAAACTATAACTAGTATTTTTATAATTATGTTGATTCAATAGCATATTTGGTGGGATGTATGTTAACAGTAAATCTTTTCTGTTCCTCAGCATCATTTTCCAGATTTGGTCAATGCAGAAAACCACATTTTGGCAGTTTTATGTACAAAATTTCAACTTCTGAAATGGATAGAAAATAAAAAGACCTAACATGTAAAACTTACTTGTGGGGATATCTGCTTATTAAAACTGTAAATAAAAATGTACTTTTAGAACTTTTTACTCTTAAGAAGATGCAACAGTTTGGATTCATTCTTCAGGAACTTAAAATGTATGGATAAGTAAAAAAATTATTAACCTTTAAATTCTGTTAATTCATTTTTGATAATTCTTCAATTTTTAGTGTAGTTATTAATGGAGAGGTAGATATTTGCATAAATCATGTTTTTATTTGAATATAATTCAGATAATTTTGTGTTTATAATTTAGTGTTAAAACTGAAGACTTCATTGTATATACTTTTGTTTATAATAAATTATATATTTGATTTCTCAATGCACATATTTTCAATGTTTTACTTTTTCAGTTATTTTATGTCGTGTGGAATAAAAGCAGGCATAAAAATGTCTATTTTACAGATAGACATTTTTAGCATTATGAAAGGAAAGAAAAATGCTAAAGTTCACTTAATAAAGACCATGAAAGTGCCTGTCAAAATATTCCGGGATCAAGGAGACAGCAGCAATTTCAAAAGTGCTGTTTCAAAGATCCTTTATATTCAAGGCATGAGTTGTTTCTCTTAATCGCTCATAAGAGAGATTTTATAGTCTTAAGTCACACAAAAACAAAATTATGAACAAAAGATTATGTGAAGTTACCTAGAACTTTGTAAGTTAGTTCTCTCTGAAACTTTCTTAGTTGGCTTAGAAGATATATAGAACCAGAAACCTAAGAAACTTAATGCTGTATTGTATAGATTTATAGTTTGTTGCATGCGTTTATTTTCAGAGCTCAGTAATTTCCAAACCAATACCATCCTTTTAATAACAGATGTGCATTTGTTCTATAACTTTTTTTTAAAAAAAAGATTTTATTTATTCATGAGAGACACACACACACACACAGAGAGAGAGAGAGAGAGAGAGAGAGGCAGAGACACAGGCAGAGGGAGAAGCAGGCTCCATGCAGAGAGCCCGATGTGGGACTCGATCCCGGGACTCCAGGATCACACCCTGGGCTGAAGGTGGCACCAAACTGCTGGGCCACTGGGGCTGTCCATGTTCTATAGCTTTAAACAAATAATTCCTCTTTTATGAGTTTCCATTGGGTCCCTCTAGGTTCTCACCAGTGTCCTCTTTTTTTTGAAACAAACATTTGCTTAGAGCACCAACTTACAGTAAATTCAAGAGATAACTACTTAGAACCAATATTGACTTAAAATATTTATTTTCTATCATTTCATGTCATCTTACTATATGTATGTCACTCAGACTATTGTACTCTGTGAATACAGGAATCTGCTCTACATGCTGTAACAGGATGTTCTTGGTTACATGTAAAAAAAAAGAGAATCTGGGTCGCTCAGCAGTTGAGCATCTGCCTTTGGCTCAAGGTGTGTGATCCTGGAGTCCCAGAATGGAATCCCACATCAGGCTCCCTTCAGGGAACCTGCTTCTCTCTCTGCCTGTGTCTGTGCCTCTCTCTCTGTCTCTCATGATTAATAAATAAAATCTTAAAAAGAAAAAAAAAAGAGAGAGAATCACACTTGCTTAGACAATAAGAATATTTACTACCTCTCTGATCAGGAAGTTTACTAAGAAGGTAGACTCTAGGTATAGGAAGTATCTGCAAGAGGCTACCTGCTTAGTAACACTAATTTTTTTTTTCATTTTTTTTAATTTTATAAATTAATTTTTATTGGTGTTCAATTTACCAACATACAGAATAACACCCAGTGCTCATCCCGTCAAGTGTACCCCTCAGTGCCCGTCACCCATTCACCCCCACCCCCCGCCCTCCTCCCCCTCCACCACCCCTAGTTCATTTCCCAGAGTTAGAAGTCTTTATGTTCTGTCTCCCTTTCTGATATTTCTCACACATTTCTTCTCCCTTCCCTTATATTCCCTTTCACTATTATTCATATTCCCCAAATGAATGAGAACATACACTGTTTGTCCTTCTCCGGTTACTGTGGCCAAGTTCAAAAAGGGTGTTGCCTGAGTTCTCCTCTGGGATTTTGATGGAATCTTGTCTCACATTTAGATCTTTCATCTATTTTGAGTTTATCTTTGTGTATGGTGCAAGAGAGTGGTCCAGTTTCATTCTTCTGCATGTGGATGTCCAATTTTCCCAGCACCATTTATTGAAGAGACTGTCTTTCTTCCAGTGGATCGTCTTTCCTCCTTTATCGTATATTAGTTGAGCATAAAGTTCAGGGTCCACTTCTGGGTTCTCTGTTCTGTTCCATTGATCTATATGTCTGTTTTTGTGCCAGTACCACACTGTCTTGATGACCACAGCTTTGTAGTACAACCTGAAATCTGGCATTGTGATGCCCCCAGATATGGTTTTCTTTTTTAAAATTCCCCTGGCTGTTTGGGGTCTTTTCTGATTCCACACAAATCTTAAAATAATTTGTTCTAAGTCTCTGAAGAAAGTCCATGGTATTTTGATAGGGATTGCATTATACGTGTAAATTGCCCTGGGTAACATTGACATTTTCACAATATTAATTCTGCCAATCCATGAGCATGGAATATTTTTCCATCTCTTTGTGTCTTCCTCAATTTCTTTCAGAAGTGTTCTATAGTTTTTAGGGTATATTTTGAGAACCATTTGAATGGTAAATGGTTCTCCAACCTTTTATTTTCAGGTTGTAGGTGTCCTTCTGTCTAAAATGAGTCTCTTGTAGACAGCAAATAGATGGGTCCTGCTTTTTTATCCAGTCTGAAACCCTGCGCCTTTTGATGGGGTCATTAAGCCCATTCACGTTCAGAGTTACTATTGACAGATATGAGTTTAGTGTCATCACTAAATAGTGACATCTATTTAGTCCTTGTTTTTGTGGATTGTTCCACTGAACTTCTTCTTAAAGGGGAGTTTTAAAAGTCCCCCTTAAAATTTCTTGCAGAGCTGGTTTGGAGGTCACATATTCTTTCAGTTCCTGCCTGTCTTGGAAGCTCTTTATCTCTCCTTCCATTTTGAATGAGAGCCTTGCTGGATAAAGTATTCTTGGTTGCATGTTCTTCTCATTTAGGACCCTGAATATATCCTGCCAGCCCTTTCTGGCCTGCCACGCCTCTGTGGAGAGGTCTGCTGTTACCCTAATATTCCTCCCCATGAAAGTCAGGGACTTCTTGTCTCTTGCTGCTTTAAGGATCTTCTCTTTATCTTTGGAATTTGCAAGCTTCACTATTAGATGTCGAGGTGTTGAACGGTTTTTATTGATTTTAGGGGGGGATCTCTCTATTTCCTGGATCTGAATGCCTGTTTCCCTTCCCAGATTGGGAAAGTTTTCAGCTAGGATTTGTTCAAATACATATTCTGGCCCTCTGTCCCTTTCGGCGCCCTCGGGAACCCCAATTAAACGTAGGTTTTTCTTCCTTAGAGTGTCGTTCATTTCCCTTAATCTGTCTTCATGGTTCTTTAATTGTTTATCTCTTTTTTCCTCAGTTTCCCTCTTTGCCATTAACTTGTCTTCTATGTCACTCACTCGTTCTTCCACCTCGTTAACCCTCGTCGTTAGGACTTCTAGTTTGGATTGCATCTCATTCAATCGATTTTTAATTTCTGCCTGATTGGATCTAAATTCTGCAGTCATGAAGTCTCGTGAGTCCTTAATGCTTTTTTCTAGAGCCACCAGTAGCTGTAGAATAGTGCTTCTGAATTGGCTTTCTGACATTGAAGTGTAATCCAGATTTTGTAACTCTGTGGGAGAGAGGGCTGTTTCTGATTCTTTCTTTTGAGGTGAGGTTTTCCTTCTAGTCATTTTGCTCAGTGCAGAGTGGCCAAAAACAAGTTGTATTGGAACACGGGGAGTATCACTGGTCCGTCCAGCTGTCTTCTGGGGGAGGGGCCTGCTGTGCTGATTCTCAGGTGTTAGCACTTGGGGGAGCTGCTCTGCCCCTGCCTGCTGCAGGGCTCAGCGGGGGTTGTTTACCCCGTGAGGCCCCAGGAGGAACAGCCGCAGTGGCTATGGCAGCTCTGGAAGCCTGGATTCAGCCTCCGCAGTAACTACGGGCTCGGGGCTCTCGCTCCGTCCGCAGGGCCTGGAGGCTCCGGGGCGGGGCCGCTGATCTGCTCAGCTCGGGGCAGGAGCGTCCTCGCTGTCCTGGGCCCTCCCGGCCTCTGCCTGTCCCGGGGGAGGCCGGATCCTGGGCTGTGTCCCGGCGCCCTGTGCTCCGGGGCCTGCGCTGGTGGATTCGCGCTCCCGCCCCGCAGCCCCCTCCCTGGAGCCGCTCCCGAGCCCCTCCGAACTGCTCCGGCCCCGCCGTGCGCGCTGCAGCCCTTAGGGAGCTCGGCGCACTCTCCTGCGCTCGCAGGTGTCTGTTAGTGTCCCCGGGAGCCCGAGGGCATCCCCGCCCTCCTGGGTCCTGCTCCACCTCCCTGCGAGCCCCTTTCCGCCCGCCCGGGAAGGTTGGTGCAGCTCCTGCTCCTCCGGGACGGGGCTCTCCTGTCCTGGGGACACTCGCCCCGGCCTCAGCCCGGCTCCTCGCGGGGCCCCTCCCCCTCGGAGGCCTTTTGTTCCTTTATTTCTTTTCCCCGTCTTCCTACCTTGATAGAAGCGCGAACTTTTCTCACTGTAGCGTTCCAGCTGGTCTCTCTTTACATCTCAGGCCGAATTCGTAGATATTCAGGATGGTTTGAAGGTTATCTAGGTAATTTGGTGGGGACAGGCGATTTGGGGACCCTGCTCTTCCGCCATCTTGCCCCTCCCCCCAACACTAATCTTTTAATAAATAATCAATTGCTGATGATATTGATGATACATTTGTGAAAAGAAGGTTAAAAATTGAGTTCTAAATTTAAATATATGGACAACACCTCTTTAAAAACATTTTCATTAGTCTGTACTATAAAATGAGAAATCCAAAGGCAATTCGTCTTTATTAAATGTTTTGTTCTTCATCTGAAATGAGAATATGTGCTCTTGATTCTACCTGGATTTGCAAATGCCAGGGAAGAAGTTATATAACTATTATTTTCAAAGAGGTGGCATAGTTTTTATTGTAATGTGTGTCTTCTGAGTGATAAATATCACTAAATTTTTTGACCAGAAAGAAATAATTTTCAAAATTTTATGTGAATATTTTTCAGGTTCTATATTCATTGCTGCGTTTTCCATATGACTATGCCTCAGCTGTGAAAATATAAGTTAGGAGTTTTTTTCCTCTTGTTCATTTTTTGAACTTGCCTGTCAGATTGTTAGTATTCAGGAGTGCAGGTGGAACTTCTGTGAAAACAATTACCCTAGGATTTCAGTTAAGCAGTTCCATAGTTCAGATCATTTAATACAAAGTATGAGCTAAGAATTGTGGGGGTGAATGATTCTTGTCAAGGAATTTACAACTACTGCAAGAGTGTTTGAAAATTACACTACTGGAGCAGCTGACAAACAAGTTCAGTTGCAGATTCAGTGTACAGGTCGAAAACAACATATAAACAGAATGACTCCTGAAAATCCCTAAAAAAAATATCAAAATTGTGTAAATCTAAACTCCAAACAATGTAATAGAGAGCTATTTCTCTGGTTGAATCATGCTTAGAATGATGAGCCTCTGCTACGATAAACATTCTAGAAAAAAAAATATTCTGAAAAGCAAATGCTTGCTGTCCCTTCACATACTAGTTGGGCCTATATACTCACTCATCGGCCTATTCAAATATCTGTCTCTGTTTCTCTGTATTTTGTTTTTGTTTTTATCTGTTTGTTTGTATCTGTCTTTCTGTTTTGATCACTGTTATGTTCCTTTCTCTTTCCAGGTGCCAATATTTGAATACTTAATGCATGGTTCATGCAGAAACATGGCAAACAAATGACTATTCGCTGTTCACTAGATGGCTTCAGATAAGCATACCTGTGTTCTACAACATCACATGAGGTTCCAAAGAAAAAAGATAATCCTCACCTAGGTAGGGAGTAGGATGACTTAGCATGGCAAGACGGCATTGAGATTAGCGTCTTAGACATGGATAAGATTCTAAGTGGTACTGGTGAAGAAGGATATAATATTTCAGGTGATGGGATTGGCCAAAGACACAGAGTAGGAAAGAGTAGGGCATATCTCTGGTATAACATAAAATTGGAAAGGCATTTGAAAGCATATTAAAGATGCATTTTAATGCTGGTATAGAGACCACACTAAAGTAAAGCTTAGTAGAAACTGAAAAAAAAATGTTTTTAAAAACTTTGTCCTGATATAACCGGAGATCTGCTTCAAAAAGAATATCTCAGCCATTTATGGAATGTACAGCAATAGAAATAGAGATAATACAGTGAACATTGTAACAGGAGAGACAAAATGATCAAAGATGACTTTGAATTTTTTAAGCTTATCTTACACAGAGAATGATTGTGAAATTTAAAGAATTAGGAAATTGAGGAGCCTTTCAATGCCCTACATCAGAAAACAGTTACTGTTTTAGCTTACAGTGTTTTTTCCTTTGGTTTTATTTTTTTCCATTTAATTCTTAGTCCATTTCAGTTTCATTGGATTGTTGATAGAAGATCCAATGTGCTATGTATTTGTACTAGTCAATTTTCCCTGTAATATTATTGAAAAGTTACACTCTTTTCTAATGGTTGGCATCATGTAGCTTTATTATATATGATACATTGACTATGACATATATTACAGAATTAGTGTTTTTTTTCTCTCTCTCTCTCTTTTTTTTTATGATAGTCACACACACACAGAGAGAGAGGCAGAGACACAGGCAGAGGGAGAAGCAGGCTCCATGCACCGGGAGCCCGATGTAGGATTCGATCCCGGGTCTCCAGGATCACGCCCTGGGCCAAAGGCAGGCGCTAAACCACTGTGCCACCCAGGGATCCCCAGAATTAGTGTTTACTTTTTTAATTTTAATTTTAATTTTTTTTTAATTTATGATAGTCACACACACAGAGAGAGAGAGAGGCAGAGACACAGGCAGAGGGAGAAGCAGGCTCCATGCACCGGGAGCCCGATGTGGGATTCGATCCTGGGTCTCCAGGATCACGCCCTGGGCCAAAGGCAGGTGCTAAACAGCTGCGCCACCCAGGGATCCCCAGAATTAGTGTTTATTGTTACACATAGTATTCAACATAATACATGACATTTAATACCATAGTTTATCTATCCATCTAACCCTAAACATGATTGTATCTTTATCAGAATTCCTCTGTTTGTTATATTTCTTTATTTTTAAATAAAAATTTTGATTTTTCATTATTTTTTTTTCTGCCATAAGAATCTTTCAGGCTACATTATGGTACTTGCATAGCCATCCTCTTCTTCATAGTATTAGACTCAATATCTTTGAAGAAAGTAGGAGTGCCTGTAAAGGAAAGTAAGGGATAGGGAGTAAGAAGCCTAGAGAAGACCATATATTCAAGGAAACGTTTTAAAATGGTGAAATATTTAAAGAGGTATATTTAACATCAGTTATAAGTATGATTTTTATGTGTATAAAAATGAGGAAAACTATGAAAATTTTAGTTTGGGGAAATTCTGTTATATTACTCAACATAGTATCATATTTTGAATGCCTCTCTAAGTTCCTTCTATAGGAATGAAGAGACACCATCATTTTGAAATGGCGTTGGACATCATTCTTGAACGGCACAAGGTACTGGACATTTTCAAAGCACTGAAAAAATTGAATCAGGTGGGAAATCTGTAATGAAATTAAGCTCCATATCAACTCTGTGTTGTACAAAACTGAATAATTTATACTCAAGATTGGTTGAGTCCATGAGATTGAAGTCCCATGAAAGTACACATAATTAGAAATCACCAGCAAAACTGCTGCTGATTCTTCTTCTTTCTCTTCCCATCAAAACACTCAGGTAACTGCTCTGGACTGAATGCTCATACTGCCCCCCAAATTCACATGTTGGAATCCAGTCTCCAAGATGATGGTATTTGGAGATAGGATCTTTGGGAGGTAATTAGATCATGATGGTGGGATCCGTATAACGGGATTAGTGTACTTGTAAGAAAAGATATGATGTTCTCTCTCTGTCTCTCTCTCTCTCTCATCTGCTTTGTGAGGATACAAGAGGATGCTCATCTGTAAATCAGGAAAATGGCTCTCACCAGACACTGTATCTTCCAGCTCCATGATCTTGAACTTCCAGCCTCCAAAATGGTGAGAAATACGTATTTGTTGTTTAAGACAACCAGTCCTTAGTACTCAACAAAGCAGCCTGAATTAAGACAAACAATTCTTTTATTGAATCGTTACATCGTTTAAAACTTCTTTATTTTACTTAAGTGTTAGGTACATTTTTAAACATACCTTTAAGGTACCACTTTCTTAATTTCTAGTATATGTTGGCTGCAGTATAGAAAAAAAGTATATTTTGTTACCATTTCTCTATATATTTTAGTTACTGCAAACAAATATACTCAATAACATATTTTTAAGTGTAACATAACTGAGTAACTGGTATTTTTAATGACTTATGTTTTGCAAAAAAATGATGGAATATTATATAAGAGTTTATTTTGATGATAATGGAGGATTTTTGTTGAGATTTAAGGTAGGCTGGGAATATGTTATTATTTTTCTCACTTAAAGTAATGGAATATAGGCTCCCGCTACCCAAAAATCCACTAACATATTTTTTTGGTTGTGTTATTTCAGATAATGAATGGTTTTTATACTGTTACTACTACTACTACTACTATGATGACTACTACTAGTACTGTTACTCTTCCTCTGGTACTTCTCTTATTCCTTTTCCTTTTCTTACTACTTCTATTACTGATAAGGGACGCCTTGGTCGTTCAGCGGTTGAGCGCCTGCCTTCGGCTTAGGTTATGATCTTGGGATCTGGGATCAAGCCCTGCATCGGGCTCCCTGCAAGGAGCCTGCTTCTCCCTCTGCCTGTGTCTCTGCCTCTCTCTCTCTCAGTCTGTATCTCTCATGAATAAATAAATAAATAAATCTTTAAAAAATATATACTTCTGCCCTACTAGAAGCAAGTAAAGTAGTAATCCCCTCTGGAGGCAATTAGAAATTAAGAGTGATTGGTCCACAGGTGAAAATACATATTCATGTATGTTACATACATTTGCATGTATAATTTGAGAAAAATACATTTCATTTTTATTTCCTCATTGGATGCACAACTTATTTTTAAATTATACTGTTTTCCAAGAATGTTAATGTGTAGCAAAATTTAAACAAATATAAAATTCCATGGCTTATATTTTCCCCTGAACATGCCCTCTTATTTCCTAGGATCTTGACACAATAAAATGAGAAAATAATAAAAAAGTTTATTAATTTTTATTCCCTAAAACTTTCCTTTAAAAGACAGTGGGTCGTAATGAAATGCTTGTAATTAATGAAAATTTGATATTTGTGTCTGTTTATCTACTTTTTTCTCCTTTCTTTAGTGACATCTCTCAGCTTCATTGAAAAGAAGCATGTGCTTTTGTGAACAAGAGAGAAAAAAATGTCTTTTTTCGTGTAGTGGAAGAGTGGTATTCACGTGTAGTATTTACTTTCCAGTTAGTGTTTAAGCCTCTGCCAGTGGTTTTCGGCCAAGATAAGGGAAGGGCAGCAGACTGTTGGGTCTCTCATTGTTATACCTTATCCGTAGTCCAGCAATACAGAGATAATGAGGGAAAAAAGGCAAAACTTATGTAGTTCGAGGTCTTAGATATACAGTAATAACCCTCTTCATGCCATTATGTTGCTTTAGTGAGGGACAGACTGACATCATTCTCTTTTCTATTCTAGGAATAATTTTTTAAAAGAATATATTTTTTACGTCTATATAGACTATATGGTATTTTAAATGTAGAAAAATAAAGGTTTTTCTTCATTTACTTCTTTAAATAAATGTGTATAATGTGTGAATAAATATAATATACTTTACTGAGATGAGTGGTTTGAAGAAAAAGGACAAAAGCAGTTTCCAAAGAGAACGTTTTCTGGATAAAATGTTCCTGAAGGTTGTGTATATTCTTTAAGGGAAATGCAGAAACATTATTCCCCGTTGAGATGTATAGAGTTAGTAATAACCTCTAAATTATCAACAAACTCTCCAATGATACTAAAGGTGCTATATTTTTATCTTGAAAATGCAAGTCTCTTTGTGATGCGTTTTCCCTGTCTAACCATAGCCTATCAGGAGCTGTGTTTGTTTTCTAAAAGAGTGAGCATGCCTGCAAAGAATAGATTATTACTCTGCCTCATGAAAATCAATTAAGGATTTTGTCTAAAGCTTTATCAAACACTGCAGAATTTATACACCCTGGAGAGTGTATACGTATCAGGATTGTTTCTGGGGCATGATTTGCATATACATCCCAAACTATCTGGACATGAAATGTAACAGAATTTGGGGCTCCTGCCAAGTCCCTTAGGATCCATGGAGCAGGCTTTATGAAGAAGAAGGCATGTGGGCTCCATCCTGCAGAATTGTGGCCAGGCCCTCCTGAGAGGCATGGAGTTTCATCCTGAGGCCAGGGACCATCAATGGACTTCCGCTGTATCTCAGGATGGAACAGAAAACTTATGAGCAGCACGTAGGAGTGTAAGGAATCACACAGATCTTTGGCCTTACTCTACAATGAAATTCTAGGAAAAAAACAAAAACAAAAACAAAAAACCCACTTGCTGGCCTCTGAATATCTTATGACCTTTCCTTCTAACAGTTCTGTAAATGCTGACTCCTTTGCCTGGGATCTATATGAAATACCTCTTCAGTTGGCACTTTTTCAGAACTTGACTTAAACTTTAGCTCTTCTTAGGGGTCTACATAATTTTCTTTCATTGACTTTACTTTTTATAAAAATGAATATTGTCCAAAAGGCTTAGAACATGAGGTCCTACAAAAGGGGTGGAGAGCTACTTTCTTAACTGCATCTCTGCTGACTCACCTCTGCTCTGGCTGCCCCGAGCAACATACTCCTTCCCCATCACTCAGGGCAATTGGCCTTTACCATTCTCCATGGCTTATGCAGTCCGGCTTGCTTGATCTGTTCTCTGGTACACTGTGCTTGATCTAGAATAATGCTTATAATTGTGGTCAAAAGAATCCTTTTGAGAGGCTGGAGTTGCTACCTGATTTTTCCTAAATGATGTGAAGTTAGAGTCAGATGTCATTTGATGAATGTTTTGTGCTTTTTTTGATTTAGAAATTTAGCTAAAAAGTAGTTGGTACAGGGGGCCAAATATATATTCATATGTGTTAGGTGCATTTGCATATATAATTTAAGAAATGAATTAGTAGCTTCTGCTATCCTTCCCAACATACTGGTGATTCTCTAATTCTAGTTAAGAATTTGCCTCTTGGGACACCTAGGTGGCTCAGTGGTTGAGCATCTGCCTTCAGCCCAGGGCATGATCCGGGGGTCCTGGAATCGAGTCCCACATCAGGCTTCCTGCATGGAGGCTGCTGCTCTCTCTGCCTATGTCTCTGTCTCTGTCTCTCTCGAATAAATAAATAAAATCTTAAAAAAAAGATTTGCCTCTTACTATGTTAATAACATAGAACCAGATTTCTATTCTTCCATGTATAAAAAATACATGATTTTAATTTAAAAGAAAATCAATGTTGGAAGGGAAATATCTTAGTCACATTGCTTTGCTTTCTGATGTCATTTAAAACAATTTATTTGAGGGATGTCTGGCTGGCTCAGTTGGTAGAGCACATGACTCTCGATCTTAGGGCCTTGAGTCTAAACCCTACATTGAGCATAGAGCCTCCTTAAAACAAACAAAGAAAACCCAATTTATTTGACCAAATTAAAACTTCTTTTGACTTATAAAATATCATTTTTTTGTGTGTGTGGCCTATTTGCTGTATGTGGTACAAGGGCTAAAATCATAATTTTCTCCCTATTTTATTTTGGTTTTGTCATGTTTTTTTTAATGTCTTTGTAGCCTAGATGTGAGAAAGGGGAGTCATAGCCAGGCATTCAGTATAAATTTGTAAACCAAACAGACATGCCCCTGCACACACAGAGCTTAAATCCAGTGACATATATAAAGGACTAAACAGATATATCAAACATACATTGCTCTGTGATCTAAGAGGAGTGGGATATAACACTTTTCTTTATTTTGGAATATAAAAAAAAAAATCAGGTCCCAATTAGTTGAGAGACTTCTTTTTCTCCCCCACCCCCTCTTCTCTGTCTCTTTCAGTAGGTTGTATAAGGACCCTGAGGCTATTTATTACAGTTTTAATTTAAGGAATTTCTGGTCCTTATGGCATAGTGGTTCTCATTCCTCCCTCCCCCTTGCATTGCTGCTGCTAAGGCTTTGGCAGGAGGCCAGGGTTAGCCACTAGGTCCTGCACGGGAGTGGGTTTCCTGCCTGTGCATCCCTCCTCTCATTATTTCCTTACCCATCTTTCAACCTCAATGTCCAGTGGTTCTAATTTTTTCCTCTCCTGAGATGGCTCCATTGTATCTCTCCTTAGAGACCATCAATTCCACCCCAGCCCCAACCACGGCCAACACATGCTGCGGTGTGGATTTTCTTGAAGGAGGTTACTGAAACACATGGAAAAACCTGTGGATTTCTTATAGCAGGAAGCCTTACATGCAGGAATCCAAAGGAGAAAGTTATGTTTTCATTATTTTCACTGTTGAACCTGCTCCTGTCAAGTGACGAAGCATAGGGTCATTTCCACTTACATTCATGGGCAATAAAAATAGTTCAGTATTGGGGATCCCTGGGTGGCTCAGCGGTTTGGTGCCTGCCTTTGACTCAGGGCGCAATCCTGGAGTCCCTGAATCGAGTCCCATGTTGGGCTCCCTGCAAGGAGCCTGCTTCTCCCTCAGCCTTGTCTCTGCCTCTCTGTCTCTCTCTCTCTCTGTCTCTGTCTCTCTCTCTCTCTCTATGTCTATCATAAATAAATAAATAAATCTTAAAAAAAAATAGTTCAACATGTTACAGAGTCCAGAGAAATCCAGATACAACTAGGAGCTTCAGGGAACTTGGCTTTCTGGAAATCTTTACTTGAGATTTTAAAGATGAGTTGTTTTTTAAGGTAGATTAAGGAATGAGCACTAGACATATTTGATGTCCTGATTTCTAGACTGAAGTGGGGAAAAAAGTGAGATGGATATATTAATCTTGCTTTGTCTACCCCACAGGTAGTTATAAACCTTAAAACACTTGAACTCTGAAGTGACAAACAGGTGTAAAGTTTATGAAATGGAATTAAATCTTATATACTTATTTAATGATGTAGAAAGTCCTTTTTAATGGCGAGGAGGGAAATCACTGGGCCTGGAATTTACAGGCTCCTTGAGGCCAGCTAGAGTGGACATTCACCTTTTGGTGATGAGGGCATGAGAGACTGTGTTTTTCTACCATTGTGTTTGACTTGGGTAGGGAAGTCATTGCTAAACAAGCTGTTTTCCTAGATTGTCTTTTCTCAATCCTTTTGGCTAGAGAAAGTAGTCTTTTCTTGGGCTGTTATTTTATCAGCTTCCAGCTACTCCAGCACCCTGCCCAGGATATATGAGAGGCTCAAAGAAAACGTGGCAACTCACTTTCATGTTGTTCCGTGGAACAAGACAACCCTAGCCAATCTGTCTTCTCCCTACCTTTCTGAATTTTTCATGTCAGGTCCAGGATTTTTAGCTGTACCTGGTGGGAGAAAAGGGAAAAAAGAAAATGTGTGTAGATCATTCTTGTCTGTATCAAAATAATCCTTTTTAAAAATTTTGCATCTGTGGTCATTAAAACATACTTTATTTGCTGCCATTTTGGGATCCCTCACTCAACTGAACTCCACTACCCTCATCAACTCTGCAGTGGATATTGTGTGGGTGACCAGCTGAGACTCATATATTTCTAGGGTGCCTTACCCAAGCTTGTGTTACCTTCCCTCCCATTGCCATAGAAGCTAAATGGTTAGTTATGAGACTCAAAGCAACTGCAGGATATGTGCACTTATCTTTTCTTGACATTTTCACTGTCAATCAGGAGCTCTGGGGAAAAGCCTCACGAGTGAAATTTATTTGATTTTCTTTATCATGCAGTAATACTGGAGATAAAAAACTTAATCTGAGCAATGGTATGAAATCATTGCTTTAAACTTTTAATGTGCGTTTCTCCCAGGCAGCATTTTCATGGATTATTCTCTAAGGTTTACTGTTATAGAGAAATGTCTTGTCTGAATAAATGAAAAAAACCTAATATATTGGTAAATGTTGAATGAAAGTACACTAGCCATGTTTCCCTTCAGTTGTGAAGATTGTACCCATGGGTTTTATTGGTTTTAAAATTCATCTTTATGGCTGTAGAGGTTAGTTCATTTTTGTGCCTTCTTTTTCTGCAAAAGAAATAAAATCATGTGTCTCTACATTAAATTTTTGTACTGTTCTCTGGTAAGTTTCTTTCATAATTCAACAGAAAAAGACTTACCAGTTTATCATTTATAATGTCTCAATTTTTGTAGTTTCATCTGTTTTGAAATGTTTCTATGTATAATTCACTGTGGGTAATTTGAAGTACATATTCTGTAAGTAGAAAAAACTGCTTTTCTTTTCTAAAGATGTCTTTTTCACATCATCTACATCATCTTGGAACAAAGAACAACAAATGACAGGAAAACTGCTTATTACCGCAATATACGAGATTAAGAAAAAAAAAAAAAAACACTGAATGTGATTTTCCTGTCAAACTCATTTGCTCCTTTTTTGGGATTAAAAACAAAACAAAACAAACAAAAACACCAATCTTACAGAATAAAAGTCACATTTTTTAATATTTGGTATATAAGGAAGTATTAACAATCCCTCTACTTTTAATAAAATTTTCTAAATGTCATTTATAACATCATCAATCATCTTGAAACAATTTAATTCATTCAGTGTTGATTTTAACATTTTGGTATTAATCTGAGTTTATCTTTGGAGGTAAATAAGATACTTTATATAGTTATATAACATTATGAGACATAAGGTCTTTACATGCATTACTTGTGTTACACAATTCTGAGGTAAATCCATGAAGCTGAATTTGAACTCAGTGCTCATTGCCTGAAAGCAGTGGTTCTCAAGAAAGAGGTGAGGCTAATTATTTTCCCTCCAGGGACATGTGGCAATGAGTGTTAAATGTCCAGGGGCATTTTCAGTTGTCACCAATGCTACAGGCATCTACATGGTAGAGACCAGGGATGTTGCTAAATGTACTAGCATATACAGAGGACACGTCCACAGTAGAGAATTATCCAGTGCAAAATGTCAGTAGAGCAGCTGTTGAGAAACCATGGTATCAAGGGAATAATTCTAGGCTCTGATAATTGATGGATTGTTGGAACCTGAAAGAATAAGTAAGATCCATGCCAAGAACTTTGTTTTCTGTGTTAATAAATGCAAGATATAATATATTTCACTTGACAGAGGTTTTTAAACATTGTGGTAGCGATTATTCCTCTCCATTGTAGTTTCTAATTGTTTACTTTGTTTTCTCTGTGCTTATGAGCAAATACCCTCTGCGAAGAAAACCTCTCCTGCTTCACTCTTGATGAAATACACAGAAATGTAGATAATCCTCCATTTGTGGCTTTGCAAATCATTATGTATCCCTAATGTCTGGGCTGGGTGGCAGATAAATTGGAGGTAAGATTTAGGTCACATTCATTTTAATCTGGATTGTGATGGATGAAAACCCTTACCTTCTTGCTCAGGCATGTGACTGTCTGTCATTTCCCTCCTGGACCCCACACTCCTCTGGAAAACCCCATTGTATGTGGCATCTGAGTTCATAAGAGCAGCTTGCCCTGTGGCCACACTGCTTCTCAGATCCCTCCCACCCTTGAAGGGCAGCACAACATAGACCTGATTGCTCCACACATCCCTGCCTCTGCCACTGGGCAAATTCTTGCCAATTTCCCCTAAGATCCTTCAATCTTTTTGTTGCTGTGATTATCTCTTGCAATGAAGAATCACCATAATTCTTGCCCCAGGATTGTTGCTCTGAGGACGTTTCCCAGAATGGGGTTGTTTTGACCTCTTAATAGTCCAAATAAAGAGAAATGCCTTTTCATTTCACAAAGACATTTCCTTCTGGGGAAAATGGTGTCACCAGAGTATCCTGAGGACTGGATCAAAACCCGGGAGCTAGGACACATCCAACAACCACTCTCCTCCAACTATTAGCCTCCATTTCTGTGTCTGATTTTCCTGGCAACACTTCATTCTCTTGGGTGAATTCTATGTGAGGGATTCTGACATCTGTGATTCCACCTTGCTATCCTAGACTCCTCCATGTCTGTTTGAGTCTAAGTGTGAGGAAGATCCCAATGCTCCCACCCCACAGGAGGCTCCTAAGCTGAGGCAAAATGTTCTTTCAGGTTCTCTGTCTCATAATAATGCATAATTATGGATTTGATCCAATCTCATTCTGACCGAGTCAAGACCCCAATACATTGTTAATCAACAACATAAAAATGAAAAAAATAATTACAACAATACAAATATATTTTTACCTAACCATAAATTGGCAAAAACCAGGGCAGAGCTTAACAGAGTAAGAGTAATAAGTGAGTATGGTAGTTATTTTTATGTGTCAACTGAACTGGATTAGAGGATGCCCAGGTATCTGCTCAAACATTACTTCTGGGTATGTCTGTGAAGATGTTTCCTGATGAGGTTAGCGTTGGACTTGGTGGACTCGGGGATTGTTCCTAATGGGAGTGGGCATCATCTGATCTGTTGAAGATCTGAATAGGACAAGAAAGTAGAGGATGGGTAAAGTCTTTTTCTCTCTGCCTGACTGCATGAACTGGAACACTTCATCTCATCTCCTCCTGCCCTCAAATTGGGAATTACATCATTGGCTTCCATGGTCCGCAAGCCTTCGGACTGACTAAGTTATACCACCAACTTTCCTGGGTCTCTGGTTTGCAAATGTTAGACTGTGGGACTTCTTAGCCTCCATGATCACATGACCCGATTTTGCATAATGTATTTCCTTGTATATCCTGTTGGTTTCTCTGGAGAACACCGACTAGTACAATGAGGGAGAGTTCAAAGCTTTATGAGTAGTCAGTCAATATATTTTTAGAACTTGAAATGGTCTGGGAACTCAGGAGAGGGACATGGCAGATTCAAAATTACTGGTAAAATCAGTTATTCATTTTAGGTCTATCTCTTATCTAACTATCAATCTTTCTATGCATGTATGCTTTGTATGAATGAATACTGACTGCACTTAAAAACAATGGGTCTGGCCAGATACAACTGAGAGGTTCTTGAGAGAAATCCCATATCTAATACCTCAGGGAACCCAGAGCTTGTGGAAACTGAATCAGTGAACAGAAAGAGATTCCTTGGAGTTTATAATAAAGAAAATGCAAAAAAGACTTTGAGCAATCTTTGATGTCTTCTGGTCAGGTCTTATAGATAGTCATTATTATTACAAGCTCTTAAATGATTATGGTTAGACAGCTGCAATGCTACACGGGTGTGTGATGTTTCGTAATCACCAAGGAACCTCAGGAGAATGTGGCTTAGAGGTCTAGTAAGAAATCAAATCTGGATGTCATTTAATTGACAAGGTTGAGGATTTAAAAGGCTTACCTATTGGTAGTAGGCTGAAGAACAGTTCCCTGAAGATTCCCACATTCTAATCCCTGGAACCTGTGATGATACCTTGTATGGCAAAAGCGGCTCTGCAGACATGGTAACGTTGAGGACCTTGAGATGGGGAGATCATCTTGGATTGTCCTGGCAGGCCTGAGGCAATCGCAAGACCCTTTACAAAGAGGAAGCAGAGGATCAGAGTCAGTGTGGGGAGATATTATGAAAGAAGCAAGATGTTGGAGTGATGTGAGAATGGGACTATGAGCCTAGGAGTGCAGGTGCACCTGTAGAAGGTGGAAAAGACAAGGGGAGGGATTCTCCCCTAGAACCTCCAGAAGGAATGAGCCCTGCCCACGCCTTTACATTAACCCAACGAGACTGATTTGGGGCTTCTAAGCAATATATCTGTAAAAAAAAAAAAAAAGGAATATTTTAAGATAACAAGCCTATGATATTTTATTGCAGCAGTGATAGGAAAGTATTAAAACCCTCCAGTTGAGTCTCCCAACAACCTGCATAGCCTCACCCTCTGGAGACCAAATCTTCTTGCCTCCCACCAAGCTTATCTCTTATGATAAACTGGGCAACAGGAAACCAACAGGTGGTCACTGACCTCTTGTCTTTCACCTCTGCCACAGGACTGCTCTATGGAGAAGGTACTATTTGAATATTTCATAGCAAATTTTACATTCACATAGGATTACGTATCTGGAGACTTTCACCAATATCTTTGGGTGGCCATTTCTATATAGACACCTTTCTTTCCTTGTGACCCTTAAGAAACATTTGTGGGACCAAATACTCATGATTTTGAATTCCATTATCTGCCATTGACCTTAGATGGCTGACTTAGATGGAGAGTCAACATCATTGACTCTCAGTTTTCTGATGCATAAAATAACTGTCCTTATAGTGTTCTCTCCTAGTGAGGCTTTAGGATTGAATGAGAGCTCATTCTGGGCTCCAGAGGCAAGCTGCTTGTTTACAGATTCTATTTCACCTCTTAGTCCTACCTCAAAAGGTGGTTGCAAAGATTTTGTGAACTGATGCATTCAGATGACCTGATGCATTGCTAGAAGTCAGCAAATATTAGCCATTGCCATTTCTACTGCTACACTAAGAGCATTTTTGGGTCAAGAGTAGAAAAAAAGAGAGAAGCCAAAGAAGCTTATAAGTGATCCTAGGGGCACTTGGTGGCTTAGTGGTTGAGCATCTGCCTCTGGCTCAGGTCGTGATCCTGGGGTCCTGAAATCGAGCCCCTCATCAGTCTCCCCTCAGGGAGCCTGCTTCTCCCTCTGCCTACGTCTTTGCCTCTCTTTCTCTCTGTTTCTAATGAATGAATAAATAAAATCTTTTAAAAATATATCCTATTGAGACAACTTGAAATGTCAAGTCAAAGGTCTTTGCACACATAAAGTAGACATCTCAAGGACATGCACGTGCAGAACTTAGAACTGATAGTTCTGTGGATAAGACTCTAACACAGTCTTTAAAGTTGGAAGGATGGGAAGATGCTTAAATGTAGAACTCTACATTTTTACTTGTTCTACCAATTTGCTTATTATAGTAGATGTTTTCTTATGAATGTTCTTTATTCATCAAGTTATTCTATGATATTTTTAGGCAATGGTTTTATCTCCTCTATTTTTGCTTCTGGCTCTAAGTTTTTTATTCTTTAAACCTCTTTCATTGCTATAACATTACTAGCTGACTGCTGATCTTCATTGTTGAATAATGTGTCTTTCCTGACACCTTAGGAAAGTTTCCCCCATTTCTTATGTTCTCATGGCAGGATGGTACCATTTATCACAGCTCAGAGTTTGCATTTACTTATGTGATTGTGGAATAATATTAGATGCCTCTCTGAACTGAATGAATGAAGACTATGTACCTTCTATTGTACATTTATTCTCTGTTAATGAAACACAACAATGTAGCTAAATACTATTTTATTATATTGTCTCATCAATCTAAAATTGATGCTGCTTCATCCTACATTTTTTTGCATCCCTCAAAATCCTTTTCCTATATGGTTTAGATCAGATTCTGCCAATAAGATACATTTACACAAACTTTAGGAGAAATAGAAGCAGAAGGCATGATTTGGGGTAGCAGGATCTCTGTTGCTCTAGGCAGTTAAGACAGACATGGGAACCCAACTTGACATTTTCTTCTAACCCTTCCACTGGTTCTACAAGGCTCCAATTCCTGTATGGAAGTCTTTTTTTACAGAAATATTCATAATAGCTTCTGTTTTCCTGACATAATCCTAACTAACACAATAATTTAGGGAATCTCTATTTCTCTAAGGAAAGATATTGCATATATAATATTTTATAAGGAATAAAAAAGCTTGAGATTCAGATTATTGTCTTGCCTGATGTTTTTAGAGTCCCATACAATGTTGTCCAAACACTATAAGTAGTTTAGTTTAAGGATTGATATTCCATTTTTTACTTTTAGATATTGCATTATTTTTAATATTTCTCTGGTTATTATACTTTTTCCCATTTTAATTTTGATATGTTTTATGAGTTTATTAAACTGTAACTATCAATACACAGTTTAGAAATTTAAAACGGTTTTCTTAGCAAAATGTGATATTTCTTAGATCTTTTTCTTCCATGATAACATTTGGTATTTTTCACTCATTCTCATATTCAGATCCATTCAGACAATTTAATCCTTTAAAAATAAAAGACCTATGAGAAATTAATGATTCTGTCTTAGAATATTGAGAGTTTTTTCTGCCATCCTTGTTTTTGCTTTTGGTTTTAGAAATCTGCTAGTTGTTAAGATCTGAATCTGTAGTTTGTCCCTAAAGTCATTTTGCAAGGACTCACAATTGTCTAATATGAGCAATTTTAGTTTTTGTTTTAAATCTGTTTGTAATTTGCCATTACTATTCTTGTTTGCTACAAATATACCACAGACAATTCAGATAATGTTTCAAAGAGCTCCAGTCATTTATTTTGAAAGATGATTGATGTAGAAAGAGAGAAAAAAAGGAATCTTTTGCACCTCCGTGAATATAATGTATGCAGATCTAACAGAAGGTGCTGCGTGCCATGAAGGTTTATCTTCACTTTCTTCTGAATCTCACACCTGTGCTTGTAACATGGTTGTGTGCTTACAATTTTCACAAGCTGTGTCCTCAGATGGAGATATCGGGAGATAACCATGTCCAGTTGTGATCCTTATCAACCTTTTGAAGAAAGAATGTGTTTGTTTTACTTCTTGTTATTACCCAAACAAAAATCAAAATCAAAATAAGCATTAAAAAACATATACGTAAACTGTGGCTGATGATCTGAATGGAAAATATGAGTCACATATGAAGTCAAAGCTGGAGGTGCAGTAGACTTCAGGACAGCTAAGCAAATGGTGCTAAATATGCGTTTATTGAAGTTTGGTGGATATTAAAGGGACATCTCATGAAAAATGTATTATGAATAACTTATTCTCTGAAATTATAATTTGAAGAATATGAAAGAAGCTAGAAATAAAAAATTATACTGTGGGAATTTGTGGGAAGTCTCATTGGGCAAGAGATGTCTGCATTAAAGCTACATTACAAAAATAAATAAGAAAATAAACATACTAGTATTCAGAAATAAAAAGATATGTACTACTGATACATGCATTGACATGGATGAGACTCAAAACAATATACTGAATGAAATAGCCAAGCATGAGATATTGCAACCCACATGATTCTATTTATATGAATTTCTAGAAGAAGCAAGACCAATCTATTGCCTTAAAAATCATTGGCTGCTTCTGAGCTGGGAGGATTGACTGGGAAGGGGCCCAACAATCCTTTCTTATACCTTGATAAGTGTGTGGGTTTGCTGGAGTTATTACCATTGTAAAAACAAATCAAACGGTACGTCTAAAATCAGTCCCTTTTTGTATGCTCAAATTATACCTCAAAAAATAAGTGGAAATTTTACATCTAATGATATATTTTAGATATTTCAGTGTCAGTACATATAGATCCATAATTCTTTTTAATGGCCACACCATAGCCATCCACCTACGGATAGGCATTTGCATTGTTTTCTTTTTTTCCTCTCTTTCTTTTAAAAAAAAAAAACCACTTATTTATTTGCAATTTGAAATAATGCTGCAGTGATCATATTTCAAAATTTTGAAAGTTTATATTTTCACATTTTGAAAGTCATTCCTTGAGATAGAGTATCTTTTACTCTGTTCCAATTTAAATGCCTACCACTCTGCGGGAAAGTGATCATTTTTTTCCCCAATAGACTCACCTACTCTAAATATATCAGTTGTTTATTATGAAAGATCTAATGACTGAGACCTGGAATCTACTAACTGAAAGGGAAACTTGAGTTCCTAGGAGTGATAACTTAACAACACTTTGGCAGTTTAATATGGTAATGAATTCCCCAGTCCTTCTACAGATGTTTCTACACTGTTTACTTAAATGACAGTACACTGGAAAAAGGGGATATCAGGGATTCTCTGATACAGGGTTCCAGTTGATATTTAGGGACCCAAAGCTTTACTGAGGCCTTGTGGTACAAGAAGGGCATATTGGTGGGAGGAAGCAAATGGAGTCCTAGCCCGAGTCCAAATCACAGTGGTAATTTCCCAGGTGCTTGAGTATTTAATGGGCATACCGGGGCATTGGATTTATAGTTATAGTGGGAAAAGTCTGATGGAAGGCTCAAATTCTTTGCCCCAATGTACAATCAAGAACAGCCAAAAGCAAATTCACATCCTTGAGGGAATGGCCAAGATCAGTGCCATAATCAAGGACTAAATGCAGGGACTGATCCACCACATGCAGTTAAAATACCAGTCTCGCTCCTGCAAAACAGAAAAAAACAATCAGGCAGATCCTTTAAGTTGACAATGAAATAATGCAAATTTACCCCAGTTTTAGCTGTGCTCCCAGATGTGATATCTTTTCTAGAGCTAATTAACACAGCTTCAACTACATAATATTAGATCATTCATTTGGCAAATATTTTTGTTTTCCCATCCTTATTAGGAAGGAGAAAAGAAACAATTCTCTTTCGCATGAGATGAACATGGGCAGTAGTATGTATTTATGGTCAGGCCTAAAGGCTGTAACTCTTCTGCTTGGTCTTAAAATAATCCAAAGAGACATGGATCACCTGTACACTCCAGAGAACAGCACAATGCCCACTGTGTGGATGGCATCACATTTAGAGGACCAGATGCACACAAAGAGACAAGTAAATTGGTGGTTTTGGTTAGAAACATGCAATCCAGATGGTGAGAGATGAATCCAGAGATTAGCCCGATGAAAATTCAGGCATCTTCAACCTTAGTGAAGTCTGTTGGTCCAGGCCAGTGACAGAGTATCTCCTCAGAAGTAAGAATGAATTATAAGATCTTGCACCTCCCACCACTAAGAAGGAACAATGGTGCCTTTAGGCCCCTGCAGGTACTTGCAGCATCATATTCCAGACTTCTGCTATAAACCATTTCATGGGAAACAAGGGAGCCACAGGGCAGGAAAGGTCTCTGCTGTAGATTTGGTTACATGGTCTGCTGCTTGCACCACATAACCCAGCTTATGAAATTGGACTCGAGGGCTTTAGAGGTATCTGTGGTAGAAAACTGTGCTGTGTGAAGTTTGGGTAATTCCCTCAAAGGACAACCATAATCCAGAAACTTTGGATTCTAAAGCAAGGCAATACCATCAAGCATGCTACTCAAGCCCATTAAAAATGAACAGCTAACTGTGGGTCATATGATCAAAGCCTCTCATCATGGATTTATCAAATCCACAATATCCTAAAGTTTGATGGGTTCAGCAACAATCAGCTGTAAGAGGGAGGAATACTTGAGGCATTAGGTATGAGCAGAGCTCTTACCAGTGGAGAATATATTCTTCTTGGATTGGAGAAGAACACCACATGGGGGAACCATCTTCCACAAGGCAGAACTGGGTATGATGGAGACATTGTGGTTCTCCATTGGGACCTGGTGACAGATATCTGATAAAGACAGTTCAAAGGAGTGGACCTGGGAGGGATTCCAGCTGGTTCTACATATTTGGAGTTTGAGGATCTTCCTCAAAATTTGGTTCTGGCTCCATTCTCAAGTGAGTCACTGCTTTAATCAGCTGTTTGATATCCTTTAATAAAAATCCCTCTGTTCTTAAATTTATTAGAGTGGATTAAGTTGTCTGCAATCAATACAGCATGAAAATATTAGATCTAGCATTTTTCTTCCTAGTTTTCCTGAATGACTTTTACTAATTTGTTTTTACTCATTCAACAAACTAAATCTCTGCTGAATACTTTTATTGTTAGAAACTGGAGACAGGGGATCCCTGGGTGGCGCAGCGGTTTGGCACCTGCCTTTGGCCCAGGGAGCGATCCTGGAGACCCGGGATTGAATCCCACATCGGGCTCCCGGTGCATGGAGCCTGCTTCTCCCTCTGCCTGTGTCTTTGCCTCTCTCTCTCTCTCTCTCTCTGTGTGTGTGACTATCATAAATAAATAAAAAATTAAAAAAAAAGAAACTGGAGACAGTAGTTATAAAGCTCTTTATGGACTATACAGGTACAGTGCAAGAAGGTAGGTTTTTTTATATAAATCTATTTATTTATTTGAGAAAGAGATATTGAGAGAGTGTGTGCATGCAAGAGGAGTAGCAGAGGGAGAGAATCTTCAAGCAGACTCCTTGATAAGTGCAAAGCCCAATGTAGGGCTCGATCTCACAATCCATGAGACCACAACCTGAGCAGAAACCAAGGGTTGGGTGCTTGACTGACTGACTGAGCGACCCAGGTGCCCCACAAGAAGGTGGTAATACATGATTACACAAGCAATTTGCTTATTCTAACTCTGTTAAGTATTATGAGGACAATTACAGAGCATTAGACACTGCATATCAGTGAGCTATAATCTGGTCTGTGAACCCAGAGAGGAAGCCCAAACAACTGATGTTCAGACTGAGTCCCGAGAGGAGTAAGAGTATAGCCAAGTGAAGAGGTGGAGAGAAGGAGCATCCCATGCAAAGGCAGAGACCCATTCAAAGATGATATTGTTGAGGAGAAAGCTATTTTTCTTGCTCTGCTCTCAGGCACTATACAAAACAATGGAAAAATACACAAGAAAATAATATGCTTTGCTCAAGGCAAGTATTATATAGTGGAATTATTTTAATGGGTAGCTGGATAGAGAATTTTTTTTTTGAGAATTTTTATATTACTAAGGGTTTTGTGTGTGTGGGGACATTCAAGTGCAAAGATTTGATGATGTGTTTAGGGATTATTATCCTCATTTTGGAAATAAATGTATTGAGTTTTACTGAGGGAGAGTGATTGAATTCCTGAAAATCTTAAGATGTGTACGTTTTCATGAAAGGATATTTGTAAGCTATGTCTGTTTGCTTTTTTCTAGTATAACACACATAGAATTTATATGTACATATCTGCATAAAACATAAGGAAAAGTTTAGACCACCTGTAAAAAAAAAGTCTCTAGCTTTTTTTTCCCTTTTATTTTCTGGCATTAAGGGAAGGGGACACAGAAAACATGAAATACAAGGTTATTAATGATAGATTGAAAGTAAGAAAAATTTAAAGACCTGGCTGCTTTTTTTTTTTAAGGTTGATGAAGGGATTTATGGTCTTTTAGCATTCTTTTGTACTTGATTGATTCTCCAAAACACAAAGCTGAGGTAGGAAAGAACAAAAATCAAGTAGGATAGTGTGAGAATAAAGAAAATTATCAAACCTTGCTTCAAAAATTGACTGAAATAGGATTTCGTCATGCACAATTACCTAAAATTGGGATACTAATAGCAAAGCAATGAAAAGTGACAACCCACACTTGAAGGTAATATTTTAATACTGTTTTAAGAGTAGCACACAGAACAAATGCTTTGTCTTTGAACTTTGAGTGTTTCATAAAAAGATGATTTCTTATATTTCTGTTCTTTAACATCCTTAACATTTTGAGATAAACAACTTAGTTCTTTAGATGACTTTGAGGTATTACACTCTACTTGATACTGTAACAAACTTTTACATCGTCCAGATTCAGGTAGTCTTGGATGAAGGAAATAAAATTTTCTATTTCTCTAACCAAAACAAAACAAATCACATCAATATCTGTTTTCCAGAAATAAATTCACCTTAGGTTTCATGGTAGAAGGAGATAACAATTCCCAGCAAATATATTTAATAAAGGAATATCCTCTTTGTCTCAGGTATTCAGCCTACCAATGGTGTGGGCAGTAGTAGACATTGTGCTGCAACGCCTCAGAATTTAGGATTGCATTCTGAATTCTTTCTATAATGTATTCTGTTAGCTTTAAGATTTATACACACTTTTCTGTCTGTCATACCAGGTGAAACATCTTTTTACTGGAAAGATTTAGGAAGCCTAAAAAAAAAAATTATTTCATAGTTGCCTACTAGTTAGTGGGTTTTGTTTGTTCGTTTTTGTTTTTTTGTTTGTGTGTGTGTGTGTGTGTGTGTGAAGGAGTTTTTAAAGTTAAATGAGAAAGTACTATAAAAAAAACTTAGGAAAAAAAACTTTAGATTTCATCCCACTTCTTCATTCACCCTCCAGAAAAGAACCCAGAATGTTTCACATATATATATATATATATATATATATATATATAGTTACTTTGTTTTGTGATATTGTACGCCACTCATTCTTTCTGAACATCTTTTTCTGTATTTGTAAAATCAGACTAATCATACATGCTCTTACTTCAGAGGATTTTCATAAGAATTGCATGCAACATGTGAGCGTGTTTTGTAAGCATAGGAATGCTGTCTTCTCTTGCTGGCTCATTTCCAACCCCTAGTTTAAATTCCATTCCCTCTGTTTGCCCTGTGGCAGCCCTGCCATCACCATGAGAAAAGCTCCTTCTGGGTGGCTGTGGCTTCTATTACAAGCAGACCCCAAACTAAATTTGACAGGCAGCAGGTAATAAGAGATTAACTACGTATGTATTTATCACATGTGGATTTAGTAATATGGAAGTTTAGTTCTAGAAAAATTCTAACTCTGGAGAACAGAGAGTCAATTTGCTCAAATCCTGAGGTAATCCCCAGGCTCCCGTATCTGAACTTGCAGAAGGAACACTTAATATGGTACATCTCAGTACCTGATTCTACCATCATTTCTTGCCTTCTCGCCTCATTCTCTTTCTCTTTCTCACACACACACACACACACACACACACACACACACACACACAGAACTGATATGTCCTCTATGTTTAAAACCAGATATTGTGATCTTATACTCCAGTATTCTCCATACATAGAAAAAAACCCAGAAATATAAGTCTTATATTAACTTTGCAGGTCTTTTTCCCCCCATGAAAAGGAGTCAAAGTAGTAGTAGTAATACTTAAGTGAAGAAGGCAGGAGATAGTTGCCTTTCCTAGATGCCACATGACCCAACTATGGAAACACTTCCTGATGACCTGCTCACTCCTCACCATTAGTGGAGAACAGGAGAGGTGGGCGACAGACAGCAGCACTTGGCAATTGGGAACACAGCCTTGTTACTGGAACAGAGAAATTATTTAAAATTTCATAATTTTTAAAGAGAAAGTAAATGCATATAGGGTTTATCACCAGGGGTAATATAAAGAATAAAGACATCAAGGTGATTTGATGGACTAAGACGGTTGGAATCATGTGTAAATACCAGAGCTGTTACAGGGTCTCCCACAAGAAAATGGTGAAGGAGATTGAAATAAGCCAGCATGCCAAGTGCACATGCTCCTTCTGAAACCCCAGTGAGAGAAGTTGTGAGGATCCGACATTGTGTCTCTGCATGAAAACAGTAGCCAACCTACACCACCCCTGCTGAACCATAGTGAAGGTGGCCACCAGGAGACCCACAGAAGTGCCTCCACTTGAAACCCTGCTGGCTTATAATGTAGCTGGGTTAATTTATGCAACAAAAGAGACTAAAGATATCAAGGTACTGTGTTCAGAACACAAAATTTGTAGTGATTTTCCATATTATCCTAATATGTATTCTTATTTTTGTTATTTGGTAGTAAAATTATCAAATTGATAAAATTGCATATTTTTGAATGATTTAATTTTTTTCCTGTTGATGGATGCCAATGTACAGACATGCTATCTCCTTTAAAATTTTACATTGCTGGTGTTAAATTTGCTAAACTTTCTTATGGTCTTACAAGTTTTTCATGTGATTCTCTTGATTCTTTTTCTGTCAATGGATCATGAGATTATTTAACTTTTTCATTTGCATATTTTTTTTTCCCCAGACCTTACCATGTTAGAAAAGACCTCTAGGTCTATGTTAAAAAACTAGTGATTAAAACAGGTATTTTGACTTATACTCAAATTAAAGAGAATGCATCTAAAGTTTAAAAAATTATGAGCAAGGTTTAGCAGGTTTAAGAAGTACCCCTTTTCCTAATTTTCTGAGTTTTAAACAAAATAGGCAACATAAATTTAATATTTCCATCTTCTGATACTTTTCATTATTTGTTTGCTAATGTGGTCATTACATCTATGGATTCTTCTAGTTGAGCAGTTCTTTCAGTCCTTTGAGAAAGGTTTATTCATGATGAATTACATATTCTTAATGCACTGCTGGTTCCATTTAGACTATAAAACAAAATTGTTATAAGCTTGAGATACTTAAATTCACCTTAATTAAATTGGATTTCAACTACAAGTCTCAAGTTAAAAAGACTGAGAAAAGGTCCTGGTGCAGGTGCCTTTAACAACCTGAAGCCCTTGGTTAGCTTTTATGTTTGAATTGAAAATGTAAAGAAGATAATAACACAATAGATACCATAAAATATAAGTTAAACCCATACTTATTCTTAGTCTCGGGGTCCTAAAAATGCATTTTTATCTTGGATGTACTTACAAGGTGAGGCCCAGGACGTCAACATTTAGAGGCATAACACCTACCATCCAAAATACTCTGTTTATACCATTGTGGGTATTGAATTAGTAAAGGAAATGTTGGCTGAACATAATTTTCTGTTTGTTTACATAAATATTTAAAAGGTAGAGTAAGTTCATTGAATGAACTATGTAAATATATAAATATATCCAAAAAATACATATGTAATGTACTATAATATATTACCTTATATGGTACATAATACATATTAATCTCCCATGATCTAGAAATATATTTTTATATGAGTAATATAATCAATGTATTATTTAAGATTATTAAGATAGAACAGATTCCATTACTGAAAATTAGTGTCTACACAATATATAAATATGTATAACATAATCTTAATAAATTTTAATAAATAAAATTTAACAAATAATAAAAGTAATTACTAAATATTTTTAATAGAATAGAATCTTTTCTATTTTCATGTACTTTCATCAAATGCTTTATTTTTCATACTGTCTTATTTATTTTCTTATAAATGTTCTTTTTTGACAAATACTGTAGCTCTTTTATCACTTTGGAAATAATTATTATGATTCTTTTAAATCCTTATTCTATTGTTCCATTAATTCAGATTCATCTTTTTAAATTATTTATTATTATTTTTATTATTATTTTGTAAAGATTTTATTTATTTATTCATGAGAGACACAGAGAGAGACAGGCAGAGACACAGGCAGAGGGAGAAGCAGGTTCCATGTAGGGAGCCCGACATGGGACTCCAACCCAGGTCTCCAGGACCACGCCCTGGGCTGAAGGCGGCGCTAAACTGCTGAGTCATCCGGGCTGCCCTCTTTTAAATCCTATTCTACTGTTCCATAAATTCAGATTCATCTTTTTAAAAAAGATTTTATTTATTCATGAGAGACAGAGAGGCAGAGACATAGAAAGAGGGAGAAGCAGGCTCTCCATGAGGAGCCTGATGTAGAACTCGATCCCAGGACCCTGGGGATCATGCCCTGAGCCAAAGGCAGATGCTCAACCGTTAAGCCACCCAGGTGTCCCTCACCTTTTGTTTTATATTAGATTATTACATTTATTTAGGTCTTTCTTTTCTTTTCTTTTCTTTTCTTTTCTTTTCTTTTCTTTTCTTTTCTTTTCTTTTCTTTTCTTTTCTTCTTTTCTTTTCTTTTCTTTTTTTTCTTTTCTTTCTTTCTTTCTTCTCTTTCTTCTTTTTTCTTTTTCTTTTTCTTTCTTTTTCTTTCCTTTTTTCTCTCTCCCTCTCCCTTTCCTTTCTTTCCTTCCTTCCTTCTCTTCTTTCAATGTTACTCCTTAGATACCTACTTGTTTCTTGAGGTTATTGGATGCCATAGTTGGTCTTGGTGCATTGTTGGGGGATGAGGGAATGAATTAGCACCAGCAGAATTCGATTCCTTATGTGCAAACTGTCTGGTCAGTTTAAGGTAATGGAGAAATTTTTTTCAGAATGGAAGACCACAAATGCCACTCTGAGCTAGACTTGGGGATGTGCTGGGTCTCCCACCAGGTGATTCTTAGAGTGTGGAGCCTTCCTTTTAGCAGCGCTGCATTGCTCTTTAAAGTTGACCTTTCCCAACTCTAGCCCCCTGTTTGATTGTTGTGAAGATGGCATGTGGAGGAAGGACTTCTCTTGGCCTGTCTGGTGTGTTAGTTCCACCCATGTATGGATGGCACGCCAATGTCATCCTTCTGAGCCTGACTCATGCTGCCCTTCCACTTTGCAATCATGACTATGTCCACTGCAGACAGTGGCTTTGCCAGAGTAAGGCAAGGAAGGAACAGTATACAAATTAAAATCAACAATGCAACCTATCTCCGTGGAATTGTGGCCTTTTTCATTTGGGTTGTTATTTTCATTCATCTCTCAAACACCAAATACAGGTGTCTTCTGTCTCACCAGAATTTTTTTAAGACATTTATAAGACTGTGACACTCCAAAGTTGCATTGTGATAAAAGCCCGTTCCAGTTTACCATTTTCTCAGTTTTGCACACATGAGAGAATGGTTTACAATGGTATAGTGCTCCTGGGAGAAATCTGCTTGAAGGTGTCAAGAGGTTAAAAATTGTTGAATAAATATTTATTTTCCTACTGGATATAGCCATCAATCAAAAGATGATTACTTGAGGCAGAGAGGTAAAGAAACCTAGCTTAGATCATACAGCAAATGAACCCTAGGGCTTCTCTTTGAAAACATGTAATCATACTGCATTCTTTTCTAAAGACAATGGATGTAAGTTATAATACTTTGGGTGTATAAACATCTAATAATATAAAAATAAAAACCATGATTTAGCAGAGGAGAGAGGAGAATTTTAGTAATGGGGTTATGGGAGAGAGAAGATTTTGTATTCATCTCTGAGCATCTGTGGTTCTTGGAAAAATAAACAAAATAAAAATTATAAAAATTACCTATGGAGCTCTTTCACAATTGTAAACTAAATATCATTCCAGTTACTACAAGCCAAGTTAACTCCAGGCGTCTCCCAAATTTGATCTTGTGTATATATATACACACACGTATATAAAATAAATATATTATCTCCAATATTACATTTGTGCATAACATAAATGTATACTATCTATTATATATATAATTTTATAAGTGACAATGGACAAAAATATAGAATGATATTATATATAAAATTGAATAACAAAACAAAATACAAAAAATGAAGACATAGCAAAAGTCCTTATGAATGCTCTTACTAAGTTTTGTAAAAATAAGTTTTAACATTAAAGGAAATTCCATATAATAAGCATTTGTGGAGCAAGTAGTGGAAAATGATGTGAGCAATGCACTTCATAAGTAAGCTATGATGGAAAGAGCACTCTTTTCTGATGAGATTGGTCTGAATTCCCAGGTATGGGACTTGGACAAGTTATCTTCTTTCATCGACCTTAGTTTATCTGCAAAACAGAGATGATGGCATATAGCACCCAGAATTGTAGTCCGATTACAAGAGAGAATTTATTAAGAACTCAGCATAATTTTTGGCATTTATCATGATTCAAATATCCCCTAATCTCTATATGGGGTGGATACAAAACAATAAATTATATTTGATGTTTGTCATTAGCAAGGTTAAAGAGGAAAAGAGGCACACATTATTTTGGGGATGTGAAGGCCATCTGACTGCAACACCTGTCACCCTGTTGATTGCCAGGGTTGATGTGGCTGATCCGGCTGGTTATTTCTTTCCTCCCAAAGCTCCAAGTGCATCCCTTCCTGAGCTGCGTGGTCTGACCAACATGATGACCTTCCCCAAAAAGGAGGACCCAGGACATTTCTTCTGTCAAGTGTCTGCAAGTAGCTTTGCTCCCCTGCTGAAAACTCCAGATAAGCTCTCAGGGTCCATTTGGAGGAGAACGTAAGCTAGTCAAGCTTCCAAGACTCCAGACACATCCAAATGAGGCTCTGCATGTGGCAGTCTGCCTTTCTTTACATTTTTTTCTTTTTTCTTTTCATATGAAAGATACAAAAAAAAGCTATACAACTATTTTAGTATTTCCCTGTGTTTGATCACTACAAACACATTTTGGAAGTAGATCACTTTTTTTTTTCTTGAATTACTGTGACCTTGAATACTATATTTTTTAGTAATTAAGTCCCTTCATGAAATTACATTCATCATTATCAGGCTAGATTTAACTTAAATCTCCTTGCTCAATATGTTTTTTCTTAAAAGTTATACCAGTAATGCTTTTCTGATTTTTCACCCAGGGTCCTGACAGTCATACCTTTTTTTTTTTTTTTTTTTATTAGTTTCTGCCTTTACACATCTCACAGCACCATCTTCTCTTAAAACACTGCAGCACAGAAAAGCATAGAAATGATTAGTGCATTATGAAAAAACGCATGCATAATTAGTAGGCTCCATTCTTATGCTTATGTTGATTTTAAGCCAAAAAAAAAATAAGCCTATGCTTTTACTTTTAAATTGTATTCACCTTGCTTCATCTGCTGAAGGTTAAGCATTGTATTAAATGATATCTTTTTTTTCCCCTCTTTTCAACACCTTGTAAAATAATTGCTAATTTGAAACAGTGGCAAGTACAGTAACATCACGTTAGAAGAAAAAAAAAAAGAACTGTATCTCAAAGGAGCCTTCTATCTTCTGGCTTATATAACAAGTATAGTTCATTAAAAAGGCCTTTGACTGGCTCCTTGCTTTCTATCTCTGCTCATTGACTCACCCGATTCTCACTCTACACGTAAGGGTTCTAAAACTGGACCAATGGATTGGTATAATTCATACCCACCAACCGAGATGGCTGCCACACCTACACACTGATTTGTGGGACAGAAGTCCTGTCCTGCCAACTGGCCCCTGACATCTTTCCCGTTAGATTCAGAGGTTATGACTTTTATATGTAAACACTATAAATAGTCTTAGGAATGGCACTGTATGTGGACAGAGAACACAACATTTCTGTTTGAAGGAGTAGCCATGTGCTCCTCTTGTGAAGTAGGCCCTCCAGACAGCCAAATCATAAATAGTAGAGTACTCATGAACACAAAATACAACATTGCAGCAGATTCTCCACTTGTTTCATTTTGATTTCATACTGTGTTTCAAAATATAAATTTCTAAATGTTTAACTCTAAGATGCAAATGGCATATGCTTACAAAAAGCCGTGAAAATATTCCATGATAACCATTTTATATGTAATATCTTTTTTTGGCATTAAAATTCAACATATGCATCTACTACCAACATGTTAATTTTTAAATTTTTTTAAAGATTTTATTTATTCATGAGAGACACACACACAGAGACAGAGATATAGGCAGAGGGAGAAGCAGGCTCCTTGCCCGATGCAGGGGGGAGGGGGCACTCCATCCCGGAACTCAGGGATCATGCCCTGAGCCAAAGGCAAATGCTCAACCACTGAGCCACCCAGGCAAACCCCAACATGTCAATTTTTTTAGGTCCTGACTCCACCAACATGATATGTCTGATCCTTGAGGGTGGATTTTGAGGTATATATGTTTATGGGGTGGGGGGAATTTGGGGGTAGGAAGAAAGATTAATTTTTCAATGTTCAGAAAGAAGTTTGTATTTTGAGTAGAGACGACCCTATATGGAATATTTAAGTTACTGGTGCAATGGATAATTTGAGTGGTTTATTTCAGTCTAAATCCATGCATATATTTGCGTGCAACCACATAAAGTACTATTTTCAGTAAGAAAACATTGCAAAGTAAATGATCAGTACTAAAAGAGAAGATCAATTATTTTATTAAAGGTGCTTTGTTATCAGTCAAAAGGGAAGATTTCTAAGTGAAATCTTGCTGGTAGTTTGTTTCTGGAAATATTAATTTTTAAATCAGTCCTTTTTTTCATTTTTTTCTTTATCCTAGATTCTTCTTTACTTTTTTCCACAAATCATCATTAATGCATATATATCATACATTTTTCATCACTTTAATTAAAGTTTGATTCTATTTTTATTTTATAGGAGATGAAGATTTTGAAAGGAGAGGAGCTACAGAGGATAAATAATAAGTGTTCTAATGTCTTGAATGTACCTTTGGAAGAGCATTTTAAGAATAGTGTTAACATCAGTTTTAAAATGTAATTGCTTACATGTTTGTCACACCAAGAGAATGAAGAGATGGTATAGTTACATTTCTTTTTTCACTGAAGCTGAAGGAAAAATGGTAAATAGCTCAAACTTAGCATAGAGCACTAGGATACATCATTGGTTTTTTTTTTTTTTTGGATAACTCCCTCCTAGCCTTAATTTTCTGTTCCTGGAGTCCTTTTACCAAGATTATTCTTCTAAAATTCAGCCATCAGGAAAGAGAAAACAAAACAAACAGACAAAATACAAACAACTCATCCTATGTTGAAATATAACAAAGCTCTTCTTATCACAAAGTAGATTTGTAAGAGATGGAGAATATTTCAGGGAACTACCAGAGCCAAAGAAATGACAATCTTTGTAGATGGAGTGAGAGTCAAAAGGTTGTCCTGCCCAATGTCTCTGAAAGGAGACAATAGGTGAATCCAAGCCCCAGGGTAGCTACAATCCAAGTAGGACAGCATCTACACAAAAGGAGCACGCTCTCTTTTTTTTTGGAGGTGTGTGGGGGGGTAACCCCCATAGTCTTTTCAGCGTTTGCTTTCATGAAGAGCACGTTTTTACAAAGCCCACATGCTGCATCAGGAATGAGAATAACTCCAGTGCGAGTTCTCATTTGTACCATAGTATATGTGAGAATGCTAATTGTCCAGCCTGTTCTCGCCAGAGGTATCACCTGTTGATTTAAGTGAAATCGTCAGGTGTTAACAATCCATCCAGCAGGTCCTTAGAGCTGCTCCCAGGAGAACATGTCAGCTACCAGTGCAGTCAACCTGACATGCAGCTTTAGGTGGCTGCTTCGATTTTTCATGAACATGGTCTGAGAATCCTCAGCAGGCTCTACACAGTCTGTTCCACTTGTGCGTGTCCTCTGGCTCCCACAGGCTACTGAAAAGAGCTCAGTTTGGGGAAGCTTCTAAAATGGAGGCAAATTCACATTACACCTGCAGCTGTTTCCTGGTCTCTGAAATATCTCCTGCGACAAACCTCCAGCAGGTTTTGTGTGGTTCTAAGCTGTGGCACGTTCACTTAGCAACAGGGAACAATCAACAGTATCACAGCAAAGTGGACGTGGTCACATCCACCCCCCTACTTAAATTAAGACAAATGAATTTTAATTGTATAGGATTATAAATTACACATTTGTTTAGGATAAGCACATAATTATCTATTGGTACCTGGGTACCTTGAATTACGAATCAGAGAACACACATGCAACGTATTAAACACCTACAGTGAACAGACATTACTTCGTGGTAAATGTTTGTATCCTTTCCAGTGTCCTCCACTCCCTTCTCTGTTAAGTCATTGCAAAGATGCCAAAAAATGCATTTTGAACAACGTGAGGCATTGATCTTTTTGCCTTACTGAACAATTATTGTGTAATCGACTTCGATGAAAAATAAATCATGGGACATAACTGAAGTTAGAGCTTTAATATTTGCCAAAAACCTGTTTGTCTTTCTACTTGTATGGAGTCTTTAACCCCTAAAAATATGGGGTCCAGGCTGACAGTATATTTCAAATACAATTATTTTTTAAGACAAAACAAACAAAAAAAATGGGCAGTATTGTGAGAAAGACAAAGGATGCCAGGTTTTCGCTTTGGATTACACTATGCATTTCCTTCTCTCTATCTGGCAAAATAATATCTGTATGTATGTATATTGCTCTGTAGTTTACCAAAAGATTTTCACCTATATTGTTTGATACGATGGTACCAACATACTCCCAAGTTAGGTATTTTCAATCTTCCAATTGGGATCATGGATACAGTTGTTTTCATCCAAGATGAAACAGCTAGGAAGAGCCACAGTCAAGATACTCCAGACTTACCCAGCATACCACAGCTGCTTGCTTGTCTCTTTCCTTCGGCTTTGAATGTCTTTGTGTTTTCCTTACATATCCACTTAGCTCTCCCCATTTCTGAGAAGGCCCATGCCCTAAAACCACCTCTGCTTCATAGACTTAAGACTCACATTGTCTTCTCACCAAGAAAAATGAGTTCTATTACTTTGTTTTCTTCTTCATGAGTGAATTGTTTTAAGACCTATATTTAAATTATGAATAATAGATTTATCAAGGTTGGGAGTTAGTGTAGAGGGATAGTAGACTGCAAATTGTTCCCTGAAATACAGAAATTTTTATTTCATGTCAGATCTATTCTACAATGCCATGTAGTTATGCCTGGAGTATACTGGGCACCTTGATCAAAGGAGATTTAAGGTACCAGAAATAGGGGCATGCTAACTGGTATTGCCACCTAACGCATGCAGAGATATCAGTGTCTATACAACTGAGAATGTATCTTTCAATGAGACCAGACAGACAGAATTTATATGCTTCAAAATATTTAGCTTTGCTATTGGAAACATATTTTTTTTTAATCTAAAAGACATAAACATTTCTCGTAGGCTCAATCCCCAAAACATTATGTATCAAGTGAATGGAATTTTATTAGATTATAAAGTGAGATACCTAAGAGAAAAGTCTAAACTGTTAATACATTTTTTCATTAGATTATAAATGAAATGTTCTTATCCACAACTGTAGCAAACATGTGTCCAGAGACTCGCACAGCGGTCCCTACTGGTCTATAATCCATATAGTCAGAAGTTAATGTATGGAAGTGCAACACTCATACACTTTATCAAGGGAAGGAGGAAAAAGGTAAGCCATAAAACATGCATAATAAAGAACTTTCCCCCACCACCAGAAAATTTATGTTCAAGACTAAATTAGTTTCTTTTAAATTATGCACAAGCTCTTATGATGTTAGCAAATATGTGATGCAAACTACTGTGAGTTTGTTCCTAGTGAAAATTCTATAGCATCTTTGAAAATGACTATTCATTTTTACCAAAAATTTTAAAAGATAACATTACTGATTTTGTTAAACAATACTTTTATTCAAGAAGTTTTTGTTAGCATAGTAACTAAATATGGAATTTAGATCAGCGTTTTTGGTTACCTTTAAATGTTTTAAATGAATGAATGAGTGAATGAATAAATAAATAAATAGTTTGTCACGGGTATTTCTGAGGTCCAATGGTCTGACTGACAGAAGTGGTCAGTGTTGGTTGCCTTACCTTTAACACAGAGATGATGGTCAGAGGCAGAGATAATATAATTTAGAGCAAGACAAAAAGTTATAGTGTTTTCCCCATCGGGAAGTGCTCATACAAACAACATATGTGTGTGGTTTTATGGTGTTAGGAATCTCTGACTGAGATTGCTTGATGCATAGCACTTGCCTGAATCTTCATCTTATTCTCATCTTATGAGGAGATTTGGAATAGACTAGCTTATGGTCAAATATGCATTCTCCTATATTGCTCATAGAAAAGTAAGCTGGCACAAGCTTTCTAAAAAGCAATTTGAAACCATTTAATATCAATACATAAAATATTTATATGTTCCCTGAAATACAGAAATTTTTATTTCATTTTTAGGTGAAAAATTTGTTTATTGCATATACACTTATATATTTCATTCTCAAACACATATACATGTGTATGAGTGTACATGTGTGCACATTCATATACACAAGGAAATTAATCATACCATTTATAAAAAAAAGAAATAGAAAAACTGCAATGTCCAGCAGAGGAGAACTAAATTAACTATGTAGTTTTAAAAATCTTTATTTAAATTCCAGTTAGTTAATATACAGTGTAATATTAGTTTCAGGTGTGCAATAGAGAGATTCAAAGCTTCCATACATTACCCAGGGCTCATCACAGCAAGTGCCTTCCTTACTCATACCCCATCACCTATTTCACCCATGCCCCTACCCGCCTCCCTTCTGGGGAGTAAACTTCATGTTAGTAGGTACAGGAAAAATATCTCACTCTGGGAAAAGTGTGGTGGGGTCCCCCAACCCCAATCCTCCTTGTGAAGGCAGGGTCATTTGCTCTAGCGGTTCAACACAATTTTGCAAAGTCTTTTTTGTTTCTAGAAAGGGTTTTACTCATTTTTGAGAAATAATGCGGCAATTTACAATCCCAAGAGGTTTGTTGTCTCATCTTGGCAGTGGACAATTTGGCCAGTACTCTAGTACCATTGTTCTGAGTATGGAAACTGCATGCTGCTTCAGGGGATGAGAGAGACCCAGCTGTAATGTGATGAAGAAGCAAATGATTTGAAATTACTGAAATTTTCTTCCCTGCAGATGGAACAGATTTGGGTATTTTCAGATAAGAGACTGATGTCCAGACAAGGAGCTGCGTTCTGTACGGAGTCTGAATCAATGTCTCTGCCTCCTTATAGCTACTCCTGATCATTAATTAAGATAGTTCTGAAGGATGCATTTCTTTTTGTGTTAGAAGAGCATTCTCAAGCTTAAACAGAAGAAAAATGTTTTAAAAATACGAATTCCCAGGGCCCTCTCTTTGAAAATCTGATTTAGTAACTTAACCCCAAGACCCAAAATCTGGTTTTGAATGTTATCGATTCAATTCTCACAGTAAGCTTTGAAAACATGTTGCCAGAATATGTTTAAAACTCCAAGTCAACTATTTATTAAATGATTTATCTGCCGATTTTAACTTCAACTTTTCAATGGTGCTCAACTACTTTGATTTCCTATGCAAAGAGAACAATCATGATTTACTCCCCTCATTTTTTTGATATTAAATGCAATTTACTTTTGAATTCAAACATGTCATATAGTTTGGTTTTCCTCTTATTAGTATTTTATGCAGTCTCTGGTTTTGTATACTATTTCTCTCTCTCTTTTTCTTTTTACTCTTTATTCTCTTCTTAGAAAACCAACCCTAAAACCTGAGGAAAAAACTTAAGGGACATACATTATACATGTGAATCCCCTCATGATCCTAGAGCATCATTTCTCCCTAGGGTATGTTCGTGCAGTGCTAAATTTAATAGTTCATTTTTGTTTTCTCTCCTACGCACCAGACTCTGTGCTTTTCTTTCAAGGCTGAGATTTTCCCTGTTAGATAACTTACCCAGTGAGCATTTCATAGGCACAGAATTGGGGAAGCATCTGGTGCTTCCAGTAGGACAATGCTTTCTTAACAGGGAGTGGATGGAGCTCTAAGTCAGACAAGGTCATCCCAGGGCCCCACACTACCCTACACAGACGTTTCAATGTGTGCTTCCAAGCACAGAGTTGTACCTATGATACTGATAATCATCACCAAACAAGTGTTTATTGGATGACATAATGGACAACCTTTTAAAAAAATCTGTATGAAAACATAAAGGTGCTAATATACTATCAATTCCACCCACCAGTAAATCTTAAAATATAGTGATCATGCCACATTTTCTATGACTTTTTTTGAGACACACAACTTTGTATTGGAAACAATTGTGACATCAATGATGCCATATGGATGGTTAACAAATTATATATAATTATATACATAATATGTATATCTAATGTACTATATTACATATTTTTAAGATTCTATTCATTCATTCATGAGAGACACAGAGAGAGGGGCAAAGACATAGGCAGAGGGAAAAGAGTTCTCCCTGTGGGGAGCCCCACGTGGGACCGGATCCCAGGATCCCAGGATCCCAGGATCACAACCTGAGCTGAAGGTAGACACTCAACCACTGAACCACCCAGGTGCCCCCATAATATGTATATATAATGCATTATAGCTTAATAAAGGGCAGGTGTTTAACCACTGAAGATAACCCTACCTCTGTGAGAGCTTTATATTCTGCAGAAATTTACATAACTTTGCATAACATTTAAGAAGAGGGAATGAGAATCAGCAATCCAACATTGGTTGAACGGCTACTCTGTACTCTGTTATTTTTATATTTTTTAATCATTTTAGACATAAACGTTTAAAAAGTTTTGTTTAACATTAAATTATTAGATTTTGTGCGAAGTCTCATTAGTGTGACAGTGGTTTGGACACCTCACAGGACCACATACTGAACATTATTTTTCACAACAACATCACAGTATGACTCATTATTCAAAATGACTTTTTGGGTAAGTGGAGGGTGTCACTTTACATTGCTCCTTTTTATCTTTATGTTTCCCTTTTTATTTTAATGTGTTTAGGTAGACGCATATTTTACTATTAAGGATGTAGATGCTTTTGCATAATTAAAGATTAATCGATACTGCATTGACACACATGTATAAATCATACTTGGTTGCAATAGTTAATAATCATTATTGAGCCAAAGTGCCAGACCAATGCCAATAAAATGACCAGGCATCTTCAGAAGTGTAATGATGCATGACTCGTGGAGAGCAAATGCTGCAGGATAGACTACAGACACTTCCAGGATAAAAAATAATAATAATTTTAGGATAAAATTTCAGTGATTTCTTTCAAAATTAAAAAAAAACACACTTTGTATTTGTTGGTTTCTATCTTCCCTATCTTAGACATTTTGGGAAAAAGAGTTTGCTTCCACAAAGTCTTGCGAATCCTGCCTGCCTCAAAATACATAGACTGCAATAACACTCTCCTTCCACATCTGTGCTCATGTCACAATAGCTCAGGGCCATTAAATGACTCCTTTCTGAAATTTTATATGAGGTTGTCCACTGGACCAAGGCTCCTTAGAAGCAATTTTGAAACATGTTGGTTTAGTATCAACGAGGTCTGGAAATTCAAGCTGTCATCCCTATGAGCGAATGGAAACTTTATTCATTGCATCTGCTATTTACATGGACATATTCACACGTGCACATTACTGTTGCTAGGAAACTCAAAACTAGATTTTGCCACCAGCCAGGAGAGATGCATAAATAAATGTCACCAGATCACCCAGTTATCACAGCACACTGTTTTCTCTATTGCTCATCTCACTGCTGCCGAATTGTACTTCAAAACCCAAGCCTGTTTAAATTAGCTCAGGCTGTCGAATGTCTGCAAATATCTTAAACTAACAGTAAACACACCATAGCTAGTCATTGTGAATAGCTTCATCGATAATTGATTTGCTGGTGTACATTCACACATCTTTCTTACATCTAGAAAAGGATCATCAATCTCTCTTACTGTCTACCTATATCCATTGCACAGTCTCTTAGTCATACAACCCAGAAATTAGAGTTTTTTTTAGAAGTTACTTTTTCTTCATTCATTCAGCATATTTTCATATTACTGTAATGATTGAACTACTGAGTTCCCAGCAGTTCAGGAAATAATAGGATGAGTTAAACCTGCTTTTTTGCACTGAAGGAATTTGCAGTCAAGTAACCTGAGTCAATCATAACACAAGTAAGTGCTGATGCCGCACGAGAGCTGAAAGTATTTTAGTAGTCAGACTAGTGGCAATATCCTGTAGGAGATATCAAAGAAGATGACATGGGATGGGTGGCACTTGGCTTTAGATTTAAAGTTTCATAAAATGAGGACATGAGTGAGAAGAACAGGGTAGTCGGAATGGACAGCAGTGGCAAGTTTTTTGTGAAATCAGAAGTGAGAGAGGTGTTGGTTACTAGGTGGAGTGGAAGAGCAAAGGTAAAAGAGATAAATTGTCGCCGGGTTGCATGGATTGGCCATGCTACCAAGAGTGTCCATAAGTGACAAAATGGAACAGGGAAAAGACTCAGAATAATAATGAATGTCTTCTTTCTGGGATAATTTCACTGGTCGTACTAAATTTACGGGAAATTGTTCCTGAAATGTGTGCACATTTCTTTCCAGGTGCATTCTTACAGGTTTTTAAGTTTTTCTAAATTTGTTTTTCAAATTTTTATTTAAATTCTAGTTAGTTAACATATAGTGTAATATTGGTTTCAAGTAGAATTTAGTGATTCATCACTTACATATAACACCAGGTGTTAGTTGTTTTTTTTCTTTTTAAACTGAGTGACAAAATGTCTGAGAGAACTTAAAACATGCTCCATGAATGAGTTGTGTCTTAAAAAATGTAATGCAAATTTTTTCTTTTATGAGTTTTTTAAAAGTATGCATAAGAAAATACCAAATGTATTTAAATAGCTGGATTGTTTTTCGTTTTTTGTTTTTTTTTTTTTTTTGACAATGTTTATTTAGGAATTGTGCCTCACAGAGGATACTAATTCTTAACATTAAAGTTTAATTAAAACTTCTATACATGATATTTGATCTACATATTATTGCTTATGACAATTAAACATCACATAGGTGGGTCCTTCCATTTGACTCCTGGCATAGGTTAAGTATACTAAAAGTTACTATTGACTTTACTTCAAAATGTTGATACTTATTAGGAATATTTGTGTTAGTTGAGATCATTTATTACCGAGGTATTAGGAGACACCCTCAGAATAAACTCATGGGCTGGTACCAAAAGAGGAGACTCATCGGAAATTTCTTAGAAAGCATAGATGTATCTATGGGGTAGAACTGACTTCTCCTGAGATAAGAATATAAGCTTTCTGGGGTACAGGTTACTGTTTCCGGAATCAATAATACAAGTTAATAACCTTACCAAACCCACCCTGTGCCTCAACATTCTAAGATCTGGCAAAGCCATGAGAGATTGGAGAATCACTGGGCCTGCCATAACTGAGTGGGACCCTCAGAAAGGCAGATGGGATCTGAACATCCTTGGTAAACTTTTGGCTGAAACCCAGATTAAACATTTCTTCAACTTGAATATGAATGCGAAATGCAAAATTAAAATGAGGTCAGTCCACTCCCACTTGAAAACAGAGCCAACGGTCAATAGCATTCTCTTTCATTAAGTGGGCAAAAATAATTGGTAAGAAACCTTAATTAAATATCTCGACTCAAAATGCGAGTTCCAGAAGGGAATTAATTTAAAAGCCAACACTTCTGAGACCTGATATACACTAAAGCAAGTAGACTAGATGAAGAACAACTTACCATTAATGGAAAAAGTCTGTGGGATGAGCACACTGTAAATGAAATATTAATAAAGAATCAAATGTGTTGATAGTTGTCTCACCCTAATCCCTTCATAGCACCTTCTCTCATGGCCTTCCCTCTACTTCCAGATACTCGGCATCTAAGTTGGCCTCAGCTTTCTCTCCCTTTCTCCTAGACCAGCCTCTATCTTTATATGACCTTTCTCTTTGTGAAAAAAATCATTCAATGCTAACATGAACATAACTCAAACAAGCTTACACAGCTCACCCTCCAAGTTATCAGGCCTATCCTATAGAAAGGACTTCACTAGAGATGAAATAAATGTACTGGATACATTTGAGGGGTAATCATGAAGAAGATTTTTTTCTGCTCCCTGGCCACTGGGAGAAAGAGATTTAAAAGAAATTCTTCAATAGTTTAAAAGCATATCAAGTATATTGATATTACAGAGACCCATTTGGACTTATGGCTCTTTTGATATCTCACTACTATGTCATAATGAGAACAGCATTTCCATTATCTGTGGAAGTTCATATATATATATATATATATATATATACACACACACACACACACATAGACACACACACATATAGAGAGAAACTCCAATAGCATAAGAAGAAACCTTTCTAAAACAAAAGTTGATGTTTTGTGGATACAAATCTGCTTTCAGGGATTTCATTAGGAGCTAAATCTTAAAGATCAACCTATTACCTATTTTTTGAGGCACATTTCCCATCCCCCCAATAAGAAGACAAGTAATAAGCAGTAATAACCAGCCCTTAGTTTCCATCTTTTTTCTATTGTGTCATTGGAAACAATCTGTTTCATTGGTAGAGTTAAGTGTCAAAGAAGCTTTGTTCTGGTTGGCATGCTTTTATCCTATACTGAAGGGCAACCAGAAGGTGTCAGGGTTTGGAAACGACTTTCTCATTCCCTTCCCTTCCCTTCCCTTCCCTTCCCTTCCCTTCCCTTCCCTTCCCTTCCCTTCCCTTCCCTTCCCTTCCCTTCCCTTCCCTTCCCTTCCCTTCCCTTCCCCTCCCCTCCCCTCCCCTCCCCTCCCCTCTCCCCTTCCCTTCCCTTCCCTTCCCTTCCCTTCCCTTCTCTTCCCTTCCCTTCCCTTTCTTTCCTTCCCTCTCTCTCCTTCCTTTGCTTCTTCTATTAACCATTCTTTTCTTCTAAAAATTTTAAAATATAATGATAAAAATAGCTGGTGTTTTTAATACTTTCTTTTTTTGTCTTTTCTTTTCTTCTTCTTTGGATCTTATTTTCCACGTACATCAAAGGTGCATAAGTATATGGTTTTGGAAAATTATAATAATAAGATAACTGTCAGATCAAAACGGAGTATGTCCTGGCCACAATTACCAAGTGTTGAATTAATACTTCTTGAATATTCATTATGGCCATATAGTGTAGACAGCACACTCAACAAAGTATTTTCATCAAAATGAATCCCTTTCAACTGTTTTGGGATACTGACATTGGTTTTTTTTTTTAAGATTTTTAAAATTTATTTACTCATGAGAGACACAGAGAGAGAGAGAGACAGAGAGAAAGAGAGGCAGAGACACAGAAAGAGGGAGAAGTAGGCTCCATGCTGGGAGCCTGACGTGGGACTCGATCCTGGGACTCCAGGATCATGCCCTGGGCTGAAGGCAGGCGCTGCTGAGCCCTCCAGGCATCCCCCTGACATTGTTAATGTATCATTGATATCACTTTTTAAGGGTGGGAAATTGAATGTAATGTCTTTTCATCTGTTGGAGTTTACCAGGGAGGTCATGGGGGGAACTTATTTCTTCTTGCTGTGTTCCACCCTTTCTTCTCAGAGGTTTTCAAGGCTATTGCCTAAGTACCTTGAACTTCACCTGGTAATGCCAATTTCTTAGGATTGTAGAGATGAAAGAAATATTAACATTCATTGTTATTTCCATTTTTTGGCAAATAAGATTTAGAAGCCCAGAAACTTGGGCGGGGGGCGTGTTTCCAGTGTTGCAAAGACAGTAAAATAGGCAGGTCTACAGCCCCAATTGGCTGTCCCATCATGACATGCTACGCTTCTTATAAGCCTGGCATTGCTGATGAAAATTCTTGCACCAAAGACTTAATACCATGTATTATGTGTGTACATTGTGTCTGTGTTCTGTGGAGTTACAGCAAAATAAAATTATTTCCTTAGTATAAACAAATTATCTAGGATAGCCACTAATAGTATCTGATGGTGACAGCATGTGTTTCAGGAGGTGTTTGAAAGCAAAAATATACTCTTAAAGAAAATTACCTTTTAAAATGTCAGTGTGATTTCTCTCTCTCTCTTTCTCTCTCTCTCTCGGTGTGGATCCATACACCTAAAATTGGATGCACATATTTATTTCTAAATTAGACCCTTCTGATTTTCTCCAGTTGTTTAATTAATTCAACGTTAAAATTCAAAATACTCTGAACTCTTTTCTGCCTGCCCTTCTTCCCATCAACCAGTATTATTTCATTCTTTGTGTTTCTACCTCAGAAATTTGGCTCATTTTATTTTTTTTTCTATCTCCACAGCTATCTCCATAGGTCTAACCTGCAGAGTTTCCCCATTATTTCTCTTCTGGAAAGAGCTTCTTAATGCACAGCTATATGTGTACAAATTCAGGTTAATCCTGATGATTGAGTTGAAGGCAATATACCATGTTTACAATTGTTCTATATTTTCTCATAAGAGAAAGAACAAGGACTTTCTGTGCAAGATGCAAAAAAATCATACAAAAAGGAAATAAAGTGTTTTGATTAGGGTGAATGCAATCAAATCAATATGAAAAGGGAGAAAATAAAGTATTACCCCCAGAAAATAGAAAGAAAAGAACAGAAAGGAGAAAAATGTGAATTGGTGGCACTGTTCAATAGGTGTCTTTTTTTTAATTTTAATTTTTATTTTTTTAATTTTTAGAGATAGAAGATTATATCTAGTACTGGATCCTCTGAGACTTTCTCTTTATCCTGGAAAAATATGAAGGATCTTCCGGAAAGGTATGTAGGAACTCTTCATTAGCATGCTAAGGAAGGAATGTGCTGTGATGCTAGATGACTTCTTACCAATGTGTATTCACTTGGAAAAATGTAGATCTGACTTAGCCAATGAGGAATACCTGTCTTGGGTGTGTGTGTGTGTGTGTGTGTGTGAGAGAGAGAGAGAGAGAGAGAGAATGAGAAAGGGAGAGAGAGAGAGAGAGAGACACCTTATGATGAAGAAAAATCTTTTTCTGCAAAAAACCAAGCCTGCTAACTACCTTGCCCTACTTATAACTCAGTGTAATTAGCACCTTTAGAAAATACCGAGGCAGGAAGTCAAATAATGACTCCTTTTTATCTGTTTTGAATCAAAATTGAGGACTGCAACAAAAAGTGGAGAATCTCAGAATTGCCTTTAAGGATGAATTGATCATGATCATTGGAACCCATTGCCTTTTCTTCTAGAATATACGGCTAAACAGCATTTCTTATTCTCCTTGTCAACTTGATGTTGACAACAGAGTAGAACAGGATTGCCTTCCATCACATTCATACCTGCATTTAGGACTTTCCTGCCCATGTTTTTCCATGCTTTGCCCTCTGTTCCTGGCTGGATGTAGATGTCCAGAGCAACCTTTGAAATCGCATGTATAAGATAGCAGAGCATTGGTCAGTTTGAATTGGTAAATGCCTAGAGGAACCTTGAACTGCCTTGAGTTATTTTGGACAGTTTTACATGAGTGAAATTTAAATAACTTGTGTTTTTAAACTATTATTCAATTGGAGTTTTACTTGTTAAACCAGCTACTTTTGTGGTAAATAATACAAAAAGAATCTAGAAGTGTAACCATGTAAATAATATGGATGGTACGTAGTAGAAGTGTTAAACGTCATTCTAGTTTATGGCTTTAAGAGACATTTTTAAAAAGATTTTATTTATTTATTTGAGAGACAGAGCACGAGCAGGGGAGAGGGGCAGAAGGAGAGTGAGAAGCATGCTTCCACTGAACAGGGAGCCCGACTCAGGTCTAAACCAGGACCTCAGGATCATGATCCAACCCAAAGGCAGATGGTCAAACCACTGAGCCACCCAGGTGCCCCAGCTTTAAGTGATTTTTTAAAAATTATTTTGGCTAATCAAAAAACATAATTTGAAAAACAGAGACTAAGGATGTGTTTTGACTGTAGAATCACTAACATAAATGGCAGAGAGTTTGAGTAAAGGTAGAGTATAGTGTGTAAAAGAAAATTTTCTGGGAAATTAAAAATTATTTTATAATAGTTAATAAAGGTAAAATAGAAGAAAAACAGAAAAGGCAGTAATATTTCATGTAAGAAATAATGACTCACAAATTTAGTATATTCCTTATGGTTTTATAAGTTTATATGCCAAAGAATAATATTGATGTACAGAGATAAATAAAACTTCATAGGTTTATTATGGTTGAATATGGCTGCTACAGTTGTATTCTAAAATGATGGAATTTGGGAGAAATGGATTGAGGATTGGGTCTATTTGAAAAATATGTTTTCCAGTGTTAAGATCTTGCCTTGTTGATTTTGGTTTTGGAAAGGAATCAACAAATGTTTAAAAGCACTATTTTAGTAAGGATACTTAACTGCTGGATTCAAAAGTCCACAAAGCTCGGTACTTGCTTGTTTTTCACTCACATGAATGCCAATCCAGAACTGATGGGCCTCAGACTGGAAGTAAGTTCAAAATCAATGACTTATTTTAAGTTTTTCCAGAGAAGGAAGAACGGTGAGGTCATAGCAAGGTCAGTTTGGTGGTGAGTGGTTGGCAAAGAAAGGGCCAGATGACTGTAACCCAGTCTTTCTCTTCTTGAGAAATCTGGAAAGAAAGGGTGAATGACACCAGTCAAATCTTGTTATGATCATTTTAGTAGGCTGATCTTCAAATAAATATCGTAAATGGCATTTACCAGTGGAAAACTTTATACATGAAATACTTTAATAAGAATATGTCAGTCTGTTTATGTTATTTACTATAAAGAAATCTGAGGCTTATGGATTTTTATGACTGGCTGGGAGGTGTGGTATAGTCACATATACCATGTAATTAATGTGATAAAATATAATATTCCTCAACATCTCAGGATCTTTGAGCATTCACTGCTCAGAACAATTCTCACAAGGTAGAAGCCAAATCAGAATGTATCTTGAAGCCAGAGATAAATGACCATCCTGGGCAGCTGTTTCAGACAGTCTGAGTGTCTCCAAGAGAATAATGCTTTATGTCTTATGATTGCTTGTATCCTTTGATTCACCGCCAAAGGTGAATGAAAACTTGGTTATAGAGTAAAGTCCATGATTCCTGTGAGACTGACTTGAAATTTAATACTTTGTGTCATCTCAGTGTTATAGCATGAATATGTGGAAAAGAACACGCAGACCTAAGAAATCCCTAAACTATTTCCCTCTTCTTTATGGGAAAAAAAAGCCATACCTCAAAAGTGGATAAACAATTGAGATTATTATACCTAAGTTTAGTTAGGAAATTGCAAGTGAATATTTAGATTTTCTACATGAATTTCAGTCTTTTGGTCAGGGTAAGTGTATCAGTTAGAGTTGCATTTGGCTGCAAGTAACATGGTTAAACTAGATAAAGGTTTTGTATTAACCACATACGAGAAGAAATCAGAAAGCAGATATTTCTAGACCTTCAGGGTTCTCAAGGATCCAGCTTCCCTTTATCTTTCATATCTAAGTAACTCTCAGCAGGTGGCTTCACACCCACGGCCACAAGATGGCTCACTGTCTCAGGATTACCTTTGCCCACTGCAGAAAAAGGAAGAGGGAGAGAGGAAGATGTAGTGAACAAAACATGTATAGAAATTGCTAGCAGACTTTCACTTATGCCTCATTGACTACAACTTTGTCATGTGACTATCCCTAGGTGAAATAGTGTCTGTAAAGTTAATTAGTTCGAGCTGTGCATATCACCACATCAATAAAATTATGGCTCACTTAGTAAGAAAGAAGGAGAGTAGAACTTGGAAAAGCAATTATCAGAGTCTACCTCACCAAAATGTGTGTGTGTGTGTGTGTGTGTGTGTGTGTGTGTGTAAAACAGACCATGGAATCCCAGAGAATAAAAGAATAAAACTGGATTGTTAGCACAAGTAGTTTTTGAAAGTAGTTAAACATAGATTGCAGACTAAATGATTGTGGATGTTTCTGAAGGGTTTTTGGATCTGAAGGGTGGTGTTTCGAAATCACTAATCTGTCTTCCAACTGTGAAATTTGATGAGTCTATTGTTTCCCTTTTGCACATCTCTCCATGATCATTGTTGCACTCCAAAACGAGAGCAAGTTTCTTTTTAGACACATCACACACTAGTTCATTTCAATATTCAATATCCTTAAAGACTTTTAACTGGCTATCACAGACATACTGGATCAGAATTTACAGTGTCTATTGAACCTGAAGATTTTGGAAGTTATCTTTGATTAAAATAGTCACCTAGGACTGGAAACTGTGCTTGACCTTATATTGTAACAGACTTTTTCAACCCTGTCTCTATCCTCTTACTTTTTTCACCTCTCCAATGTGTTAGGTTACTCAGTGTTTGCCAATCTACCTCTTATAAAACTACCTCTGAAACCTTCTTTTCTCTGTTTCTCAGTTTAATGGCCCACAATAACTGACCAACCAGTTTTAATTGCATTTTTTTATTTCAAAATTTCACCAGTGGCTACCACATACAGGAATCTTTCTTATTTCTTCCAGGGAATAACATTTCCTTCTTTGGACATAAACATGATTTTATGTGCATATTTTATGCTTTTTACAATACTGTGTCCCTTACTAACATTTTGAAATATCAGAATTTGGGCAGCCCGGGTGGCTCAGCAGTTTAGCGCCACCTTCAGCCCAGGGCGTGATCCTGGAGAACCGGGAATGAGTCCCACGTCAGGTTCCCTGCATGGAGCCTGCCTGTGTCCGCCTCTCTTTGTGTGTCTGTCATGAATAAATAAATAAATGAAATCTTAAAAAAAAGAAATATCAGAATTTTATTATGTTTTGCCTCTTTGGATATTTTAACAAAAGAAATCTCGTATTAGACATAATAAAATTCAAGAAGTGCTTATTTATTTGAGAAAAAGAACACAAAAAATAATCAGAGTGAAAAAGAAAATGTAAATGTAAAGACCATGTCAAAAATAATTTACATTCAATATTAAGCCACACCTATTACTTGTTGTTATAAGACACTACCCATTGAAACGAATGCATGGTATATAACTTGTGCCCAAAGTAAATATGTTCATATTTTCTTATGAAAACAATTAAAGGCCGAATACCATGATTTGTAATGGACTTATGTATATGAAATCTCTCTGTAACCCCTGACTCAGGCTCTATCTTCCCCCCAAGTCAGTACGTGTATGTGTGTGTGTGTATAAATACATATGTGTGTGTAAATATGTGTTTTCTGTGTATGTGTATAAATAGCTGGATGGGTGGACAGGTGTATATATACACATAGTATTGTAATGTCTCCCTGCCTTGCACTATGGTACAAATTATATAATATTTCATATATTACATGTTGTGATCTCTAAAAATAAAACAACTTCCCTTTTGATTTCAGTTTTGTCATTGGGAAAATGGAAGTCGAAGAGTTCAGTGTCAAAAGGAACGTTCATGGTCATAACAACTGTAATGGGCAGGAACCAGAGCCTTGGAAATTAAAATCTCGTCAGCTCTCACATTTTTTTTTCTGTGTCTGGGGTCTGAGATAAGTATAAATTAAGAAATCTGAAATGACATGGAACTTGATGATTAACTGCTGGGATGAAAAGTAATCAGTATGCAAAAATCAACTGGGCTGAATGAAATGGATTTTCAACCTTCAAGGGTATTGTTTTGTTACCATAACCCTAGCAAAATGAAAATGTGCAAGATAAAAAGGATTTGTATTGGATAATTAATGGAAACTTTGGATCCCAATTGTACGAATAAAATGACAGAATCTTAAGAGTGAATTGAAATAGAACCAGAGAGCCCCTCCATCAGGTCCTTAAGAGAAAGCAGAAGACAATGTGAAATTGTCTCTCACGGCAGGGCCATTGTCAGGCTCCCCTTTGGACCTAATTTTACTAGCATCTTTACGTAGGTAAATTTCATTTTATTTTTCTTTGGCATTTTTCTACAGAGATACTGAAAATGCCCTGCGTCTTTGATTGTTTCCCAAATTGCCTACTCCCCTTTAAATCAGTTCTTAATAGGGGTTCCACAAGAATGTATCTGAAAGTCAAGATAATAAGACTTTTCTCAAGTCTTTATTGGCTTATAAAACCTATTCCTTGACATGGTATAAAAAGATCCTCTGTAATCTGCCCCTATTTATTTTCCAGTGTCATCTCTTCAAGCTGTTATTTTCGAGTTTTGTCCAACACCTTGTTGGATGCAGCTGTTGTGCTTTCCATCTAGATGTGATCTCCTCGACTCACAGGCACTTCCTCACATGCCAACTCTATCCACTTAAACCCACTCCTGAAAACTCCTTCCAGGCATTATTTTTTCCAGGAAGCTTTTCTGGCCGCCTAAGCTTGCTTAGGTGTCTCTTCTCTGTGCCCTCATGATACCACATTAAAAAGTAGCCTTCTCATGAAAGTAAGACATGTATACAGGAAAGCTAAGCACTCGTATGTGCACACTTGGACAACATGAACCCGTGTAACCAGCACTCAGGGTAAGAAATAGGACATAGCCTGCATGCTCGAAGCTGACCTCATGGCACCTTCCGTCAGCTCCAACACAACCACTCCTCACTTCTTTTTTTTTTTTTTTTCCACTCCTCACTTCTGACCCCTTAGGTTAGTCCCACTTGTTTCTGAGTGATATAACGTGTATACTTTCATGTATTGAGCAAAAGTTACCTTTAAGTAAGTCTTTGTAGAGATTACTTAAGTGATGAAAATGTGATAATTGAATGAACATGGCTAATTTTCCTTCCCAAAGGCAGACATATTTTCTCTGTTTGGAATAAATTGAAGTTGTGTAGCATACTGCAAAAATATTTTTTTTAAATTTTATTTATTTATGATAGTCACACGGAGAGAGAGAGAGAGAGAGAGAGAGAGAGAGAGAGAGAGAGAGAGAGGCAGAGACACAGGCAGAGGGAGAAGCAGGCTCCATGCACCGGGAGCCCGATGTGGGATTCGATCCCGGGTCTCCAGGATCGTGCCCTGGGCCAAAGGCAGGCGCCAAACCTCTGCGCCACCCAGGGATCCCGCAAAAATATTTTAATATGTAGTGATAGGCAGACTCACAGTTGTGTTCAGTTCTTTTTGTGTATGTGTGTGTGTTCAGTTCTTATGATAGTTATTCTCTGTTACTTATGCCACCTTCTTTAGGTTTCTAAACATATTTGCATAGCAGACCCTTCAGTTTCAGGTTACTTAGCTTTACATTTACATGAGGTATGTATACTATTTTTGAAGGAAAGAAAAACAGGTAATAAAGACAACGTATTAGATAATTCTAAACATATTGACATATTGGATTAAATGGCATTTGAAAGATAGTGCATAGGGACGCCTGGGTGGCTCAGCAATTGGGCACCTGCCTTCAGCTCAGATTGTGAACCCAGGATCCGGGTTTGAGTCCTGCATCGAGCTCCCTGCAAGGAGCCTGCTTCTCCCTCTGCCTATGTCTCTGCCTCTCTCTGTGTGTCTCTCATGAATAAACAAATAAATCTTAGAAAAAAAAGAAAAATAGTGCATAGAAGGACAAGACTCATGTCATATTCCTTATAAACGTAAGAAGAATTCTAAATAGGAAGTTTGAGGTGTGTTTGGATCTGGCTACAGAAAGTGCGCTTGTGAACAACTATTGTGAGTCTGAAATTTAACCTTAATTGCAAACCAAGAAGTTAGCCTGTCACAGTTTCATGAATGCTGACAGAAGACATGAGACTCTTAATCAGAGACAAAAGACTTGGTTGCTCGCAGGAATAATAAGGTATCGGCATTTCTATAGGCTGGTTCCCCGAGCTCCAGTTACCACAGTGGGACAAGAAGAGGGCAAACTGAAATCCACTCACACAGTAGAGGACATTATGGGAGAGGAATCCATATTCTGTAAGGAACCCAAATCTTCTATTTTTTTATTTTTTTAAAAAGATGTTATTTATCCATGAGAGACACACAGAGAGAGGCAGAGACATAGGTAGAGGGAGAAGCAGGCTCCCTGCAAGGAGCCCTTTGTGGGACTCAATCCCAGGACCCCAGCATCATGCCCTGAGCAAGGCAAATGGTCAACCACTAAGCACCCAGGTGCCCTGAGATCCAAATCTTTTATGATGGACAGTCCACATGCCTGATGTTAAGAAAGGCACTGACTGTGTGTGTCTTCCGTGACTCTTAGTAAACCTGGACTTTATCAGGAGGGAACCATTCTGTCTTTAAGTATTTTGTATATTAATTTCCTTGAAAAGATAGTCTGGAACAGAGGCCCTCTGGATAGGCATGCAGAGATGTGAAAGCGCCACAGATAGTTGTCTCTCCAAATATAGATCCCTTATTTATACATTGTTTTGTATTCTGGTGAATTTCCCTTAAGAGCACCCCTTTGGCAGCCACTCTGATTAATCTGAAAGAGGCCAGAACCAGAACTATTCATTGTTTTTCACACAAAACTTAATTAAGGCTACTATCAACACAATGCTGAGTAGCAGGATGGGGTCAACCTATGGTATTGATTTCAACTGTGACCTCCAGGGTCCTGGACCTTGCCAACTGAACAAATCTCATTAACCACTAGGGCCTGTCTTAGAAAGTCAGATAGCTTCCTCAGCCTTCTGAACTGACCTTTCTCCAGCAGGTACAGCGGAGTATTTGTGACTGCAGAGCTCCATCCTTGTCTCATAAAGAGGACGTCTAGGCCATTATATCATCCATATGATACTGGCCAGTGAATTAAGCTGGTCCTTTTCTCTTTCAGAGATGATGTCATTGATCACTGCAGATAAAATCAGAGACATAATTCATACCACCTTTTATAATCCCATTCTAGCGACAACTACACGCGTGGTAGCTCTCCACAGTAACCAAGAGGAGTTTCCCTTTGGGGAGATCTTTGCCCTCCTCTGAGGGCTACATGATCCACCAGTGGTATTTCTATAATAGTTAGAGGTAACTTATGGTCTTAAAAGACACAATTCACTGTGTTTTGATGAGGGAGGTAAGCTGAGACCTGCATTTTGTAATACCTTTAAAGTGTTGTCCAGATTCCTGGAAAGTGTTCACAAGGGATTATGTTTTGTTTTGTTTTATTGGTGGGGGAAGGGTTCCTATAAATGCACAGGTTAACAGGGGCTCCCCGGGGCCTCTCGGCAGACTAAGAAGCCTTAGGGTTCCCAGGTCAGTTCCAGTAATTAAGTTGGTTTCTTGTTTTGGGAGGGATTTCCTGAAGACAATTCAATCTCTCTCTGGCCTGTCTACAACCCTAGCCAAGTGGGATTCATTCACCCCAATGAATAAGTGAAGGTGAGGGCGATAGGGCAGAGGGAGACATCTGGTGGTATGGACAGAATGTTTTGTAGGGATGTGTAGGAATGGAGCTCTCCTTAGCTGTTTCAGATAGACAGAGCTCTGGATAAAATTAGAAAAAATGGTGATCAAAATGGTGATCAGGGCCCAAGATTTGGCCACGTTGGCAGATCCGGTGGTCTGTTAAATTTAAAGCTTTGACGGTCATTTGGGAAAGCTACACTAGGGCGGTTTCCTTCCTCATCAAGGCTGCACAGACAGACCTGAAAGAGGAAACATTATTAGAGGTTTCCTCTCCCTTCTGCTGCCCAGGGTGAAAGGTGCTCCCTCTCCAGACACAGAGGGGTATTTCTCTTCCTCCACCAGCACCACATCAGGGGAACACATTCTAATGGTAATAACTTTACCTCTGTCCCATTACTTCCCAACTCACGACCACAAGAATATCAGGTGCAAGGACATGAGAAACGTCTATAGAAAGTAACCCAAATGTGCGAGGGATTTCCTACACCCTGTTTTGGCCAAGCTGCCACTGGACGCTGGAGCTTTGGTTTTCAGCAGGTCGACTCTGATTTATCTAGTGTGGTCATCATTTGTATATCCTTCTTGGGGTTTATTGTTCATCTCATATCAATCAATAATTTTGTCTTCCCCCAGATGGTAAGGTTTTTATTTCTTCAAATAAGAAAGGTCTTATTTCTTCAATATTTCTTCTGCCCTTTTGCTCTCTCCTGTTTTGAGATTCCATTTATGTGGTGGTGGGAGGACTTGGTTTTGTCCTGCAGGTCTGTGAGGTTTGTTAACTATTTTTTTTAAATAAAATCTTCAATGAATTGTTTAACTTTTAATAAATAAATACTTGGCTGTATGTGTCACAGCCTCAAATATTTGCAAAATTTACAATATACAAATTTTATAAATTATTCTAGAAGTACTGTTGGTAGAAATATAATCTTTGTATATGGCCATGTGGCTTTTACCACAGTCAAATTAGAGATTATCCTCCTGTAGAGGCCCCCCATACCCCTTTACAAAGGCTGCTCTGGAAGGAGCCAAAGTACTCCTTTCTTACACAGCTTTTCTTTTCCACACAAAGGAAACTACTTGTTTGATTTCTCATTTCCCTCCTTTACCCCTCACAGGACTCCATCTCTTTTGTTCTTAGCATTTACTCCTGTCATGCTCGTTACCATAATCCCTTACTTCTTTCAGAATATCCTGAGGGTCCAATTCTTTTCAGAAAATCATTTTTTGGTTAATGGAATCAAAATATTTACTCTCTTCTCTTATTGGTACTTTCCAACGTGAAATGATTAAACAAACTAATGAATATCACTTTGAAAAAACAAAATTATTTCCTGCCCCCCCATCTGTACAAATTTTGTTTATTTGTGAGCAAGCACAATTCTTTTGTAAATCATTTCAGTATTTATCTAGAATCAGGACCACTAAAAAATCTGTTTGAATTGTCAGTATGTGTCCAAGTTAGTTTTGCAGATGATGGATTTAAACATAAATATGAAGAGACGTAGATTAAGAATATTGAATTGGTTATACTACAGTAACTGTCAAAGGAACTCACAGGTTTTTCCTTTTCTTTTCTTTTCTTTTCTTTTCTTTTCTTTTCTTTTCTTTTTTTTCTTTTCTTTTCTTTCTTTCTTTTTTATTGGGGAAGGGGGGCAATAGTTTGGCCATGTGAGAAATAGCTTCTAGTCATTCCTATCAGTTAAAAATAAAAACTCATCTAATAATATTTTTATTATATTAGAGCTTAAAATATATATAAAATACAAATGCATAAAAACATCAGAGTTTTTATTGCCATATCTTTATTTTTTTTCAGATAGATTTTAGACATGGGTTTATATTGGTGTACAGGACATATTCCTTTAAAATGTTTCATTATCTTTTTAGTTTACCACTCCAAAACACATTGATATCTCTACGGTATTGTTAAGTCTCATATTTAGATTTTCATTACTGCTTATATTTTTCTTAGTCCCTGCCTTTTCTTTGAGAGAGTTTATGTTATCGTTCAGTGTATTCATTACATAAATTGTCTTTGTCTATGAAAGAGTAATTTGGAAATAAAAATTGAATTTAAAACATAAGTGCTAAAAGCTTACAATGGTCAAGTTTATAATTAACAGCACTTTGTATTATGTGCCAAAAAAATCTGTTTTCCATTTTATTTAAATATTCTTTTCTTGTTTATGTCCTGGATTCTTCTTGTCGGATAGTCATAATTAAAATAATTGATTCTGTGAAAAGATCCAGCAGTGTAATGCTTAACAGTCCATATCAAAAAGGTCAGACAGCAATTACTGTAATTTTGCATAAAATGGAATAAAAAAGCTGCCCCTTTCACTCCAAGTTAAAAATGTTAGGGTAATCAGAATTCTCACAAGGCTTTTTCAATCAATACATGCTTCAGTGAATGATTGCAGCCCCAAAATCGAAAGAACATTCTATTCAGGCCTACAATTATGGTCACACAGAATATAAGTCTCTTTCGAAAGACTTTTTTTTTCTGCTTGAAAAGATTGATTTTGGCTGTCCATAACCCTCATGTTTTCTCTGACACTGTATTTTGTATGTTTCCGGCGCTTAGTCCCTTTTGTGAATGTTTGCATTCCCTGGACTGACTCCTTCCCGAAGTGCTTGTGACTCTTTGTAACAAGGATATCTTTTCTATTTGGATTCTGTGAGCTTTAACAGTGAGACCTGACAATTTGGGGGGAATGTAATATTGTAACCTTGAGGGTTCCTTTAAAGTCAGCATATGGAAAATATCATTCATATTAAATCAGCTTTTTGAGTCTGCCTAAGTGCAATTAATTTTTTCCCAGTAAAATATCATTTTTTCCCCTTTAGAGCCAACTACACATAAGCTAAGTTTGAAAAAAAAATATTTAAAGGGCAAATGTTTAGGTGAAGGATGAGAACTTTCAAGAAGTACGTAATACATATGAATAAGCAAGTATTAGCCGAGGGCATTTTGTTAGATGCTTAAGGCATGAGACCTGGCTTTCTCTCCTACTCATCCAAATTCTCTTGTTAGAAATGATAAAACAGAAAGTTAAGTTGGAATAAGATATTTATTTAATCTGTGGAGTAAGAATGTATGGAGTATAAAGGTACATAAGAAAAATAAATTTATTTAAGATATGACAAAATAGTTTATTGTATTCACCCTGCTGACATTTTCTTTTCAAAATTCAATTTCACTTGGGTCTTGGACAAGAAGGTGTAAACTAGTAGAGAACCACATTGTATGTAAGGAAAAGAATGGATTAATTTGCTAAAATTGTGGATTTGTGCAGAATCATTTCAGATGGGCTGGGGGTGGGGTAAGGCAGGGGAAGAGTTACCCTACACAGAAATCACAGTGTCTGCAGAATCTGTTCCTCGAAGAGGCCATAAGGGACAATCAGTTCCTTGCCTCTTTCAGCTTGTGGTAGTTGCCTATAATCCTTGGCATTCTCTGGCTTAGATTTACCTCATTCTGATCTCTGCCTCTAGTGTCACTGGACTCTTCACACTGTGTCTCTGTATCTCTTCTCTTCATATGAAGATATCAGTGTTATTGGATTTGGACCTCATGCCAACCAAGTATAAACTGGTTCTGAGGGTCCCCTGGGTTGCTCAGTGGTTGGGCCTCTGCTTTTGGCTTAGGGCATGATTCCATTGGGGGGGGGGGCGGTAGAGTCCTGCATCATGGGCTTCCTGCAGGGAGCCTGCTTCTCCCTCTGCCTGTATCTCTACCTCTCTCTTTGTCTTTCATGAATAAATAAAACCTTAGAAAGATAGAAAGAAGGAAAGAAGAAAGAAAGAAAGAAAGAAAGAAAAGAAAGAAAGAAAGAAAGAAAGAAAGAAAAAGAAAGAAGAAGAAGAAAGAAAGAGAGAAAGAAAGAAGAAAGAAAAAAAGAAAAAAGAAATAAACTGGTTCTGAGACCAGTTCCAATTTTGGGGAAAGGGGTCTTCCACACCAACAAATAATTCTCTGACACCTGCATTCCTCCTCCTCCTCCTCCTCCTCCTCCTCCTCCTCTTCCTTCTTCTTCTTTCTATTTTTCAGATTTATTTATTTGAGAGAGAGAGAGAGAGCATATGTGCGTGTGGTGGGAGGGGGAGAGAGAGAGAGAAGAATCTCAAGCTGACTCATCACTGATCAGAACCCAGTGGGGGGCTTGTTCCCAGAATCCTGAAATCATGACTTGAGCTGAAATCAAGAGTCAGATGCTTAACTAACGAGCCTCCCAGGCACCCCCAGACACCAGCACTTCTGACACCATCCACCCGGAGATAGCATCAGATTCCATAGGTTCAGGATTCAGTCCTGCAAGACTCTCCTGAGCCTCCACTTCAGATGCCAATCACAGGCCCAGGTTATTCCTTGTCCTTCTAATCCACTGACCCCATGCCTTTCCTTGACTTCAGGTGCCAGTTGCAAGCCTTGGCTGTTGTTACCTGTGCTTCTGACCAACTGGCTATAATTCTCAAGTTTCCACAGCCCCCTTCTTTGGTTCAATTAATCTGCTAGAGTGTCTCACAGGATTCAGAAAAACATTTTACTTATGAGATCAGTAGTTTATTATAAAAGCAGAAGCCAGGTGGAAGAGATACATAGACAAGATATGTAGGAAAGGGTGAAGAGCTTTCATGTCCCCCCTGAACACACAGCTCTCCCCATATGTCCATATGTTTACTAACTCAAAAGTTCTCCAGATCCCATGGATCTGGATTTTTATGAAGGCTTCATTATATAAACATGACAATGTCCTCCAGCACCAGAGGTCTGGGGGTAGGAGTGAAAGTTCAAGCTCTCTAATCACATGGCTGGCTGGGATTAGATAACCTTAGGTGCTCTCCAAAGGTCACATTATTAACCTAACAAGACACTTGTGTCTTTATCTGCACTTGGGAAATTTCAAGGGTTTGGGGGAATTGTGAGACAGGAACCATGAACGAAAATCGAACAAATATTTCCTATAAATCACAATATCGCAAATATCACAGATCTCATCTTACCTTGATTGCATTGGCAAAGACCCTATTTCCAAATGTCACATTCACAGGTTTTGAGTGGACATGGATTCTTGGGCACACTATTCAATCCTGTACACTATAAATAAAAAATTATAAGTAGAGTTATCATCTGCTTTCACCTTGATAATATGTATTTTATATGCTATGAAGAGCTCAAGGCCATTCAAAGCTCTTTGCTTCCAACACCAAACTCCTAACCCAGACACATACACACAAACCATCGTCACTCTAATTTCAACGTGAGATGTTCTGATATGAGTAGAGCACATCAAAATAGTATGTTTGATATTTCTGAAGCCTAGGAAAGGAATATAGGGTATGGCTTGCTTCATGTGGATCTGAAGGCCACGGGGCATGTTCTCCTTTTCTCTATTTCAAATGAATTTGATGTTTAAGATTCAGAGAACCAATTCCACAATGAGCCCTTAGAGAACTGTGCCCTGTCTGGTACATGGACCATGAGCATCACCTAGAACATTAGTAAGAAAGCAAATTCTCATGCCCAGAAATCTGTATTTTAGTACACCCTCTAGAAATTGTGATGGGTATTAAGGATTGAGAACTACTGTTCCAGAAAGAACTTGCTTTTCCTTTACTTTTGGACTTTTACCAAAAGAGAAACAGAAGTCCTTGGCATCTGACCTGGTCTAATTATATTCACCATGATCACAAAGCAGAAATGAATTTGTCCTTGAGGCTTAGCCAGTAATACTAAAATTCAGGTTCTTGGCCTTGTCCCTTCTACCTACCTCTGGAAACCACCCCCCATAGACTGTGGTGTTACTTTAGGGAGTAGTTGTTTTGTGAGATCACAAAGAACTTTATATATTCAATCCAACACACACCTCATTTTCAGTTTCTACCTCATATTGCAGATACTTAGGTACGTATTTTATCTCTTTAATGGATATAAACTCTTTTGGGACAGGTAATATATTGCTATGCATCCGTCCATCCACAGTGCCTATAAGGAATAAATTTGCCTTGTACGTAGTAACCACTCAATACTTTTTTTTTGGGGGGGGATGTTGAATCAAACATATAATTTTAGAAAAAATAATTTCAGTAAAGCAATTTTTGTGCTCCAGATTGTTAATCATATTGACATTTCATAGTATTTATCTGTGCATTTTGAAGCTAATGCTTTGCATTGGAAACAGAATAGAATTATTCACTAAACCCATTTCTATAGTGAGGGAAAAAAATGTTTAGAGCAACATGAATCAAAATGTCCTTTTGAATATAAAGTACAGTGACAGTAATAATTGAAGTTCCTAGCAGCAATGTAGCTGTAATGAGCTCCTGCCACAGCTGTCATATACTTACTTATTAAGCACAGAAGAGATGTTTGCTGCCCTGGATAAAAAGAGCTAGACTCCTTGATCATTTGCTTAACTCCACTTTAGATAAAGTCTTTAGAAAATAAGCTTCCATTAAGAAGAATTTCTTAAAACCATTTAATGGGTCCCTACCTTCTATTTAATGTTTAAGATGTCAAATGAGCATGATTTTTCCTTAGGAACTTCTACCGTTAATTCATTTCTACAGAATATGATATTCCTCCTCTAAATTCCAAAAAAGATAAACCTGTCCAAACTGGCATGTAACTTAAAATGATTCTCCATTCCCCTCGAGTAAAGTATATTTATGTACATACATTTCTAATTTTGTGGTGTTGGGAAAACTGGACAGCAACATGAAGAAGAAAGAAACTGGACCACTTAGATTATACACAAAAATAAATTCAAAATGGGTAAAAGATCTACATACGAGACAGGAAACCATCAAAATCCTAGAGAAGACAGCCTTTGACCTTGGCCATGATAACTTCTTAGTAGACAGGACTACAGACACCAGTGAAACAAGAACAAAAAGGAACTATTGGGACTTGATCAAGACAAAAATCTTCTGCACAGTGAAGGAAATAATCAACAAAACTAAAGGCAACCTACAGAATGGAAGAAGATATTTGCAAATGGCCTATCTGATAAAGGGTTAGTATCCAAAATCTATAGAGAACTTATCAGACTCAACACTCCAAAAATAAATGATCCAGTTTAGAAATGGGCAGAAGACACGAATAGACATTTTTCCAAAGAACCGTCCAGATGGCTAACAGATACATGAAAAGATACTCATTATATTTTTGTTTATCTAAATTAATTCTTTAAAAAATAGCATTCTTTTAAAAGCTAGATATGATTTTTGTTTAGATATTAGCCTATTTTGGAAATTATTTAGACTACAACATACAAGAAGAGAGAATTTAGAATTTTGTTACATTTATCATTGATTAACAGACTAGGATATGGCATTTAATAAGTATTAAAAAACTGAATGAATTGATTTCACTACAAAGGTGAATTTTCATTTGAAATAGCCCACCCAAGTAATAATATAGTCTAATAATTAGCACTGTCTTAGAGCTTGCCTGAGTCTGAATATGAAATACCAACTGTGTGGAGAGAAAGCTACCCAATATTGTATAGAATGCCCCTAAGTAGGTGGATATGGTTGAAGTCATATCAATATTTTATTACAAATCTAGTCACTTTTGAGTTGATAATTCAAGAATTATCATAGCATTATGGAATTTTAAAGAGCCATTATGAACAATAACGGCAATGTCTGCATATGATGATAGAAAAAAAAATGGTACTGGCTTTCTAGAGACTAATTTTTATCCCTAAAAGCGGAGTAACCAATTCAGGATGATAATTCATGCATAATTTGCAGTTAAGTAAAATTTCCTCACTATTAGGATTCATCCAATTCTTCAGGTTATCAATGCCAAAAGCAGGTATAATGTACTTTATCTACTGCTGAACTGAAGATAATCATCTTAAAGAAATGAAAACAACTTCTTAGCATAAAAAGATGCTTATCCTCTGATATGTCTACCAAATATAGGTTCAGCCAGAGTTAAGAACACCCAGATTAAAAATATCTCCTGCATACAAATTCGGCTGTTTGCCTCTCTTTTCTTTGGCTCAACCAGGCTGACGATTCTCTCCACATTTTCTCCCTCCAGCTGATCTACCCTGCAGGATAATCAGCAAGCGTTTAGCAGCTCCGAATGGGTAGTGCAGATAGTTTTCTGAATTAATATTTACTTACAATTTCTTTTCTTCATTTTCAGATGATCTATATTATCTCTCGTTTCCTGCCCCATCTTACCTTGAGTTTTTTCAAACTTCAACTCATAAAAGTTATGTTCAAATGCCACCCTTCTTCCCAAACTTATCCTATTTCACACAACGATCTCATTTGTGCTTTCTACCTTCCAAATTATGACTAAGTATTTAAAAAGTGCTGAAGACATATCTGCATTTACAAACGAAGTATGTATTTTGAAGTGAAATTAGATTTAATAAAGTAACCAACCAGTAAAATCCTTGATGGATCACATCACATTTGAAATCAGCCTATTTTTTTTATTTATCTCTTTATAATCTAAATAACTTTGATCTTCGTTAAGCTGTAATTTATAATACTAAAAGCATATTTCTAATACTCATACATGATCTGCATTTCTATTGTAACATTCTTTTTCACTGCATTTCATTTACAAAATGTGTATCATTTAACACTGGTGAAGCAACACTCTGGTGACCTAGTTTGGAAAGCATACCATTCTTTACTGTACTGCTCACATAGGAAAACATCCCCAGTTAGGCAAATGATTTGCAATTAAAACAGAGACACACATCAGCAAGTGATGACTATCTAAGGAGTATTTGCTGATTCAGAGTTGCTACTTAGAAACTTCTAGTACAAAAATATTTTTGTTGTTATCCACAAAGTTTCTCTTTCTTTTTTTTTAAAGATTTTATCCATTCATTTGAGAGAGAGAGAGAGAAAGAGCGTGCACACAAGCAGGGGGAGCAGCAGAGGGAGAACCAGTGAAGGAAGCAGACTGAGCTGAGAGGGAGTCCGATGCAGGGGCTGGATCCCAGGACCCTGATGCCATGACCTGAACTGGAGGCAGATGCTCAACTGACTGAGCCATCCAGGCTCTCCGAAGGTTGTTTCTTAAGGTAAGCAGTTTAGGAAGGAAGAAAGAGAAATGAAATGAAAACTGTGGCCCTGGAATAAAGCCAAGCTATGTAGTCAACTTAGAGAATGTGATGGATCCTAACATTTACTATGGATCAGAATTACTGAAAGGTTTGGTAGTACACAGTTGCTGGTCTTCACTCCTGGAGTTTACTGTCACTGGGTGAGTTTATTTATAATATGTATTATGTAGAAATGTTTCAGCATATGAAATAAGTCCACCCATGATTCAAGTGTCTTATAGTGTGTTTTTATAAGGACATTCAAATTCCCAACATCCCCACTTTGTTGGAGTGATAATGCCTCTCCATGACTATAGTGTTAAATATTTTTCTCTTAATTTTTGTTTTTGAACCTATTATTAAATGTCCTTTATTAAAAATTATTTTGTCTTTTACCCCTGAAGATACTCTATTGGAAAATAGAGAGTGCAGGAGGAATTTTTATGGATTGAATAGACAGTTCATGTTGACTGTAACTTCATCTCCTAGGTCAAAGAAAACTGCCTAGAAATCAATTGTAAAAGGGCCCAAGTAGACTGCTTTTTTATGGCAATGATTTGGGAAGTCAAATTATTTTCTTACAGCTACAGAGGGGTAGCCTTAATGGAAATCTTATCAAGATGAGACCAATCTCAATGACCAGATTAAATCCTACCCCCTTTGCTTCTCTAGGCAGGGAACAAAGGGTTAACAGGGGAGTGGGACATTTCTGGAATGGCTCTGTACCTATATTCCTTTGCTGGTTATTTAGTCCATCCGCCTGTACTTGTCATGTCATGCTCCCTGTTCCTCACACTTCTACCAATCCCTTATGTATCTTCAACTTCTTGTTCTGAACTTTGCTTGCTATAACTTTCAGGGAAGCATCTCTAACCCTCAATCAAGGTGAGTTCTCCTGTCACATTTTCAGTAACACCTTATATATATATCCTTCACAACATTTCCACTCTGATATTGTTTAATTAACTTTTTGTTTATTATTCTGTCTTTCTAGTTTAGGTTATAATCTCTGTGCAGGCATACTATCTGTTTTGGACAATACTGTGTCTTTCTTAACAAAATATATATTGTGTTTGTATGTGCTCTGTATGTAGCAGGTGTTACATAAATCTTTTGATAGGTTGAAAATTAATTTTCCACTCAGTATGAAATTGTAATTAAATGTAAACATTCAACTGCATTTTTAATGAGGAATACTTCATGCTGAAATAAATTAGATCAGCCAATCAATTTACCCATTAAAGGCTCAATATTAGTGCTATGGAATGGCTCATTTCATGGAAACCTGTATCCTTACTGGCCACCAAACATATTCTACATTTGGGATCATATTTTCAAGACAAAATAGGACACAGTGGTGTGAACAGGATTTGGAGTTAGAGAAGTTTGTGCTTGAATTCCAGGTTTTCCAGTAAGTTAAAATATTAGCTAAGTTCTGTGAATTACATAAGCCTTGATTTTCTCGTATATAAAGTGTGGTTAATGAATGTAAGAAAAGTTACATGAAAAATTTGTTACATAATTAATATTACTTATTTTATGCATACTAATTAAAATCATGAACAATAAAAACATGTCATCAAATAGAACATATTAATTTATTCCTAATTAATCTAGTAAAAAATAGTTATTCAGTTCTTTCTATGTCACCAATAATATCCACTTTGTCTAACAATCACCTCTAGCTTTTAAAATGAACAATACATTGTCACTTAAAATTTACCTGTGTCACAAGATAGTTTCTTCCAATTTGTTTTCTCAATATTTAAATTCAGTCTTTAATGAAACATTGAATAACACTGTGAAATTATATTAACCTAATGAATAAAGTAAATCATTTTACCATGCAAACCATTATGTGAATTCCTTAAATCAATATGTTAATATTTAATTATATAGCATTAAGAAATAATTAATCAGAGAACTGCAGTGAATACATAGTAGAGAAAGGTGATTTTTAGGTCTTAAACGTGGGTTCCTCATATTCTTAGCCATCAGACTGTTGAAATGGCCATTGCAATTCTCTGTTAAGGTGTGGATTGAATGCATACGTTTAATTTATTCTTTTCAGATACTCCAATAAAAGCTAATTTTGTTTTTCTTCTTATAGTTGTTGCTCTTTTAAGAGATGAATTTATCAAGGTAGAGACGGAGAGGAAAAAAACAGCAACAGAGTTTTAGGAAGAGGTAAACAGTGGATAACTGGTAAATCATTTAGCACAATCCCAAACATATGGTGAAGAGAAATGGAAAACCAAGAATCAAATGTATTTTCCTGGCAAGAACCTAAAAAAAAAATCTCAAGAATTGGTGGCAACTATAGCCTTTATTAAAAAGGACATAAAAAAGACATGGCTCAAATACGGAGGAAATATGATTGTTGTAAGCAAAAGAGGAGACTGAAATTCTTGTTATTATTTGTGTATGAGAAAGACATAAGATGTGTGTTGGCTTAAGGGAAAGATATCTAAAGATGGAGAAAAGGATGATAATTACTAAGATTGTCCTTGGTAATATGAGGGGAAACCCAGAATACATATGTGGAGGGATTAGTTTTTACAGGGGTGCTTGCAATTAACAGTAACAGGAGAAAAGTAAGTGGGTGTAATTTTGACTTTGAGAGCTTGTGACATATTCTTCAATCCTATTCCATGTAAGTGCTATTTGAGGAAGATTTTGGTAGTTGGGATTGTAATTGTTCTAAAGTTAATGGCAATAAATGGAGGGTACAGTTATGGAAATGACTGGTTAAGAATGACTGGGGCCAAATAACTTACATGCTAGGAAATGGAAACCTCACACAAATGTATATTGAAATCATCAAGAATTAAGACTACTAGAGATATCTAGTGAGCAAAGAGATGATTTCAAGCAAGAAGGGATTATCCCTTGGTATGAGTAGCAAAGCTAAGGGATTTAAAGGAGAGAGGGAGAATGCTCTAGAAGGAGTAATAGGGAACAAGGAAGCCACACATTCATGGTCAAGCCAAGGTGTATGGGGGAGAAAAACATGCACACACTTGGAAAGGCTGCTGGAAAAGCAGTGACCTGGGGAAAATTTGCAAATAGAGCAAAGGGGTAGTGAGTATTCTGAGACATTTCATGGTAAAAATACTTCTATGCTCACACTTATGCATTATACAATAATTGTATAATAATTTCTTAACAGAGTCATATTTGGAGAAAACAGAATATTAATCATTTCAAGGAAAATAAAATTTTGGATTTTCAATAAATATGTTATAAATACATAAAATGAATATTCAAGAATATGTCGAAGCAGAGGAAATTGCTGATATATATATACAGTATATATACCTATGTATGATATATTTACTTATATATGATATATTAACAAACACTAATATTGGTATATATTATATGTCTCTGAGTTTGCATATAGTTTGCATATATATACATATATACATATATATCTAACACATCACAGATCTCCCAAATCTTTATGCACATTTTCATCTGATGTGCAAAAATATTTACTTTTTCAATCAGTTACTTACAGACTAGAAATTTTTACATTTTTAATGAAGCCTGTAGTCTCCCATCCTATAATTTTAAAAAGTCTACTCTGAGGCAGTTCTGACTCGATTATTCTAAGTCTAATCACTCCCTTCTCTACTATTCTGCATTATGTTTAAAACTTCTTGTGAGGTGATTCAAAGTGCAAGAGCCTGCAGCTATGTTTAAATGAGAGCAGTATTTACGTAGAGAAAGAACTTTATTCCATTCCCTGTTGCCAAGGCTGAGTAACTGCCGCCTCCATCAAAACATTGTTGCTTTTAATAATCAATACAATGTGGTGCTGAAGAGAGTTTTCATCAGGGCTATACCTACAGAATACCCAGAGCTCTCACATGTGACTTCGTCTTTTAAAATACTAATCAACAACAGAACAGTCCTTGACAATTTAACACTCTTGGGAATGACTTCAATTTTTGTGAAACAGCTAAATATTAATCTATAACAGAATACCATTTTCTAGATACAAGCAAACACTTGACAAGAAATAGAATCATAATAAATAAGCATAAAATATCTCTCTAAGTCTGTTGGTAAGTTCTGAAGCCAACTTTCCCCCCCCCCCCAACTATCAGCATCTGGTTGTCAAACAACAGAGGTTGCTTTCTTGGTGTGTTTGTTTATCTACATAGGAGTATTTATTTCTCTCAGTTTTATAAACAAGGAGAATTGTTCTAGCTGCACTCTCCCTACTTCATACATTAAAAAATCAACATTAGAAAAAAATAAATATGATGAGTTGAAACAAGTACATTTCAAAGGATATTCAGTTAAATCTAAAATTGCCACTTTTAAGTATATACATTTGGAAAAGTTAATATATAAGAAGACATGCAAATATCTATATTAGTGAAATTTTATGCTGGAATGAAAACTAGTATTTCTTTGTGACTGGCATGCATTTTTAAATGTCTTAGAGAAAATAAGCTGTATAATATAGGAAATAAGGAATACAATGTGAAAGGGTAAAGATGTTTCTTTATCCCTACCATATATCTAGTCTTTCTATGACCTATCTTTTATATTACTGGCAAAGTCTAAGCCCTTTCCTAGTGAGTGTGATTATACAGTTATCATTGGTCTATAAATGTCCCAGAGCAGTCTATCAAGTTTACTTCAATCCCCCTTTGCTAGAATAACATTGGTTGAGATATTACCCCAGAGAACCCCCAGCAAATGTTAAGTGCTTTTTTGGAATTCACCATTAACGCTCTTTCATTTGTTAACATATTTCCATGAGTATTATTATACATCTGAGTGCTACTCAAACTTTGAAATTATTTAATAAGCAGAAACTTATTCAACATCCAAAAAAAAAAACTTAAACAGAACCTTTAAAAAGTACCATTTTACATAACATATGCAATTAGACATACACCAGTTTGATGAATGGAAGAAACTATGAGACATCAATTTTCTTTTTTTTTTTTTTTTTAATCCTCAGCAGCCCCTGGATGGGGGAGTACCCTTTAACCAGATCTTGAGGATCCTGGAGATCTTGGAGAGGACTGAAATGAAATGAAGTTTGGAAACTACTAGATTAGATATTTGAGTTGGATGGTTATTACTTAGAATAGAGCAGACACCATTCAAAGAGGTCTGTGTGAATGCATTGTCTGGAGACACTAAAGACAAAAAAAAAAGTGTATTGTCTCAGATCATCATTAAATGTAGGCCTAAGGGCCTTGACAAATAGGGAGTCCTAATAAACAAGATGCTCCTACAACTTTTGGAAGAAATGTATTTTCAGTTCATCTGACTTACCCAGCCGCAGACTTGTTTGCAGTTTGCTTTGTGGCCAACCTCTCTTCCTCCTGTCTGCTCATATCTCAACCTCACACAGGCAGCGTGTTTTTAATGGGGGGGCCTGATCGAGTCCAAAATGTACCGCTAAGCAGTGCTCAGATATAAAAAGATAATTGTCAAAGGAGAAGTCATATGATCTTTTTAAGTTTATAGTAGGACTGGATAAGCTTGCCTTTAACCAAGGAAAACATACTCATGGAAAAAATGCAATATAGTTGTGTACTCTATATGGACTTTACATAATAATATTTAGTATTCTTAAACAATATATTTGAAAATTTTCCCTAAATCAGAAAATTGTTTGATTTGGTATTGATTTTATTGGGCCTAGCCTCCAAGTTCATGGACACATTAAAAATTTCAATTCTTGGGACACCTGGGTGACTCAGTGGTTGAGCTCCTGCCTTCCACTCAGGTCATGATCCTGGGATCCAGGATCGAGTCCCGCATCAGGCTCCCTGTGAAGAGCCTGCTTCTCCCTCTGCCTATGTCTCTGCCTCTCTCTCTCTGTCTTTGTCTCTCATGAATAAATAAATAAATCTTAAAAATTTTCAATTCTTAACACGAAGCCAGGAAACCATTGAGTGAGTTTAGCTCTTGGTCTGTATGAGATTGACATCCTCTTAGTTGCTCCTTTAGCATGCAGATGGAATAATTGTGCTCTGCTTGTCTAGACACGACTACATGGGAGAACTCGAATACTCCCTTGGTGGTCCATCCACATACTGCAACTGTGTCACAGAAGTCTTAGATGCATCCTTCTTGTAAATGCATTGACATCCGTTCCATTTTGCACAAGGTGTATCCTCTTTTCAAATTAGCATCCAAACCTACTACCTGAAGGCTTATTGAGACACAGGTTCCTGGGACCCAGTCAGCGCCAAAGATTCAAAACCAATAAGATGAGACAGGATACTTTGCATTTCTGACTTTGCATTTCTAACAATCTCCCAAGTAACACCAGCACTGCAGCTGCATAGACTGCATTTTCAGTAGCCTTGCTCTAGAGGATTCCTCTTGCAATTCCCCGCCTAGGATGATGTATAAGGTAGGACAGAGGTTTTCTACTATGTATAAGGACATTTTATTTGGTGTCTTCTCAATCTCCATCACTCCAGCATTATCATTTCAGTTGTTTTGAACACTCCACATTCACCATTCTCTCTTTGTATTTTAAATTTTGCTCCATGTGCTTTCAACTTAATCCTCCTCGGTGGGTCTGGAACACAACAGTCCTTTTAATTCAAGTTTTTAAAAATTTTTTACTTTTTGAAAATTAAAGTATAATTAACAGTGGTATGTGTACCATATGATTCGACAATTCTATACCATACTCACTACTCATCAAGATAAGTATACTCAATCCCCTTTGTCTACTTCACCTACCCCCTTACCCACCTCCCCTCTGGAAACTACTAGTTTGTTTTCTGTGTTTAAGAGTCTGTTTCTTGTTTGTCTCTTTTTTCTTTGTTCATTTGTTTTGTTTCTGAAATTCCACATGTAAGTGAAATCATGGTATTTGTCTTCTCTGACTTATTTCATTTAGCAGAGTTCTTTACTTGTTAATGGCTGAGGAGTTTTAAGGACATTTAGAAAAAAAAATACTGGGCGTTTGTTCCTGTAATGTGGGTAGTGAAAAGACATAGTAACACTAGTTAAATGTCTCTAATAAACCCAACTGAAGAATGTAGCAAATATAAAATTTGAGTAGGAGTTAGAGTTGGAATTTAAGTGCAAAAAAAAAAAAAAATTTCTTTTGAAATGTAAACAATAATCTAAAACCACAGGACATTGAAGAGATGAAATGGGAAAAAAAGAGTAAAATTATTTCAGAAATGTAAAACGCTTTATGAAAAGGAATATATAAAATCAATGCTTTCTGAAAAAATGAATCAATAAATAGAAAAAAGCATGAAAATGAATAAATACAAGTGTGGAACACAAAGGAATAAATAAGGAAATGAAAGTAATAAAAAATTAAATGTAAGTTAAACAAACATGGTGTACAATAACTATTCCTGTAGGGGAGGATGCATGACAATTCATCATGAACTAGGATGTTTACTTTGTATATTAAAAAAAGAAGTCATGAGCACAGACTAAAACGGAATTTCTAATGCCTAAAGAGACCTAAGCTTCTAGAAAAATGATTGCATCTTATAGGTCCTTAGGTATAAAAAAATACAGTCTCTAAAGCTGGGGGAAATTGAGACTGGCCCCAGAGTTCTACTAACACTAGATGCCAGAAGATAATGGAAAATCTTTTAAGAGTTTTAAGGCAAATGGATGTGTCTAAAATTCTCTACCTAGCTAGGATATCGTCAGGTTAAAAGGAGCAGAATACTGTCTGTATACATGCAAGCACTAAGGAATTATAGTATTCATTACTTGAAAATTTTACATGAATCCATGGTCCAGGAAATAGTTGAGTTGAAATAAAAATTTATGAGTGAAGTAGTCATGAAAGAGCTAGCTGGTCTTTCAAAAAATGTTTTTTTTTTTTTTTTTTAAGTAATTGTGGCAATTATACTTACAAACTAAGACCTCATATCCATTAAGTCAATGGTAGGGAATATGTATTTGAAAAATTATAATAATACCAGCAGCTAATACCTATAAAAATGCACTAGAGATTACAAAGTAAAGCACTTACTGAAATAACAATATTTATTCCTATAAAAATCCATAAAATAATCAGAAGAAAACAGTAAGATCTTGTCCCTGGACTGTACGATGCTCCTACCTAAGTAAGATACTACTAAAGTAAGGATCATTTTAACCTATATAAGTTAATTCAAACTTCTTAATTACAACCAGAAAAGTTCTAACCAAAAGTCATGAACATTAGAGGAGGTGAGAGTTGAGTGAATAACATCCTATTTCTCTTTACATTTTTTTCTTCTAATTTTGCATCAAGTTACAGAACATGACCACAGTTACTCCCTTCCTTATACTCATGAATCATTGCAACGTGACTTTGGAGTTCTTCTACTAAGTAAAGTCAATTTCCCCAGTCCTTGACTCTGGATTGGCCTTATGACTTCCTCTGACAGCCAGAACTCATCAGAAGTGATAGCATACTAATTCCAAGCCTAGGTTTCAAGAGGCCTTAAATACTCTGCTCATTTTCTTGACAGCTTGCTGAGCTTCCCTGTGAACAAGCCCCAGCCAAGCCTCCTGGGACGAGAGATATGGTGTAGAGAGGAGGCAAGGTGTCCCAGAGAAGGCTATCCTAGATCACCAAGCTCTTGGTAACAGGACCCTGACTCTAGACACACGCACAAGCCAAGCTGAGGTGACCAAATTTAGCACAGACCAGAAGAACCACCTACTTAAGCTCGGTTCAGATTTCCAACCCCTAGACCTATGAGCTTAATAAATGATTGTTATTTTAATTCACTAGATGCTAATTGGTCATACAACTAGTAACTACTTCAACAGTTATCTGACTATGATCCTAGACCTATGAACTTAATAAATGTTATTTTAATTCACTAGATATTAAGATGGTCATACAACTAATTACTACTTCAACAGTTATCTGGCTACTAGCCAGGTTGGAATTCACAATTATGTTCATATCCTTCTTATGGCCACATTCATGCTATGATTACTCTTTTAAATGGAGTTTTGCTTGTGGGAGTCTCTTTCTCAAGCACAAGTAAGTTGGCCTTTCATTATGCTTTCTCTGCCCAATTTTTCTTCTTCCTGGAGGTAGACATATTCTGTGATGGTTTTCTAGAACACCAGACGTGGATGAGGTTTTGTGCTGAAATTTGAAAGATAAAGAGAAGCAAATAGGAAAAAAAGAAAAAAAAAGAATGATAGCTTGATACAATCCTCTAGTAGAGAAAGACAATACATAAAAGTATCCCGAGGGATGGGACAAATGCACTGGTTGCAGCAGAATGAGCTACAGTGATCAGAGTTCAGAGAGCTTGGCAGGACTAACTCATGAATGTCTTTGTGAACATGGCTAACATTTTGGTATTTATTCCTTAATGACACTGCATGGCAATGAGAAGATTTTTAGACACGGAATTGGTAGGACCCAATTCATATTTTGAATATATAACTGTGGTTGTTGTATATTAAATGAATTTTAAGTAGAAAAATAAAAGCTTCCAGCAGTCCAGGGCAAAGGCAACAAAACTCAATGATTTGCACACAAACATTGCCACTGGCTATAGAGTAACTCTAAGATGTGTTATTTGGAGATTGAAATGGCAGAGCTTGGTGGACTGGATTTGTGAAGGAAATGAAAAGAATGAATTCAAGTGTTGAGCTTAAGCAAGAGGGTAAACACTACCACTCACTCCTTAAGAACAGGCTGGGAAGTGGGAAGAAAAGTCACACACAAGATGCAAAATAACAATTGACCATGACATTGACATATTTGCAGTGTGTTCTATGATGAATCCCATGAATATTGCAGTCATTTGGGGTTAGCCGTGTATTAAACTGTATTGCTGTGAAAATGGCTCTAAGAATAGCATAAGTTCTGCATTAGGCAATATGCTCCATGACTGTCAACTCTGTGAGAACAGATCTCGTGTCTCAATCATGGTGCCAAGCACAGTGCCTTGAAAAGAGGATGCAAATGAATCATCTTTCCAACACGTAGAACTAAAGAAGTAGAATCTAGGAAAAGTCAAATAAATACCTGGATAAAGATACATTCATATATCAATGAGTTCAAATAAAAATTAAATCATATAACTAATATCACTCCTAATGATGATCTATGTCTTACTATCTCCAGTATTATTTTCCTTTCCAGTAGTTCATTGTCTTCTCCAACTGCTGTTGGAACTCTTACAGCTCACTTTTTTAGCCTCAATTTTGCCCTGTTCTGTGTCTTTGCCTCTCTCACCTCCTCACCCAGCTGTCACTCAGCTCCGTGTCATCTCTCTCATGCAAGTTAATTTTTACTCAGTTAATTTTCCCATTTTCTTGGCTTGGGCATTTCCTTATGCTTGGGTACTCAAGTGTGGTGAAGCAGTTAAGTGTCCAAGAAGAGTTCAATGACATGTGTTATGATGTCTGCATCCAAGGGATTAGTAAGTGTGTGAAAGTTAGTGATAAATCTCCACGTCAGAGTCTAAGGGATCAGAAAGGGGAGGCAGAGTCTAAACAGTATTCCCTTTCAGATGATGAGGGCTGAAAGTCTGAGACCTTTTCAGATCACTGTGTAACTTTAGCCATGCACGATGCAAGTGTGATGCGCTCCTTCTCACCGGAGAGGACTTGGTGGATGTGTTTGTTTTGTGAAAAAGCTTAAAGCTTCCTTGGGGTGGGCTTGCCTCTCCCAGGTAGACACCTTCAGGTGTTAACATTACTCATTTTCCTGTGAGCTTCATGGGGGAGTACTGAGCAACCAAAGCATCCTTGTTTACCTCAGGGTGAGACCATTTTAGGCATTTGTCAAAACATATTTCTTCTCTAAAGGTTTCTTGCCTTTTCTTTTTAAAATAGAAGAGCTTCAGCTCTGCAGAACTGTATGTATTTTTATTCTAAAATGCATAGTATCTAGTCAGGCTTCGTTAGACTATTTACCTTTCCTCCTTTTAACCCCACATGTCCTAAGTGTTGAAACAGCTGGCACGATTCCCAAAGCCTTCTTATACACAGGCCCCTAGTTTTATCTTGAAACAGTACAGGATAATCAAGTTTGAGCAATGTATTTACCAATTTTTCACAAAATGATTCTATTTTTAATATATAAAGCAAGAAAACTGTTTGCCTTAAAACTTTTGAGAATATTTAATTAATTAATTAATCAATTACTTTAGAAAGAGAGAGAGGGCGTGAACAGGGAAAGGGGCAAAGGGAGAGAGAGAGAGAATTTAAAGCAGACTCTTCACTGAGCTGGAGCCCCACATGGGGCTCCATCCCGTGACTGCAAGACTGTGATCTGAGCTGAAACCAGGAGTCAGATGCTTTACCCATTGAGCCACCCAGGCACCCTTTGCCTTAAAGCTTTTGATTGGCTCTAAGAGTTCCATAGATTGAATTTTTTTTCTTTAAATAGTATCGTAGATTCATCATCTTTCAAAATCTATATATAATCTCTTTGATCCATTTGCCTGTTTTCCCTTTGCTCTTATACCTCTCTTGGTGGTCTAGATGGCTCAAGCAAGCTTCCCTTGCTTCTGCCTCTCACTTTTCTACTGGCCCTGAGATTTCACGTTAATCATCTTTTAATACATAACTCAGTATTCCCTCATTTCTCATAACCTATTTCCTATGCTTCTTTTGGCTATTGCCTCTTCTCGAGCTCATCCAGTTTTCTCTTAGGAGAAAATGCAGCCCCTGTTCCTATATACTTGCATTTCCATGAGTAAAGAACTAATATTTGTCAGGTGTCTTCTATGTTTTCTGAAATTAGCATGATTTTTAAGTCAAAAGCCTGGATTTTGCATGTAGTAATTTATATCTTCATATTTATCAAGATCCTACCTATTCATTAAATGATTCAGAACAAATCTGCCCATGTTCCATATATATTTAGGCAACTAGACTGGGAAACCTTTATGTATAAGTCCTTTCTTTCTTTCTTTCTTTCTTTCTTTCTTTCTTTCTTTCTTTCTTTTTTTTTTTTTAAGTGTAAGTTCTATTGCAAAGCTTAATACATAAAAGTCACATGGGACACTTCCTAACATAAAAATCCCTTGAACATCCTCTGAGATTCTGATTCCCAAGGTTTCTTGAGTGATGCCAGAATTTTGTAATTTTAATACATTAACCAGATAATAGACACGTGGATGATTTAAAATGATACTGTGTAAATCCCTGAAACCTATCGTTTTTGCCTTTGCCCAAAAGTTCCAAACGCAACTCTATTTTAATAGTGCAAAGCCATTCAGGAATCATGTTTTTTATGGTGCTATGAAGATCTTTACACTCTCTAATTCTTCCATATATAAATGTGCAAGTAAATGGGGGGCATGGTTCAAAGTTACTATCCTATAGTACCTTAAAACTCTTTGTCTGAATATTTATATGATAATTGAGATGATCTGTAAGTTATCTATTACTTTTTCAGTATATTATTTTTCAGTGCTTTGAGAGATAAATTCCACACTATAGATTAGCCACCTGGAATAAGAAGGGAATGAATACCTTACTGTTAGAAACAGATTAAAATTACAGAAGGCCTAGATGGCTTTGTGGTAGACAGAATCACAGCTTCCAATGTTGGTCATGCCCTAAGTTCCAGATTTTGTAACTACATCACATTATATGGCAAAAGTGTTGTTGTTGATGTGATTAAGATTAGGTCTTGAAATTAGGAGATTATCCTGGATTATCTGGAGAATCACATGAGTCCCTACAAGTAAAAGAGGAAGGTAGAAGAGTAGGTCAGGGAGTTGAGATAGAAGAAGAGGCAGGAGAGCTATGAGGGACTTTGCTCATTGCTGGCTGACTGTAGAAATGGTGGCCATGAATCAAGGAACCTCTAGAAGCTTGAAATGATCTTCAGTTGTCAGTTGTCAGTGAGGAGATGGAGACGGCAGTCCTACAGCCACAAAGAACTGAGCTCTCCCAACAGTTGGAATGATTCTACAGATGAATTCTCCTCCACTGCCTCCAAAAAAAAAAAAAAAAAGAGAAAATGCAGGTTGGCCAATGCCTTTGTTATAACTTCATAAGACTTGTATTGAAAATCTGACCTACAGACTGAGATAACAGATTTATGTTGTTATAAACCAACACATTTGTTATGGCAGGAATAGAAATCAAATACAGTTTGAAACCCTTGAAAAATACAAGGGTTGGGGCACCAATCCCTCAAACAGTTGAAAATCCACTTATAACTTTTGCCTTCTCCAAACGTAACTACTAATAGCCTAATGTGGACTGGAAGCCTTGCTAACAACATAAACAACACATATTTCGTGTTTTATATGTATTCTATACTATATTCTTACAATAAAGTATACTGGATAAAAGGCAATATTTTTAAGAAAACCATAGGAAAAGACATTTACAGTGCAGTATCATATTTATTGAAAAAAAAATTCCATGTATAAGCAGACCTGCATAGTTCAAAACAGTGTTATTCAAGGGTCAAACTGTGTAATGGAAAGGAAGGAATGTATTGAAATACTTGTATAACAAACGTTATGATTTAATCCTGAATGAAATTTTTATAATATACTTGACAATTTAATGTCAGGTGGTCAGATTCCATTTTTGAGAGGATCTGATTTCTGCACAACTGTTCTCGTACCCCATATGTAGCCTTTCATCCAATTTCAGTGTAATAATGGTGGAATAAATTAGGAGAATATGTTCATACTGGCATTGAGAGCTGTTGTAGTATGACATACAAAGTGTTTCAGAGAGTATAAAGCGCTTATACAGATTAAGCCAATTCTCTATGTGTGGCGGCTAACGTTCTGGATTGGACAATGTGGAGATAAGGGGTAAAAGCCTCCGAAGCCAAGTTGAAATTACATTCAAATTGAATTTCAGTGCAACGTCTTTGTTTTACTTTTCTGGAAGTCAAAGTAAATAATATACTCTCCCAACAATCCAATTTTTCTTCTCTGTATTGTACTTTGAGAATTAAGCTTATTCTTCACAAGTGAAATAATTTGGAGAATTTGTGTTGCATAGAGAAATTGATTTTTTTTTCCTGTTTGTAGATGTTGAATCATTCTCTTTCAGTCAGTTAGAGAGTGGAATTATTCATCAAGGTTTCTCTTCATTCTTGTACAGCTCTGGGACTTATGCTTCAGAGCATCTCTATTCTATTGTATATACATGGCATGCTGCTTTTTTGTGCTGAGGCTAAAAGTTCTTGTACTTGCTAATAGTTAGAAACAACTGGCAAAGTCAGTAAGCTGAAAGTAAACTACTTGAGAAGGGACAAATTTATTACTTGGCATTGCTGTTATTTTGTCTGAAAAGTGATACAAATTAACCTAATAGTTCAGTAATAAATTCAGTTTTATATCAGCTGTAATTATTGTCATATGCATAGGATTGTCTCACATAAATGAGGTAATAGCAATACAAATCCAGTTATGAATATTTAAGAACCTAAATCGCACTTTTCCTTTTTTTTTTTGAGAGAGAGATTTTGATTATTTCGAGCTTATTTCAAAGTGAGTTTTTTTTCATTTGTGAACATTTATTTTACTTCCATGTGATCATTACAGAGTGAAACAAGGGTGCTTGGTCTTGCAATTTTTATTTATCTTTGCTCCAGATGCCCCGGCTGGTACAATAAGGCAAGAAAAGAAATAAAACAGCTGATAAAATCAGAAAAGAAATAAACCTCATTACTCACTGATGCCATGAGTGCCTATGTAGAAATTTCAAAAGTGGACAGATTTTTAGAAATAAGAAATAAATGCACTCATCTTTCTAAATACCAGATCAATACACAAAATTTTCATCACATTTCTATTTGCCAGTTACAAACAAATAAAAACCAAATTATTAATAGACCCTTTACAATTGAATTTACCAATATCAAACACAGTCATAAATTTCATGAAAGATGTGCAAAATCTCCATCCAGAAAAATCACAAAATAATAGTGAAAGAAACTAAGGAAGACTTAAATGAATACATTCAAAGATTGAGAGGCTGCATTTTAAAGACACAAATTCTCCAGAAATTACTCAGTAGGTCAAAACAATCTCAATCAAAATCTTCTGAGACCTTTGTGGGGAGAGAGCACAGATTCAAAAGATAACTTCAAAATATTTATGGAAAAGCTTATATCCCAGAGACATGCAATTTTGAAGAAGAAAACCAGAATATTCAAATTATGTTCCTAGGCCCTATCAATATTAATACCTATTGTGCAGATTTGACACAAGGACAGGCTAAGTGATCGATAGAAAAATAAGAGAGCCTCTAACAACACACATACTCCTTTAGATGACTTATGTCAAAGGTGACACAGTGGTGGAGTAGGGAAACTGTGAGAACTTCAATAATTGATGATGGATCAATTTTGTAAATGTATCTTGACCCCTAATTTATAGCATACATAAAAATACATTCCAGATGAGCTGAAGATCCAAGTGCGCTGCCAGTATTATTAGAATTTTATAATTTAGACATTCAAATAAGTGTGCAAAGGCATTACATTTCAGTATTAATTTTATTTTCCCTAATGATAAATTATATTTAACATCTCTTCATGTCTTTATCTGCCATTGATGTATACTCTTTTGTGAAGTATCTTATAAAATCTTCACTAACTCTTTTTTTTTTAGATTGAGTTGTAAAAAAAAAATAAAAAAAATAAATTGAGTTGTGGGTTATCTTATTTTGGTGAATAAATAATGATTTATATATTCTGGACACAAGTCCTTTGTAAGAGATATGATTTGCATATATATTGTCCCACTTGTCACATGGCTTTTATTCTATTAACTGTGTCTTACACAGAGCAAACATTTTAATTGTGCTAAGGTCAAATTCATAGTTTTATATCTTTTATACATCATCCTTAGTGTCATATTTAAGAGCTCTTTGCCTAAACCAAGATTATGAAGATTTTCTCTTACCTATTCTAAATATTTTGTATTTTTAGTTTATATTTAATTCTGTTATTTATTTGAGGAATATCTCAAGGTGCTTTGTTTTCCATCTTATGTCCAATTTTTCTAATACCACCTGAAAAAACTGCTTTTTGTCCACTGACTTATTTTTGCAATTTTTTTCCCTCAAAAATCAATCATCTCGTATGCATGCATTTCTTTTATAATGTTGGGGTTCCTGGAAGTAAAGCCAATGAATATATGGGGTCTCCCAAATACTGTCAGCCCCAAGAGTTTCTCACTTTCATCTTAGTTTCACACTCAGCCTCCAGCAATTGTCAGTATTAGCATGTAAATGTGATTACCAAGTTGTGACTCCATGGCCTCTTTTTCCGTTAAGCAAATCTTGGCTCTGTCTTTCAGATTTTTTTTTTTTTTTTTTTTTGTCTTTCAGAATTTGTTCTTCTAAATTTCTGATAGTAGTTTGTTCTGCAAACCTGGTTCCTGGTGGTCTATCAAATGTCAGTTTGTCCAGATTTAACGGGACTGACCACTTCCAAGTTCTTTACACCGTTGAACACTGATCTGAAATCCGCATAGCTGGTTGCTTACGTTGTACTTCAGAGTAGGCTAGTCACACAATCTTAGCTAGTATACCAGATACTTTAGTCTATTTAAAATCTGATTTGTTGTGTTCAACTGTAGCACTAAGAGTGGGTTCTTTTTACTTCTATCCAAGTGGACCCTAATCAAATGGAAACTAAATGTTACAGCTTCCTCACTACTTATGATCATATGCCAAAGCAGCAAAGCTAGAGGAATTTTAAGAATTGGGTTGAATGTAATATCTACATATAAACGGCATCCAAGCATTTAAAAAGTGGCATTTTGAGGCACCTGGGTGGCTCAGTCAAACATCTGCCTTTTGGCTCAGGTCATGATCCCAGGGTCCTGGGATGAGCCCCATGAAGGGCTCCCTGCTCAGCAAGGAGTCTGTTTCTTCCTCTCCCTCTGCCCTTCGCCCTGTTTGTGCTCTCTCTTCCTCACTCTCTCTCTCTCAGATAAACAAATAAAATCTTAAAAAAATAAAATAAAAACTGACATTTGAAGGAAAAAGTAGCTGGCTATTATTTACGTCTATCATGAAAATCAATGGCGCTCTTAAATTCAACCCAGCATTTCAAACTAATGTCAAACTATTTTACTTGAGCAAAGTTGCATCATCTTACTCACAACCAAGATTTATAGGCTTCAGGAAATTTAATGAATAATCTGATAATCAGAGGGAGAACATATTTGTTTATAGGCCCAGGACCAAATATTCCTCAAACATCATAACCACAATAAGTACATACGAATTTTTGCACCAGAAAAACCGTTGCCTCATCATCATAAGTATGATATATTTTGCCCATTACTTCACTGTGTTAAATAATTTTATATGGACTTGCACCTATTTCTAGGCTCCTGATTAATCTATCTACTTAAGCAACAATTGTTTGTAATTTACTATTTTAATGGCAGAGCAAGTCTTACCTTATTACTCATTTTTTAAAACATTTCCTATCCATTTTTATACATTTGTTTAGAAGGGGGGGATAAACTGTGGAGGCATTCTTTTAAATTTAAAATAAGAATTATACTGGGAATGCATTTAATTATGGGTGTAAGAAGAATTGTTGTTGTTTTTATAATTCTGGAATTTTCCATACTGGAGAAACACATATCACATCTCTCTCTTGACTCCAATCTTATTTTAGGTTCCTTACTGTATAGGTCTTGCCTCTGTTTATTATTATGTTAGTTCTTGATCTATTTTTTGATCAGGTGAATTTGTTTTTTTAATGTCATCAAGTAAAATAGACTGAGATTCAAAGTATCTGCATTTTTTAAAAAGGTTTTATTTATTTATTCATGAGAGAGAGACAGAGAGACAGAGAGACAGAGACAGAACCAGGCTCCATGCATAGAGCCTGATGCGGAACTTGATCTCATGACTCCAGGATCATGCCCTGGCCAAGGCAGGGGCTAAACTGACCCAGGGATCACCAAAGCATCTGCATTTTATTTACTTGTGGCTATGCCCAAAGCCTTCTTCAAGTATATTTAAATCAAACTTAAAATATAAATTCCTTATGACAGTTTTTCTCTTATGAAAATCCTGTATTGGTTTTATTTCTCATCAGTTTTACAATAGACTATATGGAGTTCTATTGTGTTGAATTGACACATTTTGACTCCTTTCTTCTCCCTTTTCTTCCAGGATTTGAAATCCATCAACAGTAGGCTGTCAATCTTGTTTCCCTTGTTTTTTTTTTCCTTCACGAATATCTCTTAATCCCCAGTTTGCACATTCTTTGTCCTGTGGAGTTCAGACAAAAATCTTTCTAAATATTTCCCATGTACTTTTTTTTCTAAAAGATTTATCTGTTCCCTGCTGTGTTCTTTCTGATTGTATTTTTCTTTCACAGGCACACAGTTTTCTTGGGGGTCAGAAATGGTTTTAGATTAGAAATATTAGGTCAATTTCTAATCTTGGGCAAATTTCCTCTTTCTTTTCTTGATATTTTCCTTTTTCTTCTCTGCATTTATATTGTAGCTTGGAGGTTCATTGCTTTACAATAATTGCATATAATTTTACCTGTGAAGTTTTACCTATCAAAAACAAATTAGGCACCACTATTTTGTTCAGGAATATTATGTCTTTTTTAAAAAAACCTTAGCTTTACATAAAAAATACACTTTCAATCTTTTTCAAATATTATAATATACAGGAAAATAAAGTCTTTGAATTCTCTTCATTTACAATGACACCTAATACTGTCATCAGGTTTCTTTGTGTATGTTCTGAACTGTGCCTTTTTGGGAGAATTGAAGATGATACTTAGTGATTGTTACACTTTCTGTATAGGAAAAAGCTGTGACATTAAATCACACCATCATATGAATTCAGTTATCATTAATATATCAGAAACCACTACAATAAATTTCATTATTTTTTCTTAAGACAATGGGATAGTCTATATAGTTGAATTAAACAACTGATGATTCTCTAACTCTTAAATCTATGTATTAATCCACTACATTGAAATATTGTTTTCGTCACAGAATATATTTTTACATGGACTTCAATCTATTTCTGGGCTCTGCATTAATCTGTCAACTTGCATACCAGTTTATTTTTGTTTTTGTTTTTTACATCTATTAATTTTGTGCCCCATTTCAATTTCCCTTCTGCACATCTGATAGCAGCTCAACAGTACTGGTGTCTAATGCCAATGACCTGCCACAAGCAATCTCCAGCAGCCTCAATGTGTGTGTGTGTGTGTGTGTGTGTGTGTGTGTGCATGTGTGTGTTTCTCTCCTTTTTGTCCTGAAGCCAAGGAAAAGCATTCAAGTAGCAACAAGAGGCAGCTTGAAAATCTTGGAAAATTAGGACCCCAGAGGCAACAATCAATCAAATGGGTTGGCAATTAGGGGATGAATTGCTTCTTATATCAGAGGGATAATGCTGACCTGCATGTTTTGTGGATCCTCAGGGGATCCTCCACAGGTATGGACACCATTTCCCACAGCAGTGGCCATATCAGTAACATACACTTTATCGTCTTTTCCTTTTCCCTATTTCACTTACCCCATTGTGCCTTCCAGTTCCTGAAATTACCTCCAAAACACTATGCTTGAAACTACATTCTTATTTCAGGCTCTACTTCTTTGGAACCCAAAATAAAAAAGTCATAATGGTAATTGCTCAGGATGGGATTCTGACCTTGACCACTCAGAGGATTCTGGACAATAAGAAAGAAGTCACTGGTAGACATCACTGGCAAAGGTCATATGAGTTCTGACCTGTGGTAGCCTCACAATTATTATGACTTTTCCCTGTGCTGAATGGGGCTAGGTACAGGCAGAAGGGGGAAGCTATGGTTCATGTAGTAGCTCTAGTACTTGAGTGGTATGGAGGTGATAATAATTAAGATTGTGGAGGTGGCTCTTTTATTAACTGCCTGAAAAGCCTTGAAAAACATGAATGTCAAGCTAGAGCTAATAAGTATCAACTCAGGGCACACAGTGAAACCAGAAGGTCTCCAATGAAGTGTTTATAGAGACATTTAACTCTTGCAGATGGAAGGCAAACAGTAATGAGGATTAGGCCTGGATTTAATTATGATTTTAGAAGAACTTCAAAGGCAAATAAGTGTGCAATCTCAAAAAATCTTCACATTAAAGTTAGGACCCTGACATAAAATAAGAAGACAGAGTTAGGATGGAGACAGATGAGTAAATGAATTTCAGAAAGTTGAACTCTTGAGATTCTCCCAAACCCCCTCCCTTGCCCCACCAAGAAAGCCAAAATAGACCCCTCCTGACTGCTAGCACTGACTGCTAGTGTCCATTGCCTGGACACTAATCTCATAAGATAATGATTATTTCCCTGAAGATTCATGTCTGAATATCATCAGTACTTCCAGATCAATACATAGGGTCAGGTTCATGCATGGTCCCATCCAGAAAATGATGAGATGAAATAGCTATTTACTGATAGATTTGTAAGATTCAGGTCCTACACATGAGCACTTGTTTCGGTTACAGATGTTCCAATGGAACGTGAGGATATTAGACCAAGACTCTGCGATGAGTTGAGGACAGAGTAGAGTGCATTACAAGGCTGTCTGGAGAAGAATTTATTGCTCTCCTATGCCCTTTCCTACAATTGGTGATTTAACATTTTTGGAAGGACATGTGGAACAAGTCCTAATATGATAGGATGGAAATTGTAAGGGAACACTCGAAAGTGTCACCTTCATTTTGAGAAGCTCAGTCACTGTCCTCTGTAGGTCAGGGTTTTACTGCAACAGATGCTGATAGAGAACGGGGCTCCCTAAGGTCAGGGAGGTTGACAGGATTCTAAATGAGCAGAATCCAGGTGGTGGCACTTACCTGTCAGGGGCATGGTTGACGTAATTACTGTCATTATCAGCAGAATTGGAATGACAATGAGCAGAGTCTGCGGAGATTTATGGCAATGTCTAATAGACCTTGCTTGGTGATCCTATGGATCATGTAGATGAGCAGCCATATAGAGTATTATTACCTTGTGCAATCAGAAAAAAATCAAGTACCACTAAATGGAAGACTTATGTCATCTACTGAAACATTTTAATTCCTTGCCCAATTTGTAGACTGAGGCATTCTCAAGTCTGTGGCTCATGGATTGTAGATTGGCTGGTTCCCTCTGAGAAAGGAGTCTGTAATACCATTAAAAATATAAACAGTAGATGCTCTCCCAATCTTACCTAATTTGATCTGTGCCCATTTGTCAGCTTTACTGCACACGGAGGTGGGGTTGAGGTGGGGGGCAGTGGGTAAAGAATGTCTTTGTGAGAGCAGCTGATACAGATGGGAGGGGACCCCAAATGCCAGTACGGCCATGCTGTTAGAGTGCAGACATGTGGAGCTTATATGTAAACAGAACCCTGACTTGATCTGTCTCATGGTGGGTCCTCTGTCATCATTACTCTGGTCCTCAACCACGTAATTGGGATGAATCTACTTAGCAGCTGGCAGAGCCCTTAAATTAATTTCCTTTCCTGTGGAGTAAGAACTGTCACAGTAGAAAAAGCCAGTCAGAAATCCCAGAAATTACCCTTCCCCCCAGCCATGATGATAAAGCATAGCCATTCCTCATACCCTGGGAACTTAGATTCTGAAACTCTCCAAGATACATTGTTCTTGTCATATCTCTTCCATGGCCTCTGCAACTACCAAATAGTTTGGCACAAAACCATGGACTGCTGTAATCTTAACCAAGATGTTGCTATAATTGCAACTAGGGTGCCAGATAGATCTCTCCTAAATCAAATCAGCCACTTCACGTAGCAAATGTGTTCTTTTCAAATCCCTTCAGATAATGGAGTAAATGGTTATTTGCTCTTACATGGGAAGGATAGCAAGGCACTTCAAACTCCTTTGCTCTTGTCACAGTGCTGCCCACAGAGCTCTGACTGTCTGGAAACTTGGAAGAACACTGTGAAATATGGCTAAATGTACCTGCTGAACAGGAAGTGGTAAATAGCCTGGATCTTCCAGAAGGATACATTCTGGTGCTGGTGTCTGAGGGGAATTTAATTAGATTGGCTCTGTAAGTTGTAGAAAAACTATAGTTAACTGTTATTACCAAGAAGAACTGCTGCCTGGGTGAAACCACAGCCTGGTAAGGGGAGGCCCGCAGGAATGGGAGGAAAATCAGTTGCCATCTGGAAGCAAGCGGAAGGAGCAAGGGTCTTCCTTTCCCCTCCAAGCATATAGTCTCTCTTTGGCAGTCCAATTGGCAGGGCCTAACTGTGAGCAAGCTGGCAAAACAGAAATGCGGATTTCTGGGTCTGGCTATAGTGTGCAATGCGGATTTGTGCTGGGAGACAATGTCTTAATAACTGACACAGCCACACTGGTGACACCTCAGTCATGAAAACATATTAGCCTTCTCTGCCTTATGGATTTACTGACCCTACTTCTTCTCTCTGGCTTCTTAGGATCACCTCTCAAAGACACTACCTGTACTAAAATACTTGCTTTGGTATCAGTTTACAGAGTGAAACCTGCTACAGACCGAATGTTTGTGTTCCTTCAGAATCATACGTTAATCCTAAGTCCCAATGTGAAGGTATTAGGAGGTGGTGTCTTTGGGAGGTAATTAGGTCATGAAGACAGAGTCTTCATGTAGGTGGTTAATGGGCTTATAGGAGACAAGAGAACTTGCTTGAGACCAAGTGTGAGTACAATGAGAGGACAGCCATCTGCAAACCAGGAAACATGCTCTCACTATGCACCTGATGGGCTGCTACCCTGCTCTTGGACTTGCCAGCATCCAGAACTGAGAGAAATAAATATTTGTTGCATAACAGGTACTCAGTCTATGATATATTTGTTACAGCAACCTGAAATGACTAAGGAACAACCCAAACTAACAAAATAAAACAAAATAGTGATTCCCATTTAGTATACACAAAATTGCATCAATCACATAAATAAAAATCACAAAGAAAAGTTCAATTTTTAAAGAATAATGTTTCTTTGTATGATCTCCAATCAATTATGCCTTCTTAATGTTGAGTCATCAGTCAGGTCACTTAAGCTCTAGCTTGCCTAAAGAGATTTGCTGAGTGGCAGTCTTGTATGATATACAAACTCATCCTTTTTTAATTATGGTTGGATTGATCAGTAATTTTGTGAATTTCAAGATGCATTGAAATGACAGTAAGCACTAACCTTAGCATTTTGGAATCAATACCCAACTCTGAGTTCAGCAAAACTTTACAGCAAAGCACAAAGCAACTTCTGAATTTGCCTTTTTTTTTCCATATTATTCATATTATAAGTAACACAGAGGAAAACATTTCATTTACTCTAAAATTCATGAATATTAAAGGTATAGTAAAAAAGCAGAGTATCTGCAACTGATACACTTAATTCTATGCTGTAATTGCTCTGACTCTCTATTATAAATGCCCACTCTCTTCTCACTGCAGCTGCAATTCAATAGCTCAAAACTCTTAGTGAGAAATAATCCTCTTTGAATTGATGTTAGCTTTTGGGTATCATGGATTGACTCTTTTTTTTTTATAGAGTTAAACTCCTATATTCTATAGGTAAAATTAAGTTTGCCCCTCAATTCATTGACTTCAATTCAATTTAGTGCATTGATTCTTCACAGTGTATCATAGCTTTACCAAGTTGGCCCTTTCAAATGTGTATTTTGCACTTGGTAATTAAAAATGCAGTGGTTAAATCATTCAAACATTCAAAAAATATTTATTGATTGTCTGTCTCTAAGGCTTACATTCTGGGTCTACCTTACTATTCTCTGTTGGCCAGAATCTTTCAATGGTTGTGATCTGGTCTTTAAAAAGAAATGTATAAATAAGAAAAAACTTTTATTTTTCCATTTTAATGTTCCAATAATTCTCATGTAAAATATAACTTTCAAATATTGATTTATATTAAATCTTAGTATGTGAATTCTATCGTAGAAGGTATTTTTGTCTATGTTCACTGACATTATGCTAGCATCTAAATTGCGATACAATACATGCTGAAAGCTTACTAAATGTTATTAAAATGATCATATCACTGTATAAATGAAAATTTCTTTTTATAACAAAATGAAACTGCAGCAGGCAGATGAGTAGTTGAGTTAATTACATTTCTAAAATCTTGGTACATTTTTATAAAGCTCTGAGAAGTAGCCTTCTATTTTTATTTGATAATATTCTTTATCCCAAGCCCCTCTCCTATTTTTTTCTTGTCCTCATACATCTGTAATCAATCTCATCATTAGTATATTTTGTTTAATATATATCTAATGTTTTTATGTATTCTTGCACACATTTTTTATTATTGAAATATAGTTAATATATACTGTTATATTACCATATTTTAATTTAGGCAAATCATAAACATGTACATATGTACATATACATACATTAATCATGCATTCCTTTTTTCCCCCATGGAATACTGTCTTGTATTGGATCCAATCATGCTCCTATGTGAATATTCAATCCATTATTCTTTCTTGCTAAATAATATTCCATGTAAAACATATCCAGTCATTCAGATAGATACACAGTTTGACTCTAATTAACCATAAAGAGTAATGCTGCAATAAATAATTTTATCCATATCACTTTATGGACCTATGAACATTTTCTTTGAGAGCTACATGGCGGAGTGTAATTGCTGGGTCATAGTTATGTGCATACTCAACTAGAATGTCATATCAGAATATGAATCCCTACTAGTAGCTTCTCATCATTGAAGCTGTATATCTGTAAATGAATGTTTTGTTTTAAAATATCTTTTGAGGAATGTTTTTAGAATGTATCTCATTCAAATAAATGATCTTGGCATTATTGCTTTTCATATTTATCCAATTCTGTCTCTTTCATCTATTTGATCCTACCAATAATTCATTATGTCACCTCAGAAAACACAAAGAGAATTTATTTTAAATATGTACTCCTATGATCCTTACAAATTTCACTAAAATGAAACTAAAGTCAACACAAAAAAATGGAAGAGTATTCTTTCTTATTCTAAAATAAGTATCATTTCCTGAGCCACAGATACTGGTACTTATCCCCATATCTTTTTTTTAAATTTTTATTTATTTATGATAGTCACAGAGGGAGAGAGAGAGAGAGAGGGGCGCAGAGACATAGGCAGAGGGAGAAGCAGGCTCCATGCACTGGGAGCCCGATGTGGGACTCGATCCTGGGTCTCCAGGATCGCGCCCTGGGCCAAAGGCAGACGCCAAACCGCTGCACCACCCAGGGATCCCTCCCCATATCTTTATATTTCTATTTTCTTTAGTGAGCAATTCAAAACAAACATTTATAATGGTTTTTAATGAGCAAAACCAGGTGAGAATATTTGATTTTTTTATAATACAATAACATCTTTATTGTTGATGGATTATAGTAATCCTCTAGATATTACCTTAATGAATAAACATTGTAAAACTTACATCATTAATGAATGAATTAGTAATCAATTAATTACTTTTTTGCTTACTATGTTTCTATTTATAATTTTCTATTTATTTTCACTTTCTGAAAAGCAAATCAGCATTTTCCAGGTAAATCAGAAATAATGATACCATATCCTTTAATATGCACTATGACCAATTTTGTTAAATTATATTTCATAATAAATTTTATATTACACTTATCCCAAGATAAGCCCCTTGAGCAATGGAGATGATCCATATGATCTCAGGGCATTAGATGGAAATGTCTAAAAATAAGGTGTTATAATAAATATCTGCCAAGTTTTCATTCAATTCTTATGTTCCATAATTCTGTGGAATTCTATATAAATCACTGAACTGACAACAAATTAATATACATTTTTAGTGTACAACAAAAATAGACTTGTTTCAATATCAGTAATCAATTGTAATTAATTAGTCAACTACTTTTAGGAAGTCTAAAAGTAGATTCTATACTATTGGAAATCTCTGTTCATGACCTAGCTTGGTTTTATGTACATATGTACATATATTCAAATATATATACCAATTGACTTCAGATTTTTCATATATATATATAATATATTAAGGTATATTTTAAATCACATATATAGTGTTATGTACATACATTTATTGGCTTCAAATTTTCATATATGTAATATATTAAAATATATTGTAAATCATACATATTGTATATATTTTTGAAGCCAATTTGATAATATTATACATAGTCTGGTTCAAAAATATGAAATATGAAATATGTCCCTCTTCATAGAAATCAAAATATAACCTATTTTAGTTTTCATCACGATTTCCTATGAGCTGCCTAAAATTTCTCTACCTGTTTAATTTCTTTTTTTTTTTAATTTTATAAATTAATTTTTATTGGTGTTCAATTTACCAACATACAGAATAACACCCAGTGCTCATCCCGTCAAGTGTACCCCTCAGTGCCCGTCACCCATTCACCCCCACCCCCCGCCCTCCTCCCCCTCCACCACCCCTAGTTCATTTCCCAGAGTTAGAAGTCTTTATGTTCTGTCTCCCTTTCTGATATTTCTCACACATTTCTTCTCCCTTCCCTTATATTCCCTTTCACTATTATTCATATTCCCCAAATGAATGAGAACATACACTGTTTGTCCTTCTCCGGTTACTGTGGCCAAGTTCAAAAAGGGTGTTGCCTGAGTTCTCCTCTGGGATTTTGATGGAATCTTGTCTCACATTTAGATCTTTCATCTATTTTGAGTTTATCTTTGTGTATGGTGCAAGAGAGTGGTCCAGTTTCATTCTTCTGCATGTGGATGTCCAATTTTCCCAGCACCATTTATTGAAGAGACTGTCTTTCTTCCAATGGATCGTCTTTCCTCCTTTATCGAATATTAGTTGACCATAAAGTTCAGGGTCCACTTCTGGGTTCTCTGTTCTGTTCCATTGATCTATATGTCTGTTTTTGTGCCAGTACCACACTGTCTTGATGAACACAGCTTTGTAGTACAACCTGAAATCTGGCATTGTGATGCCCCCAGATATGGTTTTCTTTTTTAAAATTCCCCTGGCTGTTTGGGGTCTTTTCTGATTCCACACAAATCTTAAAATAATTTGTTCTAAGTCTCTGAAGAAAGTCCATGGTATTTTGATAGGGATTGCATTATACGTGTAAATTGCCCTGGGTAACATTGACATTTTCACAATATTAATTCTGCCAATCCATGAGCATGGAATATTTTTCCATCTCTTTGTGTCTTCCTCAATTTCTTTCAGAAGTGTTCTGTAGTTTTTAGGGTATATTTTGAGAACCATTTGAATGGTAAATGGTTCTCCAACCTTTTATTTTCAGGTTGTAGGTGTCCTTCTGTCTAAAATGAGTCTCTTGTAGACAGCAAATAGATGGGTCCTGCTTTTTTATCCAGTCTGAAACTCTGCGCCTTTTGATGGGGTCATTAAGCCCATTCACGTTCAGAGTTACTATTGACAGATATGAGTTTAGTGTCATCATGATATCTATTTAGTCCTTGTTTTTGTGGATTGTTCCACTGGACTTCTTCTTAAAGGGGAATTTTAAGAGTCCCCCTTAAAATTTCTTGCAGAGCTGGTTTGGAGGTCACATATTCTTTCAGTTCCTGCCTGTCTTGGAAGCTCTTTATCTCTCCTTCCATTTTGAATGAGAGCCTTGCTGGATAAAGTATTCTTGGTTGCATGTTCTTCTCATTTAGGACCCTGAATATATCCTGCCAGCCCTTTCTGGCCTGCCACGTCTCTGTGGAGAGGTCTGCTGTTACCCTAATATTCCTCCCCATGAAAGTCAGGGACTTCTTGTCTCTTGCTGCTTTAAGGATCTTCTCTTTATCTTTGGAATTTGCAAGCTTCACTATTAAATGTCGAGGTGTTGAACGGTTTTTATTGATTTTAGGGGGGGATCTCTCTATTTCCTGGATCTGAATGCCTGTTTCCCTTCCCAGATTGGGAAAGTTTTCAGCTAGGATTTGTTCAAATACATATTCTGGCCCTCTGTCCCTTTCGGCGCCCTCGGGAACCCCAATTAAACGTAGGTTTTTCTTCCTTAGACTGTCATTTATTTGCCTTAATCTGTCTTCATGGTCCCTTAATTGATTGTCTCTTTTTTCCTCAGTTTCCCTCTTTGCCATTAACTTGTCTTCTATGTCACTCACTCGTTCTTCCACCTCGTTAACCCTCGTCGTTAGGACTTCTAGTTTGGATTGCATCTCATTCAATTGATTTTTAATTTCTGCCTGATTGGATCTAAATTCTGCAGTCATGAAGTCTCGTGAGGCCTTAATGCTTTTTTCTAGAGCCACCAGTAGCTGTATAATAGTGCTTCTGAATTGGCTTTCTGACATTGAAGTGTAATCCAGATTTTGTAACTCTGTGGGAGAGAGGGCTGTTTCTGATTCTTTCTTTTGAGGTGAGGTTTTCCTTCTAGTCATTTTGCTCAGTGCAGAGTGGCCAAAAACAAGTTGTATTGGAACACGGGGGAGTATCACTGGTCCGTCCAGCTGGTCTTCTGGGGGAGGGGCCTGCTGTGCTGATTTTCAGGTGTTAGCACTTGGGGGAGCTGCTCTGCCCCTGCCTGCTGCAGGGCTCAGCGGGGGTTGTTTACCCCGTGAGGCCCCAGGAGGAACAGCCGCAGTTGCTATGGCAACTCTGGAAGCCTGGATTCAGCCTCCGCAGGAACTACGGGGCTCGGGGCTCTCGGTTCTCCGTCCGCAGGGCCTGGAGGCTCCGGGGCGGGGCCGCTGATCTGCTCAGCTCGGGGCAGGAGCGTCCTCGCTGTCCTGGGCCCTCCCGGCCTCTGCCTGTCCCGGGGGAGGCCGGATCCTGGGCTGTGTCCCGGCGCCCTGTGCTCCGGGGCCTGCGCTGGTGGATTCGCGCTCCCGCCCCGCAGCCCCCTCCGCGGAGCCGCCGCCCGAGCCCCTCCGAGCTGCTCCGGCCCCGCCGTGCGCGCTGCAGCCCTTAGGGAGCTCGGCGCACTCTCCCGGGGCGCAGGTGTCTGTTAGTGTCCCCGGGAGCCCGAGGGCATCCCCGCCCTCCTGGGTCCTGCTCCACCTCCCTGCGAGCCCCTTTCCGCCCGCCCGGGAAGGTTGGTGCAGCTCCTGCTCCTCCGGGACGGGGCTCTCCTGTCCTGGGGACACTCGCCCCGGCCTCAGCCCGGCTCCTCGCGGGGCCCCTCCCCCTCGGAGGCCTTTTGTTTCTTTATTTCTTTTTCCCGTCTTCCTACCTTGATAGAAGCGCGGACTCTTCTCACTGTAGCGTTCCAGCTGGTCTCTCTTTACATCTCAGGCCGAATTCGTAGATTTTCAGGATGGTTTGAAGGTTATCTAGGTAATTTGGTGGGGACAGGTGATTTGGGGACCCTGCTCTTCCGCCATCGTGCCCCTCCCCTGTCTACCTGTTTAATTTCATGCTCAAATTCTGTGTAGCAAAATTGTTTTATGATAAAAGATTATAATTATTAAAGCCTTAATGCTTCTTAGTGACATTATTTTCACTATCTTATTGTAAAACTAGAGCTTGAAGAGAAGATCACATTTCTCTTTCTGGGAGAACTAAACCAATTTCATTTATTTATGCTGTTTAATTAGCTGCTGCTTTTAAAGTATAGATATATGGTAATTCTAATTAACTGTAGCCTTATATTGTTTGACTTGAAAAAATAACTTATCTGTACAAAATAGAATCTTGTAATAAATGATTTCTTGAAAACTAAGAGACTACAGATATATAGACTTCCAGATACAGATTGAATAAGTCACAGGAATAAAACGCACAGCATAAAGAATGCAGTCCATGATATTATAACAGCGATATACTGGGGACAGATGGTGGTTATACCAGGGGTGAGCATTTCATAATATATATAAACTTGTCAAATCACTTAAGTTGTACCCCCTGAAACTCATACACCTCTGTATGTTAACTATATTGGAATTAAAGAGAGGAGAGAGAGAGAGAGAGAGAGAGAGAGAGAAGGAAATTAAGAACCAGATGAAATAAATGGCTTTGAGCAAAAGTGGGTTTGGTTTGGGAATGTTGGATTTGTTTTTTTGATACATTTTAATACATCAACTCGCTCCAGAAATGTTCACTGAATGCTTGTCTTTTGTGAGAAGCTGATGCTAGATTAGTTATAAGTAAAATATTTTATCAACGTTCTTATAATTCTATTGTAAATTTGGGAAATTGGAGCAAAGTTACAAGAGACATAATCATAGCACTTCTTACAATAGAAAGGAAACATTAGAATAATAGAATTCTGGAGGCATCCGGGTTGCTCAGTCAGGTAAGTGTCCGACCTCAGCTCAGGTCTTGATCTCAGGGTCATGAGTTCAAGCTGGGTATGGAGCCTACTTACAAAAAAGAATAATAGAATTTTTTAATTAGTAGAGATTAATTTTTCAACCCTCATTATTTAAGTTAAAGAAAGTGGATTAATACTTTCGTTTTTTGTTTTGTTTCATTTTAACTTTTCCATGCAAATATTGAGTTCTCTCATTAGATTAAAATAGAAAAAGAAAACCAAAACTTTGAACAGAAAAAGAATCCAATCATGCATTTTTATTTGACATGCTGTATTAGTTTTCTATTGTTTCTGTAATGAATTACCAAAAATGTAGTGGTTTAAAACGACATTATTATCTTTTAGTTTTGGAAGTTAGAGTTGTCCAGAACAGTTGTGTTCCTTCTTCAGGTTCTAGAGGACAATCCACTTTCTTATCTTTTTTTAGCTTCTGCAGGCTACTCTCATTTCCTTAACTCATGACCACAAAGCCAGCAGCATAGCCTCTTCCAAGACTTCTCTCTGACTCTAACCCTCCTGTCTCCCTTCATAAGGACCCTTGGGCTTACCTTGGGCCCATCAAGATAATCCGGGATATTCTCCACATCTCAATATTCTTAACTTTATCATACTGCAAAGTTCCTTTACCAAATGAAGTAACATATTCAGTAGAGATTCCAGGAATCAGAATGCGGACATCTTTGGTGGTCATTACTCATCCCATCATACCTTCAATAATTAGGTAGGGTGTTATATAATTAACTTTATTCAATGCATATTGATTGCTCAATTTTTAATCAAAAGTCTGCTGTAATAAGATCAGATCTAATAAGATCTAATAAGATCAGAAAAGTTTTTGAAATGCCTGGTAATAAATATTTATGAGGCTATTATATATAGAAATTCATTTATTATTTATTGGCTCATGTTGAGAAATTCCTTTAAATTATTTTTGTGTTGGTTCATCTGTGCTTGCTAGTTCATGGATAACTATTGAACAACTGCTGATGTTTATGCCAAGATACAACCAAGGGCTGGTCTTTAAGTGTGCCTTAGGCTAGAAGAAAGGTCAGTTTCCTCCATTTTCTATTTTTACGCAGTTACTAGAATATAATCATGTTTGATCCTAGAAAACAGAAAATTACCTACAGTGGGCTATTTTATTTAAACTAGAAACTAAATCTCAAATTTCCATAAGAAGTTAACTGATACCTCTCAGTTTTGCATAATGCTTGTATTACAACTAGAAAGATGGTCTTCCTAACTTTGACTACAAACCAGAGTCTTTATAAACAGAGTCAACACATGATCTGGCCAATTTTAACTCATCTCCCTCTGTGTTACCCCATCTTGCTATTTTCTGGTCGCCTCCGGGCTATTCCTTGTCCCTTCCTTTGGCCACGTTCCAGCTTGCCCGTCTGTGCATGAGCTCCTCCCTCTACTGGAAGGCTCATCAACAGATATTTGCATGACTCTCTCATATCCCTTGTGTCACTTTTCCAGTAATGTGCTATAAATCATACATCCCCTTGCTGCCCTAGATAAAACAGCAATGCCCAATTTCACAGTATCTCTGTCCTTAACTTATCTCTTGCCATAACTTCACTGTTTTTTTTTAAATTAATGTTTATACCCATGCATCTGCAGCTTTATACATTTATTTACTTTATGACTTCATTTTATTTACTGTTTATCTCCAATGCCTAGAAAAAATGCTCAACTATTGTTGCTTAATTCAGTTATGTATTTATTTTTCTAGCTTTATATTAATACTGATCTTGTTTAAAACGCTTTAAAATATTAATTCATCCAGTTCTCAAAACAATACTATGAGGTAGACACTCTTCAGATGTGCATTTCATCAAAGAGAAAATGAGTGAAGTATCATTAAGGGACAATAGCGTAAAAGATGAGTACAAAAAATGATTTTCTGTGGGTCTTTTATGGTTTAAAAGTATATCTTGATTTCCTCTTGTTTATTATTACATGAAGAATTTTTCAGAATTCTTTTTTTCATATGTTTCCCGAACATCTTTGTGTGCTTTTACAAAGCATTTGGGATGTTGTCATATAATAAAACCTTAAATTGTTGAACCTCGGGATGTTGGGCATTTGGCTGACTAATTACAAGTAAGATTTTTTAGATAATTACTTTAAAAAGTTAAACTTGTCCCTCTACAGCACTATACTTCTTTTTAATTAGAGGTCTCAATCAGTGTCTATGATCTTTTGAATAATCTTTTGTAAGAGGCAGAGCCTTACTAGTGTTTGGCTAATGGAAGAGCCCCTTAATTTCTACTCAGATGCTGTTCCCATTTTAGTTGCATCCTCAGCTGGTTGTTTTCCATCATGAGACAATTTTATAAATTGCTTAAAAACAAGGAGCCAACTATTTTTATGGGATTTTTACCAGAAATTAGTGTAATGAAATTTTCCAGTTTTGATGACTGTGATATTAGATAGTCAAAAATAGCTTGTGTCTTTATTTTTCACTGGTGGTGTTAAAAACAAAGCAAAATAAGGGACATGTGGGTGGCTCTGTCGGTTAAGGTCTGATTCTTGATTTCAGTTCAGGTCTTAATCTCAGGGTCATGAGATTGAACCCCAGGTCTGACTCTGTGGTAAGTGGGATCATGCTTAAGATTATCTCTCTGCCCTTCCCCCTTCACATTTGTGCCCTCTCTCTTGCTAAAAACAAAACAAAACAAAACAAAACAAAACAAAAAAACCCAAGCAAAGTAAGACAAAAAAAGCCAAGTGGCTGCATTGTGTGGTGTCCTATAATAGTGGCCTAACAGTTACTTTCTGGTACATTCTGCATCAAGATTTCAAAAAGAAAATTTCAATATGCAAGGCAGTTTACAAATGCAATAGAAGTTGGTGAGATTTGTGGCAAAATGTAGAATGAAAGCCAGAACTCAATTACAGCAAATTATTGTAAATATTGAGATATGGTCCAGGTTGATTAGATCTCCTCATTTCTTCAAATTAATCTTAAAATCTGGATTTTGGTGAGAAATAATTCATAAATCTAACAGGTTACCCTTACCACATGCTAATTTATATAATGCTATCTAAATCGATTCACTGGAGTACCTGGGTGGCTCAGTGGTTGAGCGACTGTCTTTGATTCAGGTTGTGATCCCAGAATCCTGCGATCAAGTCCCACATCAGGCTCCCTGCTTCTCCCTCTGCCTATCTCTGTCTCCCATGAATAAATAAACAAAATATTTAATAAATAAATACACTGATTCACTTAAGTAAAAAATAAAAAATCATCTGTAGAGTGCCAAAGTCTTTGTAATTTGAGCTTGAACATGGAATTATTTTTAAAAGTGTAATTTGTCTCATATTTTAGCAAATATATATTTTAGTCATTATGTATAATGTTTACAGCTCTTTACTAAGATAATATCAAAGACTACAACTGTAAATGACAAAGAAAAAGCAATCTATAATAATTTTACATAATCAGGCATATAGGAAAGAGTTGTAGGAACGTAACCATTTTTTATGATAAATTTTGCAAGACATTATAATTGAAGTCTTTTCTCACATTTCACAAGAACTTCCTTCAGTTAAATCATCTGCTTTTAAAAAACATATTGTGTCATTCTTGCTGATTTTATCTTTCTCAACTATTGTTAGGAATAATATTCATCCTAATGATCGATAAGTTTCTGCATTTCAGATAAAGAGACATTTCTAGATAAAGGCATTTGCTTGATACATAGCAGTAAACAGGAAAAAAAATGTTCAAGTTGCAAATTTATTAGTGGTCTGCACATTAGTGAACAGTTTCGTATCAGCCCAAATTTTGATTTTCTAAAGAACATCCTTAGCATTGTATTGACCAAATAGTTAATTCTTAATGAGGACCACGTGACAATTACTTCCGTTTTTAATAATACGTTGGCCAGTATTGTCTAAATTAAAAGTTATTTACTCCACTCCCTTCATGGGCTCTTCCTCTACCCACTTTCTTGCCCCCACAAAATACTAGAAAAAATCACTGAAAACAAAATGAGAGAAAGTGAGAAAATTGCAAACCACTAGCAATCATACATGTAAGTGGATCATATTCACTTATCAAGAACAGAGATTTCCAGAGTTAGTATGAACCTAAAATAATTTCAGACTTCAAAATAGCTTTGAATAAATTTTAACAAACATTCATGTTAAAAGTTCTTTGGTAACTAAGGGTTGCATAAATTCCTGCAAAAATATGCATGTGTTTACTTCAGGTTTCTTTATGGTAAAGTCTTAGAAGGCTTTTAGCTAAAGTTAGGGGAAGTCTTTTTTTTATTATTATTATTGTTAGTGTAGTTAGGTGCTAAAACAGATAAATCTCAAAACTTAGTGACTTTACACTATTAGAGGATTTACATCCTCTTTCTGTATCAGGCCAATATACATTTTGAGGATATTTGCTCCAGGTAGTCATTCAGGAAACCTGTCAATTTTTTTGTTCGATAGTTTCAACATATTCTAGAGTCTCATCATCCTCTACACTTGGCAGGTGAATAGGGAAAAATGAGAATGAGAATTGCCTGGGAAGAATTGGAATCAGTTTTGGAGAACAGCTGGCCAGTCTCTTCCATAATTGTCAATAAGTGCCATTGTTCTTGTGCCTGTAGTCAGTATCATCATAAAAGGAAAGAATAAAAGTTATCAATATTCCTGAGGAACCATTGTCTATGTGGTATACAAAGCTCATTTCTGAAAACAGACTATTTAAGTGAATCTACTAATAAAGCTAGCTATTAAAACTGAAAAGAGAGCTCACAAGGGTGACATGCAAAATCAACATTAAAAATTATAGATAATTACTATATAAAAATTCATTTATGCTAGTAATAACATTTCATAAATGTATATAAACATATGTATATATATGACTTTATAAGCAAAGTATAAAATACAACTGAAGAATTGGAATACTCAGGTTTGTAAAGTGACATTTCCTATCTCATTTGGTCTCTAAATTCAGTATAGTTCTAATAAGAATCATAAGAGGATTATTTTATGGAACACAAATATGAAAATTTTTGAGGAAAAGAAAAGACACCAGAATAGCCAAGTATATTTTGGAATAAATGAGAAGAGAAGATTGATCATAAGTTAATTAACTCTATTTATAAAGTTAAAGTAAGCATAATGATATTGGCATGGGGATTAATAAATGGGTCAATCTTTTAATAAACTGATCATGTTATTAAATTTCATGAGCAGGCATATGAATATCTTTGCAAGATGAAACTTCAGAGGCACTGGATGGCCCAGTTGGTTAAACATTCGACTCTTGATTTTGGCTCAGGTCATGATGTTAATAAGGTCTTTGATCAATCCCCACATCTGGCTCTGCACTGGGCGTGGAGCCTGTTTAAGATTCTCTCTCTCTCCCTTCCCTCTGCTCTGCTCATTCTCTCTCTCTTAAAGAATATAAATGAATAAATTAATTAATTAATAAGAAAAATGATATTTCAAGTTGGTAGAGCAAAGAAAAATCACTAAATCATTGCTCTACATTAAAAACTGAATTAGGCTCTTTAAGATTGTTTATAAAAATTATATATCAGTTTAATTAAATTCTCAAGTATAAAAAACCCACAATGTTAGTATTAGAAATATTAGAGAAATTAAAGAAGGTTTTATACATATATGTTTAGTATAGGGACAATTTTCTTTAAAAGGAGATAGTCAATAGGGAAACCAGAAATAAGTCTGTTACCTCAAAACCAAAAACGGTAACAAAAATATGCTGTACAAAAAAAAAAAAACCAAAAAAAATATGCTGTACACAAAAAATATAGCATCAAATCTGAAAGTCAAATGACAAACTAGGAGAAAATATTTACATTATATAGAGCAGATTGATAATCTACACCTATCACAAAAATCATTTCTAAAAATAAGAGAAATAAAGATATACAAAATTATAAATAAGCAATCCAGCAAAGATAATTAAAAATCACAACTACCCAGAAAAAATGCTCAATCTAAGTCATCACCAGAAAGCAAATTAAGTGATATTTAGATAACATTTTTCCAATTAAATCAACTGAAATTCAAATCAGGTTCTCATACTTGGGATTAACAACTGATTGAGAACTAGGCATTCCCATATAATAATACAGGTGTGGGTAGAAATTGGTACAGTTTGCCCCAGGATTTGTATACCAGCTATTTAAATAAAAAATGTGCATAACTCATGAATCAGAAATAAGTGCACATATTGATGTGTGCTCAGTAACAATTCTTAGGTATGTAACCAAGTGTTCTTTTTAGAGATACCCATCGTAGGTCTTTAAACAAGTAGAGAACATTAACACTACACCACGTCATTTACAGGTAAAAAGTACTTACATTGATGAAATAGATCTGGATGTAGAACTAAGAAAAAAATGATGTAATAAATTGTTGAATATAAAAAGTTACAAAGAAAAGCAAAAAAAACTTTTTTATTTATTTTTATTTTTTAGACAACCTCTCATTTATTTGAACACAGCTCTGGATGGATTTCCATCTGCAGGATATGTGGCCACATGGTGTCTATATGCCATGGAGGCTGCAAAGAAGATGAAGGTGGCTAATGAGGCAGCCACATGACTAATGGGCCGGTAGCAGGGATGGCAGCATTACTGGGCAAAGTGAGAGGATGTCAGGGACTGCATCCCCACCAAAGACAAGCCCAGGGGTCTTGCTATGTAAGACATTTGCTATGTCTTACAAAGCAATATATACCCTATGATAACTGCTAGTTTAAAACAAAGTTACCAACACAACTCTATTTTTTTCACATGCACACAGAGATAGAAACTGATAAGAATGATTATCTCTGTGATGAAGTCTATAATGGTTTGTTACAGAGGGATTTAGCTTTTCTTTTTAAATAAGTTTTAACTGAGAGTATACCCATATTTTCCTTAAATAATTGTAATTCTTTTTTTTTAAGATCTTATTTATTCATGAGAGACATAGAGAGAGGCAGAGACATAGGCAGAAGGAGAAGCAGGCTCCCTGCAGGGAGCCTGATGCAGGAATTGACCCCAGGACACTGGAATCACTACCTGAGCCAAAGGCAGATGCTCAACCACCGAGCCACCCAAAAATCCCAATAATTGTAATTATTCTTCAAGAAAACATTAAGCTAGAAATTCAAGAGTTTTTATTTTTTTTAAGTTATGGTTATTTTTTTAATTTTTATTTATTTATGATAGTCACACACACACAGAGAGAGAGAGAGAGAGAGAGAGAGAGAGGCAGAGACACAGGCAGAGAGAGAAGCAGGCTCCATGCACCGGGAGCCCGACGTGGGATTTGATCCCGAGTCTCCAGGATCGTGCCCTGGGCCAAAGGCAGGCGCCAAACTGCTGCGCCATCCAGGGATCCCAGAGTTTTTAAATTAAATTTTTGTGAACCATGAACTCTCATTTATGTAGAGTCAATGTTAGATGCATTGATTTGTATCTGTCGCTTTCAAAATGTATCTTTAAGGTGTGATTTTACACCAGGGAATTCATTCTCTAACATCATCTTATGTAGGTGTTCTTCTATGACTCATTTCAAGGATTGAGGAGGTATAAGATGTTTACATATTCTTGAAATATTTATTACTTAAGACACTTACTAGTTACTAAGGGCAAAGAGTAACTTTACAGTGGAAACACTTGGCAGACACCACCTTAACCAAATGAGCAAGATGAACATCCTCAGTAATCATGAGGTATGGGCATCAGGTACCATCAGATACAGTATGTGGAGGTGCTCTTCTCTCAAATGCACACTCTGATTGATTAATGAAAACATGTTAGACAAACTCAAACTGAGCAACAAAATATCTGCCCCATACTCTTCAGAGATGTCAAGGTCATGGAAGACAAGGACAAAATAAAGACTGGAGAAGACTCAGAAGTGGAGACCAAGAACAAGAACAATGTGGGATTCTGGATTGGATCTTAGAACAGAAAAGTAAAAAAAAAAAAAAAAAAAAAAGGAGGAAAAACATAAATCTTATTGAAATCTTCAGTTTAGTTTCTACTACTGTACCAATATAAATTTTTTTTTTGGTTTTGATAATTGCATATGATTTTGTAAGTGGCCAACATTGGGGGAAGGTCAGTGAATGGTGTACAGAGAATCTCCGGACTGTTTCTACAGTTCTTCCCTAAGTCTCAAATCAGTTCAAAATAAAAAGTCATAATATTTTAGGTTATAGAGTTCTTTAAGTACATATTAATACATTTCCTTTCTGAAAACAAAGCTTAAATCTCAGTTGAACGTAAAGATTGGCTTAGATTTCTCATACTGCTCATTTAGAGCACACTTATTACTTAAATTAAATCTCAAGAAAAGCCAGAATTGGCTAAATTTGCTTTTGACAGGAGTAAACTAGTAAATGCAGGAGAATTCAGAAGGCTGGAAGTGCTTCATGACTGTGCCACTCTCCTCCATCCTGCTCTGGGCAGGACCAGTCTGGTGAACAGTCCAGTCTGCCCACCAAAGGCAATTGCCTTGGCTTGCCCTGGGGCAACCTTTCTTGACTTCTGCTCTAGAGACGCCATGCATCTCTAGTGTCATGCATCTTTAGTATGCAAAAAGAAAAGAGATAATCTTTGAATCAGTTCACTGGAATTTAAGAGTAGCATTTCTCCCTGGTATACATAATTTAACGTTAATTTTCTGCCAGACAACTGTACTTCATCTGCTTTATCAGCTCTTATGTAACTCACTCTAACAGATGGGAAATGTGGCCAAATTCAATTCCTATTTCCTTGGTTAAAAATGTCTGTTAACAGCTCATTACATTTCTCTCCAACTCCACACATGATAGCTACATCCCATTTGTGGCAAATACATTTTTGTCAAAATTTCTACAGAATGCTTTACATTTGTCTAAAGCTGTAGCTGTTGTACTTAATTGGGTTGCACTTTTATTGGAAGAGATGGAGCTTAAAATCAATTTATTCTGCTCATTTAAACCTTGACCTCCTTTGCTTATAAAATCAAAGACAAAAAATTCTGCATTATATTTGATAACTTTGTAGTTGTCATGTTAAATATTAATAATGTGAACTGTTGTGGCTTACAGTGCTGAATGCACTTATAATTGGTTATAATTAATCAAATCTGCATAGTTAAAGGAAGACTTTCTAAAACTACTGCACCCCCTTTCTCTTAATTATTAAAAGACAGTATTTTACTTAAAATCTAAAAATAATTGTATTAATTTTGTTCCTGTTGTTGAGTCACAGTCAGCTAATTGGTTTAACATAAAGTAGGAGGAAAATCTGTCAGGAAAGGATCTGCTTATGTCACCCAAGGAGTCCCACATGTTTTCCTGGTGACACTGTATTTTATTTTTCAACCTAACACCATAATCTTCATGCTACTAGTGTGACCAGGAGGAGGGCCTTCAAACTTTATAAATTACTGGCAAAAGTCTCCCTTCTCTCCACTTATCCCTCCTCACCCCACAGTTTTAGCTTCATCACTGTATCTTGCCTAAAAGATCCTTCCAATACATTCCAAGGAGCCCTAGACTTCCAGGTAATCCTCCATCCCTGCTGACATTCACCCTGACAGTGCCTCCTCCCCAAATGAGCCTCCTTCACAACACATCATAAAATCCCCAACTGTTCCACTGGGTCTGCAGGAAAGTCAATCACCCCTTTTCTTTCTTCATCTTCTTTTCCTAATTACTATCCCGGCTCTATTCAGGGACACAGCTATCCCTGTAAGTATCTCCAGTGATTACATTTCTCTTTCATAATTCAGATTCCAAACACCTCTAGGTGGGAATGATATTTTCCTTGCTCTTAGTTGCCAATTTAATACTATTTCCCTTATCTCTTTCTTATCATATGGCTTCTCCAATTGTCTAGCATTTACTAGAAATCTACTCCTATATTTGATTGCCACAGTTTATTCTCTTCACATGATCTAGTCCAATGGTTCTCAGCAGGGATGGCCTAGGCGACATTTGGCAAAGTCTAGGAAAATGTTTTGGTAATCACAATTGAGGGTGAGGGGTGCTACAGGCATCTAGTGGGTAGAGGCCAGAGATGCCACGAAGCATCTGGCAAAACACAGGACAGATACCCACAACAGAAATTATCTTCCTAAAATGTCAATAGTGCCAAGGTAGAGAAACCCTGATACAGATAGGTTATTTCAAAATATTTCTCTCTACTCCTCAAAAACTGGCAATGGGTCCTCATCCCTCTGACAGGTAAATCACCATCTATCTCATCTCTACTCCTAATATTCATGCAAAGCCCATTCTTGACTCAGAGCTTTTATATCTGCTGTTCTCTTAGCCTAAATGGATAGGTCTTCCTTTAAATCTCTACTTCAGTAATCTCCCTGATTAATTCACAGCCATGTTCAATAATCACCTTCTCAGACCACCTTTTATCCTGAGTAGTTATAGAACCTTTGTACTACTTGCTTTCCCTCAGGGCTGTCGAATGTCAACTGTCAAAACTAGAAGATAGGGATGCCTGGGTGGCTCAGTGGCTGAGCATCTGCCTTTGGCTCAGGTCCTGATCCTGGAGTCCTGGGATCGAATCCCACATTGGGCCCTCTCCATGGGGAGCCTGCTTCTCCTTCTGCCTATGTCTCTGCCTCTCTCTTTTTGTCTCTCATGAATAAATAAATACAATCTTAAAAAAAAAAGAATGGGAAGATAATTTCTGTGAAATCAAGGGCTAGTTTGTTTTATTATTACTTCTGTATTTTTATAAAGTGACTAGAACCTATTGAATGGCTGATATGTGTTTGTGAATGAACCAAGACTATCCTTCAGTTTAATAAGTAATTTAGAAGACATAAAAAGTAGAATTCGTTGACTTAACAGCACATTTTCTTTTTCCTTTAAGATTTTATTTATTTATTCATGAGAGACACACACACACACAGAGGCAGAGACACAGGCAGAGGGAGAATCAGGCTCCATGCAGGGAGCCCGACATGGGACTCGATCCCAGGACTCCAGGACCACGCCCTGGGCTGAAGGCGGCGCTAAACCGCTGAGCCATCTGGGCTGCCCAAATTTTCTTTTCATAAGAACACGATGATCATTTATTAAATGATACTGGAGCTTTAAAAAAGATACAATTTCTAAATAAATGATATTTGTAAGAATGCAAATATTTAGGGATATAGAGAAACCAAAGTTAAGTCTGGTTAAAGCTCAAAGGGGACACTGTTGAAGTATTTTAGAAATGGCTATTTCAGGATTATCTAGCCAAATAGCCTCATTTTTAAAATGACATACCTCAGGCCAAACTATTTTGGTAAGTTTCTGATATTGATTTAATTCAGTTCTGTGGCTAATTTCTGTATTCATTCATCCTCATCAGAGAGCTATGGAACTTTGAGCAAGAGTAAAAGAGTTTATGAGGAAAGAAAAATACACTGCTGAAGGAATTGAGGGCATCTTACTCCAAGATATGCCACTTGGGCATATTGATTATTTTCAGTTAAAGGCATTTGAGAAACAACAGATGGAAGAAGGGCACTCTGACCTTCCCTTTTATTTTCAAAAGCAGGAGATAAAACTCCCCTCTGAAAAGTGCCTTCTCTGTGCCAGGACGAAGAAAGATATTCTTATCATCAGAGACAGGGATAGAGGCTGAAAAATCTGTATAAATAAACCTTGTTAAACCAATCCTTATCTTCTGGTGCCTTCATCACAATTTACTGCCCCTAGCCCAAACCCCTCTGTCTTGTCAACCCTTCTAAAATTTATTGTTTCTTTTACTAAGAGGTAGAAAAGCTTTCTTCTCTGGTCACTGCTTCAAGCCTTCATTCTCTTTCTTTTGAGGGCTCCCATGTACATACAGAAACTTCAATAAAACTAGTATGCTTTTCTCCTTTTAGTCTTGTTTATGTTAGTTTAATTCTTAGGTTCAGCTACAGACCCCTAAAAGGGTACAAATTTTTTTCTTGCATTGCTAAGATTTCTAATTGATCCCAACATAAAAATGACTCCTCTTTTATATTAATTGATCTTCTATTTAGCTGGACATCTTTCCTAGCTTCACTTGTATGGCTGAGTGACTCACTGATGGGTAGTGTCCTTTAATAGAAATAGATTTTGTGACTCTTCGGAAATATCCCTAAAAAGACCATTAGTGCTTTTTCTCCTTCCATTTTTTAAAAATCTCCCTGCTGACTGAAATGTAGATATGATGCCCTCACTGTACTGACCCTCTGGGACTTTGAGCTCCCCTTGGGAATAGAGACAAATATCACTGAAAAAAAGTAGTATGCTAGGATCCATGACACAATGGAGTATGGTGCTAGCCTTGGGCTAGCCATGTCTGGACTTCCATATGAGAAATCATGATGCTTTGGGCGCCTGGGTGGCTCAGTGGTTGGGCATCTGCCTTTGGCTCAGGTCATGATCCTGGTGTATAGGACTGAGTCCTGGAAAGGGCACCCCTCAGGTAGCCTTCTTCTCCCTCTGCCTATGTCTTTGCCTCTCTCTTTGACTCTCATGAATAAATAAATAAAATCTTAAAAAAAAAGAAATACTGATGCTTCTCTTATTCAACTGACATTTTGGATTTCCTGTCATTGTAGCTAACCTTACTACTACTAAGGCAAGAAAAAGAGAGAGAATATGAGCCTGAAGGCAGGTATGATGTCATACATATATAGAGTAAAATTAATGGGTAGAAAAAGTTATTATTGTATGATCCTGAATTTTACTTGTACTTTCAAGCATTTTAGAGGTACAAAATTCTCAAGAACAAACTGAAGTAAAAATAAGTTAGGAATCATTTTGATTGTAAATTATACATGAACTCACAAGGGTATGGATTAAGTTGGTGATGTCAGAGTTAAAGAGTTAAGACAATTCTATGAGGTATGATAAATTTTAAAAGGAGAAAAAAAGAGGAAAAGGAGAGAATCTTCAAAACCAAAAGATGGTAGTATCAAAAAAGAAAGGGGGGAGCGGTTTACATAAACATTCCTGTACTTCAGTGAATCTCACACCTGTTCGGGCAACATGACCTTGAGATCTCAAACATTTATAAAATGTCAAAATCAATGCTAAATGCAAATAGAGAATATGCATGATATCCTATCACAAAGTTTTCTAACATTATTACAATTTAAAATACTATTATTTTTATGGAACAAGTCATAGAATAGGTAATTTCTATCTAATGAGAATAGGGAAGGAAATTTTCTAACCTAAACTGGTTGATTATTTTATAGATTTTTCATTATATTTATTACATAATATAATAAATGTGGTTTCAAATCATTTCATCATATGCTAGCACTAATCATCAGATATGAGTAGTTTATAGAAGAAGTTGTAAGAAAAATCATGTAAGAGTATCTACATTAAGATAATTTTTTGAAAGTGTATAAATGATTAACACTATACTAGGATAGAAGTGGAACACTACTACATAAATATTATAGAACTAGTGTTCCACAAGAGAATAATTTGAAAATTAATTTTTAAAATATGTAAAATATTTAAATTAATTTTTAAAATATTTAAATTACTAGCCAAGTATTTTAGCTACACTCTGAGCTTTCCAACTACAATGTGGGTCAAACTTGTGTAGGTACTCTGAGATTATACTGTGTTTTGTTAGACATAATAGATTTATTCATGTAGTCATTCAACATCTCCTGAGTGCTTACATTATTTTGTATAATGACTAGACTGAGATAGGCCCTGGGGGATATTAATTCTATACAAATCTGTGCCCTTGATCTCAAAGTACTCAATAATGTTTCCTAAGATTCACTAACTGATCATTCATGAAAAGATATTTTGAAATACATCGCTCTTTATAATTAACAGAATGGACAATAATTAAGGATAAGACAGAGAGCTATACAAAACTAAAAGTCATATTGTTTGAATCAAGCACTGATTTATTATTTGCCATAATTTTATGGATTAACGTGGTATTTGCAAGGTTCTGTGATAGGCTCTGCGGCAAATGCAAAATATAAAGCACTTGTAGATAGTTCAGATTTAGGAAACATATATGGTTTCCTTAAAGTTGGCAAGACTTGAGCAGAAAGTAAATGCCATAGAAATGTTACTTCTATAATCACAGGATATTTCATGGAGAGTGTGGTTCTCAGATGGGATTCAAAGGGTAATGGGGGTTGTATATTATACACCAATCAATGGGAACCGTGAGAGTTTAACATGGACTGAGAAGCCAAGATAAATAAGGGAAAGCTTATAATTTTCAATCACTTAAGTAAGAAGTCAGAAGAAATGAATAAAAGAGGAGCCTGTGATAAATTAAGTAGGAACAGGTCATGGAAGACCTTAAATATCACTCACTGAAGAGCCACACATGTTTTTTCAGTAGAAATGTGATTTTAAAAAAAACTGTTCTTTGGGAAATTAATCTGACAATATTTTGGAAAATAAGTTAGTTTTGAAAGAATCTGGAAGTGAGATATGGAGGTAGAATGATATATGTTGCTGAGGTAAATTCAACAGAACTTAGTAAGATATATAAATATAAAAGATACATTAATGCATAATTTATATACAGAAGGTATGCAGTTTCGCTGACTCTTCTACTTTTAATAAAGGTTTGACCCAAACTCAGCTTTTTCCTGTGGAAACTTTTAACTGTTGGAAAAACAACTTCCTTGCTTACGTTTGCTCCATGATTTTTCAATTTAAAAATTCACACCATGTATCTTTTCTTCTCATTTGCTCAAGATTAAAGTTTATCTATAAACTAGAGAATAAATGATAGTAAAGAACGCCCCCGCCACTGTTTTCTCTATACATTAATGCTATAAACTGTGAGAGAAACTGTCTCTCAACTTTGCAGGATTTTCCAGATTTACAGGTGTTTACTTTAAGTTGGTTTTTCCAAGAAGCCAGTCAGAGAGAATCACTGAGAAAACTCATCTCTTGATTATAGTCCTGAATTTTATGTTCCTTACACTTTGTACTTGGGCTACTGCCAATATTTCTCCAGTCCTCTGCTTCTTGTTACTAAAACTTGCCTCTTGACCTTCTTTTCTCACAAGATTTTGTCTCTTAAGATCTGTGCCCCATGATTACTCGACATTTTACTCCTCTTGACTCTGGGATCTTGCTTTCTCCCTCCACTTCCTGACCTTTGCCATGACAAGTCTCTTATGAAAATTCATTGAGAGCTCCTAGGAGTGTCTTCAATCTTGAAATATTCTCTTTTCTTTAATCTTACTGTATATGCTCAGCTGTGAGGGTTTTTTTTTTTTCTTTTTTCACAATAAATTTAGGACAACTGTTGACATTTATTTAGCCTGGCTTGCTAACATACCATATTATTAATGGTGATTTACAAATATAGCCATTGCTTTATTATTATTATTTTTATGATTTTAAAGATTTTTTTTCATTTATTTTAAAGGGAGAGAGAGAGAGAGAATGAAGGGAGAGGCAAAGGGAGAAGGAGAGAATCTCTAGCAGACTCCTGGATGATTGAAGAGCCCAAGGCAGAGCCAGATCCCACTATCCTGAGATCACCATCCCAGTGGAAACCAAGAGGTGGATGCTCAACCAATGGAGCCACCCAGGCACCTCAGTGTAGTCATTGTTTAAATCATTTAGTCAACAAACATAAGGTATCTTCTTTTTTTTTTTAAAGGTTTTATTTATTTTATTCATGAGAGACACAGAGAGAGGCAGAGACATAGGCAGAAGGAGAAGCAGGCTCTTCGCAGGGAGCCTGATGCGGGACTCGATCCCAGGACCCAAGGATCTGAACATGAGCCAAAGGCAGATGCTCAACTACTGAGCCACCCAGGTGTCCCAGGGTAAGTATCTTCAAAGCACTTGGGAGCACTTTTAAGTGCCAAAGAGTGAAAAAATTGGTTGATATATAATCAAATGCTTGAAGAACAATACTAAACAAGTTTTAAGCTTAAAAGAGAATACTTTGAATACAAAATAGTATTTGTAAACAATTAATTCTTCTAATATTCATTGGAAGCCTTCTGTGGTCCAAGAAATTTGACATGAATTAGGCATCACTCATTTTCTACAGTTTATATCTTATAGAAAACACCATACATATGAATTCCATACTTTCAGTTCAATGGTTTTAATTTTTTAACTAATATTAGCTATAGAATATTTATACAGGTTTTCAATGAAATGAATTTATATTAAGGTAAAACAACAAAGTGAGTATAAACATAGAATTTCTTACAATACTACAGAGAACTTTGGCAACTGACTAGAACAAAACTCTCCTAAAGGGTTTTTCTTCCATCACAAATAAGTTCTTTCAAAAGAGTAACTTGTTAAAAAGAATGTACACTGATTTTGAGTGATACCTTACCATATGCTATTTGTGTCAATGACACTTGGAAAAGAAAAAATGATATAGTTTCTACACTTAAAGTCATTAAATGCTAGTATTAGCTACAGGCAAGTAATCAAGTAATTACCCTAGATGAAAGACTGATTGGCCTGCATTATGGAACTGCATTTAAAATGATTTAATCTAGTTTTTCACAAAAGTCTCTGGCATATTAAAAGAAAAAAAATCAACCAATTGTGTTTAGTCAAAGAATGGAAAGCTTTCAGTGGTGAAATAAATTTGTACTGTTGGAAGGATTTTTGTAACATCTTTAGAGCTATAAAATGTTTAAATATATTAACATATTAATACAACTCCAAGATAATTCTGTACACAGAATTTCCCAAACTTATTTTACCATGGAGCTCTTTTCTGGAACTCTGTTCCTCAGAACATTAGCTGTAGCAAGTTACAGTGTACAGTAATAGGATAACCAATGGAAAGAAAGAGCACAGGATGGGATGGGGGTGGCACAAGCAGGATCTCTAATGCTTCCTTGGATTATCAGGGTCTTGTTCCTGGAGAAGGTGAGTGTACTCTAAAAGTACTATTTTTTTTTTAAGATTTATTTATTCAGAGAGAGAGAGAGAGAGAGAGAGACAGGCAGGGACACAGGCAGAGGGAGAAGCAGGCCCCATGCAGGGAGCCCGGTGCGGGATTCGATCCGGGGTCTCCAGAATCACGCCCTGGGCTGCAGGCGCCGCTAAACCGCTGCGCCACTGGGGCTGCCCAAGTCTTAAGTAATATATTAAATTGCCCCTTTTTATTATTAATTCTTCGAAAAAGGATAGATTTGCTAAAAAGTGGATAATTTATTTGAATATAATGTAGCTTAAATAGATTATTCAAACATAAAAATAGAAATAATAAATACATTTTTCCCCCTAATCGTTGAGATTTTATATATAGCAACACCAATCCATTGCCTTTTCATTTGTGTGGTCATAGATGACATGGAGACAATCTGCAAAATAATAGACCTATATTTGTGTCAAAATGTATGTATGGGAAGAGCATGTACTGTTAACATCCAGGTCTTTTCTCCCTGCCCTAGTAGAGATGGCACTTCTGACAGGGAGATACCGAGTGACCAGAATGCTGCATCATAAGGTAAGGTAGGCTCAGCCTCCACACTTTCTCAGATGGACATAATATAGCAAGGACTGGGCAAGAAAGTGTCAGAAAGTTAAAAAACAAAACAAAACAGACTTCTGTGTTCATCCATCCTGTTGCACCAAGAACACTCCTTCAACTTTTACTATGAATGTCCATGTAGGGTTCCCAGCTAATTGAGGAGAAAAGATTCTGAAGCCAGCAGATAGACGCATCTGGTATACAGTTGCAAGTCAAAAATATCATACTACTAAACTAAATTCCACTCAGGGATGACCTTGAGAAATAGTAGCAAGGTAAATACTCCTAGTGACAAAGTTTCTGGAGGTATATCTGTCATCCACTCCTTGTAAAGAGGGTGTTGCCTCAGATAACTAAGTATGTGGCTGATGGCATGGATAAATGGTCTGGAATGCAGAAAAAGAATACAGAATGATGGAGGACAAGGATGTTTGGGGAAGAGGACATATCTATTGGGGCAGGTGCTTTGCTAATACCCATCACAAAGCATTCATTATAAAAGAGACACTGATCAATCAATCAAATAGATAATGATTTAGCCATAGATAACAGCCAGTTTATACCATGGTCCAACCCTGTGCTGGGACAATGGATAGAGAAATGAAGTTCCATGGGGACAAGAATGGGGGCTAAGCATGAGTCAAACAGCTTGGGCTCCCACCACCAGCTATGATATAGCTGTAGCTGGTCCATCCTATACAGACTGCTGGTAACAGTCCAATGCCCAACCCCTCACATGGCAACTTCACAGGAGAAACCCATCTAACGCCTAAGAGTAATTTAGTCACAATGGGCTCCTTCCATCCTAAACAATGCAGTAACTCCTCTTGATTGGGATTGTTCACATACCAGGAGTTGATTTGCCTTTCCTACCCACAGGGACTCGGCCAGCACTAGTACCAGTGGCCTACAGAGTGTTTGCTATATTCAGCAGGGTATACAGTACAACATCACTGTGGACCCACAAAACAAAACAAAACAAAACAAAACAAAAAACACTTTACAGCAAAGAAAGGGCAGCAGCGAGTATGTAAAAGTGTAATCCACTGGCCTTGGCACATATGCCACCAAGCCTAAGTTGCCACATGATACAGCATGCAGAATGGCCTCTCAAAGGTGTACTGAGGTGTCGACCAGAGAGGATGCCCTATATATACACAGTTTCATCCTTTAGAGCACAGTAAGCATCTTAAAGCACTGACCATTATTTCGTACTAGGCCACCAAAACAGAATATATGAGTCTGTAAAATAAGGAGTGGAGATACTGGCCTTATTTATCATCACTCTCAAAAATTCACTTGGGGAATCTCTGCATCCTATCCCTGCCACTTCGAACTTTGAGAGTCTAGAAATCCTTGCTTTTTGAAATAGAAAACTCCCCCTGAGAGTAAGAGCCTTATTAAACATTAAACTACAGCTACCAGGTCATTTTAAGCTCTTTGTGCCAAGTAGTAAAGAAAGGAGTCATGAATCTGGCAAGATTAATTGTCCCTGATCATCAGAAGGAAATACCACTACCGTTACATAATAGGGAAGAGAAGAATGCTTTGGCAGGCTGGTAATTCACTACCTTGTCTTCAACCCATTTTTTTTTTAAGATTTTTTTTATTTATTCATGAGAGGCAGAGAGAGAGGCAGAGACATGGGCAGAGAGAGAAGCAGACTCCTCTCAGGGAGCCTGATGCAGGACTTGATCCTGGAACCCCGGGATCATGCCCTGAGCCAAAGACCATGCTCAACTGCTGAGCCACCCAGGCACTCCTCTTCAGCCCAGTTTTGATTGTGAATGATCAAGGAAGCAACCATCATCTGAGAAAATCTTAATTAGGAGATCTGATGTCTGAGGAATAAAAGACTGGATCATCTGTCAGGGTGATCACCTTATCTGACAGAGATGTCAGGAGAAGTTGAGGGCAATCTAGAATGAATGGGAAAAAGAAAGAGTTGATGAAGACCAGTGGAAGTTTCTAGACCATCTTAGGTCTTTGATTGACTTACTAATTCTTTCTTGTCAATTATTCCAGGAACAAAGACCAAGCAGAAATAAGATTTTTATTCAGAAGGGGTAGATTTAAGAATTGAATTTGACCAGTAGCAGGGGAGCCTATGATTGATGTTGTGGTGCTGCACTGAGATCCTTCTTTTCAGGACTAAGCACTCATTTCCTACTTTCCCACCATGCACCCACCCTCTACATCCCCCCCCATCACTGGGAATATATAATTGTATAATTGACATACAAGAAAGTGTTCATATTTAACATTTACAATTTGGTAAGTGTTAAATAAGAATGACCTATAGAACCGTCCAGTATTAATGATGCTTACCATATCCATCTGCTCAACTTGTCTGCAATTCCTGCGGGCAACCATTGACTGATCAGTGCTTCTGTAGGTGGGCTTGCATCTTCTATCATTTATATAAATGGAATCATATTGTGCGCACTCTCCTTTACCTGGCTGCCTTTATGCCACATAATTGTTTTGATATTCATTCATGCTGTAGGCATCAACTCTTTATACAGAATTGTTCTTGTTTCTTCTTCTTCTTCTTCTTCTTCTTCTTCTTCTTCTTCTTCTTCTTCTTCATTTTTTTAAAGAAGTCGGAGACAGGCAGAGGACGAGGGAGAAAGGGAACCTCAAGCAGACTCCACACCTAGCATGGAGCCTGATTCTGGGCTCAGTCCCACAACCCTAAGATCATGACCTGAGCTGAAATCGAGTCAGATATTTAACCAACTGAGTCATCTAGGCACTGCCTTATTTCTCCTTTAAATGTTTTATAGAATATACCACTAAAGCCAACTTGACTTGGAGTTTTCATTGTACCAAGGCTTCTAACCACAAATTTAAGTTCTATATTGCTATGGGTTTATGCAGATTATCTGTTCACTAATCAGGCTTATAGTGTTTATATCTTTCAAGGAATTTGCCCATTTTGTGTAAATCAAGTCCAGATTCTTAATCCCTAAAACAGAGATAATAAATGTTTGTCTTTTTAATCTATTAAGGTTTGGGGTAATTTATTGAATAGCAAATGTATAATTAATATTGCTTATCTGAAAACTGTCACTTTCCATCCTTTTCATTCTTCCTGAAATAAGTCGATGAGATATTAGAGTAAATTTTAAGTAATTGAGAGGGAAATATTTTGATATATGTACTTTTTAATGTACTTAAAAAATAATTGCTTTGCACAGCAGGACAATATTTAACAATAGATGGACTAGTAATTGTTTAACCCAACTGCTCACTTCTGGCTTCACTATTAGAAGCCAACTCCTCAATGCTTTGCTCAGGCTCTCAGTCTATACGTGGACTTAACATTTTGGAAGCAATTCATATTTCCCTGGCTCTAAAACACTATTAACTATAAGGTGCATCAATATTACAGGTATGTGCAATATGAAAAAAAATTACCTTGGAAATGATTAAATGTGGATATATCTTTACTGATAGGCATGTCAGAGAGTCCAATTTAATGCTTTGAGAATTTAGGAAAATATTTAGATAAAGACATTTTGAAATTTTAGAAGACCAATGTTATATTTTTTTAAGATTTTATTTATTTAATCATGAGACACACACACACAGAGAGAGAGAGAGAGAGAGGCAGAGGGAGAAGAAAGCTCCCCACAGGGAGCCTGGGATCATGACCTGAGCCAAAGGCAGACACTCAGCTGCTGAGCCACCTAGGTGCCCCAAGAGTCCAATGTTAGAATGTTGAATGAAGGCTATTCTTAAAAAATAACTTCTATTTAGGGTGTTGATCAATTCAATCTTACTTTCAATATCAGAAACAAACATTAGTTTTTTGTAACAATGGATCATTTTTTGAAATAAAATTTATAATTGAATGCATTTAGGTTATATTTCATCTTTTGAGTGCTATTAATAATGGTATAATAAACATTTTCATACAAGTCTTTGTGTGGTTATATATTTTTTATTTTTATTGAGTAATGCTTAACAATTGGATTATTGGATCATTCTATAATTTATGTTTAAATTTTTAAGAAATGATCAAACCTGATTTTAATTTAACTTGAGTAAATAGCTTATACAGTATTAACATTCTGAAAACTTCAAAATATTTATAAAATATTAGCTATTTACTCAAAGAAAACAAAATACTAATTCAAAGATACATGTTCCCCGATGTTTATGGCAGCATTATCTACAATAGCTGAATTATGGAAACAGCCCAAGTGTCCACTGACTGATAAATAGAGAAGAAGATGTGGTATATTTAAGCAATGGAATATTACTCAGCCATAAAAAAATAAAATATTGCCTTTGCAATGACATGAATGGAATTAGGATAGTGCCAAGTGAAATAAGTCAAACAGAGAAAGACAAATACCATAGGATTTCACGCATATATGGAATTTAAGAAACAAAACAAATGAGCAAAGGGAGAAAAAAAGAGACAGGGAAACCAAGAAATAGATTCTTAACTATAGAGAACAAACTGATAGTTACCAGATGGTAGGCGGGGAAGGGGATGGGTGAAACAGGTGATGGGAATGAAGGAGTGTGCTTGTGATGAGCACTGGGTGATATATGGAAGTGTTGAGTCATTAAATTCTACACCTGAAACTAAAATTACACTGTATGTTAACCAAATGGAGTTTAAATAATAACTTAAAAAATATTTATGAGATAGTATACTACGCTCATAGATTGAAAGGCTCAATGTTGTTTGGATGTCAGGTTTTCAAAATTGATATAATGAAAAATCGACTCAACATAATGCCGTTATAATCCAAGAAGGCTTTTTTTCCCCATGGTTCAGAATTGTGTGACTAGAAAGCAATTTGCAATTGCAACCTTTAGCTATCATTGGTCAGTAAAGAACTGGCAGTGTTCTTACGTTCTTGCAGATGGCCTGCTTTTGTACTGTCCTGTCCTGGTTGAAATTAACTTAAACACACTAAAGAGAATAAAAAGAGAGAGAAAAGAAAATTCTTGTTTTTTTTTTTTTTGTTGTTGTTGTTTGTTTTAAAGATTCTATTTATTTATTCATGAGAGACCCACAGAGAGAGGTAGAGACATGGGCAGAGGGAGAAGCAGGCTCAACCACTGAGCCATCCAGGCATCCAGAAAAGTCCTGTTCTGGCTTCAACCTCTGATGACCCACATCCCTAGGCCTGCCTTTGGGGGTTGGGCTTCAGAAACATGGTGTCCAGGGAAGCGGCTGGAAGTGCACAGTGGTGGCTTGCTCCCCTGAACACATCAGGAGAAACATAAATGAGGCCCCTTTCAAAAATGTGTGGAAACAGTATTATTGAGGTGTTTGCAGAAATCAAATAGATTAACATTTGTGGAATTTCCTGGTTCCCTGAAGCCAATTCTTGTATAAAGCTGTAAGGAGTCTGTGCAGTAAACCATGTGGTGCTGAGAGCCTGGCCTTCTCGTTGAGTCATGGAATGGGAAGGAAGGGTCTGTAATGCTTGTACACTTCAGGATCAGCAGCAGTGTAGCCGTGAATGCCCCCAGATTGTGTCTCCAGATAGAACCAGTCAAACCTTACTGGTAACCAGGCCACAGAGCCGACTAGCAAAGAGCCGGTAAAAACATGAGCTGAGGACATATTCTCATTGCTCATCATGAGTCCACTGTATTCTGGAACATCACCTTGAGAACAGACACTCAGGCACAGGAGATCCCCCAAAATGTGAATGTATGTATGCAAGTATTTCCAAAAAACACTGAGGTGCCTTCAGAGATCATGAAAAATATTGGATCTGATTGAGAGTCACTAATTGAAATAAATTCTTTTTTGCTTTTCTTTCCCCACTTCCCAGGGATATTGAGACTTAACAAGGAAGTCAGATCACTAGGGAAATTAAAAAAAAAAAAAAAAAGAAAAAGAAAAAGATAAAGCCCCCAGGAAATAGGGATCTATAAGTTCTTTAATTGCAAATACTGTGAAAATATTTTGACCGATAAAGGACAGTGATGTCTCTTAACCGTCCTGCATGTTTTTCCTTTGCAGGTGATCAAGGATGCTTTTCTTACCAATGCCTGAAGCTTACATCAACCAATGGGATAGGTAACAAATATGAAATAACCAATTTTTATGAAGCTTATGAAGCAGGAAACAGGTATGGGATTTACTCAGCCTTATTTCCTTTCAGGAAGTTAATTTATAAAGAAGGCCAATGTTACCTCATAATAAATATTACCTTCTTTATTTTCCAAGCTAGGATTTTTTTTGACAGAATATTTTTATTTCGATTGGGATAAAATATCACAGTACCTTTTTTTTTTTGTTTTTGTTTTTTTTGGAGTCATTTCTAGCCGTAAGCATTTTAAATTAGCATACTGTCTTGAACAAAGGTTATATTTGCAATCTGCATGGGAAAGCAGAGTTTCCCTGGTAGTAAAGACATTGATATACAATAGCATATTTACACTGTCAAAGACACTACACCAATTATGTTGATTATAAAGGTCACTTGGATGGTTCTCTAGTCAGTTCAGGAAGCATAAGATTTCTCATCACCATTCTTCTTTAAATTGTCAATTTTATTTTAAATAGAATAGTATATTGAGAATGCCTTTTGACACAGAGAATGTGAATTTTTTAAGTGCACGTTGAAGTATTTGATGGGAATTTCACCAAAGATTCATGGATGTTGTTAATGTCAGTTGAATAAAAGTTATTATTCTTTTGCAATAGAGTTATTTGCATTTAATTTTTTCCTTTCATACTGAGTTTTATCACCCGCTCTATCTAGCCAGTTGTTTAAGCAACCTAAAGAAATACTTCTGATATATATTGAATAAAGAAATAAACTAATTTTTAATAAAACCTCATCTCTTGATTACTTGGGGCTTCGAGTGGAACATAACATTGAATACATCAACATGCATAAGACCTATTATAAAGGGTTTTAGCAGTTAGCTTCAAACTTTAAACTGTAATCTTTCCTCCTTACAAGTGCTTAACTTTACAGCACATTACCTCATTGTATGAAAACTGATGAAATTAAGTGAGAGCTATGTATTTCCATTAAGTGAGATAATGTGCCTTAAAATAATACCGTCAAATAGTTTTTCATAGTGTAATTTTTTTTTTTACTACCTCTTGTTTGCAATCCCCTTTTAAGACTTTAAATGGGATTTGGTTCCCTACTAATTTTATCCTCTTCAATTGGAAAACAGTAGCTTTTTCCCCACCCTGTGTTTCTAATGGAGCTTGAAATTAACACTGTGCTTTTGTTGTAATTTACTTTTTATTATTGTGGTGCTGAAAATTGGAAAATGTTCATAGGGTTTTTAGAAAACATTGCTTAGTGTTAAAGTACGTCAATCGACGGAGGAATCTTTTCAAAATGCTAAACGCTGTGAACAGATTGTGACTTCGATTTTATCGAATTATTTTAATTAATTTCTTTATAAATGAAATGTAAATGACAGCCAGAAAACCATGAATATGTTGGTCACTTAACTAATCTTTGGGTGAATTCCTCTTCATTAAGATGAACATGGGCACCCTTAAATTAAAAGGGATATGATTCCAATCTCATTTCTCTCTTCAGCTGTTCTGCCTCTGTCTTCAGAAGCTGGTCTTCTACACTGGCTGTGTGGAGGCTGCTCTTATACGATTTTGATTAGTGTGTGCTTAAGTCTTTGCAGAAGAGTGGAGACAAATGTCAACGAGTGTCTATGCGATGCTAAATCTACTCCTTCATTTTCTTTCACCTCTGTTGAAACGCCTCGTTCCTCCATCTCTTCTACTGGCTGGAAGGGGAAATAAAACTCACTCTGTACTATGGTGTCTTTTTTTTTTTTTTTCCTCTATAGTTAGTCTTACTATGTTCTAACATTTAAAACTCAGTAGATAGAAAGTAAAAGCTTGTAATGTCAATGGGGTATTCTTTCTTCTATTAGGAAATGTACTGGGGGCCTCTGATTTTAGCTAAAGGTTGTTAACTATAGCCTAAATCGATCCCAAGAAGTGTCCTCAGTGCTGGGTGCACATTAAAACAACCTGAAACTTCAGTAAATACTCATGCCTAAATTCCCCTGGGTGAAAATCTAAGATATTTGATCTGGGAAAGGATGGGCCATAGCATGTGTGCGTTCATGCGTGTGCACGTGCGTGTGTACAAATACAGGGATTATCATTATCAAGCAAAAAGTTTTGAGAATCTCCATCATAAAATATTAAGAGCATTTGTTATAATCTAAAGGAATCTTATCAACTGCTTGGTTTAATGTCTATGGATCCTGGTGGTATAAGTACAAAGCCCTTCATTTTGTCCATTTTGGAAAAGTCTTGGCTAGTATTCTGGCCTTTTTAAAAAGTTGACATGGGCACATCTGTCCTTGACTTGAAATGATTATAAGATTTCTAGAGGACTCTGGTTAGACCCGTGACACTTCAGGAACTTGTCGGTGGTCCATTGGGAGCTAGGTGACGGTTCTGTTACACTTAACAACATTCCCAACAAGACTGCTAACATGACTTTTGTCTTAGTTTATTTTGAACGTTTATTCAGAGGAGACCTTTATCTGAGACACTTTGTACAGTTTGATGGAATCTGTACATACTGTCCTTTAAAACATTAAATAAGGCTAATTTTTCAAGTAAATTTTGCCTAATGATTTTAATAGCTGTCCATTTACTACTGACGTGGTGTATGAATACAAGGAGATTGATCAATGAGGTAATTATAATGAAGGTGTAGTGGTTTCAAAGTGAAAGTAGACCCAAATTGTAGTTAATTACTCTTATCTTCTATGTTAAGTAAGTGGAAATTTATCCAAGTGTCCTTGTTTTGCTTGCTTGAGTGCCTGTGCTATGTTGGTAGGGTGACGGGAGGGGAGGGTACCTGATGGCTGCAGGTAAAGAGCAGCCAGGTCATTAAATAGAACATGAACATGTATATGTGATATGGCACAGAGTTACACTTTATTTCTTCCTCATTGAGGAGGCCCTCTTTCTCCTTTTCCAACAGCCTTGCTTCTTTCATTTTTTTCACAAGTATAATACTGACTCTTCTAGATAAATTTTGTTAATTCTTTCCAGCTATCTCCTTTAATTCTAATTATTCTGGTAATTTTGTAATGCCTTTCTACAGAATAAAGCAATGTAATTAAAATATAGGGTACAATTCATTCATACATTCATTGAATATTTCTCTCTTGTCAGATGGAAGAAAGATTTAAAAAAAAATTGTAGGTCTTCCATTGTTAAGACATACTATGTTGTGTGCACTTTGTATTGAGTGCAAGTTTAATAAGGGTGTCAAGGGAATATCGCAGAAAAAGTGTAGAAATGTGAGATCCAGGGGTCACCTGGGTAGTTCAGTGGTTGAGAATTTGCCTTTGGCTCAGGTCCTGATCCTGGGGTCCTGGGATCAATTCCTGCATCAGGCTCCCCTGCAGGGAGCCTGCTTCTCCCTCTGCCTATGTCTCTACCTCTCTCTGTGTCTCTCATGAATAAATAAATAAATAAAACCTTAAAAAAAAAAAAAAGAAATGTGAAGTCCAAGTATTTCTATGTGGTTTTGCAATCTTTATTGTAGCAACCTAATATCCTCAGATATCAGTTTCTAATCTGCAAAATAAGCTTCTTAGACTCACAATACTCTCTTGTATGTTAGCGGCTGTTTCCCTGTGATTAATTTTAGTTTATCTACAAGATCTTATATAATTCTACATTGGTATATACACACACACACACACACACACACATCAGACTGTGATACCCATCAGGAAACAGGCAGACTTATTTCTGAATCTCTAGCACAAACATGGTGCTCAAAACAAACGTGGAGCTCAAAACATTATTGAAAAGAAAGTAGGCATTTTCTTATGATTCTGTTCACAGTACAAATAGGTTCTTTCATGGTTTTGGAGACTAGAAGTCTGACATCAAGGTATCATGCTCCTTCTGACAAGTCTAGGGGAAGATCCTTCCTTTGGTCTTCCAGCTTCTGGGAGCCCCAGGCATTCCTGGGCTCTGGCAGCATAACTCCAATCTCTGAGTCCCTCATCACAGGCGGTCTTCCTTCTGTGTCTTTATCTCTATTCCACTCCTTATAAGGACACCAGCCATATTGGATTAGGACTGACCTATCAGTAGGAATACACCTGCAAAGACCCTATTTCCAGTAAGCTTCCTTTGACAGATATTGGAGGTTAGCACTTCAACATATCTTTTGGGGGACACAATTCAACCTATAAAACTATTTTTCTGCACTTTCTCACGCTGTATTTTTAATTAAAAATTTTAAATATTGGCTTATTGAAATATGTTATTTTTAATTGAAACAAATTTGAAGTTTTAAATCCAATTTCAGAATACAATGAAAGATGGAAGTTTCTATATGCAATGTTAAATAGTTATTAATGTTATGAGGTTGATACTTTTGTTTTTAATATTATTACTCAGAAAACCAATCTCATCTACTTATGGAGCAACTCACATTCCAATATATTTTAATTTACATGGTATTTTCTTATTAACATAAAACAGTTTGACTTTTAATGAATGCACAGCCAATTAAGAAACATGACTAATTTTTATTTTGACAAATTAATATTTTTGACATTTTCTATAAATATTACATGAGAAAATCATTAAAAATATGATTAGAGAATAATTGACTTAAAATCTTCTTTAAATATTTAATCATGAATTTAAAGATTATGTGTTAATCAGAATGATTTTAAAATAAATACAAGTTAAAAGATGCATATCTTTTTATGGTATATTTTTAGTTTTAAATGTATGTATAGAAAGAGTGTACATGCATTTGGAGAATTAGTGGAATATGAAGTGTCTTTCATGTTAGGGATATAAATGTAATTTATTAGTCTTTTCCTTATGATTTAAACTTTCTATTAAGCTGGCATTATGCTTTTTTTTTTTACAAGCTGTATTCCAGAAACTGAGTTTAAATCTCATGCATTTTTACATGTCTTTTAGACAATATAATAGAATACAAAGTCTTTGCAGTAAAGGGCATTAAAATATATAGTTCTCAGTTATTTAGAGAAATCTCTTTTAGGCTAACACCACACACTATGTGACAATGTAGCACAATATAAATTCTCAGGGGTCCATTAGTATTCTAACAAATATGTTTTACTGTAATGTTTATATTTTAATAATTGATATAATTTATCAAATAGATAAAATGATAAAACGTTAAATTTACAAATAAGACGCTGTACTAAATTTGTATGCACCTAATAGCACAGCCTCTAAATATGTAAACCAAGCATGGGCAAGATTACAAGAAAAATCGACAAATGCTGTGTGCCCTTGCATTTCATACTACTTATGAAGTATTTATTTCCATTTCTTCCAAAGTAATAGAATTGTAGCTGGACACAGAGCCTCTCTCTTTTTTAGGATATTGAGGCCATGTGATAAAGTTCTTGATAATTGAATGTGAGGAAAATTGATTTGTATTGCCTCCAGGCAAATAATAAAAGTTCCATCAAGCTCTTTTGAATTTCCTTGAGCCACAACAAAATAGGCATGCCATAGTTTCTCTAAATCTTTTTGGTTGCCATAAATTCATTTTCTAATCCATTCCTGAAGAAGGCTCACGGGTACAATATGTCTTGAAGTTTTGCATATTTATAACTGATTTTCCTGTGCCCTTTGTAATTGAAGGACAGACTAACTGAATCTAAAATCCTTCACTTATATTTGTCTTTTCTTGAGTATTTCCTTGAGTAGTTTGTAAATATTACTCTTTTGCTTTCTGGCATAACATATTACTTCCAGAATTCTGATAACAATCTGATTGTCCTACTCTTAGAAGGAACTTGGAAAGATAGTCTCCTGCAGAATATTATGGGTTGCATGTTTATTTACACAGTGTACCATCCAATGTGTAGACTTGAATCTTATTTTCAGAAAATTTTTAGGTAATTATTCTTTCACATACTTCTGTTTTGTTTCTTTGGTATTCTGCTTGGAGAACTCCTATTATATTATGTCAGATCTAAGGCCATCCCTTTGGACCTGCAACCCATGTAATTGGATAGAATCCCAAGCTCAGAAGGACCTTGTAATTGGAAGGTGTAATTGGAAGGTGTAATTGGAAGCTCAGAGGTGGCTGTCTTGAATGTCTCAAAACTTTTATCTTTAAATCTGTATTTTATAAGTAAAGGCTGGTGGAGTACTGGAGTAGGTGCCTGAGGCATGGGGCCTTATTTCACTACTCCTATTGACGCAGCCTCCCGGCCTCCCTGCCTCTCCCGGCTAGGTTCTTGGCCACAGCTCCTCCACCGTGGCATGGCTCAGCACAGCACAGCATCCTCCTCCTACGCTCACCCAGTTGTTCCTGCCTCCTAGCACATGGCAGGGAACTGAGCAGGAGCAAGGGAAGTCAGTGGCAGGCAATTGCACAGCTCTGTGTCTTGGAGCAGAGCAGTGGCTATTCTCATCCAGACTGGAAAATGTATGTTGGGGGATGGCTGGCTGCCTGGGGGAGCCTCTTATCCATCCCTTCCAGTTAACTGGTAAGACTGCCGGGGGGGCTGCATTCGTTGGGTTCACTTCTCTGCTATAAGTTAAAACAGCTGGTCATTGGAAAGAAGTGACGTCTAGATGGATTTTGTTGATCCACCAAGGGCAGCTTGTTGGTCCACCAGCTAGGGGAAGGGGGGTCAGCAAAGATGGACCACAGGGGGCAAGGTGTAAGATGGGATGCAGGAACTGCGAGGCTCTGTACCTACTCGGGGAACATCCCTCTGCCAAAGAAACTGTGACATTAGATAGCAAATAAAAAGAATCACAGGTTGAGGGGCACCTGGATGGCTCAGTGGTTGAGCATCTGCCTTTGGCTCAGGTTGTGATCCCAGGGTTCTGGGATCAAGTCCTGCATCAGGCTCCCTGCAGGAGGCCTGCTTCTCCCTCTGCCCATGTCTCTGCCTCTCTCTGTGTCTCCCATGAATAAATAAATACAATATTTTTTTTTTTAAAAAAGCATCACAGGTTGATAGAGAGACTATAGAGGAAATTTTGAAAGTTTACTATTTCAGTACCTTTATTTTTTATTTTTATTTTTTAAAAATTATTTATTTATTTATTCGAGAGAGAGAGAGAGAGAGAGAGAGAGAGAGAGAGGCGGAGACATAGGCAGAGGGAGAAGCAGGCTCCTTTCAGGAAGCCCAGTGTGGGACTCAATCCCAGAAGTCTGGGATCACGCCCTGAGCCAAAGGCAGGCACTCAACCGCTGAGTCACCCAGGCATCCCTATCTCAGTATCTTTAACAGCAACCTTCCCTACTTTTTGGACAAAAGTCCCAGTATTTTCAATTTGTACTGGGCTCCACAAGTCCTGTAGTCTTTCCTAATATGACCTTTTTTTTTTTTTGACCATCTTCTGTATCATTCATTTCTTCCTATAGCCTTTGTGTTCCTTTTAATTTAGTTCCCACTCTTAAAGGTTTTCATTTTTCATTGGTATGCTCCAAACTTTCCTCAAGTCTTCCCTTTTAATAGGGCCCGGCTTCTAATTGCCAGTGTCAACTACTCCTGCAAAGTAAGCAAGCTAGACAGGAAGGAAGAGAATGGTTCAGTCCCAAACTACTTCATAATTTTGTTAGTCTTTGCTTCTCTTTCTGGCATATTTTGCCTGTTTGCATGGACTTTCATACATATAAACTAAGAATCTGTTTAAGAGCTTTAAAATACTGTTTCAATGATATGTTTAGTGTTATTTGAAGTCTGTATTCTAATGATGAGAAAAATGGAAATTGCTTAAACTCCCCTAATGAGTCATGTAATTGGAAATACACTCAATTTAAAAAGGTAAATATTGTTTTTGTTGCACATTTGCTATAAAATAAGCAAAGATGAGACATTATTCTTTTGGAAATGCTGAGTAGAAATTTCTCAATTGCTTTGAATTTATTATCATTTGTTTCAAGAGATTTCAAGAGAACAGTAATTTATTCAATCTTAAATTAACTGCAGGAAATACAAGCATAGATGCTTCTATGCAACGTATGGATACAGCAGTATATAAATGCAAGATAAATGATATCGACAGCAGGCTGGTCTCAGTCTAAATGGTCCTCAATGATGTTCCTTGCATATGCATCAAATTCCCTTAAATAAGTATTTGGACATTATGACAAACTTTTGCAATAACTAAAAATATAAAGATTGTATAGCAATATTTCATAGGATCACTGGAAACAAAGTAAATAAGAAGTTGCCTGAAGGGTGAGCCTCTTAATGGATGAACATTTCATATGTTAGACTCCAGAATGGAAATAATCATGACAATTCAGCATTTCAAAGTGAGCAGGGCTATTACAACTGTGAGGCTGAATTTAAATGAGGAGAACAAAGAAATCTCTATCTTGTCATAATTTAGATTAAAATACGTGAGTATTTCTTTCGGTGAGATGATTTACAATAAATGCTAGGAATGTGGTTGTTATTTTATTAATACCCACCAAAAAGAAAAGATGGGATATTAAAGACAAACCGTGGATAATAGCAATGGAAATTTTCTTCTCATTTTAAAAATAATTACTTCGGAATTGTGTTGGTACTTCCAGTGGGCTTGGAGAAGAGCTAGACCTTGAGTGTCCAATCATTGGGACTCTAGAAAACATATCTTCATGCTTCTTCACAGAGTCTTTGAGGCAAATTTCATTACAGGTTGGTTAATGGACAAACCTTTTAAGTAAAAGGTTGATTCGATGATCAGAGATCTTGGAAGAAATGTGCCTTCCTAGAGGTATATGCTTACATTTGAAGGGAAGATGAATCTCAGAGCCATGGAAACATTCCAGGGATTATAAATCCTGAATGAACTATTGCTCCTATTTCCATCCTGGAAACATTTACTTTTATTCTATAGAATAACATCCCAGGATTATTCTCTCCAACCCCCCCCCCCATTTTATTACATTACAACTGTCACTCTCCTTCATAAGCTCTCAAAGTTTTGACCTCAAGACTCATCACCTATACAATACAGAGGTGCCAGATGAAATCTGGTTTTCATCATACTGGCACGGAATAGGGAAGGGTTTGGGTCAGGGAGAACCAGTGTGTTAATGATGTGTAATACTTTTTTTCTGTCCCTGTCCAAATTCTCCTGTGTTGAGAATAATGTCAATACATGGAGATATTAAACACATATCTTATTTTTTCCACAAATGAAGTTACGAAAATGTGGTTTGAGAATGAGGAACTGGTAAAGTAGGGGAGCTTAAGGTCAGAGGTGTCGGCTTTCAACAGTGATTCCCATGGTGAGAGTGGAGATCATTTAGCTGGGGCAGAGAACTTTCCAGCACTTGAAAAGTTTGGGTTGGAGATAAAAATGCTCAGAGCTATACAGACCTGTAGATTTTCTCCAGCAGCAGTGAGACTAGAGCTACTGCAAACCTGCTTACTTCTGGCGTTCTATTCTTATTTCACTTACTGCATTTTTCGTGGTGTCAATTTGCTTGCTGTGTTCCTTTTAATTTAGTTTCCATTCTTAAAAGGTTTTAATTTTTCATTGGTATGCCCCAAACCAGATTTCCTTACCACCATTTTATTTTTCAGGGTGTATCTAGCAGCAATTTGATAATTATGTTTAGGATATATCAGAAGGCTGATTTGAATTAACCCAGTGAGTATAATCTGATATTTGCCTTCTCTGAAATGTGTCTTTTATTCCTTACTGTCCATCAGAAATTTTAGCCCTCTAAATTGTTTCCTGTGATCCTTCAAGTTTTGAAAATATCCTCCATTTCACTTAATAATGGGGGCTTAAATAATTAAAGCAATGGCCTCATTTAAAAGGCTCTCTTTCTACTGTTCAACCCACTTGGACTTCAATTACATTCTAACTAAGTTTGTCCTTTGCAATTTGGAGGTAATTATACTTTCTTCAGGAGACAGAAGATACAGAGGAGATTATTGGCTCTGTTCCCATATTCACACCAAATAGTATTTTCCTCTTTTTTTCCTTGTTGTTTAAAGTTTCTCTTTTTAAATTTCCTGTTTATCTTTCACAAATTTCATATCATTAGCAAAGCTTTGAAACATTATCCTGGAATCTTTGTCCTTTGCTTTTGATTTTATTCATCATTATTTAATTTTATTCTTCATTCTTTGCCCTGTAGTTTGGTTAAGTCCTTTTAAAATCCTAGAGCTGCTTGAGTCCTCTCAAATACTTCCTACCCATCCCGCCTTTCTTTATTACGGAGGTCACTTTGGCTTGCATATTCTGAATTTTACTTTTTATTCTATTTGCAATTGTAGTTCCTGACTCTTCATTCTGTTTAAGCAATCTGACCGTAGAATCATTCTTATGTGTTGTCTGAACTTTTCAAGACCTATTTTTCTCAATGTAAGCTGAAAATCTGATGAGGTCTTGTGCTCTCTTTCCTGTCTTCTATAAATCCTTCTTCAAAGAATCATCACCATAATATGTAGTTTTACTTCTTTGAAATTTAAATGTTTATGATTCTTGGACACTGGTTTCCTACGTTTGCTCTTCATTGCAGGTTCTCATGTCTGCTTTCGAGTTAGGTGGGCACAAACTTGCCTACTGCACCGATAAAGAGTGCACGCCCCCTTCTGTCTGAGAAGTCTGCTGTGCTGTCCTGTTCTCTAAGGACATTTAAATGGCTCAATGATCCCAGTAAATCAGCCTGATTTCCTTACTACCCGATTTTTGAGAGATTCTGATCCCTCACCGTGCAAAAGGGAAAGAGACTGTACCACAGCATGTCCAAGTATAGTAGAAGAATAGCTCTTTCTGAGGGAAGCTAATCGGGTATAGTGTTCACCAAATTATACTCTGAGAAAGGTAGATCTAGGTATTTCCCTGGACCAGGCCTTCTCTGAAACCTAATCTTTGCAAATTTGCTGAAACCTAAAAAATCATCACTTAAAAGCCTTCTTTCATTTGTTGGTCATTTTTTCATAACTGTATTTTTCATTCTTCATTATTGTATTCTTAAAATGACCTGTGAAAAGTTTGTATTAATTTTATGATCACAAAAAAGTAAATTTACTCTAAGAACCTAAAACAAATACTCTAAATTTTGAGTTCTGTCCTGGATTTTTTTTCTTTTTCTTCCATATCGGAGCACTTCATTTTTTTCCAGGAAACCTGAGAGTGGAGATATGTGCCTGATATCTCTCCTTCTAGGAGAAGGAGGACTTGGCACTTATCAGACATACTTATTTCCACAATCCTTGGTCTTAAGTATACACAAGGTAATTTAAAAATAATTATTTAAAGGATCTTAATTATTTCAAAAGCCCCAGTTATCCCAGAAAACAGAAAATGATTACAGACACTTCAGGGTAAAATCTGATCAATTCAGATATTTTCTTTCCTTCCTTCCTTTCTTCTTTCCTTCTTCTTTTTTTTTAATTACTTACAGTTCAACTCAGTAGATTAGAATTTTATCTATACTATTCCCTTCTCTGTATTAACTTCACACTCCATAAGGTGGGGAAGTCCAGTCAACAATCTTGAACTGACTGCGTAAGTATCTACTGAGATTTAAATCCATGCCATCTGAAATCTTCTCTGGGAAATCTCCTCTGAGCCCTCCCACTAGGATTAGGTCAATCTCTCTTGCAAACTCTCCCTCATTAAACAAGTTAGGATGCATCCCCAATCTTTTGATTTCTAGAAATCCATAGGTGAGTGCTTTAGCAACAATATAATCTTAAATGCTCACCCTTTGTTGTTAAAACCAGATATTCAATTTTCTGACCACAAACAGGAAATGGTAATTATGTGATAGGATGGAAGATTTAGCTAAAGGAAGGGAGGTAATCATATTGCAATGTAAAAATGTAACAAAATCTGTCAATTATAACTCAATAAAGAACTAGTTCCATTTATTCCTTCCTATGGCCTTGTCTTCTGGGCATTGGGTTCCACCTAGGTTTCACCATTGCTCCAAGGGATGAGAATTATTGAATATTGCTTAGGAAGTCCTAGACTGCCATTCGCTTTACATCAACACTTCTCCGTGTGACAGACATATTACCCACTTCCTATTGCTTTGGTCCTTTACTGTGCCCATCTTATTGTTAAAGCCATTAACTCACTGGGAGATTGGCTTTGCCAACACTCAAGGTCTGATACTATATAACACCTGAACTGTGACCCATAGTCTCTGCAACAACTAGCCTGGGAAGCCAAACCAGGATTTCCAGAATCCCAAACTATTAGGACTTGATAAAACAAACTCTTGATTTCCATAAATTTTGCCTCAAATTCCAATTTAAGATTACAGAAAATGCAATATGCACCACTAATCAATCACATAAAATGTCCTGTTTCTAGTTGGTCCATTTCCGGCTTCCCCATGTGAACAACCTTTAATCAAGATAGAACTGACATATTCTTTCTTTTCTTTGCTCTCTCTCTCTCTCTCTCTCTCTTTTTTTTCCTGCTTTAAAACTTTCTCACTTTCCTGATGCCCTTGGGACCTTGCCAAACGTAACTGATGGTGACTGACTCCCTCGCTGCAACAAGCTCCTAATATTTTTTGCTTGTTCTCATCCAAGTAGTCTTTGTTTATTCTTATATCAGACTCGGGATTCCAGCCCATCACAGAATGCTAATAATGGGGAATAGCACAAGTCAAGGGAGCAGGGGCTGCAAATCAACTCCACTCAAGTTCCTAATGTAGTGGTTTGGTTTTTGCTGTAACTTCCTATGGCCAAACACTTGCCTTGAAACACAGTTTTAGAAAATGTATCGTGGTCTGAAAAGGCCTATGTCTGGCTCTCCTTTTTGTCCTTTTCCCTTCAGGACTAGGATTCTGTTTTGCCTTCTTAAAATGACAAGGAACTGGCATTCAATTGGAGTTCCACCTCCAGTGATCATATTTCATGTCCAGGCTTCACTGTAACTAACTTCCCCATTGCATTGGATTTAAAAAAAATACTTTTTGTGTGGAGACTTCTAATACTAACTTCCCTCCTATTTGGGAGGTTTGGCTACCCTGTGGACTTTCAGAACACCTGCTCTTCCTTTGCAGATCTATATAATTTTGCACTGAGTTAATAACCGGCACTTTAAAGTTTGCTCTTTAATCATTCCCATTTATATCTTCTGATTTCAGTTCTCAGGCTACTCTGAATATCTGTTAGCTGAACAATGATATTTTCTGACTCCAAAAATATTTATGTCTATTACATGGTTTTAACTTGACTTTACATTTCCTAAGACCTTTATTACTTACTTTTTTTTTTTTCCCTGAGAATTACTTCCCGAGAATTACTTCTCGGCTTCACCATTTTGTTACTCCCATACAAAAGTATTCTTGCTTCTTATTTAACTCTTTATAAAACATTAGATTAGCCCTTTATTCAGATGCTCCTATACTAATATAAGCATTCTACGTATTAAAATATTTTTCAAGTTCAGATTGAAGAAGCAATCCCCATGCCAGGTATTAAAGGCATTCCTTATTATTAAACTTAACTAAATTACTGGCCATCAGATTACTGAGTCTGTCACAGAGAGGAATCTTTTCTGGAGAATCTATAAAGTATATACCAAAAGGTTGTGGTTTAAACAGAAAAGTTAATAAACCTCAACAGGAACAATATGATCTCTATCTTTTTTCTTGCCAAGAGCTCAATATACATCTCTGTATCACAATCTATGCATTTGTAGAGGTAAGTCTGTTTCTTTTCTATGCTCAGTGTTGACTTTTACAAAAAATATCCCCCATTTGACTTTCCAAGTATTTTCTTTTGGCTGTACTGCAGTGTTTATTCATGCAAGGTACAGAGTTCCCAATGAATCATTTTTCTCTTGAACCAGATTACGAAACATGCATAAATTTGACTTGGAGTTTGATACATGTTAATAGGCAAGTGACATTATTGGTCTTAAATAACCATAGACATGAAACAATAATAAAATAATAATTATTTCATATTATTATTGCAAATGGTGAGGTAACTCGATCTTTTGGGCATTCCTCAGTGCATACAACATCAGGAAGGGAAATTCTGCGAAAACCACTACCCCTCCGATGCATTCTTCCTATCTTTTCTCACAGATGCCCATGTGCAGAAATTTGTCATCATTGTTTTTTCCTTGTTTTCCTCCCATATTCTAGCCATCCCAATATTGCTGACATATGCCAAGGCTCACTGGGAAGAGGGCTTAAGGTACAGCAACTTCTTGATATACTGCTAATTATGGTAATATTGTTTATGGAATGATGATAAGGTATATTCAAAATATTTCTATAGTAAGTAAGATGCTTCTTCAGGTACTTCCTGGGAGATGAAGGGGTGAGATGAACAACTCTAGCAGTTCCTCAGAGCTGTGAACATCAGAAATGCGGCTTTCAAAGTTAGTTTTAATTTGTAAATCAGTTATTGTTGAATGTAAATTAAAAATCAGATTGTTGATAGGAAATTATAAAGTAGATATGCATATGAATGCTAATGTAGTGCTTTTTAAATAGTTGGCATTCAGATGCAATGGGACTTGTGTAATTTAATGTCTTTAGACATCTATGCACATTTTTTATTGTGGATCAGTTCAAAATGTCTTAGCACATGAATCTCTATAATTATAAATCTTATTAAAATTCATCACCAAATGATTCTGAAATCCTTTTTGTTGGTTCCCTTTGAACTGAACAATTCTTCTCTATCTGATGGCAGGATAAGTGATTTCTATGTAAAAGTTTCCTCAAATAATGTGCATTATTCTCAACTATAGGAAATTATAGATGCAAATAAATTACTTTCTGAAATTTCCCATTCTTTTGTTTTCATAAGACAATTTCAGACCAGAAAAATAGCACAATTTGAAGTGTCTGTCCACTTTTTCTAGGGTCACACAGGTTTCCTGCTAATGCTCACTTAACTTCAAAACTCAAAATGTTTTCCTGGAACTTAATCATGGTGAAGCACCTTACACACACTTATTGGCCTGGATTTTTTTTTCCTATTAAAATAAATGAGATTTTTTATTGTAACATCTTCTGACACAGGCATAAGGCCTAACACAGTAAGTTCTAAAAAAATGCACCTGGACTAGAAGAAGCAGCATATATTCTAAAAATGATGCTTCCAATGAGATGTTTTCTATTTATTAATTGCATGTGATGAAGTGTTTCCGATATTAACAAAGACTACCTAATTTTTTTCTATTTACTTACATTTGTTGATGTGTATAATTAGGCATCTGATGGGTACATATAAATCATTTGTTTATAAGCCATCAGCCTACAAAGAGAGACTTTGCTCAGGAAATACATATTAAGTCTGACCATAATTTTGAAACTGCACAGTAAAGTTTGCTAATAACAATATATTTTAAAGCCTAGTTTAAGAATGTAAATAGCAGACATGGATTAGAAGAGAAATTATTGTTAAAATGTCTATATATCCAAAACAATCTACACATTCAATGCAATCCCTATCAAAATAACACCAGCATTTTTTCACAGAGCTAGAACAAATAATTCTAAAATATATATAGAATCAGAAAAGACTCTGAATAGCCAAAGTGATGTTGAAAAAGGAAAGCAAAGTGGAATCATCACAATTCCAGACTTCAAGCTGTATTACAAAGCTGTAATCATCAAGACGGTATGACACTGGCACAAAAACAGACACATAGATCAGAACAGAGTAGATAACCCAGAAATGGACCCCCAACTCTATGGTCAGCTAATCTTCAACAAAGCAGGAAAGAATATCCAATGGGGGAAAAAAAAAAGAGTCTCTTCAACAAATGGCATTGGGAAAACTGGACAGCCACATGCAGAAGAATGAAACTGGACCATTTCCTCACATCATACACAAAAATAAGCTCAAAATGGATGAAGGACCTAAATCTGAGCAAGAATCCATCAAAATCCCAGAGGCAACATAGGCAGTAACCTCTTTGACTTCGGTCCTAGCAATTTCTTACTAGAAATGTCAGCAAAGGCAAGAAAAACAAAAGCAAAAGTGAACTATTGTGACTTTATCAAGATAAAATCATCTGCACAGTGAAGGAAACAATAAACAAAACTGAAAAGCAGCCTACAAAATGAAAGAAGATATTTGCAAATAACGTATTGGATAAAGATTTAGTATCCAAATTCTATAAAGAATTTATCAAACTCAACACCCAGAAAACAATCCAGTTAAGAAAGGGGCAGAAGACCTGAATAGATATTTTTCCATAGGAGACATCCAGATAGCTAACAGACACATGAAAAGGTTGAGCATCTTTTCAAGTGTCTGTTAGCTCATCATGGAAATACAAATCAAAACCATGATGAGATACCACCTCACACTTGTGAAAATGGCTAAAATTAACAACACAGGAAACAGCAGATGCAGAGAAAGGAGAACCCTCATGCACTGTTGGTAGGAATGCAGACTGGTATAGTCACTGTGGAAAACAGTATGGAGGTTCCTCAAACACTTACAAATAGAACTACTCCATGATCCTGTAATTGTACTACTAGGTATTTGCCCAAAGGATACAAAAATACAGATTTGAAGGGGTACATGCACCCCGATGTTTATACCAACATTACCAAGAATAACCAAACTATGGAAAGAGCCCAAGAGTCCATCAAATGATGAATGGATGAAGAAGATGTGATATATATATGAAATCTTGCCATTTGCAAGGACCTGGATAGAACTAGAGTGTTTTATGCTAAGCAAAATATCAGTCAGAGAAAAACAAATAGCACATAATTTCACTCATATATGGATTTTAAGAAATGAAATAGATGAATACAGGGGAACAAAAGGAAACATAAAATAAGATAAAAACAGAGAGGGGACAAACCATAGGAGACTCTTGACTATAGAGAGCAAACTGGAGGTTCCTGGAGGAAAAGTGGATGGGGAATGGGCTAGATAGAGGATGGGTATTAAGGAGGGCACTTGTGATGAGCCCTGGGTGTTGTATGTAAGTGATGAATCATTAAAGTCTACTCCTGAAACCAATACTACACTCTATGTTAACTAACTTGAATTTTTTTTTAAGATTTTATTGATTTATTCATGAGAGACACAGAGAGAGAGGCAGAGACACAGGCAAAAGGAGAAGCAGGCGCCATATAGGGAGCCTGACATGGGACTTGATCCTGGGAACCCAGGATCAGTCCCTGGGCTGAAGGCGGCGCTAAACCGCTGAGCCACCCGAGCTGCCCAACTAACTTGAATTTAAATAAAATATTGGGAAAAGAAATAAAATCTAGGCTTTATTAGGGATGTGAAAGCTGAAAAAAATAAATAAAATTAGTTATGGAAATTAAAAAAAAAAGAATATGAGTAGCAGAGAGTGTTCTATTGTAGAAGCTAGAAATGTATCAACTTCAAAAGAATCGTGAACATCTCATACTGAGAACAGGAATACTGGAGGTGAGGAAAGAGAGGAGACTCCATAGGAGTATCACATAAGAATCTCCTTGAGATCTAATTCAGTTTGCCCAAACTTTACCTAGCTATTCTTTTTTAAGATAGTAAGAAAAGATCAGACCTTAAAGAGTAATACAAGGTTAATTAATAATGGGACACCTGGTAGCTCAGTGGTTGAGCGTGTGCCTTCAGCTCATGTGGTGATCCCTGAGTCCCGGAATAGAGTCCCACATTGGGGTCCCTGTAGGAAGCCTGCTTCTCCCTCTGCCTTTGTCTCTGCCTCTCTGTGTCTCTCATGAATAAATAAATAAAATCTTAAAAAAAAGATTATTAATAATATTTTTACCTTTTATTTTTCCTGACTCTAAACCACCAGGGGAAAAAAAAACTTTTAAGAAAATAAGAGAAAAATATGCTTTGAGGTAATTTCCTAAAATTTTGTATAGACACAGTTTTGGAAGCAGCCGCAGATTGGAAACAATATGGAATGGCAATAACTCGATGTGTGAAAGATTCAAAATATGCAAAGAAGGGTGGCTGGATCAGGAAGGATTGTGTGGGGGAGAAAATACAGCTCAGATCGCAAGAAACAAAAGGAAATGTCGTTATGGAGCAAAAGACCCAAACTCCTTGTGTTTGGTGATGAAATTTACTGAAAATTACGGATGACCCCCTCATTTTGTGGTAGATAGACACAAATTAAGCCTCATTGGATATGCAAATGTTTCCTAAAATTTTCTAGAGTTCTCCTAACTTAATTTAGTCCATGATAGAATATTCTATACTAACTACATTATACAGCAAAATGTCTTGATTTATTTGAGCAGAAGTCAGGTAAGGAAGCCCCTTCCTTCTTTCCTTCCTTTCTTCCTTCCTTCCTTCCTTCCTTCCTTTTTTTTTTGTTTTTTTGTTTTAATTATTTCTCTTTCTTTCTTTCTTTCTTTCTTTCTTTCTTTCTTCTTTCTTTATTCTTTCTTTTCTTCTTTTCTTTCTCTCCTTCTTTCTTTTTTTTCCTTCCCTCCCTTCCTCTCTCCCTCGTTTTTTCTTAACTTCCTTCCTTTTCTTTTTTCCTTCTTTTTTTTGGGGGAAGGAGGTCCTTCCATCTTTCCCTCTTTCCCTCCCTATTTTCTTCCCTCTTCCCTTGTACTCAATTTAACAAAACTAGTCTTGGTTAAAGTGTGTACTTTGGATTCAGAACATGGAGTACAGAGCAACGAAAATTTAGAAGAGCCACATGGAGAAGTTCAGAGTGCCTGAGAACCCAAATCACGGGCATTCAGTCAAGATTTTCATCCTTTCAATCAATGCATTGAAGTGATTGTTTCTTTTTTTATTTTTATTTTATTACATGTTTGCTTGTTGCTTTAGATGATTGCTCCACACACAAGATTGCTTTCTGGATCATTGGTAGGTTCTAGAACCTTTTGAGTTGGGTTCATAACATATCAGAGTTTCTAGGGATGACTGTGTGCAAAACATTTGCCAAGGTTTCATGAGAAATGTAAAGAAGAAGATGGTGAAAACCTTGCATTTGAATTGTTAAAATTTAGTGGAAAAAAAAAAGAGGGAAATAACATATAACAGTAAGGAGGAAATCCTGGAAATTCAATAATTCTTTCTTTTTTTCCTCAAATATGCTGAGAATCTTCATTGTATTACAGGAAGACGCATAAGAGCCAACATTACTGTGCTTTGTATTTATAAAAATAATTAACCGTCAGCATAAATCTCTCTGTCACAAAGCTTTTTGCAAACACATAATTTAAGGGAAGTGTTTTAACTTTGGTCCAAATCCAGTATGTTATGGTACTCAGGTCCCTCTTTGTGTTTTAGTAGATCCAAAACAAACCCTGAGATCTGAGTGGCAGAAAAGTACTACTTGCACCTGTAATTGCTTTTCAGAAAACAAAGAATTCATTTAAAAACATATGTCAAGGACTAGAGCTAAATGATTTCTTTTTACGTTCAGCTCAGATTAAAATGGCTTTGAATGTAATAAAGGCTCCTTTAATACCATATATTTCTATGCATGACTTTAAAGCCATATTCAAAGTAATGAATAAACATTACAGAATATAGACAATAAAGGGATGTAGACTATGGAACAGTAGCAATGTAATTATGCTCCAGCTTCCGTTTTTGAGAAGAAATAAGCTAGAAAATACAGGTATGAGTTATTTGGAAAATTTTAAAAAGAAATTTTATAACTTGTTGGAATTTAAAAAAATGGAATCTCCAGTATTTTAATCCTGTCAACTATTATTTATCTTATATCTGGAAACCTGTTTGTAATCTAATAAAATGAATTAGATAAAACCACAGAAGAATATTAAAGAATGATGCCAGTAAATTTAAAAATTTACCTGGCCGAATAAAAAAAATTACTTAAGGTAGTCAGATGTTAAGAATATATACATTTATATTTATTTTCTTTCTTTGCCAGTAGCGTTGTATCACAGATTTACACTCAGCTATAACAGTAATGCTTTTTTTCCATAAGACTAGGTGTCTAGAAACAAATGTAGGAAATACAAAGTCATTGATTTATAGGGAAACAACAAAAACAAAATCTAATGTTTATATTTGTCCTTCATTTTCTTTTGAAGTTTCAGGTTTGGATTTTTTGATCTTTATTTTTATGCCATATTGGGATGTTTTTTTTTTTTTAAATATTCTGAGTGGATCAAATAATTCATCCCTCGAGGACTTTCAGAAATGGGGTGAAACAACTGATATTTCAGAGAATTGAAGTTTTATGTTACTTTTTTATGTTTTAAAGGTTATCTCAGCTCTATCCTTATATCCATTCATTCAACAAATATTTATAGAGTATGTAATTGGTAGTAGGAACATACTGATGGTGGATTCTGTGTTTATATTATTTATGTTTCATAAGAAAGAGAGGATGTACAATAATATATATATATATATATATATATATATATATATATATATATACAACATTCACTAAAATGGAATAAGGACCAGAAATGAACAAACCCTTTCCTTTTTTTTAAGATTTTATTTATTTATTCATGAGAGACACACAGAGAGATAGGCAGAGACATAGGCAGAGGGAGAAGCAGGTTCCATGCAGGGAGCCTGATGTGGGACTCAATCCTGGGACTCCATGATCACACCCTGGGCCAAAGGCAGGCGCTCAGCCACTGAGCCACCCAGGCGTCCACGAACAAACCCTTTCTTAAACTTATCCATCATATCTATGATTGCTAGGCTCATTCTTTCAAGCAAAAGACAATTAAACTAATTTTTGATATACTATTACCAAAACCCCTTTTGTTCTCCCTGACTAAATATGCTGCATATTTCACATAAATAGACAATATAGATGCAATGTAGATTATCTGGAATTTTTGACTGGCAAGTAAAAAAAAAAAAGTCAAACTAGCTTAAGCAAATGTGTTTGTGCGTGTGTGCCAGCACTTTGTTTTTGTTTTAAATATCTGATCATGGCCTTGCTGCATCCATGGATTTTATTATATTTCTCACTATCTTTTTCTGTCTTTCTCCAGCTTTGGCTCTCCCTTTGGCTCTCACTCTTGCTCTACACCCCCAGCCTAGAATCTGTACCTGTTCCTTTCTGCATAATGATTATATTCTCTTTTTCTGTATATAAACCTTCTTCATGTGTCAACAAACATGATTGCAGCCTTATGTTATTCCACCATAAGGCCTCAGCGAAGAGGAGGTTATTTTTTCCATTAAACAGTTACAGATTAATATCTCAGAGAAAGATTTGGAATTTACCTACATTGAGTTACATGCCCAATCCTTGGACTTTGGTCAGTCACCTGAGACATTCTGACTAGTTAGGCATGGACTGAACACTCTTTCTTGTGTCCAGTGAGAATGGGGGTAATGTGATTGTTATTGAGTCACTTGGTTCTTGTCCCAGATGCACCAAAGAATTGGAAACCCAAGATCAAAATGGGGAGATAAAGTTTATTGAGTTGATAAATGTAGGACATGTTCAAGAATGAACGCCAGCCACTGCCAGAGAATGAAAAGCTCCCCACTCCCAGAAGCTCTAGCTGCATCCTGCTTTGTGTCATGTCAGTTTGGCTTTAGTTGACATTTTTTACTGACAGCTGGTGGTTATATAACATTTTTGCTCTGTACATGTGCCCACTCATGACACATTCTGTTGTAATTGTATTTATTTATGCATTGCGTATTTATAGGCTTTTAATGAGCTTTGTTGTGACTTTAAAGATACTTAAGGGCATGTTGCTCTCCTTGTGTGCATGCTTGGCTCTTAAAAGTCTCCTTGTGCTTTTGAGCCAGCACTGTGGCTAGGAGTTTCCTGTTCTGATAGCCCTCAGAGGTGGCTGCAGGAGTGTGGCTAGCACCTGCTTTGTCCCTCTTTGCTCACATCTAAGTAACTGCCTGACATGACTAGCAACTATGCATTGCATAAGTTAAAAAAAGATAGTTGCTAATCCAGATGAGCAATTTCTTTACCAGAATACAAGGGCTATGTATTAAACTGGATACATCAGAAGCAGACCCCCGGGATCAGCTTTTGGATTATGTCATTTACTGGCGGAAGATGTTTTTACTTGCAGAAGCAGACAGGCCATGACAAATTGGCCATGTGACCAGGTCTAGAAAAGAACCACCATCACCAGAGGTTTTTCTTCTCTTGCTTTGATTTTCTACCCTGTTGATAGTCATGATATGCTGCAGCTTGTGCTTTGAGCCATGTTTCTTTGTGTTGTTTGGTTGAGTACTACCAAGATCTGTCATAGATTTAGATACACCTAGAGCCACAGTTTTTAAAATTACTTGGCACTTAGACACAGGAGTATGGGATTGGAGTCTTCCTTTCTTTTTTTTTTTTAAGATTTATTTATTTATTCATGACAGACACAGAGAGAGACGAAGAGACATAGGCAGAGGGAGAAGCAGGACCCTCGCAGGGAGCCTAGTGTGGGACTGGATCCCAGGATCCTGGGATCACACCCTGACCCGAAGGCAGACGCTCCATCACTGAACCACCCAGGCATCCTGATTAGAGCGTCCCTTAAAGTGACCCTGGTTGTACATCTCAGGCAAAAGCTGCCTCCTGTGATTTTGAATAAAGTGGTGACTAATGCTAGCTAGGCTCAGGGGAAACTCTACTTATGACAGATTATTTGTGTGTCAATCAGGTGTTGGTCCCTGATCTATAGAGCACTCAGAGGAAAGAATTATGCCAGGTAGGAGATATAGACTCCTTGGGTGATTGCTTATGAAGGAACAGTCTTTAGAGTGTAGATACAGAATGAAAATAGAAGTGCGAAGAGAGAGGGGAGAAAATATGGCTATTAGGTGGTCTTTTGAGACCCATGCTTTCCATGTCATGAACATCCTTAAATACACATGCTGCTACTGCTGCCACTACCTTTGCTTCTGTCACTGAGGTCCTGATCCTCAGGGGTGTGCAGAAAAGCAGTTTTGGCACACCTGTGGTACACAAAGAAGTTAATTCAAACCCAATTTAGGCCTGGGGCTTTAAAATCCTGTAAAGCACTCACTGCCATAGGGAAGGTCTTTAACCTGACAACACTGATTTGTGGCTTCGTGGAGGAAGAAAATTATAAAGCTGAACAAGGTAGAGAGGATTACTCTGGAGTTTATCTAGTGATTAAAAGAGAGAGGGAGAGAGACAGAAATGAATAAGAAATAGAAAGGCACCAGGTTATAGGGAAAAGAAACAGAAAACAACAACAAGAACAAAAACTGAAACAAGCATCCACCTGTTGACCCAACTGGAAATTCAAAATCTTAAAAAAATTTATGCACAACCAAAAGATGAAAGAGTGCTGAATGGATTTCCCATTTCTATCATAGAGGTTTTTTTTTTTTTTTTTATCACAGAGGTTTTGAATTAACTTTCACACCTGCAGAAGATACATCAACTGTAAACCTTTGTGACGAATACTGGGACTCACCTTAAAGTTAGACCTGGAGATTCCACTAGATTTAAACAGGATATCATCAATTAACTTAAAGGAGTCACTGGATATAAAATAGAGGACAAAGAGAAAAGCCCCTTTGGTACTATCACTTTACTTACATTTCCCAGAGTCATAGCATCCACTGCCCTAAAATATTTCATAGAGGGTATAGATACTATGACCTAATGAATAATAAATTAAAGTTAAATTAGGTTTTTGGCACTTCCAAATTGGCTTGACAAAATGGGGCCCCATGGAGCTTACCCCCAAGTTAAAATAGCTAATATGGTTTAATATAAATTATACAGAGAGTTATCAGGCTTTGAAACTAATATAAGAAAAAATATATGTATATATACATAAAAGCTAGTTTGTGAAGGGGTGAATATCTCCACTTCTTTATTTAACAATCCAGCTCAGCCTGTTTCTAAACCTGGAAGAAAAATGAATGGCACTTCAAAGTGGATTACTTCAAACTGAATATTGTAGAATCCAGTAAGGTCCCCATACCTCATATTATTCAAATTACTGGCTCCTTCCTATTAGCAACCAGTAAATATATTGCTATTATTTATTTGGCTAATATGTTCTCTGCAGTGCCTATTTCAATAACCTCTTAGTTTCAAGTTGCTTTCGTCTCCAAAGGGACACAACACACCTTTACCTGGCTGCCTGTGGCAGACCTGAATAGCTGTGCCGTCATGCAGAAACTCTTCAGGAATGACTTGAACTGCATCGATTTCTCCCCATAGATGTGACATTACATGGATCACATCTTCCTCTAGGGAGATCTACTTGACACACTTATTAAGGACATGCCGATACTCACAAAAGAGCCTACAGAGGGGGATGGACCATTGCTTCCCATATAGCAAAGTGCCTTTCCTCCAGACAAATTCCTGAAAATGTTGTGAACAGAAGGGTGCTCTCTCCCTGACACTGTCAAGAAACAGCAATGGACCCTCTCAGTCTCCACTCTGTGATCCAGGCTTTCATTCAATAGAACTTTCACCTCCCTACTGGCCTCAGGCTGCAGGTCCTATAGAGCACCCCAATGACTCACTTCATTTCAAATACAATTAAATCAAATGTCACATTTCAGTCATCAGTCAAAGATCAAGATGAGTGGTAATAAAATGCTTGACCCTATTTTTCGAAGTCTGAATGCTGACAACTTCCATGCCTTACCTCTTGCTCTTCTGTGTCACATGTGTGGAAGGTGAAGGGAAAGTCTGGGTGGTCCCTCCTTTGGCATTGCAGGATGCGTCCAACCTGCAGGTCCTTGCCCCTCTGTGCTGCCAGATTCCTCACCTCAGCTCCACCCCTAAACACAGAAACAGTCCAGGCCAGTTTCCATTGCTTGCTCTCTCCAGCCATTTCAGACCTGCTGGAGAGGTCTGTCCTGCTTTCCCCACAGACCTCAATTATGGAGATATTACTCTTTATTTTACCCTCTTCTTATGTGCGGGACATGATCAGCATGGACACCAGAATCAAACTTTGGAGGGGAGTCCATCTGCCTCTGCAGACAACCAGAACAGAGGGGATCGCAGAAAACATAAGAATGAGGCAGGAAAATGAGATAGGAGGGGAACACCCCCCCCCAAAAAAAAGAAGCATGATGTGCTACTGAGCAGTTAACATTGGTCTGCTGAATCTCTATCTCGCCAGGACGCACCTACCCAACCGTGCAGAGTGCATCTTAGCAACGTCCCCACCAAGGGTGGAAGAATCATGAGATTTATCCACCAAGGCCTCTCTTCGATTAGGGCTGCTAGGACCTCCAACTTGCCTTCCACACTGGACAGAGCACACTGCCGTGAGCAGAGGAGGCCTTCTGCGGAGAGCTGCCGATACTTGAGTACATGACTTCCAGCATGTGGAGGTATGGTGAGTACTGGGCAGATACGAGGTGGGGTACAAACTGTTCACTGCAGGGAGCGATGCTGGTCAAAGTGTATGTCCTTGACCACTTTCAGACTATGATGACTATTTTTACAGAAGGACCTTTTATGAGACAAATATAGTCTGGTTTTTAAATATGTTTATATTCAGGAAGATCACTTCAGCTCACACCTGGTTAGGTATTGCTAGTAAGATCGGTCCCAATGGGGTAAATCTGTTTGGAGTCTATGGAACAGTTTTTAGAAACTGCCTCCTTGTTTCCCATGTATGTTCTCCTTCACTAGCCTCAACTTCAGCTTCTTTCTTTAGGACCCCAGTCTCTCTAAGTTAAACTGAGTATGAGGATGTTAGTAACTCTGACTAATTTACATACTTCATAAACTTTACAACCTTCAGAAAGAGATTCATTTGCATTGTAGGATCTTAGCAAAAAGGCTCTGAAGCACTTTATTATTGTTAACACTCCATTGTTACATAGCCCCAAGGGCAGACAGCCCTTTCCTCTATTTTCACCATAAAGTAGAGAAACACAGTGCACAGACTGGGAAAGGATGCTCATTGTCCTTATGGAAAACCACAAGGGGGAAACCATTCTTAGTCCTAGGTTCAGCAAAACATGAAGAAACCTGGATTGAAAAGTGCTTCTAGAAATAAGAATAAGGTAGGCTGGGCTAGAAGAGTTCACTTAACTAGAAGAGTCTCAGAGGTCCCCAAAGATGCCCCTAATTATGCAGAAGATGGGAACTACAAAGGCATCTTCCCCTTTGGCAGATATGAAATCTGGAACAATGTGCATAAAAGAAAGATTTTTCTCTTCCTTTATTTTACTGGGCTTCAGTTCAGGGGTGAGTGTGTGTGTGTGTGTGTGTGTGTGTGTGTGTGTGTGTTTCAATCAAAGTCACTTTAAATCTAAAGAACATAGAGATCATGGAATATATTAACATGTGAGATTGAGAATCTAGAAATTAAGTGCTAGTCCATGCTAGGAACTTTGAAGCATTATGATAAGTGGAAAAGAAAACAGTCACAAAAGACCACCTGTATGATTCTATTTATACAAAATGCACAGAAACCATAGAGATATACGTCAAGTTAGTAGTTGCCAGGGACTAGGAGAAAGGAGGAATAGAGAATAACTGCTTAATGGGTGTGGGGTTTCCTTTTGGGGCAATGAAAATATTTTGGAAGTAGTTGGAAGTGATGGCTATACAGCATGGTGGTTGCACTAAATGCCGCTGAGTTGTACACCCAACTATAAAATGGTTAATTTTATGTTATGTGAGTTTTACTTCAGTTATGCTTAAAGACCTGTACTTTATACTTAAAGACTGCAATCGAAGAGACCCAGTTGGAAGACCAACTCGAGTTAGATAAATCTGAGTGTGAATGGGCACCTGTCATTGAAAGTTGACATAAATATTAGTTCTGTGTAAAATGAGGAGTGGAGGATCTCCCTTATAGTAAATATACAATAAATGTTGAAATGCTACTGTAACTTAAACTTTTGAATAAAAAGGCATTGACAAGGAGCAAATGATAGTTTGTCTCTGATAGGATATTCTAAACATTTAAAAACTTAAAACTTTTGTCTGTTCTTTAAAATCATACACAATGTGCCACAGTGGAATGATGCCCAGGGGTAGAGTGCAGATGTCTGTGTTGCACCATGGAATTTAGAGCTTACAGAAACACATACAAGTTAGTTAATAATTCTAGTCTTTCATTTGTTTTCTATAAAATTCATAGTTCATCAGAGAAACACTTAGTTTTTTTCCCAAGTTTAATGTTATAGGATTCAATCGTACATCCTGTAGTTTAGAATTTGATTTTCTAAAAAGATAAAGACAACGTGAGGATGGCACCTTTGAGGTCAGAGATCACCTGGGGGTTGTAAGAGAGATGCAAAATAAGTTGTTTCATGTGCCAGATCTGGTTGGTGAGCAATAGCTAATCTTCCAGAGGCCTGAGCTGGGGAGGACGTTATGATTTGATGCTGTGAGTAACCAATGGTGTCGGCCATGCTGGTAGGGCCTGCGAAAGGGGGGCAGACTGGGAGGGGCTGGGTGTATGGATGTCATCTGTTAGGTTTCCTTAGTGAAGGTGAAGAATAAACTGTTTGAGGACAGAAACAACAAATATGGTCCATTAAGGGAAAAATGTATGGGGGAGCATCATTTTAGTTATTCCCTTCAACCAAGCATAATAAGTAGTGGTCTACTCCCAAATTTCACATTACTTAGTGTCTGGCTGTGAAAATTCTAAAGATAAATAGATCAACTGTTTTTTATTCATTATGGAAATACTAGAATGTCTCCAGTCATTGTTTTGTTCTTGTATTAAAAGAAAATTTCATGCTAATCAAAATTCCTCATTTCTGCAAATTTACAATTTGAGTGAGTATGCATATGTGTGTGTGACAGTTGGAACCCCCTTTTTTATTTTCTTATCTCCTGTGGGCATCATTTACATCCAGTAGGACTCAGCAGGCTTGCCGAGCCATCCATAGTTTTTTTTTTTTTTTTTTTTTTTTTTTTTTTTTGTGTGTGTGTGTGTGTGTGTGTGTTTAATCAAAAGGTCCAATGGCATTATGCAGATGGAAAACAATTTTGAAAATGCTATACAGCAACTCCTGTTAAATCAAAGTTTTGAGCTACACTGGGTAGTAAGATCTCTGTCAGAAAGGAAGGGAATAGCAGTCATGTTGGGGATGATGTGAAATCAGGGGTCAGTGAGGTGGGAAAATAAAAGGGTGAGAGGGATGGACAAGAAATTTCCCTCCAGGTGAAATTCTCTGGTGTGTTACATTTCACAAATACTAAAAAGCCCGTGTTGTTGGAGTGGGAGAAGGATTTATTAATTTTTCAGGTTCTTTCACATATCATAATTCATAAAACATGTTATTTTGATATAGGCAAATTTTACTAAACTCAGCTTCTTCTTGTAGCCTGTTTAATTTCCTAAGGTAAAAATATATGTGATAATATTTAAGTCATAAGCTTTATGACTTTACCATAGTCAAAGCTAGATAGTCCTCAGGAGATAAACATGTGCCCTGGGTTTCTAATTAGTTAGAAAGACGCAGAAAGACCAGTTTTAAGTTTTTTTTCCCCCCTCAACTGCAGGTATAATATGACTTAGGAACTCGTGCAGAACCTTTGTTGTAAGCCTTTGAGCAGAGTTTTGTGGTGTTGGCTTGAATCTTTGGAATAATTCCCATGCAATTTTGAGTTCTTGGCAATTATACAGCTCCAGATGGCACATGCTTGCCTACAGGCATAAGGCTCTTTGTCAATGGAGTGAATGCTGAAGTGATTACATAGTCAGGGATATTTCACGTCTTTTCACTTCACCTTGTAAGCCATTTAAAATCATAAAAACCAATAAGCAGTCAACTTTAAAAACAAACAAATAAATGGGAGCCAATCAAAATAAATGATCGTCTTCATACAATAAGAAGAAGCTCTATGAAATTGCATTCCATCCAGGAAAGAAATCCTACCGTTCTGTTGACTCACCCCCTCGTCTTACTCATTCATTCCACTTTGAGAAGAGCTGTGTGGCAAAGATGGTGTGGTCTGTAGTCATATCATGGGCAGATGTGGGGATGCACCTAACTCTGGCAATTCCAGTGTCACGGAACCCACTAGTGCTTTTGCAATTTTCCTATGGCATTATTTCTTCTTCTACACATTTTCTTTTTTTAAATTTATTTATTTATGATAGTCACAGAGAGAGAGAGAGAGAGAGGCAGAGACACAGGCAGAGGGAGAAGCAGGCTCCATGCACTGGGAGCCCGATATGGGACTCGATCCCGGGTCTCCAGGATCGCGCCCTGAACCAAAGGCAGGCGCCAAACCGCTGCGCCACCCAGGGATCCCCTTCTACACATTTTCAAAGGAAGAAATGTCAATCAAAAACAAACAGATTTCATGAAATAAGAATGATATCACTTTGACATAAAAATATAAATATTCGTTGAAGTAATTTTATAAGTCACTGATACATTTACTGTATTCTTCAAGCTTCTAAAATCCATTTGAATACATGATTTCTCTGATTGTCAAAATGACATGTAACATGTATAAGTGATGTAATCACTTACCTCATATCATAATGCATATAGTCAAGGGGCATCTTGGGACCTCAGTTGTGCTGGAGGGTAGAGGAGATAAACCAGAACTAAAGAAACACACTCAGCTATGGATTTCTTTCCCCAGACAGGTTAAAAACCTTCAGTCTAAATCACAATACCTGAATGGGCCCTAGCTTTTATTTAGACCAGTGTCATAATATGATAATTTCAGATCAGTCGTTGAGGTTTTGCAGGAAGTCTGAAAAATGAGAACATTCAACATAAGAAGGGCAGCATTAAATGCCCCTGGGGGGTCCATTAATTGTGATAATTATTGTCAAAGATAAAAGCACCTTACCAAATAGCTAGGGAAAATGACTCATCAAAACTAAGTGGACAGGTTTTAGAAGTACCTATCTCCAGTCGAGCAACTGGAATATTTATTGAAGAAAAAAACAGAGACCCAGTTATGTGAAATGGCTGAACATTAAACACGGTCTTAATCATTAGTAGGAGAAAATAATTCACATGGGGTGTCTTCACTACCAGCACAAAACCCTGGAACTAAAGTCTTCTATTTGACACTGATGGCCTTAAATAGGACTGGCTTTGCAACATGCTAAATTATGGCTCTTACACTGAAGGTATTTGTGTTTTCAATCAATAGGAGCAGAAGAAAATAGAAAATCCTGCACAGAGCACATCACATTTTAGAATAGCCAAGATGAAGTACATGGTATGACACAGATGGTTTGAAAATGGGATATTTGATATTATATAAAAAATACAAATTTCATCTTAAATTTAAAAAAATGATAGAGTTTCATTATTTTTATAAGCTTCATCTCTTCTTTATGACTAGCTCTTTTATGTCTGTCTATCCTTGTTGAAAGGTTTGTATACTGTGTGATTCTTTTCTCTTTGTGGTAAGTGATAAATTTATTTAAAAATCTCAAGTCATAATGGATTATAGTAATCTTAATTTAATAGTCACATTCTATACTGATTTAATTTTAATTTTTGTTCTTTAAGTAATGGTGAAAATTACATGTACTACATGGCAAAATCACTTGTCCTACTGTTGCACACAAGTGTTGCTATAATACTTCAGGATTTTCTTAAAACTATCTGGTCACTTATGATTGATAGTTCCTTTTATAGAATGTGGACTCTTGTATCCAGGTGAGAAAGATAAAGTGTCTTTTATTTCAAAACAAATATTAAGTATTCTCCTTGTTTAAAAAATTGTATATAGTTGAAATGTTAAGAATATTTTCATTTTTCTTCATAATTTTATAATAGTAGAGTTAGTAGCTGGCACCCAGTCAAGGAGAGACCACTGACAATCGAAAGTTAACCATCTGAAAAACAGGTGTAAAATCTGTTGCAGTTGGATAGATAATAGGTTAATTTGAAAAGGAACAAGCCTATAGGCAAAATAGGTTGTTTTTACATCTTGACAATTTCAACACATCAGCAGTAGAAAATTGACTCAATCTCAAATTGTGAATTTATTTTAAAATGATGCCATATTGGTAGAGCTGTGAACAACTAGAGGCATCAAATGAAAATCCTCCCTTAATTACAGATCTGAAACAAATTCCACCAATGACTTTTCTAGGACAGTAATGAGCATCAATACTTATTTGCAGTTACCCACACATTTCCCCCCATCCCATTGCTCTCACTCCTTTCTCATCTTCTAGCTTCTACCTGGGGTTCTTTTCTTTGTGCTGAAGAAAACCTGTTTTGTTTTGTTGGGGAGTTGTTTTTGTTTTTTTGTTTGTTTGTTTGTTATTGTAGAGGTCCGTTGCTTATGTTGTCTGTGCAGATCTCCGCCTCAAGGGGACAATTTTGTTTTCATGACAATGGATCAGAGTTACTACTGAGAAGGTCTAACACACGTGTAATTGAATTATCAGACAGAAGGAAAGTAGAGAAACAAGAGGTATAATTTGAAGAGATAAGAACTAAGAACTTACTAAAATTCATGAAAGTTATCAATTTACATTTTCACAAAGATTTGTAAACCCTTTAGCAGGATAAATAAAAATAAATTTTACCCAGGCAAGGCATAGACTATAACTAAAATGTAAAGAAGGCAATTACATTTTAAACCACCCATAGCAGGGCCACCTGGGTGACTCAGTTGGTTGAGCGTCTGCCTATGGCTTGGGTCGTGATCCCAAGGTCCTGGGATCAAGCCCCGCATGGGGCTCCCTGCTGAGCAGGGAGCCTGCTTTCCTCTTCCCTCTGCTCCTCCCCCTGCATGTACTCTCTCTTTCTCTCTCTGTGTTAAGTAAATAAACAAAACTTTTTAAAAATAAATAAATAAACTACCAATAGCAGTAAAGCTCATGCATATGTTTGCTCAAAATGTTGCAATAAGCTCCCTCCTAGCTGGTTCTGAGCCAGCTCCTCATTATTAAACAGGTAAGTCTCTTTCTGAAACCGTTCTCTTTCTGGAACCCAACCATGAAAATACACTCTTCTCTTCACTTCATAAAGACTTTCCTCAGTAGACTCATATCAGCATTAGATAGATATACATGCCTTTCCCAGTGATATGAGATCACTAAATTTATTTTTCCGTTTGAAATGCAAATCATGTTCCTCAGCTGTTGGGAATATCAGACAGAGACTCCCAAGGCTTAAATTAACATGATACCCCAACTGTTTTTCTCATCTTTCTTATACATTTTCTTTTGAAATAATAGAGAGGAGTTCTTGAAATGCAGCACTCATCAGAATCATATACTACGGACTTAAGTTGTAGTTCCTGAAAGGATAACCAATAAAAATCTTTTCTGGAAACACAGTATATCATATGGGTACTCTCACTTTTTCCTTTTTCTTAATTTACCTTTATCCACATTTTCATGTTCCTTTAGTACGTGTATCATGAAAGCACATGCTATTCTGAAGACCTATGAATTGGATGTTGGTAGGTGTGAATTACAATAATGCAGATAATGACAAGGTTATAAAATTGTGAAAAATGTGAAAAACAAGTTACATATTTGAGTTTATAAAGTTGGTGATTAGGTGGTTTTTAAAATGCCTCTTTTAGGAAAGACAATAGGAGAGGTACCTATATGAAGATGTATTGTGTAACATATATATTAGAATGCAGCCACTTACTCAAATTCATTTAATTCTGAAACATATTTTTCTGCCTGGTTTTAATAGCATACCATTCATGTTCTCTTCCACCTCTGTTCAAATCTTATTACATGTATTTTTTTTTCCTTTCTACATTTTTTAATGCTAAATTTTAGTAGCCAGTAACCACATTAATGATGAGATCTTAGCACAAAATTTAGCCTTAAAGTATATTGGATTCTTAATGTATTGGCAAAGTTTAATCCAATTATAAAAAAAAAAAAAGAAAGAAAGACAGAGTAAGCATGTTAGGTAACATCATTGTGATAAGATTTAAAATTAAGTAACATGGGTGCCAGGGTAGCTCAGTTGGTTAGACATTTGCCTTAGGCTCAGTTCATGATCCCAGGGTCCTGGGATGGAACTCCATGTCAGGCTCTCTGCCCAGCGGGGAGTCTGATCTCCGTCTCCCTTTGCCTGCCACTCCTCTTGCTTGTGCTCTCTCTCTCGCTCTGTCAAATAAATACATAAAATTTTTTTTTAATTTAAAAATAAATAAATAAAATCAGATAACAACTAGCGTTGAAATATGGAGAGTGCAGATAGAGAATTCCAGGTTTGTGCCAATCCAACCAGTATCAAGTTGGTAAACTACTGATATATTTTCAGACAATGTTGCCACTCTTTGAAGATCTCTCAAAATGCTTGCTCAGAACATCACCAACTTCTCCACAATCAATTACAACACAGGGCATGCCTGTAAATGGAGGATGGCTGCAGGAGACATATGGGACCTTTGAGGTCTCTAGAGATGGGGAACCCTGAGGTGGTACAGGGTATTTTTATTATCTTTGTTATATTTCACTTCCACTTCATATTACCAATTAATCAAAACTCACAGACTGATTATGAAGAGTAACAAAAAAATATTAATCTTACCTACCAGTGCAATTAATTTTATTTGTAAAAATAAGAATGAAATATTATATATTGTGCCAAGCAACACTTAAATTATATGTTAATTTGTACAAGTGAAGCTGGGAGTTAGTTAACCAAGAGGATGCATTCCAGAGACATCTTTCATGATCTTAGTTAGGAAACGTGGTTAATATCTGATGTATGGAAACTTGAAGAGGAATCATAAAATGTATACTAGCTGTGCTTAAAACACTTGTAAACCTCCCTGAATCTACTGATGCCCCTAATGTTTATTAAGTAGCTAAGAACCATGCTCAGCCAGATTTATTGGACAATAAATAAATCAAATTATTTTTAATATGGGGGTTGCCTATTGACTATTTCTCCCCACTGTGATTTTCAGAGCTCAGTGCATGTATATTAGTGATGACACACATAATTTAACAAAACTACCATATTTTGTGCAGGACTGACCCTAAGGACAGAAGTGGGCACTAAGAGTTTGCATCTCATATAAAATCAAGGCTACCTGAAGATAACTTTCCTGGATAGCTTCTCATGCCCCAGTTTCCAATAAATCTTTAATCATTAGGAAAAATAAATATGAATTTTGGAAAGTCCCAACTGAATTAGATACGTGTTACCTGGGAGCATTTTCAGCAATATTATTTTCATTTTCCACATTATTTACAGAGCCCCTGGGCATGGAAGAAATGAAATAAAAGGCAAATAAGTTTTAGAATAGATTTAGGGCATGGCAATACTAAAGCCTCCTGAAGGCTCTGAGTAAGGAGTAGTTTTATGAGGAGAAAGGAATCTTGAGGAGGGCACTTTGGCTTTTGGAAGATCATTGAGGAAAAGTGTTATGTTGATTAGACACATAGAATACCTTTCAGAAAGACCTGAGAAACTGTAAAAGGCACTGAATCCTCAGAAAACAGTAAAAAAAAACAATAAAATCAAGCATATTATCCTAGCCTGAACACTGACATGCTTGTAATCAACTTGTGTATTGATTTTATTTATGAATCATGCATAAAATTATGAAAGTTTTATTTAATACAATCTAGTTTGAGTCAATGATTTGTGAGCCAACAGTATTTCCCAAAATTTGAAAATGTATTAATCAAGTATTATTTCAGAATAACTAAAGATTTTAGTTCATTATGCATCTGGATTACAAGATATAATTTTGAGAAATTTGTACATCATTCTTTAATTGATTCTTTAATAATCTCACATTTTTTCTTCCTCTATAAATTGAAGAGTTTACAAGCTAGTATTCCTCATCAGAAAAACACGATGCTTTGCTTCTATCTTTATGAGTTTAGGTCATAGACTATATAAAGTCAGATGTGATTCTTCTCAAGTAGTTCTGCTGTATTTAAGCTGTTTCGTAAAAGAGACATTTTAGTTAAAGGTGAAGGGTTTTTTTAGATTCAATACAATTGTTGATAAAACTTACAATCTATTATGTTCTTGTTATAACACATATAATATGTTATTTTATGTATGCTTGATATGTAAATATGATTTGAAAAGCAAATCCAAAAAAGTATTTTTAGTCTATACCACTCAAATCAACATCTGCTGTGTTCAAAGTTTCTTATTTCAGACATGATTCTTTTTTTAGGCAAACAAATTGTCCAGTAAACAGCCAGCTTCAAATGAGTTTAAGTGTTCTTGGAGTTTGGGGGAAGCTTTTTCTTATGAGAATTATAATATGTAAATCATAATATTCTTACAAGAGCATAACTGAACAAATATGTTAGGCGATCTTTGGGATGGACAGAACACTTCTATGTGAATCTCAGTTTATGTTCTAGTTAAAAAATAGTACATTGCAGAAAATAGAACAAAAGTTGGTTTTAATTCTAGTGGGACTGGTTTTTCCATTTGCTCTTAACCTTTGACTTATCATTGTTTAGAAAAGTTCCTTATTCTGACTGATTTTCATGTTAACCAGCCTTAGCAGAGAGCTAGGGGGTGCTTATTTATATCCAGCCTCTTCCTCTCACTTCTAAATCCCTCCTGTACCCCGGTGCACCTGAACTGTGTACAAAGTGTTCTCAGACTCCATTGAAGATAGCATTCTAGACATGCATTAGCTTTTGCTAACAATGTGTTCTTATTGACATTTACAAGACTGAAGAATTAATGAACAAGGGCCACAGAGGAGAGAATGTTTGCAGCCAGTGGGTGCCATGTTTTCCATCTAACCATCAGTGCTCTGGTTGTGGGCTGCTCTGAGAAGTGGTAGTAAGGACATCACAAATGCCAACATCTGGATCTAGCCACTATAAGGTCTTCAGTGTTGAAAATTCAGTGGTGGCCTCTGTACTTTTTACTTCTCCAGCCAATACAGAAATCCCATATATCTACTATTTGGCTATCATAATTATTATTTGGCTATATTTCATTTATCTATGTTTTTCTTCTGTTGAATTATTTTAAAGCAAATCACAGATCATTTTATGCCTGAATAGTTTAGCGTTAGATCTATAAAATTAGAACATTTTCTGACATAATCAAATGAACATTAGTACACCTAGAAAGTTGCTTAATATTATCAAATGTCCTTATGGAAATGTCCATGATGTTTGTATTAAAAGAATTACTTTTACATTCGATTTGTTCAAATCAGCATTCAAAAAGATGTAAACCTTGTAGTTTCTTGTTATCTCTTAAATATCCTTCAATCTAGAATAGTCTTCGCCCTTTATTTTTCAAATCATTAATATGTGGAAGACTCAAATGGTCCTCTACTATACTTCCTTGTCTCAGTGTGTTTGCTTAGTCTTTTATATTGTCATTTGAGTTATTCCTTTATCTTTTTGTCTTCTGTAAGGTGGAGATTCAGACTAGAGACTCAATAGTATTTAGAATTAACTTTTTCTTAGAATATTTCATTGTTGATTCCTTATCTTTTGTATGGCTTAATATAAGCAAGCACACAGTATGACTGTACACCTAGTGATGCTAAAATCTGTCACAAAATTCTTGTGGTAACACCCCAGATCCTTTGTAAAGTTTTATTTATTTATTTATTTATTTATTTATTTATTTATTTATTTGTCTTATAGCTGGTGATAAATCTGTAGAATGATAATTTGGCACCTGGAAAATATCCTGTTTCCCATTTTACTTCATGAAATGAAGTCCATTGATAATAGCTATATGAACTGATTAACTTTTAAGTTGCATTTATTAGGTTAAAGTCTTCTATAAAGAATAACTGTCCCTCATTATATACTGGGACTATTTGACTCATATGAAAAAATATTAAGTTATTAATCTTTCCCCATTATTATAGATATTAATTTTAAGGAATCAGTTTATTTATTTCTGGCAATAGTTACATATTCATGTTGCTGTTGATGGTGATCACGATGAAGGTATTTTTAGTTTCCTTTCTCCTTTCTTTGAATATTATCATGAACTCCTAAAATTTTATCCATTTAGCATTTAGTAAATCTCTTTCATAATTCTTTGTGATGCTGGAGAGATGTTCCAAGCACAAAAACAGTGGCCGTTATAAGCCATCCTGAGTTTGAACATATCATGAACATTTATGGAAAGATTTTTACAGGAAGGAGACTGTCTGACTCTTCATTCCATAAAACATCTTTCTGGGTGTAAAATGTGAAATTAAGTAACATAGGCTAAATTCAGATTCAGAGAGATTAAGCAGAGACTATTGTAGAAATCTTGGCCAAAAATTATTAGGGCTTAAATTAGAGTGGTGTGAATAGGCATATGACTGGATGAGTAGAGAAACACGACATATTAGGAGACATAAAAACATAATTTTGCAATAATCTGGATGTAGATAAGGGTGAAATAAAGTATAATTCTTTATCATATATAACAATATAGGATAAAAATGATGAATAATACTTGCTTTAGGAATATGATAATGAGCTTAATTTTATGCATGTATACATAAAAAGCATATAATATGTTTATATGTATATAAAATTATATATAATATATATTACATATAGAACACATATGTATTTATGGGGAGATAGAGTTATTAATATTTCCTTGAGATGACCAAGTGGAAGCATTAATTTGACAATTGGTTATTGGTTTTATGCGTCTGGGATTCAGTACAGACATTATAAGCATAGAGAAAAAATTGAATCCATAGTAGTAGCCCAATTCCTTAGGAGTACATATAGATAGGGAATTGCAAAGGCACAAAGAAACTCCCCGTTGTTTAAAGTTAAGATAAAGACATGAGATTATAAAAGATATTCTGAAGTTGTAAAAGAAGAAGAAAATCTGTAGAATACATCCACAGACCACATCAACTGCTGAATTCTGTTTCATGCCGCTACCTGGTTTGTTCAAGATCTGGACAAAAAAGTTCACTTTGGGCAAAGCAAGATGGAGATAATTTTTCCCAGGATGAGAACTGTTTCAGGCTACATAAGAGAGAAGCCAATGGAGGTAGAGTGATCCGAGAAAACAAAGTGAAAACAGCTTCTTCAAAAATCTTAGCTCTCACTAGGGAGGAGAATAGGAGGTGAAGAGCTCATGGGAATCTTTTTAAATGGGAGAGGATTAAACATATAAATGGTGGATGGGGATGAGGAGAATGAAGAGAGGAAGACAAATAGGAACAAATGACAGTAATGATAATAGAACAATGGGCACATTTGTACAGCAGTGTTCTAACATCTTATATATCATCTTTATTATTATATATACATATATATATATTTATATCACCTTTAATAACAGTTTCAAATACTCCCTGTATTTTACACGTATGAAAACTGAGGTCTAGAAGAGAAAAAAATGGTGTAGTATAAAGAAAGAATTTGAAGCCCAGTCAATCCAGCTTTATTATCTATTTTTGCGACAATGGTCTGTCTCTACAATTATAGATTTGAAGATCTGTGTGACAAAGATTTATGATAATTTGTTTGCCTTGTGAAGTAGGTGAGGTCATTTTCTGACAGAATGAGATGGAGGCTGGGTTTTAAAGAGTGGAAATGGTGGAAAATGGGAATATGAACTTCCTAAGTACACATACTCATCACTCTGGAAGTTTGGGGCTCGTGAATTTATAATATGATTTTATTTTTTCTAGGAGTGGCTAAGATAAAAGAACAGGGAGGGCAGTAGTTTGGAATCATCCTATTTTTCATTCCCATGGGGAATGAGAAAGAAAATGGGACCAGTAAATTAAGACTGTTGGCAAGACAGCAGTTGAAAATAGGAACCGTGTGATCTACATTTACAAGATTTATGTGTCCAGGCTGCATAGGAAAAGGAATGAAGACTAGAAGAGGCTAATGGTGAAAGAGAGAGATTTTTTTTTTTAAAAAAAGGCTCAATGGATTGCATTTCCTGATCAGAGCAAGTAGAAGAATAGTGTGGCTGAACAGCAGGCTGAAAGAACAGAACAAAGGGACAAAAAAGAATAACAAAATGATTAACAGTAACAATCATGATGTTTAATAATAATACAAATGGCTGACATTTGTTTATTTCTTACTCTATGCAAAATTGTCAGACAAGAAGATCGACATTATTTCATAGAAAAAATTCAGGTTATGTTCGTGAGCGACATTCACTGAATCAAGTTGATGGCAAAGACAAGCAGGGGGAAAAAAGATCTGGATGTAAATGGCCACCATGATCCATACTGAAGGCTGCTGGAATTGTGGTAGGATTTGTTGAGAAAAGGACAATTTACTGCCATTGTCAGAAAATTGGAGATGGGACGATGTGAACAGAGCTAGTGAGTCAACATCCTGTAAGACACTCTGGCACCATGCCTGTCAATTCCCAGCAAGCATTTTTTGCCTCTACAAATATCAGTTTAGGTCCATATAATTCTAGCAAAATTCATAATATAGCAGTACGCAAGCCTTTCTTCCTGTTGCTCTTTAAATTTTGAACTTCAGAATGACAATCAAAATTTGAAAATAATTCAACTTTTCATGGAATAAAAATGTTTTGGGAAGTTAATTTATGCTCGAATGAAAAACAGTGAACTGCAAACGACCTATAGAATGACACACTCGATATCTCCAGTCCCATCTCCCTGAGGAATTAGTGACATACTTTACTATATGTGACTAATATTATCTCTGTCCTGATAATATTTATATTCTCTTCCATTATTGGTTTTCATTAGTCATTGATCTTTGTCTTCAACAGTCTGTGTCAGAAGAGTTAGTTAATTGTTTTAAGGCATTTTAGCAGCTGCAGAACATGTGGAGTTTGTCTGAAGTTCAAAAAGAAACTTGAAGCTCATAGCCCTTATCCACTCATATAGCTTTAGCTAATGTTGTTTCTAATTGCACACTGTTAGAGAATACAATGTGAAACCTTATGGAAGTTTACTCCCTCCATTTATTCTGCAAATAATTCTTGCTACAACTAACTTTTAACTAGAAATGACTCCCAAGGAGTTAGACAAGATTTTACAGACTTCTTAGTAGTTTTTTTTTAAGAGAATAGCCTGAACTCTAAGCTGAAAGTATTTCTCCCCATGCAAAGTCATTTACTCTGTGTTGTCTTATATTATAAACCTTCTTACCTTACGCAACTACCCATTTTATGACCACTTGAAGCACATCTCTTCAAACTCCAGAACTCAATAAAACCAAAATAAAAGCCCCGTCACCTACACAGGCCACTTCATCCTCCTTCCTAAGAGCTTTCACTACCTCTAGAATCCAGGCAGCACCTTCACAATGCTTATCATCCATACTATTAACATCTTAAAATCCTCAACTGTCTTCCTTCTGCAATTATTTATATCATGGTAAATGCTTACCTTTCTGATGTCTTCTATAATGGTATTTGTTCTCTCCTTTAGGCATGCAATGCTTCCAATTCTTTGAGGCTTACAAAAATTGATCCCACTCTTTGGAACTCTTACCACAGATCTCATGCTTGGCTCTTTTTCATTATTCAAGTCACAAAATAAATGGTACCTTCCTGTGAAGCCTTCCCTGTCTAACATATGGAAATTAACTTAACCCATGCTACCTTTAAGACTTTTCATAAAATTTAAATGACTAATGGTAATATTATTGATATATTTATTGACTACCTATTCTGGTCATTGACCTTTTCTGACTAATTTATTACGATCTTCAGAAAGCATACAGTAGAGCTGATCACACAGTATGTGTTCAATAAATACTGGAATGAGTGAGTGAAGGACCAAAAAATGTGGATTACTTTGTGATTTGGAAGCTACATAATTTTAAATGACCTTAAAATCACAAATATTTCGTTTATAATAAATTTACATATTTTTGCGGTTTTACAACTGAATAGAGGATGTATGGTAGATATGATAGTGCCATAATTAATATAGAATTTGATAGCATTATAATCACACCTCTAAAATAAACAAAAATCCATCTACATATAATTAAAGTGATAATAGAATGTATCAAATGCTTTCAAAATCAGCCCATGTAACCAGTTTCCATTTATATGACAGATACTGGATCTTCACAATCTTGTGTTGGGTGCAAAGAAACTATAGGTATATAGAAATGTGGGTGTTCAGCCGTGTGCAAAATCCTTTTTTTCCCCTGTTATGGTTGTGACAAAGAGCTAGGCGTATTTCCAAATGGACATATTCGAGTTATAAAGCACTCAACAATCTATTTTGAAAAATATCACTTAAATATTTATGAAACCACACAGGATTTTAAAAAGCTGTGGCTAAGAATTTTAACCTATTCTCTTTATTATGAAATATTTCAGACACAAAAGGTACGATACACAGCATAAAAAAAATCCATGCATCTAACTCCCAGCTTAAGAAAACAAAAGTTATAAATAGAACAGGAGTCCTATGCATAGTCCTTTAATTACAACCTTTATTCTAACCTCTAAAATGTAGGCATTATTCTGAATATGGTACATTTCATTCCCATGCTACTCTTCAAAATTTTACTACTTATTTATCTCTAAACTACTCATCATGTTTTACATTCTTTTAGATTCTTCATATATATACTTCAAATTACTTTTGTTTTTTTGCTTAAAAAGGTCAAAGTCCCCATATATTAATAAATGGAGTTGTACTCCATTCACTTGTAGTAAAGGTTAGAATTCCAGGTCATGTGTTTACAGATATCTCCCACTTTTCAAGAGTTCGCTTTCTGCCACTTGGCTTTTATGAGAGACCTACATCGTATCTGTTTTTGCTAATTGAAAGAAACCCAAAGAATATCTTCAATCTTTATGAAAAATAAGTGAAAAACAAAAATAACGTCCAGAATTTGTTGTGCAGGGAGCAATTACAGAGGTAGAGCATTCCCCAGCGAGACTGCATGGTCCAGCTCCTTCCCTAGGAAATACACTCCCATCTCAGCTTTCAGCCATCAGAGCTTTAAACTGTCCATGAACATCTATGCTTTATCTCCATTGATTTTTGGGCATCTCTTGGCAAGATGTGTCCTAAAGTATCAGGAAAGTCTAAGAGTTTAAACATGAGTTTATGTTTTGGGTCTGGGAACACACAAATTTTTCCATATAAATTAATGCAAATGCTTCTTTCCTTTATACCATTTGGGTTCATGAAAGGTTTCATAGAAAACCATCTACTTGCAGATAGTGGGTGAAACCTGTAGTAAACTTTGTTTAATTTTATAATGAAATATTAATGAACATCTAGATTGTTTCCAATTTTCTGTTACAACAATGCCTCTACGTTCCAAGTTCCAATCGCATGCCCAAGAGTTTCTCTTGGATACACATCTAGCGATGGAATCTTCACTTCTTCACATTGCTGAGTTGTTCTCCAAAGCAACTGTCCAATTTACATTTTCATCAAAAATTTAATAGATTTTCTGTTCCTCCACACTCTTGGGAAAAGAGTTATTTAAGGTTTTTAAATTTTTTCCTATCTGAAGAGTTTCAAATATATCTCAGTATTTTTAATTTTCCTTATCATTATTACTAGTGAAGATTTTTTTCATGTTTATTGGCATCATGTTTCTTCAACTATAAGTTGCACATTTATATAATGTTCTTAATTCTATATGAAATATGCATCTTTTATATTAGCATATGGAAGTTTTGTACATATAAATTTATTTATTTATTTTTAAAGATTTTATTTATTCGTGAGAGACACAGAGAGAGACACAGAGAGACACACACAGAGAGAGAGAGAGAGGCAGAGACACAGGCAGAGTGAGAAGCAGGCTCTACGCAGGGAGCCCGATGCAGGACTCGATCCCGGGACTCCAGGATCACGCCCTGGGCTGAAGGCAGGCGCTGGACTGCTGAGCTACCCAGGAATCCCCTACATATACATTTGTATGTGATAAATTAGACATGTATAATGCTGAGTGTGGAATTTCAAGCAGACTCCACACCCAGCACAGAGTCCAATGTGGGACTCCATCTCAAAACCCTGAAATTATGACCTGAGTGGAAATCATGAGTCTCATGCTTGACTGGCTGAGCCACCAAGTGCCCAAAAGTTTTTAATATTTTTGAATAGGCAATGTTTTGTTCAGTAGTAGTTTATGTATCACATGGTCTGTGCTTTGTCTCAATTTTTAAGGTATTTTTGAATGAACAAGAAGTTTTGTTATAATAGAATTAAATTTGACAGTATTTTTTATTTTGAATGTACTCATTAAGAAACTCTTCTCTAAGGGAAGCCAACCAAAAGAGACTTTTAATTATAGAGAACAAACAGGGTTTCTGGAGGAGTGGTGGGTGGGGGATAGGCTAAATGGGTGGTAGGGATTAAGGAGGGCATTTGTATTGAGCACTGGGTATTGAATATAAAAGTGATAAATCACTAAATTTTACTCCTGAAATCAGTATTTCACTGTATGTTAACTAACTAGAATTTAAATAAAAATTTGAAAAAATATTAAAAAAAACAAGTGTATGATAATATAATTGAAATTGACTTTGTGAGGGGTATGAGGTAATAACCCACCACTTCATTTGGCTAACAAATTGACTCACCTTATTTTCTCATCCATCTGTAATACCTCTTTTTTCATATTTCATTCAAGTATTTATACATGCATAAAATGGTCTACTTTGATGTCCTTTATTATTTCTGTTTGTCTATTTACTTATCCCTCCACAAACTAATGCTTTGATTAGCATAGTTTTACAATGAGTCTTGATATCTAATCCTGATACCATGTAGCATTAAATTCTTTTCCAATTATCTTTGGTATATTGGGTTCTATGCTCTCTCATATGAATTTTAAAATCAACTTATTGAATTCCACTAAAACACAACAAAACAAAAGGAAAAAACCTCCCTTGTGGGGTTTTGAGTGAAAGTCTATTAACTTGAGAAGCAATGAATCTTTTGGGCTTGTGTTAAACTTTTGTCTGCATTTAGATACATTTAAAAATGTGTTTCAGTAGTTTTATATCTTTTTGTTAAATTTATTCATATAAACTTTATTAACTTTAAATAGTTGCATTTTCTTTTTATATTTGTTTTATATTGAGTTTTGCATATGGATGTACAGTGTGTTCACTGTACTATCTTGTTTTTTTATATATCTGTATATTCTCTTCAGTTTTTGTCAATGACCATATTTTATGTCACTAATTATTGCTTATATATAATACCCTAATCTTGACGTTCAAAATTTGTTGTTTATTCTCACTGTGCATCCTTGTGACACTAGCACACTTTTGCAGAGTAATTGTGATATCAGATATTCAGACTGAATATCACTTTTAAAGACTCACTTTTAAGGTCAGTTTCTAGCACAATACAATAAGCCATGGTACAATGCAACTAAATATGATCTTTGTATATGGTTTGGTAGAGTCTCTGCATCAACTAAATAATTTTCTTATGACTTTGCTAAGAATGTTTTATTTATGTCTTGTTTTGTTTTTTTTTTTAATCATGAGTTGGAGTGGAATTTTATTCATTGTTTTTCCCGTGTGGTTATTATCATAGTCACAGTGATGTTCCTCCTTTATCCTATTACTATGTTGAATAATGTTAATAGATATACTAATTATGAACTATCTTAAATTTATATGATTTTTGTCACATATCTTTATATTTTTTTAATTTTTAAAAGATTTTGTTTATTTATTTGAGAGAGAATGAGCACAAGTAGGGGGAGGGGCAAAGGGAGAGGGAGAAAGTAGACTCTGTGCTGAGCAGGGAGCCTAACCCTGAGATCATGACCTGAGCCGAAGGCAGACACTTAACCCACTGAGCTACCCAGATGCCACCTTTATATATTTTGAAATATACAACCTACAAGATTATTACTATTATTATTACTTATTAGAATTATGGCTTCTAAGTTATTGAATGAAATTAGCCTTCAGTTTTCTTTACTAGAATCTCTTTGTGTGGTTTTCATATTAATATTGTTTGAGACATAGAGGAGTAGGGATGTATTCCCTTCTTATATTAAACTGTAGAATTTGTAATAGTTTGGATTTATCTTTCCCTTAAATAGCTAGTAGAATTTTCCTGTTTTATTATACAGGCCTCATGCGGTGCATGATTAATTTTGGTAGATTTTAAACTTCTGATTCAATTTATTTCTTTTTGAGTTTTTTTTTGTTGTTGTTGAGTTAGATTTTTTTTTTAAGATTTTATTTATTTATTCATGAAAGACACAGAGAGAGAGAGAGAGAGAGACAGAGGGAGAAGCAGGCTCCATGCAGGGAGCCTGAGTGGGACTCCATCCCAGGTCTCTAGGATCAGGTCCTAGGCTGAAGGCAGTGCTAAACCACTGACCCACCCGGGTGCCCAAGTTAGATTTTTCTCTATTTTTTCATATTGGAGTACCTGGGTGCCTCAGTTGGTTAGCATCTGCCTTGGCTCAGGTCATGATTCTGGTATCCTGGGATCCAGTTCCACGTCGGGCTTCCTGCTGCTCTCTCTCTGCCTCCCCTCCCCCCCATTCATGCCCTCTGTCTTGTGCTCCCTCTCTCAAATAAATAAATAATAATAATAAATTTTTTTCATGCCATCATAGAATATGCATGCTTTGCCATAAGTCTCATCACAAAATTACTGTTTCATCTCCACTATTATTGTACCTATACCCATTTTCTTCCTTAAAATGATTTTAGTGCCTTCACTCTGTCTCTCTTTTCTAAAGATAAATCTTTGGGGGTATTTCAATTATATTTATTTCAAAGAATCTCATTTTGGTTTTATGAATGCTGGTTTTATTGGATTGTAAAGTAATTGAGTTTATTCTTTATTTGTGGAAATATTCTAGGGCTTGTTTTAAGGTATGTCCTTGCAGAAATAGTATCTATCTAAAATGTATTATTTCTGAATAATATGTATTTTGAAGTGTATATTAATTATTCAATTCAATACAAAACTTTATAAAACTATAAAATTTTAGGTTTCCTGTCTAGGCTGTGAGTGTGTGTGTGTGTGTGTGTGTGTGTGTGTGTGTGTGTTTAAACTTAACGTGCTTGAGGGTAGACACAGATTTTTTTTCCTTTACATTAGAGTACAGACCTCATCAGAGTAATTCTCTTTTTTAGTGATTAGATTCAGTCTACCTTTTTACTAGAAAGGGAGCCCTCAAAGGCTTCTGGCTTATCTGAGCATCGATTATATCGTAATGTGGGAAAGTAATACCTCATCTTCTCTCTTCTGGCAGACATTAAACCTCAAATTGTAAGTTATAGAGATCAAGAAATTTTTCAAGAAGCATATGGAGAGTGAAAATATTCTCTATATGTAGTTTTTGACCTACGTTTTGGACTTCAGCTATGTCTCATACTGTATTGTAACCTCCCCTGTTCATTTAAAAGGCATGTTTTTATATTTTCCCTACATTTGTGTGCTTATAGAAGAATATTTACATTGAATTGTTGGCCACATTGCTAAAATTGTACTCAACCTACACTTAAATATTAGGCTTTTTTTCCCTAGATAAATAAATATGAAATACCGAACATCGATAACTCTCAAAACTTATATTTTAACTAGTTATTTTAAAAAATGATGGGCATTTTTCCTAGTGTCCATTTATTTCATTTTATTCTTTTATGATTTTTGCCTTCAGATACTGTTCTAATTTTCAACCAACCTGTAATTGCCAAAATTTTTTTTAAAGACGTATTTATTTTTGTGAGAGAGAAAGAGCACATGAGTGAGCTGGGCTGGCAAAGAGAGAAGGAGGGAGAGAATCTTTAAGCAGAGTCCCCGGTGAGCAGGGAGCCTGATCCGGGACTCGATCTCGTGACCCTGAGTTCATGACCTGAGCTGAAATTAAGAGGCGGATGCTTACCTGACTGAGCCATCTAAGCACCCCTTAACTTCTCATGTTAAACTTTACCCTTAAATTTAGGTTCAGTTTATATCATTTAAGATATTTTTACTGCTTTAGTCTCAGTATATTATATATTACACACACACACAAACACACACACACACAAACACAAACACACATAAACACGCAAGCACATCTACTCAGGATTTCATGACATGCACTACCAGGTTATGTAGCACAGTGATGTTTCTGAGAATTTGATAGCCTGTCATCCAACTGGTTCATTTTTTTTTTTCCAACTGGTTCATTTTATGCTCTGCGCTTACTGCATGTTTGTAGCATTACCTCTATTTTTAATTAGTTTATAATTGAAACTTTTATGCATATGCTGTTCTACTTTAAATGCCAGAAACACTCAGAACAACAAACTCCCATGGCCTAGAGCTGTCATGTTTTATATGATTAAAGATAGTTGCTATATAACTCCGGTTTATTAACCTTTCATCCATGCAGATTTTCAGGGTTTTTTTAGAGGTCTGGAGTTTGATCATGTCTTCTATATTTTCAGTATCACAAGTACCATTGAATATTTTCACTGTAAACTGGTTTCAACATTTTAGAAAATCCCTAAATTTGTCATCTGTTTGTTTGTTTGTTTGTTTTTTTATTCAGGCTGGGTTTTCTTCTTACATACTTCTATAATTATCAGTGTGAAACTGACCTTCTCTACAAACAAATTTACTTTTCTAAAGTAATATATTGTTTAGTTAAAACTTCATACTTACTTTTTGGTGAGATTCCACATTTACTCATGTTCTTGTTTGATATCAGTTTCTGCTTTCTTTATTATTACTCCAGGAGTTTTCAAACTTTATCAAAATCACATATACATGAGTTGTTTAAAAATGCCAACTGTAGCTACATCACCAAAGATTCTGCTTCAGTATGCCTGAAATATGGCATTTCTTCCTTTTTAATAAACACTGAGATTTTTTGGCAGATGATTTTTCATACTAGCACAACACTATACAAAAATGGCGCAGAAATCCTATAGTGGAAAGGAATTTCAGTTGAAATTTAGCAAAGGCTGCCAAAGCTAGCTAGTGCAGGCAACATTGGAAACACTCATTGAATAACCACCACATGCTAGCAATTTATAAATCTGACATTTCTCTAACTTAATTTGAAATATTATAGATCAGAGACATAGGAGATTGTTTACTCATCTTGTTTAGCATTATTTTGTTTTCTCAGTGACTATTCTCTCTTAAACAACAACATTGCAGGAATGAATGAATTTCATAAAAGCAAATACAAATTTTAAAATATGCTAAAATTAAATATTTAGAATAAATATCTAACTTAACATTTAAAAGTATCATAACCCATTTTAAAGGAATAGAAGCTTTATTTTTTATTTTCATTATTTTTTAAAGTTGTCAATGTATCCTTTAGATGACATAATTATAGACAATGAATTTGAATATATGGAATCAATTTTCCATTAGATTTCAGAAAAACTGAGTATGAAGCCAAAATGACAAAAAAGTCAATCCATTTTGTAAAACAATCGGCGGAGGCTGAGCTCTAATAGTCTTCCACCTGCAAACTATTACTTTCAAAATGGCTTTACAGACTTTCTCCCAAACCTCAACTTTCCTCTTTTTTTTTTTTTAAGATTTTGTTTATTTATTTGAAAGAGAGAGTGAGCAAAATAGAGCACAAGCAGAGGTAAGGGAAGAGGGAGAAGGAGAAGCAGGCTCCTCGTTGAGCTGGGAGCTCATCATGGGGCTCAGTTCCAGGGTTTTGGTATCATGACCTGAGCTGAAGGCAGATGCTCAACTGACTGAGCCACCCAGGTGCTCTTTTCTTTCCTTTTCTTAAATATACTATGGGAATTTGGAAAGAAATCACTTTATCCAGCCTAAACTGTGATACTTATAAAAATGCTACTATAGACTGAATGTTTAAATTCCTCCAAAATTTCACCTGTTGAAATCTAATGCTCAATGTGATGACATTAAGAGGTGTAGTCTTTGGGAAGTGATTAGGTCATGAAGATGGACCCCTCATGAGTGGGATTCATGTCCTAAAGAGCCCAGAGAGCTCCACCATGAGGACATAACCAAAGGCAGCATCTATGAACCAAGAAGTGGGCCTCACCAGATACTCAATGTACCTGTGCCTTCATCTTGGATTTCTCATCCTTTAGCATTGTGAACAATAAATTTATGTTACGAGCTACTGATCTATGCTGTTCTGTTAGAACTAATCCCAAATTAGTGTTTGGTCCACTAAAATCCACAAGTTTTTACATTAATTAGCTGTTAACCTATCACTACCCCAGCCAACTTAATTGTATCTATTGAGTATGAAGGTCTGTGGGTCCCAGGGTATTTTAGCTGATTAAAATCTCCCAAAACAACAACAACAAAACAACAAAAAGATAAATAAAGAAGCAAAAAACAAACACAATAGGGAAAAAAAAGCAAAACAGTATTTTTTTTCCTTCCTTTTGATAACTGCACTCATTTTATTATGTTTTAAAATTGATCTTAATGGATGGAAAGACATGGATGAAAACAATTACAACAATGCACCTAAAATACAGTGAGAATACGTTAATGTGTTTTTGTTGACAGAGATGCATTATTTCACATTGTGTAACACTGAACCTATGGGGAGGTTGCCATCCTAGCTTGTTAAGTCCTGCTTTGGTCTTCACACATTACAGTAAAAGACATTTTAAGATTATAAATAAATAGATTGTAAAGACCCTCAGGATATGCCTGCAATACTCATGTGTAATTGAGTTAAGCCAAATTCAAAGTTGGAAAACAATGTGTATATATATTCCCGATCCTCTTGGCTATCTCTGCCTGCCTTGCTGTCTGGCTTGATTCTTTTCAATCATCCTCAGCTCACCTTATATCTCAGGGAGAGGAAAAAAAATGTGTAAAAAGTAACATTTCATTTGGGGAAAGAAAAAAAGCCCTGCAGTAATAACAGCATCATGTTGAAGTCCTGTCATATGTGTGAATGTTCTCCTTTGGCATTTATAGTCAAGGTCAGTATTGGGAAGAATAGACTCCAAATATTTGTAAATTAATCTCTATGGAGTATTCCAAATTATGCACTCTCAGGTTTGAAACTTTGTTTGGCACATCTATTCCTCCCTATGTTTGTAAAACTTAACATTAATTCAAGCCATATAAAGGCCCCAAGAAGTAACATCTACAAGTTTGCCATTAAAAGATCCTATCCACCTCTTTTCTGTAAAAGCACATCACTACCTTAATGAGAGAATTTTTTTCCAGTAGCTTAGCATGTTGCTTTATGTACCTAGATGCAAATGGTGACAATGTACACATTTTGATATAATAGAATAAAACCTTACACCTTACATATATCATATTAAAATTGGGAGTACAAATACTTGAGGAAATTAGTATCTATTTCTATGGCCTTGAATTTTTTCACATATGTTTATGAAAACTTTTTATAAAAGATTTTATTTGTATACTTGAGAGAGAGGGAGAGGGAGAGAGAAAAAGAGAGAGAGAGAGTGTGTGTGTGTGGGGGGGGGTGTGAGTAGGAGGGGCAGAGGGAAAAGGAGTGAGAATCTTAAGCATACTCTATGCTGAGCATGGAGCCATACGTGGGGCTTGATCTCAGGACCCTGAGATCATGACCTGAGCCAAAATCAAGAGTCAAACAGTTAACCAATTGAGACCCCCAGGCACTCTGGATATAAAAACTATCACAATACAAACAACTCTATATATTGAAATACTCTTGGAAATCCTAGTAGCAGTGTGATAAGAATGATAGAATGACAAGGAAATACAGTTTAAAAGATTACTTTTATTATAGTTTATAGTTATATTATTACTGTTACTAATAAGACTATACTTCCTTCAGAATATAGAATATTGTTTTGAATTATAATTGATTAACTTAGGCTGTCAAAGTAGTTTTTTTAATTTAATAGAAAAGCTATTTATAAAATCAGTTTTTTAAAAAGATTTTATTTATTTATTCATGAAAGACACGCAGAGAGAGAGAGAGAGAGAGAGGCAGAGAGGCAGAGGGAGAAACTGGCTCCATGCAGGGAGCCTGATGTGGGACTCAATCCCAGGACTCCAGGATCATGCCCTGGGCTGAAGGTGGCACTAAACCACTGAGCCACCCAGAGATCCCCCAAAATTAGTTTATCTAATATGCTTCTCAGATTTCAAATCCCATGGTCTTTAACATCACAATGTTGTTTTCTTGACTTCACTCTCGCCTGCCTTTCTTCTGTGGGATCAAGATTAACCTATTCATTTTTCAGATAGAATCATCAACTCTTTCAGCCAGGTAGGAGAATTGGCAAGATTATGGAGTAAACATTTCTTCCTGATACTCAGTATAATACTATTTAAGCAATCAGCTAAAATTTGCATAAAATATAGTGGTATGTCATAGCATATGCCTTTTCAATATTTATTTATTTTTGAAGATTTATTATTTATTTGAGGGAGAGGAAGGGCAGAGGGAGAGGGAGAGAGAGAGAGAATCCTCAAGCAGGCTCCCTGCTGAGCTCTGAGCCCAACTTGGGGTTGGATCCCAGGACACTGGGATCATGACCTGAGCTGAAATCAAGAGTCAGTCACTTACACAACTGAGCTAACCTACGCACCCCAATAAACTGATTTTTAATTTAATTGAATTTAATTAATTGATTTTTTGATTTTAATAATTGAGCTCCTGGGCAGCTCAGTCAGTTGAGCATCAGACTCTAGATTTCAGCTTAGGTCATGATTTCAGTCATGAGATCGAGCCCTGCTTCAGCTTCTGGGCTCCCGGCTTAGTGCACTGTCTGCTTAAGATTCTTTCTCCCATGCTCTTTCTACCTTGTCCCCCCATTCATGTTCTATCTCTCTCTAAATAAGCCCTTTAAAAAATAAATAAATTTATTTTTACAGAAGAATCAACATTATCAATGATAAATTTCTAGTTGAAAGAGATACAAGTTTCTTTATACAGTCATTATTACTTTTGCTTTTTATTCTTGGATTCAAACAAAAAAAACTACAGAAAATACATTTTAGAGATCAATGTGGTATCATTTTTAATATAAATTAGCCAGCATAACAGTCTATAAAACATTATTTTGCAAGAAGAGGTTGTAGCTGGAGCCTTAATATTAAATATTAGGGGAAAAATGACAGGATATACTTCATGGTACACAATAGTTGAAGGAGTCATTCTGTCTTAGTAAGTAAATGTGTCCCTCATCATTATCCATGAAAGCTGTATTTGGGAAGATGTTTTGAGCTTTTGTAATTATAAAACCATCACCTGGTGCTTAAAAAATGATCTTTATTTCTTTAATTTATCACTGAAAGTTTAAACAAAACAAACCCTATCTGATTTTACATCAGAGCTAACAACCAGGGGACAACTTTTTAAATTTCCCAGAAAGAAGATCATCGGGCTACATGTAAGACAGTGCTGATGAGAAACAGAATAAAATATCATCCTTTCTAATAGTATTATACTAAAAAAAAAACAAACAAACAAACAAAAAACCCCACAAAACAACAAAAAACCCAATGCAAAAACAAAAGCAAAAAAAAAAAAAACCCAAAAACCAATTGTGTTCAATATGCATAATTTTCATAAATATGCATGAGGATACTCTTCAAAAATGCAAAGGCAATCAAAGCATTAACACATTTCTAAGTAGAAAGAGAAGAGAGTAGAGATGGGGCGTGCAAACATGTACATTATAGAACACAACCAATTCTGGAACGAGAATGCAAAAATGAGGTGTTTCTGAAGTTAGTCTTAAAAGTTGAGTTGGATCTACCAGGAGAGCAAAGCCATCCAGTGCTGTCAGTAATTAAATTGTCATTTACAGTGCCAGTTGTCATTTTTAACAGAGTCTAGGTTAGTCCACATGAATATCTTTAGCATACAAAGAACTTTTGGCCTGCAAACTAAAATATGATTTTAAAGCAATATATAGGAGAATAAAAACATAACTTTAATGTTAAATATAGAAGTAACAAGGGCTAAGAGTTGGATGCCTGAATGGAGTCTTAACACATTCTTGTCAATTTTCCTAAAATATTTGGAAAACTAAGGACTTCGGAGGAAATATTTTTGATTTTAATCTTTTCATTGTCAGATATTAAATTCTACCTCTCCATATATAAAATTATGTGCATTACAGTTTTATGTTGTGCTTCCCAGATTGCAATTTATGCTTGACTATGAAGTTTTTACTATATTTCTATTAGAGATTCCTGTCATTTTCTTATCGATTGTAGAATTTCTTTCTATTTTCTGGATACGAATGCTTACTTGTTTATATGTGCTGCAAACATAGTTGCTCAGTTCCTGGCTTAACTTTAATTGCCTTATGGTAAATTTTGATGAACAGAAGCCTCAAATCATAATATATTTATTGTTTTATTTATCTTTTCTTTTGTAGTTTTAGTTTTCTATCTTGAGAAAGCTCTTCCTATTCAATTTTGAGAACAGCAATCTCCCATATATGTTTCTAAATGCTTTAATGTTTTGCTTTCATATTTAGTGACCTAAGAAAAAAATTATTTTTTTGGTATGATTTAAACTGGAAACAAAAAGCAAATTATTTTTTACAGGGAAAATTAGCTATTTTACTATCCTAGAATAAGTGGCCCCCTGTTTCATATATCAAATTTCCATTTACATATTGGTCTGTTTCTGTACTCTCTAAACTGTTCCAATGTTCAATTTGTTTATCTTCTAATAACACTCTTCTCTCTTGTGGTAACATTAAGATTATGGAATCTTTGTGTCCGGTGGAAAATGAAACATTTGCTTGAAGGTCACATAGATGGTAAAGACCAAAACTGCTGTCAAGGAGAATTCTAAATGAGGCTCAGTAGTAATTTGTTTGATCCCCAAATTCATTGAATAAACCCTCCTTTCATCCAAACACTGCATTTTTTATTAAAACTTGGTGTTAGAAAATGTTACCAGATCAAGAATTCTTAAGTCAGGAAAGCAAAGAACACTATTCTCTATGAGAGTCAAGATCCACGTTGGCAAGAAATTCAACTCTTTAGATCTGACTTGTACATTGGAAGCAGGGAAGGTCAGAAGCCCTACAGGGTCATGTAAGAATTTTGAAAGAGTGCATGTTGGAGCACATTTTAGCTCCTGGTCCAAGGGCAGAAGATGACTTAGGGCACCAAAGTAAATAAAGTTTTCATGACATGCAAAATGTACAGGAGGCAATATTTGCCTCTCTACTGTCTAAGAGGGCACCTGGCCCGATACAGAATGCCTTCTACTCTCTAAAGATAGAAAAAACTAAGCATAAGGAAAAATATTTGGAAAATTATTTCTGACTAGAGATATGGCTACATCTGCCCTGCTAAATTCTACCGTAAATGAGATTCTTCTTTTCAACATGCGATAATATCTCCCATGTTAAAATATGCACAAAACAAAACAAAAATTAGTAAGCCAACCAAACAGACAAATAAATAAGCAATGATTTACAAAAGCCCCCAAACTTTTCTTGACCACATCAACCTCCATCCACTGCCCCAATTTTTCTCTCCCTCCTAGGAAAAGCTTCACAGAGTTGTTCTATACTGCCTGTCTCCCCTCTTTCCATTCTCCCTTAAATGAATTTGAATCAGGCTTTTCCCCAACACTCCAGTGAAAATTCCTTAACTGAGGTCACCAATGACCACACTGTCATACCCAATAGCTGACCCCTCCATATTTGTGCTGTTCCAACCATAAGTTGATAAAGGTACTCTCCCCTCTTTCCTGAAATAGTTTCTTTACTTGGCTTTTGGGACACCACATTCTGCTGCTTCTACTTGTCTTGCTTCTCCCTTCTTTTCAGTCCTCCTTGTAACATCCTCCACTTTTCAGAAGCTTCTTTCTTTTCTCCCATATAATTTGCTACTGGCTGTACCAGCCAGTCCTGTGATGTTGAATGGAATATTTCCTAGTGGGAGGAGTAACAGCTGCCCAGAACATGTCCAGGGCCTCATGCAGGAATTTCTATTCTTATATTCATTCCTCCTTTTCTTTCTTTAACCATCATATTCCTTGCCACTCAGTAAAACCTTTTAAACATTTCTGTTCAATATACACTGGAATATAGACTTCTTTTGTTAATTAATCCTGTGTTCATTAGATTTCAATGAGGTTACTTACTACTTACTGTAAAATTAAATTTATGGAAGTAAAATATATAAGAGAAAAATATATATGTATATATATGAGATATGATGGGTACTATGCAAATATAGTAAGATGGAAATTTTGACAAGAAAGCATTATTAAGTCAAAGCATTTTAATAATTGCATTGCTTTTAATATAAAAAAGCTTTTTAAAAACATTCTTCCAGTATATGGTAAACTTAGTTTGTGATTAATATGCACTGTGAATGTGTCGTGATCTCACATGTAAACTTTGTAGAGGCAAGAACAGTGTTTCCATTACTCACGACTCATTTTTGAACCTAATGTCCAGTGGTTCTTGAATAGTTTTCTAAATTGCTCAGTGAATCACCAATAAAAGGATAGAAGGAAACTTCAGGACATAAATTATAAATTTATGATATTTCAAATATGTACCAGTTACCTTCTATGGGAAACATTAATGTTCATACATTTAAACAAAAATAGAGTTACTTCCGTGCATATAAATTGACAAATTACTTTTTGGCACTTCTAATTTACAGCAGTCCTAGTATAAAAGTGAGAAATGTGAATGTCTCTTTCTTCTTACTTTTGAATCTACATGCAGATTAATCTCCCTGCTAAGTAAAGTGGAGTTATCAATCATTCATGCCTCTAAATGTCAAATGCTAAGAGCACAGCATACAATACGATTTTATTCTTTTGCTGTTTAAAAGAAAATGAATTTTATCTCTTTGAAGAAAAAGAAAGGGAAATATTTTAAAATAGCGTTTCTCAGTTTGAGAAATCACTTAGGAGTAGGATTATTTCTAACACAATAAAGTGATTCTTTCTCCAAAATATAGATTTACAGAAAGATTTAAACATAGATTAATTCTATTTAGATGATGTTTTATTATGTAAAATAAATTTTGCATCTTGGTACTAAGGTTATTTTGCACATCTTGGTTGATCGTTCTCTTTGATCTTTCATTTATTTTTGTTATTATTATAACATGGGTATGTGTGTGTATATATATATATATATATGTATATTTCTTTGTTCTTTTCTGTGAATAAACTTTGGCAAGTATTTTATTGCTTCTGCAACTAATGATGCTGGCTAGATTTATTCGGATGTTTTAAGTAACTAAGTAGGAGCTCACCAGGGGTTTAGCATTTTATGGATGTGTCAGTTCAAACAACTGCCTTTTCCCTGGCTTCACAGAATTGTTAATGGGGATCTATACTTTTATGAGACAAAATATCAAGATCTCGATTATTTGTGGTTCCTAAAAAGGTCACAACATTCACTAGGAAATAATAGTTTGCTAAATTTGACAACTTAGCTGCAACATGAATAATTATATTCTCTTTTAATTCCTTTCTTTTTTATTTTTTGTGTCAGTATTACATTTTTACTTACTACCATTTTTTTTGTATAGGGACAATCTTATATAACCTATGCCTAAATTTTCTATATTTGCAAAATAGATTGATGAAATTAATATTTTTATGGCTATCTATACTGAAAAATAGAGTTCAATCATATTAAAATCTTCTTTTTATTGTTTCTGTATTTCTTGGTGAATAGAAAATATCTGAATATAGTATAGTCTTGTACATCAAAATGGCTCATTTCTCAACCTCATCTGAAATGGGAAAAATCTTGATTGACAGATTGGAAGCTTTCTGATTTACAATAGGATAAGCAGAGGTCCGAGGCAGGTATTTGCCTGCTATGTCAGGGTTGACACCCTGACATCAACCCTGGTTATGATACAAGAGCAATAAATACTTAACTCCTACAGGGAAGGACAGCTGGTATGGCAAAGTAATAGGAATAAATTTTAGTACAGGAAAAATGGAACTGGAATGAATGTACTTATCTGATAATACTGGTTTAGTTTTTAAGCTAAAGTTAAGCATTCATGCATGCAAATAAAATGAGATTGTCAGCTGTGAAAAAATAAAACGTACCTCTATACTTCATACTTTGCTTATCATTAGCATTATTTTACCTATTTGATCGTCTTATAGAATTCTTGGGTTAAGGTTTAAAATTATTGGAGTGATATTCTAAAAGGGAAGCTATTTGTAATAATGCACATAGTTAAAAATATAATTTGGCTTTGTCACGGCTTGCTTGGCAATAATTTCCTGGAATCTGCCTCAGTAAATAGTCTGCTAAATTCCCTCCTTCGTGATCTCACTGCACCTCATAATAACCCACCGAGACAGACTGTGATATTTACATTTTTCAGATAAGAAACTATATGATGTTAAGCTAAATAACTTTTCCTGTAAATTTGAAAATTTACCAATATCACTGAAGCAGTATCACTCCCAATGGTTAATAGCTATATAATTATTAATGTTACCTTCATTACAGTACAGAAAAGATGTCGGAGAAAATGCTGCACCCATTTCTGCTTATCTCTTCTGCCAGGAGGCATCAAGCCAAGTTTGTCTTGCCTGTTCCATGTCTCTGCAAGATACACATTACCTACGCCCCAGGCTTTTCAGTCAACCTGAAGATTTTGGATTGCCAACCACTTCTCTCTGTACCTTGACATGATTCCAGGCTTCCTGAACCTTTCTATCCATCTGTTGAGCTTCTCCTTCTCATTAACATGACCGTAGAACACTTTATCCTGACTTCCTATCACCATCAAGCTGGAAAGAGAACACCAAGCAGATACAGAAACCTATTTTTGGCTACATTTCTCAATGGTTTTAATCCATGCTTTACTACTCAAGAAGATTTTTGTTGAACTTTAGTCTGTGTACTCACCCATACAAGGAGTTATTGGGCATTTATTATGCATAAAGCACTGTGATATACAATAATTAAGCAAAACAGATATGTTTCCTTCTTTATAAAGCTTATAATTCAGGAAGGAAAAAGACCTTTCTATAATGCACAATACTTTTCATTATAAAATAGTAGCTTCAAATATAAAAGCAATGCAGAATGTTTTTCACTTCTCAAGAGCAAATTAAGAAAAAAAAAGAAAAGAAAAGAAAAAAGAAAAAAGAAAAAAAAAGCCATAATATTGAATAGGAGGTTTTGTCCTGCTATTCTCATGCACAGACCTTTGTCCTCCTCTGCTTCCTTTATGAAACATAACTCTGACATGCCACTTAGAGAATCACTACAGTTAGGCTGTAAGGTATTCCAGGCAAGAGACCACATTTAACCACTTTTGTGTATACCATTTCTTAAATTATTGGAAAATAGTTACTTAGAATTTCTTTCAAGTTTTAAGTGTTTACAACTATACAGAAATATCATGTATTAATGACTGTGATAAGTTCTGTATAATTCAATCACTTAAATAGTCTTAGTTTTAACAAAAAGTCTATTTTGACACCATATTTATTTCAACATTTCATATGTGATTGTCAAGTAGATAATACTTAGTCCTGATCAACATATTCTGTAGAAGATCATGGTGAAAGGTAGGGATGGGGTATTATTTGTTATCTCTTAATTAGGATTTTTTCAATAATCTCATGTTTCAAAAACACATATTTTATGTTTAGTATAGGCATAGAATGAAGATATATTATGTGTGAACCCAAATCAACATGCGTAAAAGAAAAATACTTTCATAGAATTAATTACACATGGATAATGCTGAATTGAAATTATATTAGAAGTTTCTTAAGCTAAAAAATAATTGATATCACATACAAATAATACCAAAACCTGGTAGATGGAACACAAGCTAAACACTGATGATCTGTAGTTAACACTAACCATGAATAGGAACAAGGAAGTGTGAAATTAATTTTGAGAATTCAGCTTGCAGGTAGCCCTAACTGATGATACTGTAGCTCATTTTTATAAAGTTGACAGAGCAAACTATTATCTGTTGTGTAATAGTCAAGATGTATGTTTCCAGTTTTATAAGGCTTAAAAATTGCAGTTACATGTTTAAACTCTGGCTCTACTGTTTCATCATTATTTGACCTTGAGATAATAAATAGTAATTAATTTGAAACTTTAGTAATAGATTGTAGGGAAATAGCAAATCCAACTGAGGAAGTATACAAGAGACACAACTAAAGCTGATATAGAAAGAGTAAAGTTAAGTGATAGAACAATACAGTAGAATACACTATCAAAGCAGAATTCATTTTAAGTAAAAAAGAAAATAGGAGAAGAAGGGCTCTCTGACCTTTATTTCTGATGTAGAAGGAGCTTTCTCATAACAGTGCTATAATTTTTATATTCACTTATTAACCATGTGATGTGGCTTCTACCTACAGAAAGGTACTGTTGGAAAAATAGACAGGACCTTAAAATAATTTTGAGGCAATTTTGCTATCTTTGGTCTCTGACAGAGCAAACATAAAGAAATGATAAAATGTACTCAAAGCAAATGGATTGTTTGTAGGTAAGAGAAACATTTATCATAGTCTGTATCCTCTATGCCTTATTTTTGAGCACTGCTTTTTAAAATAAAAAAGATCATCAAGGGGCAGCCCAGGTAGCTCAGTGGTTTAGGGCTGCCTTCACCCCGGGGTCTGATCCTGGAGACCTGGAATCGAGTCCCGCATCAGGCTCCCTGCATGGAGCCTGCTTCTCCCTCTGCCTGTGTCTCTGCCTCTCTCTCTCTCTTTCTGTGTGTCTCTCATGAATAAATAAATAAAATCTTAAAAAAAAAAGAAATTCGGTGAAACTTGATCCCAGCTACGAAGTGTAAAGAACAAGTAAGAGCAATAAAAATACCACGAAATACTTTCATCATGAAAGAATTTTTAAATAATAATTTTGGATCAAAGAGAAAACAAAAACATAATCACTGAATATTTTGGAACTAACAATAATGAGAGCACGACTACAAATAAAAACTAATAAAGTCTATCTAACAAACAAACATGCTTAATGTTAATTTTTTTATATAAAATTAGTGTTCTCACAATACCTTCATATGGTGAACCACGTATGGGCAACTTAAAGCTCATATCATGCCATGAAATATCTTCTTGAGGGTTTGTTTTGTTCTTGTAACTAATGCTTTTCAAGTTTTAAAAAACATGTTTTATAAACCTAAGAGTTAATTAAGTTATAGAACGGTAAAAAGCAGAATGTTTAGTTCTTGTTCAGAATGTTTTAATTCATACATGTAATACATACCTTCAGATATTACTAACAACACACATGTGACTTAAAACTGGTTCAAGGGCATCTGGGCGGCTCAGTTGGTTGAGGGACTGGCTGGACTTCACAATCTCAGGGTCTTGAGATCCAGCCCCAAGCTGGGCTCCTCCTGGGGTAGAGCCCGTTTGAGATTCTCCCTCTCGCTCTGCCCCTATCCCACCACACACGTCCTCTTTCTCTCTCTCCTTCTCTCTCAAAACAAAAACAAAATAAAAACAAAAACAAAAAAACAAACTGCTTCAACATTCACTCTGATTTAAAATGTTGAAATTTGTTCAGTTGAAAATAGGTAAATTGAAAAATTAAGTTGAAAGAGTCTCGTATTCTGAGGGGGAGGTCTCAGAGACTCAGGACTATTTTAGGAAAAAGAAAGCTATGATTCAAGCAAAACCATTTCCTATTTCAATAGGTAGAGAGAAAAGTGTGCTGCAATTTCACTTAACTACAGTTCTCCATCTCATCCATAAAAATATTAGGAGTTATTTTATAAATGCTTTCAGAAGTCAAGATTGAGAATGTTAGCCTCACTTTAGTATTTCATCTTCACAAAAGAAACATTATTTTTGTTATGCTTAATCAGTGAAAAACAGCCATTAATATTTTATCATCATTTAACTATTGATGTCTAATGGTCTATTAACATATTGCCATCACTTAATTACTGATGCTTTTCTAAACTGCCTATTTACCCAATCCAAGTTTCTAAAATGCGACTTCAAAAAATGAGACATTTTTGTAGTGTCTTAGGAGATTTTCTCCCCAATTTCTATTATTTCTGTAAAAGCCCTGGACTTGTTTTTGTTTTTGTTTTTTATGATTATTTTTGTTCTTTTCCAAGCACTGGGGAAATAATTTATCTTTTATTTAAAGCAGTGCCAGCTGAGGGAGCAAGGAGCTTATAGGAGTGTATGGCTCATCAAAATGTAAACAAAAAGGGGTAAACAAAATTTGAAAGAACATATTCAATAAGCCATATAGTTCTATATTAAAGAAAAAAGAACAGGAAAAAGTATTATGTTCTATACTGCAAACTACAGAGAGTGAAAGCTCCACAAAAATCACCTTTTCTCATAGAAATGTAAGAAGGAGCACAGATTCTCACATGAGAGCCATCAAGATAAATATTTACAGTTTGGAGGTTAAAATATATATATATATATATATGTTTTTAAGATTTTTATTTAATTATTTATGAGAGACATGGAGAGAGAGAGAGAGGCAGAGACATAGGCAGAGGGAGAAGCAGGCTCCATGCAGGTAGTCCAGTGTAGGACTTGATCCCAGGTCTCCAGGATCAGGCCCTGGGCTGAAAGTGGCACTAAACCGCTGAGCCACCCGGGCTGCCCTCCTATTTTGTTTTATTTTATTTTATTTATTTATTTTATTTTTTAAATTTTTATTTATTTATGATAGAGAGAGAGAGAGAGGCAGAGACACAGGCAGAGGCAGAAGCAGGCTCCATGCACCGGGAGCCCGACGTGGGATTCGATCCCGGGTCTCCAGGATCGCGCCCTGGGCCAAAGGCAGGCGCCAAACCGCTGCGCCACCCAGGGATCCCCATAGTGTCTTTTTTAAAACACATGAGTATTTCCTATAATCTGAAACCTCTATGGATGCTTTACACTGTGTTTTGTTTTAGCTCTCGGTCACATTTCTGGTCTCTTTATATACCTCGTTATTTTTGCTTGGGAAAAGAATGATTTTGAAAATCCTTTGAGATGTAGAGTGATTTTATTTCCCTGGATTCCTGGTTCCTGAACTGTCAGTGGAGACAAACCAAAGCAAAGTCAGAGTGCTTTCACGATTATTTTAAATATTCGTCACATAGCAACTTCTGACAGATGATGCACAAATTACTAATTTGAAGTAGTTCATAGCTTAAACATTAAATCTCACACAATATTTTAATAGTATTTTTGTGGAGCTAAGCTTTTGGTGGTTGCCATGAAAAAAAATTAAATATTGCACAACCAATCACAAGAACAAAATAAAAAAAGAGCAAGATGATGCTCAAACTGATTTCAGGTTTTGTCAAGTGAGCTGTGCCCCACAGGTACACCATACTATTAGTATGTAATATGAGTATGTAATATTGCTAATTAAAAAATGGTAATTATATTATTTTAATAAAATATATGCACAATGAATCAAATATAATAATGCATAGGTAAAACATTTTCTATAAAATGTTAATTTTATTTCCAAGTATGTGCATTATTTTTTCAAATGAATATTACGTGATTATGACATAATTCTTAATTGAGTCTTTGGATCTAATGTTAAATGGATGGCATCATTAGGCATTTCCTTTGACCTAGGAGAAATATGAGAAAATTACTCAGAAACTAAAGACAACCTGAAGAAAAAGAAAAAAAAAAGATTTATTTAATGGAATCTCTACACCCACATGGGGTTCAAACTCACAGCCCGAGATCAAGAGTCACATGCTTCACTGACTAAGCCAACCAGGTGCCCTTCAGGCCCCTTTAGAAGAAACCTTACTCAGGATACTTCACTGAGCAATTATAAACACACTTGGAAAAATTGAAAGAAAAAAAAAAGTGAGTTCATTCAGTAAAGACTTAGAAAGTCTCAGCAGAGAAATAGATCAAGAAAAACCGAATTGTTAGAAAAGAAAAAAATACAGTAGAAAAAAACGCATACATAAAAAGCTCATTGGATGAGCTGTGAGACAGATGATGGAGAAAAGAATCAATGAACTGGAAGGTGGAGCAATAGAAATTATCCAATATGATCCACAGAAAGAAAATAGAATAAGGAATCTGAAGAGAGCCTCAGGGACATGTGGATGACAACAAAAGATTTGATGTTCATGTCATCAATGTCTCTGCACAATACCAAGAAGAAAGGCTGAAAAGTTACCTGAAGAAATAATGGCTGAAAAAAAATCCAAATTTGTCATGAGACATAAACCTATGGATTCAAGAGGCTTAGTCTACCTCAAACAGTATAAATCCAAATTCATGTCAGGACATATCAAAATAAATATTTGAAAACTATGGACAAAGAGAACACCTTGGAAGCTGTCAGTGAAAAGTAACATCTTGCCTACAGAAGAGTTTGTATTTTTTTAATGTGAATACAGAGCATTTTTAACAAAGAGACGAAATGGCACTATATTTATTAAATGTGGCAATAAAAGAAATGTCAATCCAGAATCTTATAGCCATCAAAAATTTTATTGAAGAATGAGGGGGAAATCAAAACATTATCAGATAAAGGAAAACTAAGAGACTTTGTAATCAGTAGATTTAGGGTAAAAAACAAAACAACAACAACAACAAAACCCCAAAGTTCTCTGAATGGAAAGGAAATGATTGATTGATTGATTGATTGATTGACTTATTCATTCATTCATTCTTCTCAACATAGTTGGAAGAAAGAACTAGGTAACTAAAAATATGGGTAAAGACGACAGACATTGAGATTTCTAAATTACATTGAATGGTGAAGAAAAACTGTTAATACCTTCTTGTATGCTTCTACTTGTATGTAGAGGAAAATTTTAAGACAGTTTTATATATATATATATAATATATATATATATACATATGAGAAGGTAAAGGAATTAAAGTGATTTAAGGTTTTTATATTTCATTCAGCTCGTAAGGGGATGACATCAGTAGACTGTCTTAAATTATGTGCATATTATTATTATGTAGACCAGTCAGTTAAAAAAAAAAACTATAAGAAGAGACACTCAAACCTATAGGGAAATCAAAATGGGACTTCCAAAAAGTTCAACTAACTCACAGGATGGCAGAAAAGAATAGAAAAAGAAAATGCAGAAATTAAGCATTATCTTCTATTTCAATATAATCCATTAATTATGAGACAAGTCACAACGAAAAATAGAAAAAATTGTTGTACTCAATAATATTGAAAATGCAATATAGCAAAACTCATGAGAAACATTAAAATTATTCTGTTAGAGGTAAATTAATAGTATTAAACGTATATGTTGTGAAAGAAATGCTAGAAATTGGGACACCTGGGTGGCTCAGTGGTTGAGCATCTGCCTTTGGCTCAGGGCATCATCCTGGGGTCTTGGGTTCGATTTCTGCATTGGGGTCCCTAAAGGAAGCCTGCTTCTCCCTCTGCCTGTGTTTCTGCCTCTCTCTCTCTGTGTCTCTCATGAATAAAAAAAAATGCTAGAAATCATTTAACTAAAGAAATATCCCCAAAAGTTAGGGTGTATAAATAAATAAACAAAAAACAAAGAAAATATCAATAAAAATATGAAAATAAAAATATAAATCAATGAAATAGTTACCCAAAACTATCAAGAAATCAAGAAATCTCAAATTGTGTTGCTCGAAGCATTACTTGACATTAATTATGAGACACAATTTCACAAAATTAGGAAAAGATTATGGCAAGATTAATCAAGAACAGAAGGACAAAATGACAAGTAATAAGTGTCAAGAAAAAAGGAGAGTCAATATAGAATGAGTGTGTTCAGGCTGCTATAACAAAGTATCATAAATTGAGAGGCTTATATAGAACAACAACAACAACAAAAAACTTTTCACAGTTCTAGAGGCTGGGAAGTCCAAGACCAAAGTGTTAACAGATTTGATGTTTGGTGAGGATCTGCCTCCTGGTTCATAGATGGCCATCTCCTCACTGGTCCTCACAGAGAAGAAAGGGCAAAGGACTCTCTGTGATCTCTTCTATAAGGGCAATAATTCTATCCTCATGATTGCCCCCAACCCTAAAAAAATATCACTTTGGAGAAGAGGCTTCAACACATGAATTTGCAGGGAGATACAAAACATTTAGTTCATAGCCTGTACCCTTTAGACAGATTTTTAAAAATGAGGAATTGATGCTCAATATGTATAAAGTTTCAATTATACAAAGATGAGTAATTTCTAGAGATCTGCTGTACACCACAGTACCTATAGTTCTCAACACAGTACTGTACTCTTTAAAGTATGTTAAGAAGATAGTTCTCATATTAAGTGTTCTTATTTTACACACACACACACACACACACACACACATACACACAAATACATACTACAAAAGGACACAAGGAATTTTTGGAGGTATAGGAATGTTTAGTACCTTAATTGTAGAAGGTATCATGGGTGTATGCATATATACAAGCTCATTAAACTGTATACAAGAAGTATATGAACTTTTAGTATGTCCATTGAATTTCAATAAAGCTCAGAGAAGAGAAAGCAGATTAACCCTTGAATACTCATTAAAAATAAAAATAACTTTATCGATACATTTAAGATTTAGATGCAACACGTAAATTCATAGAAAAACATAAACCACCAAACTGTCCCAAAAGAAAAATGTAAATATAAAATTATTAAGCGAATTGAATCTGTATTTAAAAATCTTCCCAGAAAGTCATCTTCATGTCAGTACTGCTGACTTCTTTCAAATATTTAAGACAACTTATGTTACATAAAATTCTTCCTGAGAAAAGAGAAAATGGGAATAATTCTCAATTTGGTTATGAGGTTATCATGTTCTTGGAAACAAAATTGCAGATTTTGTGTTAAATGTATAAGCCAATGAGCTAATAAATAACATTCAAAAGATCCTAAAGGAAATATTAGCTTATCTAGTCAATACATTAAATGAATAAAACTTACTGGGTAATTTATGTTACAGAAATCCTAAATGAGTATGACTTTTAAAAACCAATAAAGAAAATTCACTGCACTGACAGATGAGGGAACATTTTTGAGCATCACAATAGATGCAAACAAAGGGCACTTGATAGAATTAAATGCTAATTTTTGATAAATATTTGACAAATGGTGTCTACAAAATTAATGTATGACAAATATCATCCTTAAGGATGAAGTGTGAAAATCTTCCTTTTAAAACCATTACCTTTTTTTTTTCTTTTCCAGTTTTGTATTCGATATCCTAGCAAGTGTAATACAGGAAGAAAATCTAATAGTCAGATATTCTGATTTAATTGGTTGGGGGTGTGCCTTGGACACTGGAATTTAAAACTCTTCTCTCAGAAGACTTCACTGTAAGCCATGATCTAGAGTCCTGGCATTGTAATCTGTCATTCCTGGGATCAGGAGAAACAGGTGAAAATGACCTTGTTTTTCTTACTTCCACCCTCAAGGGTGTCTGCCACTTCCTTGCTTTTACTACTCAAAGTACTCATCCTAATACTCTGATCAACAGGGAAATGGCATGAGCATGGCATGACTGGGTGGCTCAGTCAGTTAAGCCCCTGGCTTTTGACTTCAGCCCAGGTCTTGATCTCATGGTCTTGGATAAATCCTACGTAGGGATCCACGCTGCATGTGAAGCCTGCCTAAAACTCGTTCCCTCTTCCTCTCCCTGCCCCATAACCCACTCATACTCTCTCTCTAAAAAATAAAAGGATAAATAAATAAATAAAAATAAAAGAGGACTATGGCTTGGCCTAGAGGACAGCATAGTTTAAACCAAAACACTAGTTCATATCAGTCTTAGTCTCCCTGAGATTTACACACAATTTTCTTCTCATTTTCATACTTTTCCTTCCCTTGTTCCTTGAGATTGACTATGTGGAATGAGTGAGTCCCCTCAGTCACCAATGATTGAGCATTTGGGAAAGAACATGGATGTCCAAATTCAGTCTAAATTATATTATATATTATATAATTAATAATTAATTATAATTATAACTACAATAAAATCATATATTTATAATATTATATATTATAATTGTAATAATTATAATATAATTAATATAATTAATATATCATATATTATATATTATATTCCTAGATTATTAGGAATTATAAATTATCATAGAGATGTTCCCATATTTGGTAATTACCATAGACAAGTCACTGATGTACCTATGTTTTCCATAGAATTTTCTTATTTTTAAATTTTTACTTTCTCATCTTTTCCTTCATCCACAACTGTTCCTATACTTTGATTTTGCTGTAATGTGAAGACATCTGATTATTTGTTAGAAAAGTAAGTCTTTGAGGTTAGACAAATTTCTATTCTTGATATTGTCAAAGAATTCTTTTAGAAGGTGGATGTTATTTTGTTTAAAAAAATGTCAGACAAAAGACTTCCTTTGTCTCCCTTATTCTGGATAATTTAATCAACCATGTTTATGGCATTTCAAAATTATATTGCAAATCTATAGTTATTTTTATTGTAGTGATATGTCATTCTTCACAAACATATCAGTGTCAAATTATAATTAGCAAAAAATATTACAAGTGATATATGTAGCATTTTCAAAATTAAGTAAACCAGAGAAGATAATTTTCAATCTAAGTAGATTATTATGGATCAAAATGATTGAAATTTAAAGATTAAAAAGTCTAATTAAAGGTAATTTAACTTGCAATGGCCTACCTACAATTGAAGAGAAAACTAATTAAAATAAGAAATGTTAGCATTAAGATGCTTTTATGGAAGATTAATTTGTTCTATTTGTTTTGATCTGTTTATTTTAACTTTGCTTAGTATTATCTAAAAACAGCAGTTATCTTCAAGCTGTTTGATAATAACAGATGTTTAAGTGTTTAAACCCTCGGATAAAAAAATACCAGATGATTAAATGTCACAATAAATCTATTAGAAATGAATACATTTTAGTTTCATAGCTAAGAAACTAAGGTTGATTCGAATAATTGTGCTTTCATTCTGGATTACCTAAGAGAAACCTTTGGAATTTTAAAATGCTCATTTCTAGTGAATCTTACATAAGCTGATTTTCTGTTTATTTCATGGAAAGAGGCCATCAGAGGACTTCTCTGAAGAATCAGGGTTTCCCTTTACATGATACCTCTTGGACCCTAGTATTATTGAACCACGAGACTTTAAGGAGTTTGGTTAATATGGGAAGGCAATTTTCCTCTCTGGAAGTGCTACATTAAAAAAAAAAAAAGTAATGAGTTAACTCTTCTATGAAATAGCTAAATAGTTTGAATTTTAGCGACCTCTAATTTCATTTTTCATGTTACTAAATACATCCTACTGGGAATTACCTGCCTCCCAGTCAGACTCATGGAGTTGTAGTGATTTCCCATCTGTTCACTGGGTCTCAAAGTTGATATAAATACCTATCATCAGTAATGTTTAGGTGTTGAGAGCAGCTTGTGCTGTGGTACTCAGAGTTGAAATAGTGGCTAATTAAGTTAAAATTGTTTTAAAGAATTCTTTTTCACTTTTTTTTGAATATGAGAATGTACAGATTACAAAACAAAAAGGAAAGACACAAATCAAGAGCCAAGTGAGCAGTAACTAATACAATTCACAGTCACTCACTGACATAGCAAATGATTATTGAATTAATATAAGTCAGACACACAGGTTACATGCTTATTTTTTATGAAATGACCTATATTCCATAATCTTTGGAATTTTCAGAATGTGATACTGTTGTAACAACAGAAAGAAGTAAAAAAATACATAAGCTTAGATGAATCCATGCATCTAAGTGTACCTAAAATGATGTCATATATAGTCAGGGAAAAGGATCAAATAACCTATTTAATTCAATCACAAGCTTGATGATGGAGGCAGATCCTGTCTACTAAGCATTTAATCTACAGTTGACATGTCCTCATTTTTGGTATATTGTTTCAAAATCACTGGTTAATTGATCAGCCTAATACCAATTATCTTGGGGTAACTTCCACTTGTATGTGCCATTGTACCTCAGATGCTGGCACATTCAACTTGAACTTGTTGAGTCAGCGTCATCCTACCCCTCCTCCGTGTTTTCTACATCCACCCTGATCAAAGTGCACAGTGAGGACCAGCATCACTAGCCTCACCTATGTGCTTCTTAGAAATGCAAATTAGGCCTGCCTCAGGTCTAATGAGTCAGAATCTCTATTTTATTTTATTATTTTATTTTATTTTACTTATTTTTTATTGGTGTTCTATTTGCCAACATATAGAATAACACTCTGTGCTCATCCCATCAAGTGCCTCCCTCAGTGCCCATCACCTAGTCACCCCCACCCCCTGCCCACCTCCCTTTCTACCACCCCTAGTTCGTTTCCCAGAGTTAGGAGTCTCTCATGTTCTGTCTCCTTTTCGGATATTTCCCACTCATTTTTTCTCCTTTCCCCTTTATTCCCTTTCACTATTTTTTATATTCCCCAAATGAATGAGAACATATAATGTTTGTCCTTCTCCGATTGGCTTATTTCACTCAGCATAATACCCTCCAGTTCCATCCATGTCGAAGCAAATGGTGGGTATTTGTCGTTTCTAATGGCTGAGGAATATTCCATTGTATACATAGACCACATCTTCTTTATCCAGTCATCTTTCGATGGACACTGAGGCTCCTTCCACAGTTTGGCTATTGTGGACATTGCTGCTAGAAACATCGGGGTGCAGGTGTCCCGGCATTTTACTGCATCTGAATCTTTGGGGTAAATCCCCAGCAGTGCAATTGCTGGGTCGTAGGGCAGGTCTATTTTTATCTCTTTGAGGAACCTCCACACAGTTTTCCAGAGTGGCTGCACCAGTTCATATTCCCACCAACAGTGCAGTAGGGTTCCCCTTCTCCACATCCTCTCCAACATTTGTGGTTTCCTGCCTGTTATGTTTCCCCATTCTCACTGGTGTGAGGTGGTATCTCATTGTGGTTTTGATTTGTATTTCCGTGATGGCAAGTGATGCAGAGCATTTCCTCATGTGCTTCTTGGCCATGTGTATGTCTTCCTCTGTGAGATTTCTCTTCATGTCTTTTGCCCATTTCATGATTGGATTGTTTGTTTCTTTGGTGTTGAGTTTAATAAGTTCTTTATAGATCTTGGAAACTAGCCCTTTATCTGATATGTCATTTGCAAATATCTTCTCCCATTCTGTAGGTTGTCTTTTAGTTTTGTTGACTGTTTATTCGTTGTGCAAAAGCTTATTATCTTGATGAAGTCCCAATAGTTCATTTTTGCTTTTGTTTCTCTTGCCTTCATGGATGTATCTTGCAAGAAGTTGCTGTGGCCAAGTTCAAAAAGGGTGTTTCCTGTGTTCTTCTCTAGGATTTTGATGGAATCTTGTCTCACATTTGGATCTTTCATCCATTTTGAGTTTATCTTTGTGTATGGTGCAAGAGAGTGGTCCAGTTTCATTCTTCTGCATGTGGATGTCCAATTTTCCCAGCACCATTTATTGAAGAGACTGTCTTTCTTCCAGTGGATAGTCTTTCCTCCTTTGTCGAATATTAGTTGACCATAAAGTTTAGGGTACACTTCTGGATTTTCTATTCTGTTCCATTGATCTATGTGTCTGTTTTTGTGCCAGTACCACACTGTCTTGATGACCACAGCTTTGTAGTACAACCTGAAATCTGGCATTGTGATGCCCCCAGATATGGTTTTCTTTTTTAATATTCCCCTGGCTATTTGTAGTCTTTTCTGATTCCACACAAATCTTAAAATAATTTGTTCCAACTCTCTGAAGAAAGTCCATGGTATTTTGATAGAATAAAGTAGAATAAAATAAAATAGAATAGAATAGAATAAAATAGAATCTCTATTTTAGCAAGAAGCCCCAAAACTGTGAATCACCAGTGTATATCTAGATGAATGGCATGAACATCAACAAGCTAAAAAATCTAGAAACTTAGGTCTGTCTGGCCCTTGACACTGCCTCTTGCTCCCCTGCTTTGTCCAATCACTTCATTGTATTAATTCTACATAGTAAATCCATTATCTTAGTCTCTTCTCCACAAATGACAAAATCTCTTCTCTTTCCTTCTTCACTTTTCATCCCCACTACCATCATTCTAATTGAAGACAGATCACACTTGCCAAATACACAAGTTCTTACTGGTTTTCTTAATTCCAGGATTCCCACTCTCTCAACTTCCTCTATGTACATTAATCACAGTGGTCTTCTTCAAAAATAAATCAGGTGTTGTCTCCTCCAGATCAAAATATTCCAATGGCAACCCATTGCTCTTATGCTCATGTAAACGGTTCACAGTACTGCCTTTGAGCTCCTACTGGATCTGGCATCTGTTCACCACTCCTGTCCCATCTTTAATCTAGACTCATCATTTTCCCTCCATAGTGGCTTCCATGCCTTATACTTGGCAAGATAAAATTATTTCCAACCTCAGGATGTGTGTGTGTGTGGGTGTGGGTGTGTTTTCCTTTTCAGAACTCTCTTCTCCTCTGGTTTTATCTAAATGACTCATATTCATTCTTCCTCTCCCAGTAAAATGTAAAATTTTCAGAAAAGTTATCTCTGTTACCAAGAACAAAACCAACAAATACACACAAATAAATCATTCTGATATACGGTGTAACAACAATTGGACTTTTATTTTCATATGTTAAAGGATTCATGATTGAACGTTTGTCTCTCTAGCCAAAGGTAAACTCTCTGATGATGGCATCTGTGCTTCTTGTGTCACCATTGTCTCTCCCACACCTAGAGTGGTGCCTTTCATAGAGCACTCTCTGTCAACAATTTAGACCTGTATGAACTGTATCTTTTCTGTATTATCTTCTATTTAATTTCAATCTTTTTATTTCTCAAAATCAGATTCAGAACCTAAACATCAGTTCCTTGTAATCCAGCTATCCTACAGATATTTCCTAGGGTTGCATGTTACTTCTGGAAGGGATGCATGGTTCCAAAGCATCTTAGAAAGAAATAGTTCTTTCTTTTCCTCCCCGAGTGTCCACTATGTTCTAAGAAACCTGATCTTTTTTAGTCAATGATCCACAAAGATAGACACAAAAAGGTGCCTCAGTGTTGAACACCTGGATACTTCCTTCTGGCTGCTTTCTCTGCAGCTTCAACACCAGAGTCTGGAGATTGAGAATCATGTGTTACTTTGTTTCCTGGCCAAAGCATGGCTCTATCTCTGAGAATATCTAGCACTTTATGCTTGACCTCACTATGCCCTTGGCTCTCCAGTTTCTTGCGAAGGTACCCTCAGAATCTGCACGTGGTTTACTAGTTTTGAGACAGGAGTAGACTAGAATCAGGGATCAGAGGCATCAGGGAACAGAATTCTTAAACCACTTCTCTTCAATCAAACTCGGTCTTCTATCCTTGTCTTCTTTCCTCCAGAGCATCAGGGAATCTTTACTTTCTCTCTGATCTGAGAAATGAGTAGAAATTGCCATTCTGAACTGTTCTTTTTATGTATCTCCATTCCCCTTAGTACATTAAATTTTAGAAAATAAATGTCAGTAATAGACTGTCTCTCTCTGCTCCGGTATATCCTTCCACCATTTAAAATAAAATTAAACACAACTAAAATAAACCGGAAAGACTTTCTCTGTCTAAGAAAAAAGAAAGAAAGAAAGAAAAAGAAAGAAAGAAAGAAAAAGAAATTACTGACATTGAAATATTAAATGACTTATCTTAACCTCTAAGTTGGTTAAGATAAATGACCTGGGGAGTTACAGGTTGTGAGGGTCTCAGAGGCCATTTTCGATTCATCGATGTTGGTCAGCCAGTGGAGATATCTCCCTTTATTACAGAAAGTTCATTCTCCATAAGTTGGCTTATTGCCTGTATCAACAACTGATCTAAAAGCCAGAGAATAAAACTATCAACACAACTTTCCTTTGCAAGAAAGTAACATCATATGTGACATTTATGAAGACTGTGTCCCAGCTTTTAACTGACATGTCCTATTCATTCAGGTCTGTTAACTTGAGACCATTCTAATTTTCATGGTCACTCTAAAATGACCTCCTAAAACTGGGACACATTTAATAAATTAATGTAATATATAGAAGCAAAATTGTCACAACCATAATTGTTCACAGTGAAAAGAAAATATTCCAGAGTGGTGAAATAATACTGTGATTCCTTTTACGGGAACTGTGGTTTTCAAAGTACACAAAAACCTATGTGTAGTAGATAGAGACATACATTATCTGTGTGTTTCTATAGGAGCATACAAGTCAGAAGGGGAAATTGATAATGCTATGACTCTAATGGGTAAATCTTAAGTGAAGATTCTTAACTTGTAATATATGTTCCCAGTTAAATATTTTATTCTCTTTTCTTTTTTCTTTTAAAGGTTATTTTAAATTCTGTCCCCTATGTATTTGACTTCCTCATGAATGGATAATGCTAAGAAAATGTTCTAACTGATGTAATTAGCATCCTGCGCCCAATGTACTGCAATAAAACGCTGCTCTAAATTAGTCACCAGGGTCACACATTGTCCCCTTGAGTGCATGCCGTAAAAATTCAACACTTTAATCTCTTTATTAAAAGATTCTCTGGGGTTAGAGAAGCATATTAAAAATTACTTTATTAAAGGTGTTTTTAGTCTGCCTAATGTATTTTGCCAATCTAAAAATACAAAGAAAAAATAAAAATGAAAGAAAAGCCTGCTTTGTGCATTGTTAGATGCATTAAAAGCACAATGAAACACAATTTCAATTAATATTTATTGAGCAACTATTATACATGAGGGATTCTTTCAGGCACTCTATAGACTTTCAAAAAGTTAATATTTTATTCCTTATTTTGAAAGCCATCTAATCTAATGGTGGAAAAAAAGGCGAATATTAGCTTCCAGGAATATAGGCATGCCACGGTTTAGGTAATATCAAAAAACCATGGAGACCCAGGAAAATAAGATATTCCCACAGGTGTACAGGAAAGCATTTCTGCTTTGGAATGTGTTCTTTTCATGCAGCTGAAATTTTCTCTGTTTTTCTAATTTCTAGGAGTTATTATGTATAACTCATAAGAAACTTCATAATAAATCATATTGTTTAAAAATATATAAAAGAATAGAACTCTCCGCTGTCTTAGAAAATTAACATCGTAGGGTCCTTGCAAATTTACCAATGTTGATGATATGTTTAGCTCATGATAGAAGATTTGTCATTGCAGTGCCATGTGTCATAGCGATGCTGTGCATTTCTTCAGGAAGTTGGTGGATAATTGCTTTCTGAGACAAGTAATATACACAGATGCATGTTTGTGTTTATAAATCATGTCATAAAATTCCAAAAAATACATTTGTGTTATGCCTTCCAAGATAACATATCTTAATTAATGTCTTCCACACTCATTTGCTAGGCTTACATAGACTATTATAAATGCCGAAATCCAAAATACTTCCAAAATTGTGTGTGTGCATGTGTGTCTGTGTGTACATGTGTGTGACTGAAGCATGGAGTCTTCTATAGCATAAATACAAAGTATGATAGATCATCTTTTAAGAAAAATGGATATAAGTTTATTATTAATGGGTCTACTGTCTTTCAAAATTTATATATACAACTTCTTATTGTATTTCTAACTTCAAGGTGTACTATTATTACTAGTACTTTTTAAAGAACAACTTCCAAATAGTACTTAGTTCTAGAACATTTGGGTATCAATACATTCAAAGTCATATTATTTATAAGTTAAGCTAGTATAATAGTGTCAGAAAAAGAAGCACAACTCTGACAGGGGTGGACATGGACTCAGGAATCTCCAAGTATTGAATAGTCTCTGAATTCTCTGACTGTTCTCTCAATTGGTAGACAGGTGATGCTAGGAATTCTATTTGAACACATAAATATAAAAATAATAAATTACAAACTTTGGGGGTAAGCTTTAAATACTTAGAGTACTGACAATTTAGAATGGTGTTCATCACCTCATGAGATCTACTCTTTTGTCTTCACTAAAACTTCTTGACTTAATGTTTTTTTACCAGGACCATGTAACACCAATTATACCAGTACCCTCTAACACCAATATAAAATGTAAATCAGTGACTAGATAAGATTTACCTTTTATTGATTGATTTTTATTGATTGATTTTATTAGAGAGAGAGAGAGAGAGAGAGAGAGAGAGAGCACATGAGTGCACAGTGGGGAGGGGCAGAGGAAGAAAGAGAATCTAATGCAGACTTCACACCTAGCACAGAACCCAAAGCAAGACCCTGAAATCATGACCTGAGCTGAAATCAGGAGTTGGTGGTTAACCAACTGAGCCACCCAGGTGCCCAATATTTGCCTGTTAGAAAATAATTTGACACATAATTGTTTTGAAAGTGTTGGTCTACCAAAGTGAGGGATTTTTTTTTTATATTCACTGAGTCACACAATTTCAGTGATGGAAAGAAACTCAAAATGCACTTATATTAGAACAAATACTGTTGAATATTGGATATATTTATTATATTATGGCTAATGAATGGATCAGTTTATTCTTGTATAATTATTCCCTGATCCCCTCCCATTATCCCTGTCACTGTCCATCCCGTCTTGGGCAGCTTTTGTCAAGCTGTTTTGTCATCTTTGCTGAATGAAAGTTGGTCTTTCTCTTATTTCCATGTATGGGCCTGTCTCTATTATTTTGTTCTGTTCGTTGATAAACTAAATATTGCAAAAATAGAATCCACTTTGTATTTAATAATTCTTTGTGAGTACCTTGTTGGATTTTCTCTCTATGCTAAATTTATCTTCAGTTTCTTATGCTTTCATCAGAAGTCTGAGGCAAACAATATTTTTATTCTAGAGTCATGGAAACAAATATCTTAGGAAATTGTTATAAGGAATGTGAAGAGATGACTGTGTCATTATGTTTAGAAATCAACATATAGAACTGTGAATTATTTACCAACATATTGTGAAATACCTTTGTGTCTATCATTTCCATGTTTATATAATAACACATAAACAGAAGCAAATTACTGCTGTCATGGAAAGGAAAAATCCCAACCAGCACCAGTCATGTTATCATAAATGCAATCTATGAACTGACTTGCTGACACAGTACCAGTGTGACAATCGTGGATGTTGTGATACAAACATTATCCATAGCCTCTCATTCTGCAAAAGTGTGACAAGAAATGACATTGCAATAGACCATTTAAGCCTTAGGCTCCTTTGCAACCAATCCACTAAAACAACATCCAAAGACGTTATCGAAAGATTGTAAAGGGAGGTCACACAGTAGGTAAAGGGATTTTAGTACACATATCTGACAAAATATTCACACCCATAATATGTAAAATCTTCTACACTATGTTTATCCAATAGACAACTCAGAAAAACAGGCAAAAAGATTGAAAAGTTACCTTCCAAAAGAAGGTACAGACATTACCAATAAGTAAATAAAACTGCTCATTTTCATTAGCCATTAGTGAAATGTATATTATAGCAACATGATTTTAACTAACAAGAAAAGATAGAGTATCAACAAGGATCTTAAACAATTGGATCTTATATACATGGCTGGTAAAGTTTAATGATTTTTGAGAATTATTTGGCAGTATCTACTAACTTTTAACAAATCTATGTCCCATGACCAGCAATGCTGCTCCTGAGCATTAGCCAGGAAAAATGCTTATATATTTTCACCAATGACATGTACAAGAATGCCCATTAACAATAGAATGGGAAATAAATGAGAGTACTTTACTTCAAAGAAATATGGAACAATCTGTTCATGGATGAAGTATGACTCATGGAAACTCAGAATCATAATGTTAAAAGAAAGAAGGCATACGCAGTTAAAACAATGTACTGTGTGTTACTTTTGTATAAAATTAATAAACAGCACAAATTTAACTTGTTGTCAGAAGTGTGGAGCCTGCGTAACCTTGGAAGAGGGCAGTGACTACAAGAACTTTATCAAGTACTGGAAACACTCTATTGTACCTATCTGGGTTCTAGGTACACAGGAATGTTCAAATTACAAAAATTCATCAAGCCAAGTTCTGCATTTTTTTATGTGTTGTACTTGAATACAGTATATATTATATTATATTGATATATATTAAAGGTAGTTTGATAGAATGGGGCTACAGGGAGAACTGAGGCTGATATGGGAACCCAAACAAAACATGAATATTGGAGAGAATTGTATAATATGCACTCCATGACAGGACACCGTCCTACCGAGTCAAGAGGCATTGGGTATTGTATGACTTTCTACTGAGTGCTGCTGTGATCTACCACTGATTCAGTTACTGGGTATGCTGACATTAACATGTCAAGGGAAAGCGTGACTTCTGGGAAACTTGCATATAAGTCTGACATTAGTACTTAAGAGACTGATGTCAGACTTATCTTTCATTCATAAGATGAGTTGATTATCTGTCTTGACTTATAAAAGTCATTTTAACCATATATTTTCTATACCAGTGAATGTGGACAAGCAATGAGGATGGGAACAAACATAGTGGAATTGGCCAAATTGAATATTAAAAGTTGCAGCAGAAATCATTCTGGATTCCCAAGGGACTCTTTAAGAAGCTTTACAGATTTGGGGTTTGGAGGAGGGACTTATAAAAATTGCTTAAATCTTTAAGAAAAGCCACCTTCAATCTTTCTGATACATGGTTCGTGTTAGCTTTAAATAATTAAAATTAGAAGAAGCAATGTGATATTTTAGAAAGAGAATAGGCTTTTAGATTGTACAAACATCAGTTTGAGCTCTAGATCTATCTCTTCTATACACCTTGGATTTGATGTAATGTTTAAATGTGTATAAAAACACTCTATAAAGGTGAAGTGCCTGGCACAATGCCTGGCCCATGACTCGTATCCAGTGGAGGGAAGCTGTCAGGCGATGAAGCCCTTGGCAGAGTGCTGGCCACCTTACTGCTGGTCGCTCAATTTTAACTATTCTTCTTCCAAGGACTTTCAGTCAACATTCTTAAATGCATGTGTGGCCCTATATCATTTTTATTACTTGGGAGACAAGAAAAATATTGATGATAGTGATCACTAACCTGTTCATTTTTCAACTGATTGCAAGTATATTTAAAATGTAGACTTTTTGTTTAAATTATCGATTTAACATGTACCTTTCATCTTGAGAGATAAAAGCATCTTTGATATACTTGGATGATTAAATGACTATTTGCTGATATAATACTCATTGATAACATATGGATTTTTCTCAACTAGTACACAAAGAATCTGAAAAATTGTCATATGAACAAGATTACATTTGAAATGCGAGAGCTTTGTGAATTCTATATTTTATGTAACAATGAATGAGTTTTGCTCACTTACTATCTCCTATTGTTATCACAGTGTTTTCTCACAGATGGGACACTGTGAAGTTTCCTGTGTCTTTCTATTTGTCCTACAGAGCCAGCCCTTTTTAGGATATAAAGATGAAGCAACTGCTGTGACTGAAATCAATTCTGAGCTATAAAAGTCAACAGGTTTCCTTAAACAGCAATTTTTTCTTCTTCTTGTCAGTCTACAAAACCGTGGAAGATTGCAGTTTAACATCGTTCTTGGTCATCTTAAGAGATGTCACAGTGTCTTGCATTATATATCATTCTACTCAATTCACTGCAGTCCTATCTGTCACTACAAACCTCACCCTTGGAAAAGAAAAATGTAGGTCAAACCTGCTTGTATTATATACACAATTGGTTTCTTTAAATGTATATTGCACATCTAGAATGAATGAGATGCCGATCTTGTGGAATATGCAGTGACATATGTGCCTCAGTTCCTCACTGTATCTCTTAGATACGGGAGATCACTTTCAGAATAAGGATGAGTGCAGATTAGACTATTTGAAGGCCAAATAGCAGTACTGTTTATCTTTTCAACATAATTCCAAGAATAATATAAAATATCAATATCGAATCTCTTAAGCATGTGACTCATGACAAATAAGTTTATTTTCTTTTTATAGTTAATCAGAAACAGATGGCTCATAACAGTCCGATGAGATAAGTGTGTGTTTTCCTTCTGTATTATGATTGTATTTCTATTATATGATTATATGTTTTCAAGAGAGTAGTCACAAAATACAATCCAACATAAAGCATAAGCCTTAAGTTATGCAAACCTATAATAAAAAAATATGTATGATTGGTCTCACTAAGAAATTTGATTCTTTTTTGGTCTATTGCCAGCATAATAGTAATAAAAGCATTAATGTAGTTTCTGTTTTGCTCCTAGAGCATAGTAAATGACTGCAAACATCTAATTATTTTTTAAGCCTAATCTTCACTCCAAATGTTTACTGTTTTCAAATTTAAATCTCCACATAGCTTAAATAGGCTATATATATATATATATATATATATATATATATATATATGAAATTGACAGAATATGTAAAAATTTACAGAATTTTTATAGATAATCCATGGATAATTCTACATTTGTATTTGGGTGCATGAATAAGCTGCATATAGGCATTTAACAATTCTTGCAAAAATGCTTAAGGGTTAAATGATCCAGCAAAATTAGTTGCCCAATTGGGAGGAGGAGTAGGATCACAAAATTTGACATATGAATGTGAATAAAATATAGGGAGGAAATCTGTGTACTTTTAAAAATTGGAGTTCTAACAGCAAGGAGAGCATTTTCTTGTATTAATGTAGGTTCCCTGTAGTTAAAGAAAATTTTATCTTTTAAATAGATACCTTTTTGCACGCACAAAATATGTCTTGTAACTTAAATAACTTATATATACTAAACTGTAGAAGTGAATAGAGAACGAAGATATTCTTAGCCAGGATTCTTTACATTTAATACCTCTACAAAGCATCAATATTGTTTAGGAATGAGAATATGTGAAAGAGTTATAATTTTTCTTTTTTTATATGGGGAAATATGTAAATAAGCTATGATAAATTATTTGAGATATAAATATAAATAATGAAGCATGAAACCATCATTAGAGCACAGGATCACATGAGCTTAAATTTCATATCCTGTTATTGGTTATAGCTGAAAAACAAAACAACGTCTATTATGGATTTCCATTCCCTGAGATTTGTTAGTTCAGACTATGAAACCTCCCCTAATGCAAGTGCTTACATTACGGGAGGTTGAAAGTATTTGAAGATACTTTTTTTTTTTTGTATTAAGGAATGCAAGGATAAAATAAATAAATTTGACTTTTAGGACCTAATCAGTCTTTAGGAACCTGAACCGGATACCTACTGGTCTTAGATTTCTTATTCCTTAGGTAGATTTGTTGATGGTAGGTGGTCTACAAACCTTTCTCTATTCTCCAGATATATCTTTGACTCTAGAAATTCAAGTTTTGAAATTATTTTTTAAAGCATTAGAGTATACATTTAGAACATCCAGCATTATGAATCTGATTGTTTTATATTGTAAAGCACAATGTAAGATTTATGGCACTTATTACCTTCTTCCATGATGGTATATATTCTCCTGGGTTTTATATAGTGCTAGACTAAGATGTGAAATAAATATATTCTATAAAAAAGACTTGTCACTCTGAAAAGAAGATAACATATTACTAAGAAGATAAGAAGCCACAATTATGTTTCTAATGGCTTGCAACATTTATAATATTTCAGTGAAGAAGAGGGAAAATGGAAGGACACCACGAGTTTCCTTTTCCTTTTTTTTTTTTCTTTTTCTTTTTCTGTTCATTCTCAATTGTCTGATAGTGGTAAATTTTATCTGCTATCTTTGCATTTCCCAACTTAAGAATATCCTACTTGATCATCATCTCAGGTGAACCAAAGGCCAAATATATCTTATATTTTAATAAGACACAGACAAAAGCTTGTCCAACCCTCCAATTAATATACCAAAAAACATAACTATCTAAATTAGTGAAAATATGTACCACGTGTATAAATAAGAAAACTTGATAAAACAAAGTTGTGAATTCCCTCCAAATTTATTTGTCAATTCAAAGATATCTAGTAAAATTTTCCTGTAGGACTTCATATGGAAATTGACAAATTTATTATGAAACTCATATGAGAGACCAACTGGTCAAGAAGAACATCAAAGACACTTTTGTATGGGAATAAAGCAGAATGACGTACCCTGGCAAATACCAAGATTAATTATAAAAGTATAGTCATTGAGACAATATGTTAAAATGTTTAAGAAGACAGGGAGTGAATTTATTAGTATTTGCTTTGTGAAAGAAGATAAACATCTGTGACTCATCTGTGACTTTCAAAACACATTCCCTCTAACCATCTACCACTTTTAAGTGATTTGTTGTTTTAATTAAATTAATTAATTAATTAAAAAAATTAAACAATTTTATTTATTTATTTGACAGAAAGAGAGAGCAGAAGCAGGGGGAGCAGCAGGCAGAGGGAGAGGAAGAAGCAGACTCCTCACTGAGCAGGGAGCCCGATGCTTGATGCTGGGTCAATCCCAGGCCCCATGGATCATCCTTAACTGAAGGCAGATACTTAGACCAACTGAGCCACCCAGGTGTCCCTATTTTCAAAATTTTATTTATTTATTTTATCATGGACTCGCAATTGTAAATCCATCCTCTGGCCACTTATGTGTATGTCAATTAATCTTGGTATTTGTCAGGTGACAGTCGGAGAGCTGCATTCATTTTCAATTACATGAGACCAGATTCTATGTCCATTTTAATCTCTGCTCTGTACCCATCACCTAACACAATCTCTTCCTTATGTTTAGCCAAAATAACTTATTTTTGAACGTGTATTCTTAATACAATCCAAGTAAAAAGTATGTTTAATCTACTTAATGATTGAGATGCTGAAAAACACAGATTGCTTTAGTCACAAAGTAGAGCATTCTGCCTTTTCTCATCAAGGAAAGTATATCTGCCCACATAGAATAACATTTCGTTATATCTATTAAGATTTTGGAGTGTGGTGGAAATAATTAAAAAACTCTTTCTTATTACAGAGGAGTGTATTTGTATATTCATATGTTCATATTTACAATATGTATTTATACGTATGTACATATTATCTCTAGATATTGTGCTGTGTATACCTTTATCTATATATTTATTTAAATCTATATTATGTCACATTGCCAACATGTTGCTTGCTTTATTTCCCTTAAAAATGGTTGTTTTGTTTCCTTAATATATATACAGTGAGTGGCTTGGAAAAATATTTGTATTTCAAAGCATATAGGTGGACGACATCCGGGATCCTGGTTATATTCTATTTCTGACCTAGGTTATATCCACTTCATATTTCACTGAGATATACCTTTAAGGTTTCTGCACATTTTTTTTGTTTGATATACTTTAATAAGTGATGTTTTTTTTTTTAAATAAGCTGGTTCATGCAGAAGGAAACATAAGTTAGAAACTTCAATCCATGCTCAGCAGGGAGTCTGCTTGAAACTCTCTCTCCCCCTCCCTTGGTCTCTTCCTCCATGCTATCTCTGTTTCTCTCTCTCAAATAAATAAATCTTTAAAAAGAAAAAAAAGAAAAGAAACTCCAATCTATGTACAGAAGGGAAGTACTCCAGAGAAGAAATAAATGGAAGCAAAATAAAGTATTTTATTTTTCTTGCTTTTATTTATCTACAAAGATTATGAGGAGCCCTGCTCTATGCCATAATCTTACAAGTGATATTTCAGGCCTGACCACAGGTAGTTACTAGCTTTCCCTGGCAGGCCATGTAGAGGAAGCTGCCTTCACCAGCATACTTGGTGCACAGCCAGTATGCTGTATGCTACAGGATCTGGGGCAGGTAGCAGAGAATCAGCCTGCCCTGGCTGTCCAGGTGCTCACACAAACCTGCATTTCTACCCTCGGTGCCTCCAAGCAGAGGCTTCTTTATGGGGAGAGCTCTCACCTGAAGCCTTTCCCAGGCATCTCTGCTGAGACTTTCTTTTCTGGGACGCTCAAGGTATTTTTCTCCATTCTGACTCAGTACTCATTTCTTTTCCTCTCCTAATTCTTCTCCTCACTCCACTCCCCACTCTTCCCCAGCCCCCAGGTCCATAAATTGCAAAAGCCTTCTGCTTGGAGTTGTCTTGGAAGTGTGAAAGCCCCCCTCCTATCTGTGCAGATACATCTCATCCTTCCTTGTTGCCATTCTGTGGGGAAACATGGGACATTGCAGGAGTCACATCCTTTTCCCGCTTAGCCTTTTCTTTATACTATTGCAGTGGGTGAATAAAAAATTCACTTACAGTTGGCTCACTGTCATAATTCACCAGAAAAACACCTGGAAGCTCAGAACTGTGGGCAAATAGCTATCAAAATAATAATAGTAACAATGTATTGGGTGATTGTAGTACATGAAAAAGTGAAACAAATGACAGCAATATATGGAGAAAAAAGAGGTAGGAATTAGAAATCCTCTGCTGTAAGTGACCTGCATTACATGTAAAGCAAGATATGTTACCTGATGGTGGGTTTAGATTAATTTAAAAACTCTAGGGCAACAACTAATTTTTTAGAGAGGTATAACTGACACTCTAAGAGAAGAGACAGAATGAAATTATATAATACTCAACAGAAACCAGAAGATGCAATAAAAGGAAGAAAAAAACCTCAATAAACAAATTCAAGAAATAGAAAGAAGTTTCAAATATGATAGTTATCCAACCATATCAATAATTACTTTAAATGTTGGTAATCTAAGTGTTCCAAATAAAAGACTGAGATTGTTGAAGTGCAGAAAAAAGTTGATACCTGATTATTTATCATCTAAAAAATAAATTTTTTGAATAGAAAGACACAGGTTCAAAGTGAAGGAATGGAGAAAGGTATGCCATGTTAACACTAATGAAATGAAAGATTGAATATCAATACTAATTTCAGACAAAGCAAAGTTCAGAATTAGGAGGATTATCAGAGATAATGAGGGGCACTACATGAATACAGGTGTCAGTTTTCCAAGAAGATATAACAATCCTAATGTATGTGAACCTAATATAATAAATATCAAAATAATTTTAAGAATGAATATTAAAATAGATAGGGGAAATATAGAACTGAAAGGAGAAATAAACAAATGCAATGTTCTAGTTCAGGACTTCAACACCCCCTGTCAGCTATTTATAAATCAAACAGGCAGAAAATCAGTAAGGATATAGTTGACCTAAACAACAATATCAATCAACTTAATATAATTGACATTTAGAGATTACTCCATCTAACAGCAGCAAAATATATATTAAATTCACATGTTTTTTGACAAGTTTAATAGGTTGAGACTTTGGGGATATTGGGATGGAATAAATACATTTTGCATGGGGAACAGACCTAAATTTTTAGAGGTGAGAGGCCATACTGTAATAGAATAATGACTCCCCTACAAGGTCTAGGATCTAATGCTTGAAACCTGTGAATATGTTATCTTACATGGTAAAAGATACTTTGTAGATATGGATAAATTAACGATCTTTAAATTGAAAGATGATCCTGGATTATCCAAAGATACAAAAGACCAGAATTCACATAAAGAGACATACATAGACTGAATAGTCCTGTATTAATTTAAAAATTAATAGTCTTCCAACAAAGAAAGTTCAAGCCGAGATAAATTTACTAGTGAATTGTACCAGATGTTTAATGATAGAATGATATCAAGTTTCCACAATCTCTTCCAGAAAATAGAAGCTGAGTTCATACTTCCTAGCTCATTCAACAAAGCAAGCATCAACCTAATACCACAACTAGACAAAGCTATTACAAAGTAGGAAAATCACAGACTAGTGTCTCTCATAAGACACCTGCAAAAACCCTCAAGAAAATATTAGCAAATCAGTTTCAAGGATGTATAAAAAAATTGTACATGGTCAAGTGGAATTAATTCCAGATATGCAAAACTGGTTAAACACTGAAAAATCAGTTAAAGCAATTTGCCATATCAATAAATCAAATAAGACAATTCATATCATCATATAAATTATCACAATAAAAGTAGTTGACAAAATGCAACACCCATTTGTAATAAAAACTCTCAGCAAACTAGGAATAAAGGTGAACATCCTCAACTTGAGAAAAAAAATTTACATAAGAAGTTACAGCTGAAATCATGGTTAAGAGTGGGAAACCAGATACTCACCCTCTAAGATTAGTTATAACAAAAGAATTCTCTCTCTCTCTCTCTCTCTCTCTCTCTCTCCAACTATTGAATATCATACAGGAAGTCTTAGTGACATTTACTTTTCCATAATTCTGGAAGCTAAAAGTCTGAAATGAGCACTGAGTAGAATCATGCTCCTTCTGACAGCTCTAGGAGAGAATCACCTCTTGCGTCTTCTAGCTTCTGATGCTTCAGGCAGTCCTTGGCCTTCCTTGGCTTGTGGAGGTATCACTGCAGTCACATTGTGGTCTTCTGTGTGTGCTATTATTGTCTTCCATCTGTTTGTGATTGAAGAGGGGATCTTCTGTGTGTATGATTATTGTCTTCCATCTGTTTCCTCATTTTTATAAGGACACTAGTCATGTAGGATTAAGACAGACCCTAATTTTGTTTTAACTTAATTAACTCTGTTAAGTCCCTGTTTCTAAATAAGGTCAACATTCTGAGTTACTGAGGGTATTTTGCTGGGAACAAAATTCAACTCCTGACGCTAAGTTAACATTCAAATTCAACATTTTTCAATGTTTTTCTAGCAATGAAAAATTTGAATTTGAAATTAAAAATACCATTTACAGCAACACCAAAAATGAGATATATAGATAGTAAATATTAGAAGAATATGTAGGATCTATGTGCATCTGAAAAAATAGAAGAAAATCTAAATAAATTGAAGGCATAGTCTATGTTCATGGATTGGAAAATACAATATTATAAAATTATCAGCTCTTCCGATCTTGATCTATAGATCTAGTTCAATCCACTCAAAATTACAGCAAGCTATTTTAGATATTGATTCTACGTTCATGTACAAAAGCAAAAGGACAGCCAACATAATACTGAAAAAGAACGAAGTTGGAAGGCCCACACTACTCTATTTCTAAGATTCCAAGCCAGACACTGTTGGCAAAAATATAAACATATAGATCAATGAGACATAATAGAGGACCTACAAATAGATCCATACCAATATAGTCAACTGATCTTTAATTAAGGAGCAAAAGCAATTCAATGAAGAGAGGATATAGTCTTTTCTACAAAACTGGAAGTAACTAAGTTGCCCTTCAATATGTGAATTGGGAAACAAACAATAGTACATCCACACAGTGGAATATTATTCAGTGATAAAAATAAATGATCTAGCAAGCCATGAATAGCTAAGTTTGAATCTTAAGCACACATCACTAAGTGAAAGAATCCAGTCTAAAAATCCTGATATACTGTATGATTCCAATTACATGGCATTTCGGAAAAAGCAAATCTGCAGAGACAGTAAGGCATATCAGGGTTTCAGAGATGGAGGGGAGGATAAATAGGGAATGCATAAGAGATTTTTTTTAAGGTAGTGAAACTATTCAGTATGATACTGTAACTGTAGATAGATGACAGTATGCATTTGTCAAAATCCATTGAACTTTTCATCACCAAGTATGAAATGTAATATTGACAAATGAAAAAAATCATTTAGGATGTCAGGAGAATCTCAAGACAGAGTGCAAAATGTGATAGAATAATCTAACTGTATTATGAATATATGAAACAATCTCATTGAAGGAATTGTGGGGGAGGGGAAGCTGCTAACCCAAGTAACTTCAAATAAGCTAAAGTCAAAACAAACAAAAATCTGTACTTTAACACCATACTCTAGTTTATAAAGTGGTTTCCTAATACAGTACTGGTTAACAAAGTCTAATTGTTAATCTATTCATGTACATGGGATTGGATTGGATGACAAATGGTAAGAACCAAGTTTCTTTTCACTGTTGGAGTGGGAACTACACACAAGTAAGGACAGAAAGCTAGAATAATCCACATGGTAATGGATTTGAGTTGGAGTTCATGTTTAGCCTAATATAGCTATGAATATTTTCTTATAAAAATATGTTTATATTTTATGTACATGCATATTTTCTTGCTCTGTCAGGTGACAGAGCCAGACACAATGACCCTTCAATAGGAACCAAGTTTCCTAGCCCACATTTTGGTTTCTAATATCATTAGAAAATATCTAATGTCTCTTGAAAAATAATAGAGACTTGACTGATTCTTGAATCAGTCATGAATAAATAAATGACTGACATATATAAACAAATGACTGAATAAATAAATATATGCACAGGGTGACTTCTTTTCACAGAACACAGTATGAAAAGGGAGAAGTAGTGAAGATCAATTTTCCACGAGAGAAACCTAACACTACTTCAGACAGGTGATCAAGGTCAATATTAACAGTCCAGACTCATGTTGATAGTTTATCTTCTTGGTTTGATGTGATGGGAATGGCACTTTCCGTCTAGTCTTTCTATCAAAAACTCAAACTCCAGTGTAAACATGAGAAAAATATCACATGAATCCCAGTAGGGAGACATTCTAAAAAATACCTGACCAGTATTCCTAAAAGCTGTCAAGGCCACCGAAATAAGGAAAGGCTGAAAAATTGTCATAGCCAAGAGAATCCTAAAAGACATGATAACTAATTGTAATGTGCTATCTTGGATGGGATTATAAAACAGAAGAAAAGCATTCGGTAAAAACTAGGAATATCTGAATAAAGTACAGGCTTTAGTTAATACAATGTACCAATTGTTAAAAAAAAAAAAGTACCATAGAAATGTAAAAGGTTAGCAAGAAGGGAATCTGGGAGGGATTTATGAAACTCTAATGCTTTTATAGAGATTTTACAAATCTAATACTATTCTAATATAAAATATTTATTTAAAAGTACAAAAAAAAACCCAACAACCATGATATATCTCTAGTGATACATAAAATCAACAGTGTACATTTTGATTCATATGCCATGGTTCTAGTTCCTTTGCAACAAAGCAAAGATTCCAAGGAATTCAGGAAGATAGGAAAAAGCAAAAGAGAAATTGGGTGTTGTGTCATAGAGAGAAACACCACAACCACAACCTCACGGCAGTGACTGAGCCCCCTCCAGCCCATCATTGTTTTCTTTCCACTCAGTTGAGTCTCACTTTCCCAGAAATGCTCTAAGTGTTTCTTTCTTACAAACACAGTCATTAACATGATGCATGCGAAGCTCTTGAAATAGGGCCTCCCCCAGAGTCAATGAGCAATATGCGGTAGTAATTATAATTATTAAAGGGACTAAAATTACTCTACCAGATGGTAGTCCCTATAGCTGCTCCACGATGATGACATTACATAATCATAAGGCAGGATGTTATGAGTAACATATTCAGAGTAAATATTGGTCTCAGTGATTTTCATAATGTAAACAACTTGAATAAGCTTTAGGTTTTGGAAGCCCACCCACTTGTGACTTTACCTTGAAAACCTGTTGATGGGAAATTTACTTTTCTATTTCTCAATCCTATGGGTTCTTCAGGATGTTTTTTTTCTTTTTCAAGAGGAGATGCTGAGCTAGAAGGGTATTGGCAATGTTGTGTGACATGGAGCTGGCAAACAGGTGGGATTTCAGCAAATGAAATGTTGATGGGGACATGAGGCTACTTGCAAGCTTCAGGGTTCACAGTGAGGTGCCACTGGGAGATAACATCATGGAGAAGGAACTGACACTCTTGTGCAAGACAGCAGACAGGCAGCACCATGTGGGGGACATGGCTGATTTTGGAGTGGAAGTACAGGAGAGGACACTTAGGAACACCTGCGCTGCTATGATCTGAATGCTTGTATGCTCCTCCCTACCCCACCTCAAGTTCCATGCTGAGATTCTAATGCCCAATGGGCTGGTGTTTGGAGCTGGGCCTGTGGGAGGTGTGTAGGTCTTGAGTATGGAGACTTTATGAATGGAATCAGTGCTCTTGTAGGAGAAAACCCACAGATCTCTCTCATCCCTGCCACCCTGTGAGGACCCAGTGAGAAGTTAGTAGCCTACAACCCAGAAGAAGGCCTTCAGCAGAAACTGGTCATGCTGGTACCCTGATCTTGCACTTCCAGCCTCCAGAACTAGAGAAATAAATTTCTGTTGATGAGCTACTGAGTCTGTGGCATTTTGTTATAGCAGTTTGAAAGGAATAAGACAAATATAGAAATTATTTTAAAAATAAAAACCACTTGCAAGTTCATAGTAATGAGGGGAACTTGATATACAGAAATGTGCAGATGAGTGAAATAGGTGAATAAATTTGAGTTACTCTTTTTGATACAAGCATATTTTTATTTCCAACTATGACTAATGACAAAGACAGTGGGAAGTGTCTTCCTAGCTTGACTAAGTGTTAACCAGGCTTCATCCTGTCTCTAGGCCTTCAATATTACTTTTTAGATAACTTACTATAGAAAACTCCTAATGGTACATTCTCTCTGTGCAATCTTAAGATTAAAAAAAAAAAAAATTGGGCGCCTGGGTGGCTCAGGGGTTACGCATCTGCCTTTGGCTCAGGGTGTGATCTCAGATGTGGGGATCGAGTCCCACGTTGGGCTCCTGTCACGGAGCCTGCTTCTCCCTCTGCCTATGTCTCTGCCTCTCTCTCTCCTTCTCTGTGTCTCTCATGAATAAACAAATAAAAATCCTTAATAAAAAAAATTAAAATATAAAAATAAATTTAAAGACTTATTTATTTATTTTAGAGAGAGAGAAAGTGGAGAGGCTGAGGGGGAGGGAGAGAGAGAGGGAGAAGCTCAAGCAGACTCCCTGCTGAGTCAGATCCTGACTCTGCTTGATCTCAGACCCCTGAAGTCATGACCTGAGTCCAAATCTAGAGTCAGAAGCTTAATGGATTGAGCCACCCAGGCGCCACTGATGAAAAATTTTAAGCCTCTTGCTAGTTTTACATCCCAGGGTTTTCTTTCTCTTTGAAATGTAAATCATCAAGGGAAAGAATTCCCCTATCTCCCTGTCTCAGTGGGAGGGAAGAAGCCTGACCTCAGGCAGTGCCTGCTCCAGCTTGTAAAACCAATTACAGGACAGGAATGGCTTACCATCTGTCCTTACCCTGATTCTTAACCACTTACTCCCTCTCATTTCTGCGGAGTTGAGCTGAGCCTCAGCTCTGACCTTTCTGCCTATGGTAACATCCTTAAAGTCTTCTTTGCCTGTTTAATTTGATCTGGTGTAACTTTTCTTTGACACTGGGGATATTTTGCTGATCGATATAATGAAGGGCAAAATACAGAATTGCTGAAAGTATACTGGAACAGAAATCAAAAGATTTGAATTCCAATTTTGAGTGTACAATTTTCTAGCTATTTGGCGCATGGCAAGTGACTTGTACTTTCTGTGCTTTAGGAATTTTTGGTGTAAAATGGGTTGTGAGCCAATAAACTATATTGCCTCCTTTGTATTTTTTTTAATGCTTTTTATTTTATTTGGGAAAAACATTGGATTATGTAGTCTATATTTTTTCTCATCCATCACTCTTTTGGGCAGAATACAAAATAACCAATTCTTTGAACTCTTCTTTTCTTTTCTTTTTTTAAAAGATTTTATTTATTTATTCATGAGAGACACAGGGAGAGAGAGAGGCAGAAACACACGCAGAGAGAGAAGCAGGCTCCATGCAGGGAACCGGACCTGGGACTTGATCCCAGTATTGCAGGACCACACCTTGGGCTAAAGGCAGGCGCTAAACCGCTGAGCTACCCAGGCTGCCCTGAACTCTTCTTTTTAGAAGGTATAATGTCCCATTAAAAAAATGATCCCTTGGGATACCTAGGTGGCTCAGTGGTTGAGCATCGCCTTTGACTCAGGTCCAGATCCCAGGGTTCTGGACCAAGTACCTTATTGGACTCTCCACAGGAAGCCTGCTTCTCCATCTGCCTGTGTCTCTGCCTCTCTGTGTGTCTCTCATAAATAAATAAGTAAGTAAATAAATAAATAAATAAATAAATAAATAAAATCTTTTAAAAAAAGAAAAGAAAAATGATTCCTTGCTTTCTGACCACTAAATTCATGGATTAGTATTTAGCAGATTTGTGGAATATGTTTGCTTGTCACTAAATGATGAAGTGGCTTTACCTTATTTCTGTGAGAGACTGTTCTTAAAAGCAAAAAGCTGTCTTTGGCCTTAGAACAGATTTCTCTCCTGTTTGAGCTACACAAGCCAAAAAGAAATCCAACAAGGAAATATTTCTGTCCCACAGACTAGATTAGAACATCCTAAGGTGGAAAGGAGGAATTCTAGGTTTTATGACATGTGAGCCTCTGTAGTTGGTATTTTCAAGAGGTAAGGGGCCTTGTTTTCATGCTAATGTTCAATATTCATAGGGAAAAATTATGTTCTAGAAGGTTCGAGAAAACTGAAGAAGCAAAGACAGAAGAAAGGAAGAGTGAGAGAGAGAGAGAGAGGAAGGAAGAAAGGAAGGGAGGGAGAGAGCAAAGAGGAGAACAATAAAACAACACAATTGGAGACAGAAAAGGAAAATAATTTGTTTATTGAAGTGGGCTGGTTCCTCATCAATGAATTATTGGAGCGTATGTACTGAGGTGTGCACAAAGGACATTTTAATTAGAAAAAGGGTGTTGATAACATTTGGTATGGTCCTAAGAATAACACTAGATAGCCTGACATAAAAAATTTACCAAGGTAAGAAAAGAAAATCACAGCCCTGCCAGCGTTGATTGACAAGTGAATTCTCTCTGCTGGCACATAAACAGTGGGTCATCTATATGAAACCTCTGGGCACATTAGCACAATGCTTGAATTGTTCCAGAAGTGGAGCTTTCCTTCACTTTGTACTTCTTTATTACTATCTATATCTCACTACAGGGTATTGATGGGCTTTTTAAGGAATGAAATTTAAATTAAAGAATATACTGGAGAAAAAATTGCATCATTCTCTCCACTAATAAAATGCGTTAGGATCCTTTCCTTTCTCTTTATAAGCAATAAGCCAAATTTAGAGCACCTAGTCTTATCATCAAGAACCTAGGATAATATCAAGAGTGAGAGGGCAATCATGAAAAATGTTCCTATTTCTTTTTTCAAGCTTACTTTGAGTAAAATTATAAAAAAAGAAGAGAAAAGAGAAAACCGTATTTTGATTCACTGGGCCTATTCTTTCAGAAACAATTTTGTGTATTTGCTATCTTTTCAACCTATTTTTTTTTTCCAGGAGACAACTTTGCTGAAATAGGTTGTTATTTCAAAAGAAAAAAATTGGCTTATTATCATTATTTTTAAATAGAATGCGTCTCTCATTGTATGAGATCATCAATAGTAATAGGAGTTCTGGAAAAGTGTGGTCCTGTGTAATGAACAATAAATTCTAGTGGGGAGTTAAATTGTCTTCTGGAACCACAATTACTCCCTTTGCAATTTTATGTTGTAAATTAATTTTGATGCTTTTCTCAGCTTGGATTTAGGCAGTACATTTATTTTTCGACGATACCTAATGCACTATCTCAGAAATATGTAAAACATCTATGTAAGTTGCCAAGGATAGGATGATGGTGAACTTGATGGTGAATTCCCCAAATTAGCTTTTTTCCCCCATTAAGTATCATGCCAACATTTTTTCTTTGAACTTAAGAAAATATATATGAGCAAATAATTAATGATACTTTGGATACTTAAATGTAAAGAATTCATTTTATTTACTTTGTGTGCTATGTATTGCTAATGATTTGTTGGTCTTGTTATCTTGAAAAAGGAAAGTTTAATGAGCCAGTAAGTTTGTTAAGTTCATTCCTTGTGCTTGTATGTATGAAGTAGTATTGGTGTGTGTATACGAAGTTTCTTATTTTCTTCAAGGATTTACATTTTATCAAGTCTATATGATTACTAAGAATGGTTATAAAGAATGCCTTGACTAACTATAATGGCTCATTGGAACTGACTTGTAAAGGACAATATTCTCTTTGGAAATCTTTGAAAATTAGATGGAGAATACTAGATAATATGATACTACCTCATGATACTAGACACCTCCTTGGCCCAAATAATGCCTTAAAAGTGTATGTTTGGTTCTGATTCTATTATATGTTGTTGATTTTGAAGGTTTTAAATTTAGTATATTTTAATCATAATAATCCAAATTCTGTTGCTGAAATTATTTTACTCACTATATATTTTTTCTTTTGAAAGAGTATATATGGAAATCATTTTAATGTCTCCATCGAAATAATAGCTTCATTTTTTCACCGCACAGTATAATTTGTGATAACTCAGAATCATTATTATTTTTCACTGATATTTAAATATAATTTAGTAACACAAATATTTATGCAAACTTTTAAAAGCTGAAGAATTAATCAAAAATGTAATATTTAGACAGCATTTCAAAATGCTTATATGAATGCTGACAAGAATTATCTTTCATATGGTAAAATGTGCTAAAACATAATTTTTGGCAAATATAGACAATAAGTAATATCATCTCACTCAAAGCATAATAAGACTATCTGGACAAACCAAGCAGAGTGGAGAGTAAATTATTTAGATTTCGCATATATTAAATTTCTGTTATCCAAAATGAAATTTTAATTATTTTTCTATTATTTTTTAGGGAAAGGAGTGCTGGCAGTTTTAAAATGTGGAATTCATATGGATAGAATATATATAGAGAATGCCTCTATATAAGCTCAGAACATTTGATATTTCATTTCGGACCAAAAATAAGTAAATAATTACTAGAGGTAATCTGTTCTAAAGAACTAGAACATTCAGGTAAAATATTAGGTTTTCCTAAATTCTCTCAACTGTGTGTTTAAGGAACTAAGCCATTCTGGTATTATATAGAATGTGAAGGGGCAATGACAGAGAGTACACAAATAGGAAAAACAAGGAAGACTCCAAAGCTGTGGAAGGAAAAACCACTGTGACTCAATGGTATAGGATCTGGATTGCACAGAGTAATAACCAAACCTTCAAGGCCAGCCATGTCTTAATGACTTGTGTCAACATCATACTAAAATGTTGTGGATATGAAAATGCTATTAGGATGGTATGGAGCAAAAGTCTCAAGGATATTTGAATCTGTGGAGAGCCATCACCACTACTGTGGTCCATCACAGTAATAATTATTATTTTAAATACCTTTAGAGCACGGTATAAATTTTTTCCTATACTTCATGAGAACCCATGACTTTGTTCTATTATTATTTCCTTTTGCAATGAAAAATAAAACAAAACAGAAAAGGCATAAAGTTGTGTGGATGTTAAGGGGCAGAATCAATATTTGATTCTATCAGAAGAGCTCAGAATCCATTTTCATAAACATCATGCATCTCATAATTACAGATACATGAGAAGTTTATGATGGAAATGTATGTACAGAAAAGAATAGCAAAGTGAGGAAAAATAATACATTATTTCCATAAGATGCTATGTTCCAATACCTAGTAGGAATGCCAAAAGCTACTTCAACTCTATGATCATGATTTGCTTGACTAACTTAACCCAAATGCAAAGAAAATCTATTTTACTCATCTGTCCCCAAATCAAGTTAAATTTGCCATCATGATAAAAGGAACGACTCTATCTTTGAGAATTGAAACAAGAGGAACCTTGCTCCCTACCCCTCCCTGTCACTCTGATTTTGAAATTACACACAGCCATTGTATTAGTTTCTACAAAACATTTTTAGATAAAACACACTAAAAGCCAACAGTGATCACCATTTCTAAGTTAAGAATCTACATTTTTCAATTAGTCTACATGTTAAAGTATAGTAATAAACCACAGCTGAAGGCTAAATCTGTTTTCTCTATTGGCACTGTTTTTAACTAAAAAACAATTTTAGGGGCACCTGGGTGGCCAGTCAGTTAAGCAGCCAACTCTTGATTTCAGCTCCGTCATTATCTCAGTGTTGTGAGATCAAGTCCCACTTGTGGGGCTCCTCGCTGAGTATGGAGCCTGCTTAAAATTCTCTCCCTCCCTCTGCCCCTCCCCTCCACTCATGCACTCTATTTCTAACAAAATGAAATAACAACAACAAAAAAAAATCAATTTTATTTGGAAATCAGTTAGGAAGCCATAAAGTAATCAATTATGGGGTAGACTAAATGTTATAAATAATTAAGACCACTCTTTGCATCAACTATAAGAATAGTGAAACAAAAACAAAACTAAAACCCAAGATATTGGCACATTACGCATAAGAAATGTAGTCATATTTTTTCTATAATATGCACATATTCTCAACTGTGACCTTAACTAAAAAAAAAAAAAATTAGGCTCAAATCAACATTTGTACAAGGGGAAAGCTTTTCAAAGAATCTATTTGATCTGTTCAATAAATGGATGATAATTACAATATGGAAGTACAAGCTACTTGTTCATTTTTTGCTAGATCTTCAACTTTTACTCCACCTCCTCCATAATAAAGTAATTATGCTGAGAGGAGCTCACTGTGTTATTGTGTTGCTAACATTCATAATGAACACTTTTTAGGGAAAAAAACGGTGAAAGATTTATGAAATGGATCTTTAAGGTTTTTCAGATTTTCTTTAATTTGTATGGATTTAGTTCATGGGGAAGCCAATTTATTTACTCCCAAATGAACTTAATTTATCCAGAAAGAAAGGTGATACAACACTGTTTTATCTCAATATCTTAGTTTGAAGAATGTGTTTTTATTTTGCACATAAAATCACAACAAACTCCAAATATATATTGGCTTACCAGGGAAAGGTTATTTACAAAACTGGAAAGATACACAACAGAAATATGCACAAATATTTGTAAAGAAATATAGGAAATTATTCATAAGAGGAATATTTATAATAACTAAAATGACAAGTTCTCTTCTAGTATTTCACTCTAGGCTAAATTAAAAAAAATAATATTGTAATGAAATGTTATTATAGCAGTGAAAGTAAACTGAAACAACATTTTAGCATTTTGATTTTAAAAAATATTGAGGGAAACAATGCAGAAGCAAAAGAGAATATACTTTATAATTCCATATAGGTTGCTCAAACCGGGAGTCAGGATTGTGGTTCCACTTGGGAACCAGTTGAAGATGAATATCTAAGACAAGGATAGTATTTCATTTCTTGATTTGGAATCTAGCTACCCAGATGTGTACAGAATGGCAAAAAAATTAAAAATATGCCTATACTTATATTTTGTTTATTTTCCTATATGTATGTTTTGAAAGACTGACAGTAGAGGGCTCCAATATTTAATTATTTAAAATATATCATTAGGGATCCCTGGGTGGCGCAGCGATTTGGCGCCTGCCTTTGGCCCAGAGCGCGATCCTGGAGACCCGGGATCGAGTCCCACATCAGGCTCCCGCTGCATGGAGCCTGCGTCTCCCTCTGCCTGTGTCTCTGCCTCTCTCTCTCTCTCTGTGTGACTATCATAAATAAATAAATAAAAAATTTAAAATTTATCATTAAATAGTCTATGAAACCATTATTTAAACTCTTTAAATAATGATAAATTCATTGAAGGTCTTGAGTTGCCATCTTTTAGGCGAATAAAGATATAGCAGTTTTAGGGGAAAATAATACATTTATTTGTAAGACATAAATATCCCAGTATGATGATGGGAAGCAGATAGAGTAGCTAAGAAATACTAAACAAGGCTGGGGAAATTTGCTGAAGTACACCAGAGAATTCAGAATATTCCAAGAAAATGTGCAATAGTCTTACTGCTTCTGAGTAAATCCATTTTGGCCTTCTAACCATCACAGTTGCTGCCTATTGGCTTTTTGGGAATGTATGTTTGAATGAAGTGGTTGCTTTTGATATCCTGCCATACCCAAATTCTAAGAACATGAGGGGGGATTTTTTATAGTAATAGTCTATATTTCACTGTAGTGATTACATGTCCATATTTCCTATAATATGAAAATCATCTTTCTCCAATAAAAAAACCAAAATATATGAGGAAAAACAATTATTTCAATAGAATTTCATATAATGTGCAGTAGCATTTTCCATATCATTTGAACATATATAAACAAATGTTTGTTTAAAAATAAATTGGAAATGCACAGATACCCCGGAGATTTAAAGCCACACTACCTACACTAGAGCGAGCATTTCCAGTGTCATGAAATCAGACCCCTCCCAGCCAGGCCTTTCCCATTTTAGTGAAATCTGACCACTAACAAATTCCCCTTGTTGTCTATATTCAGTTCTGAACTTTGCTACCTCCCCAAATCTAATTTCCTTTTCATATTAACGTCTTTCAAGTATTTGGAGACATTTGTAGTTTCTTCTCCTTATTAAATATTCCTAGTCTATTGAGTTTAAAAAAAAAATAAACTCAATTACTTTTCCCTGAATTCATTTTGCCATGTATTGTGAAAAAAAAAATACAAAACAAAAACAAAACAGTCCGGTAATGGTCTTGTATCTGCACACTTCTTTGTGCTCTTTCCTTTGCTCTAAGTCTGTCTCTCACTGAAAAACTCCATTCTGTAAGCACCAAAATCAAACACTACCTTTCCTGAGACTCACACTCCTGTCTTTATCTCCCCAGTGAGATTTGGTTACTGGCTTTGTGTTCCCATTATTTTATTTACCTAAGTGTAATGACTTTCATCAAATTATATGTAATTAGTTGTGATATATTTTCCTCCTGTTATAATGAAGTCTCCAGTGCCTTGCAAATATTAGGTTCTTCATAAATGTTTGTTTATGATTGCCATAATGATACATGTTAAAGTAGACTCCTTTTTTTCTCAATGCATGTACAGAATAGCAACCATGGGATGAAACAATGATATCCTATGAATTTAAAGCTGTCAACCACATCTCAGGTGATGTCAATGCTAATGATCCACATTGTTCACTTTGAGTAACTGTTACCATGATCAGTGAGACCAGTAGGCTAAATTTTATGTGAAAATGGAAAAAAAAATACAGCTTTCAGTTTTTAGCACTTTGGAACATTAGGAGCTTTTGGACAAACTCCAGACCCTCCAGAAATAAGTCAATTACAAAGTTCTACTTTTCTATTTCTACTCTCAAGCATGTGTGTCCATATTGAATGAAAACTCGTAGCAAAAAAATCGACTTGATTGTCATACTCATTAATTGCAATGATGTCATCTCTGTTACAAATGGTACGGCAGTTCTTTACCATCGCTGGCCTGCTTTTTGGTTTCTCTTCCAGATGATTCCTATTTGTTTTAAAATTCAGCATAAGTGAAATCAGGTAACTAGTTAAGAAACCCTATAATTGTTTTTAGCATATTGCTAAATTTATTTCTTGAAATATTCATTAAATTGAAATATTAAGAGAAGCTGTAAATAATATATATTGGAATAGGGAAAAAAAAAAAAAAAGCCTGGGGGACCTGGGTGGCTCAGCGGTTTGAGCATCTACCTTTGGCTAGGGTCTGGTCCCAGGGTTCTGGAATCAAGTCCCACATAGGGCTCCCTGCAGGGATCCTGCTTCTCCCTCTGCCTACGTCTCTGCCTCTCTCTTTCTTTCCATGTCTCTCATGAATAAATAAAATCTTAAAAAAGAGAGAGAGAGAGAGAGAAACAAACAAAAAAAAAAAACCTTTATTTTGGAGACAATAAACTAAAATTTTGGTCATCTTTTAGTATCCCGGCAACAAGAAAAACTTAAAGATAAGCATTTTTTTGTATTGTCAGCACATTGTATTGCCAATTGATCTAAATATCTCATTATTATGTATAAATCTCTGGTTCATACTTTCTCATACTTCAGTCCAACCACCAAATCAATATAGTCTATTTTTTTGACAATTTGTTTAGGGTTATAGTATCTGGTGACCTTTTCCTCAGAAAATATAAAGAAAATTTATATACATTTGGGAAAAATATTCATTGCATGGTCTTTTTTAGAAGTTGTGATTATCTATTTATTTATTTATGTGTTTAACTGTATAATCTCCCTAAAAATTTTTGTTGTTACACTACCATACTTGGATCATTCAGTTGTGCTTTCATTCACCATCACATGATTAGCGAGGATTTTGTTATCAATGTCCTGTACTAAAGCTATTTTGAATAATTTGTTCCTTATGCAAATAATCACTTTAGCTTGGAAAAATTTAAGGAATTATAGGTATTTATCAAAATAATGGTGGTAATTTGTGGTAATAGCTAGCAATTAAAAAGATAATATAGCACAGAATGGTGATGGCCCATTTACTTATTATTCATCTAAAAATAAATATATTCTCTTGAATTAAAACCAGTGTACATCTTGAAATATCTAGACCTGAATTAAGCCCACAAAATATGAAATAATGTATAAAAAGAGACCAGATTTATAAGAAGTAATCAAATGCTTATAGCCATCCTTAAGAAAATTTAATCTAACAGACACAGCGCCTTTAAACCTATATTATTAGTTAAACATAAGATTATATCACTTATTGGACTGTAAAATAAAGTACAAAAATCCGATGCGTATACTAATTACCAATATTCTTTTATCTAAGGCAGATACTATGACATAAATAAACACAGACCAGTCTACAGAGAAAGCCCTAATGGCAATGCCATATTTCATCATTAACATAAAAAATAAAAGACATCATTTAACTGTTTCAGGGATATAAATATTCATGTGTGTATCCCCATTCAGTCATTTAATTTTAGCAGATTCAGAGGAGAGAACCAAATATAAAAACAAGAGTAGGTGATGTATTCAAAACCAGACCTATTCAGAAAAATATATAAAGTGTCTAAGGATTAGGATGTCTAAGTAAAAATACTCATGGGAACCGGGGTGGCTCAGTCAGTTAAGCGACCAACTCTTGATTTCAGCTCAGGGTCGTGAGATCCAGCCCCTTGTTGGGCTCTGCATTGAGCTTGGAGGCGGCTTAAGAGCCTCTCTCTCTGCGCACCCCAGGTGGCTCAGCGGTTTAGCCCCGCCTTCAGCCCAGGGAGTAGTCCTGGAGATCTGGGATTGAGTCCCATGTCAAGCTCCCAGCATGGAGCCTACTTGTGTCTCTGCATCTCTGTGTGTGTGTGTCTCATGAATAAATAAATGAAAATTTAAAAAAAGATTGTCTCTCTCCCTCTTTCTTGGCCCCTTCTTCACCACCATGCACACTCTCTCGAAAGAAAATATTAATCACCATGTCTAGATGGGACAATGCAGCATATCAACAAATGAGCATTATTAAAATGGGTTGGATTTCAAATAATGAGAATGTAATGAATTTTAACAATTCAAAGTGAATAATACATGTTAATCTTTCTTTCTTCAGTAAATCCCAATAAAATGACAGAAAAAGATTAAAGTAAAAAGGCAAGAATCCCCCCAGTTTTAAAGATAAAAGAAAAAGAAGACAAAAGTCAAGTAATATGAACAAAATTTTGAAGTCAAGAAGTAGATATATCATATCTGATTTAACCGAGGGAGGAAGATAAAAATCTAAGAAGTTTTAGGAAGGAAGCCTCTTTCCACTTTAGAGCCTAATGTATCTCAGGAATTAGTAACAGACATCTTTAATTTATGGATGTGATAAGATCAAACAAATGAATGAATGAGTAAAGAAATAGTTTGATAAATGGTCCTAACAAAAACTCAGACCCATATTCCTTCACCTTTTTGCATAGCCAATAACACATACTTTCCTTCCTAGCAGAAAACAAAGTTAAATTTGCTCTTTGGATAAGATGAAGCCAATAGCTTGAGATTTAGGAAACCAGCTGAGGGTCAGTTAAGGTATCTATTAAAAATAAGAGCATTAAATAAAAATGCGTAGATTCAATGGTGAGAGTCTCTGGGTCTCTGCTGCCTCTTGCTCTCAGAATATTGCCATCTGGTTTTAAAATAATCCACCCAGTACTCCAGGCAGAAATATGGATGACTCCTTTGGAGGGAAACTCACTCCTTTGGAGGCCCGAAAGGAAAACACTGTGATGGATCATTGGGATTTTTCTTTTCTTTTTTTTTTTTTCATTGGGATTTTTCACAATGAAAACATAAACTCTCAATAGCAACCTTTGTATGAGACATGGAATGAAAACCCAAATGCATGCCTGCAAGCATTGACTAAGCTGTTTTTCGATGCATAGACATAGAAAATGAACATACTTGAGCAGCTCAATCAATAATCCTGAGATTAGCACCTGGGCAATCTCCATTCTAGTCTGGAAACTGGTTACCAATTGTGCCCCACTCTAAAGGCAATTAGCTTCTTCACTTTAGTATTTACTTCTTTCTTTATGCTTTTTATATTAGTATATCTAGGTTTTGTCTGATTTTGAGCTTAAAAAAATGGAGTGCTCTGCCTTTTATTCCCAACATTCTGCATGTCTGTGTGTATATTTGTATGTTCATTATGTTGCTGCATATAACTAACCTTGCATTTTCACTGAGGGACTATTCCATCCTATGTAAATACAATGATTGATTGTATTTGATTTCATTGTCTCCAGTTATTCTATTTCAAACAATTCTACTGTGAACATATATTATGTGTCTTCTGGTGCATTTGTACAAAAATTTCCCTAGAGGATTTGTGTAAGAGCCGAAATACTATGATGGAGAAGCACTTCTTCAAATCTACTACATAATGAAAAACTGTTTCTGAATTCTGTGTACACATCTGAATTCTATGAGGAGAGTGCATGAATAACATAAAAAATATTTGCCTCCAAATTCTGGCCATTACTTATTTTGACAGGGTTTTTCAGTCTTTGCCAAACTTGATATGTGTGTGGCATTATTGATTCCAATATTAATTTGCATTTTCCTGACTACTAGTTAGGGTGAGAATATTTGTATATGTTTTAGTGGTCATTTGGATACCTTATTTTATGAGGTTCCTAATAAAGTATTTCAGATACTCTTCAAATTTTCTAGGGTTTTCTGGCTTTTTTTATGCCAATTAATGAAATGTGTCATATAATTTGAGTAGGAATTTAGAGGTCAGTAACTTTTTCAATAAAGAAGAGACAAAATGAAAAATAGTATGTGAGTACTTAAAAAGATTGAAAAACATTTCCCAAAGTTTCTGTTGATGAAATTTAAGTATAGAAAATGATACTAGAGGGATGCCTGGGTGGCTCAGTCAGTTAAACATCTGACTCTTGGTTTTGGCTCAGATCATGATCTCAGGGTACTAAGCATGGAGTCCGCTTAAGATACTCTCTCTCCCTCTCCATCTGACCCTCCAACTTGTGCTGTCCCTCTCTCTCAACTAAATAAACAAAATCTTTTTAAAAAAAGGAGAGAAGGGCACCAGGGCAGCTTAGTGGTTGAGTGTCTGCCTTTGGCTCAGGTCGTGATCCTGGGGTCCTGGGATCGAGTCCTGCATCAGGATCCCCACAGGAAACCTGCTTCTCCCTCTGCCTATGTCTCTGCCCCTCTCTTTCTGTATATCTTATGAATAAATGCATAAATATTTTTAAAAATAAATAAAACAGGAGAAAAATATAAAATAATACTTGAGTACTATTTTTTAAATAATAGCTTATTAATGATAAATATTAAATTATTTTCCTTGGGGTAGCATTGCACTTTTTATGTCAAAGTATGAATGTTGAGGATATAGTGAGGACACTAAAAATTCCCCCTAGTTTTTCTGACATGAATTCCTAAAAATGAGTCATTTTTACAGTTTGAAAATGAATACCCACATGCTCACCTCAAATAGTGAAAACTATTTTCCATTCATTAGTTTCTCCTGGTAGTTGGAACCATCACTCTCCAATTTATGCAAGTTATAAACTTGGCAGTCAACTTTGAAACCTGCCTGTCAATCATCTCCTGCATTCCATCAATCATTAACTTGGGTGAACCTTTCTTCTCAGGAATTTCTTAAGGCAGTATTTCTTCTTTATCCTTAGTCTTATTTGCCATCACGGTTGCTCATACAGTCTACTACAGTAGTGACTTCATGGGCTTCTCAGCCCCTTGTCTTAGATCCTTTCATTCCACCTTGTATGCAGAGGGCATGATTATTCTGGATAAATTGGATGTTTGACACTGCTGTGCCTTTGCTTTCATATTTATATGTGAAAACCCATACTCCATGGCAGAGCACATAAGCCGCACAAGGGTCTGGCCCTTGTCCACTTGTCCATCACAACACTTCCTTCTGTATATGTGTCCCAACATTACCAGACTCCTTGAATACAATTCACATAGTTCAATCTTTGTTCTCAGTTCTATGACTTTACTTACATTACCTAGGAGGCCAGGATCCCCAACTCCAACACCTTCTCTTGTCATTTGCCTGTCTTCTGGTCATTCTTTAGAGATCAGATTATATTCTAACACTTCTAGGAATGTTAACATGACTCCTTTTTGTTCCATTAAATGCTTGAGTATATATTACCATATCTGTGTGTACCCAATGCATTGCCTGTCTCCCTCTTACACAGTGAAAACTATAAGGACAGAGAAATGGAACTTATGGCTGTATTCACAGGGTCCTTTATGGTGGCTTGGACATAGTAAAACTTAGCAAATATTTATTGAACTAAATGAACTGGATTGAACCTAAGGATAAATATTTGTTAAAGTAATTTATAGATTCAGTCTCAACCTAAACCTTATGAAACAGATCTACTTTTAATTTTTTTTGCATTATAAAACAAATTTTAGCTATACTACATATATCTGAGATTTCTTATTTCTCTAGGAATTTCTCTAGTTCTCTAGATCTCGCGCTGAGATTTCTTTTTTCTTATTAGAAAAAAGAGAATGTTTTCTTCTCCTTAGGTCATGTAGGTTAAAGAACTGGAGACCTCAATTCAATCACTAGCTTTTTCTAAGAAAATTAAGTTTAGCAATGCATTGGCATTCCTTCCTCTTCTATCAAAGTACTTCCAGACACTATTTGCACTTTGGCAATAGTTCCTAAGCAGTAAACTTTGTTAATAAAAGTGAAGTGGTAGAGTCTTGTTCAAGCCACAATAGTTTCTTTAGGGAAAAAAAAAATAAACGGCAATTTCCCATTTGATATTGAGCACTTAATTTGATTAATTCAATTCAAAAACATTTGATGTTGATTTCTATTTACATATGTATTCAGAAGAGGAGCTAGACAATGGAACAAAACCACAATTTCCCCAAAGTTACTTGTTATGTCCAGAAAAGTCGCTCAAAAACATCCAACTAAACATTTTAAATTAAATCTTCTGTTATAAATGTGTTAACATAAAATTGTCCCCCCAAAAATGTTGTTTATTTTATTATAACGTGAGTACATTTTTTCTCTTTCAATTATTTACTACTCATTATCACCAACATCAATATAAAAATAACAGTCATAACAGCTAATATTCATTCAGCATTTGCTTAATTAATGTACTTAATGTATGTTAACACATCAACTCATCATTAAGACCAAAGAAAATAAGTGTTATTATTAACTTGGCTTTAAAAAACAAGAAGACTTATGCAAATATGGTAAATTTCCCAAGATTTCACAACTAGTAGAAAATCTTAACTATTTTCTTCTTATGTCAAGATAGTATCTTCCAGAAGAATACGTACTGCAGGGACCTCTCTAACCTGTCTATGATTTTATTTGCAAGGTCTAGTAGAATGCTAAGTACATAGTCATTGCTAAATAAATATTTGTTCAATGTATTTAACATTTGAAATTCCTTTTGAATGAGCCTTAGGCTTTAGAAGTTAGTTTAATATGATGAATATGTTTGGAGTCAGGACCAGAACAAAAATAATGAACCGTTAATATAGATAAAAAGACCTCTGGAAAATACAGAAAATGAATCAAGTATTTTAGCAGTGGCAGACATATGGTAAAAAATTCCATTCAGTTCAACAAACATTTAGTGAATACTTATTATGTGTCTGGCGTTGGGCTTAGTGTTTTGGATTAGGAGAAGGAAAGGTCCATAAAGGCTTACTTTCTACTAGAGAAGACAAACATGCAAATGTATGAGTATGATACAACATCATAGCTTCTGTCATGGTGACTTTAAAATGTTACAGAATTACAAATAATGTAGAATTCATTTGATCAGAATAGGTAAGATGATGTACAAAGCCACAGAATGGAAGAACCATTAAATAGGAAGACAGGAAATAGACAAGAGGATTTGGGATGACATTCCACTTAAAAAGAACAGCATGAGGGAGATCCCTGGGTGGCTCAGCGGTTTGGCGCCTGCCTTTGGCCCAGGGCGCGATCCTGGAGTCCCGGGATCGAGTCCCACGTCGGGCTCCCGGCATGGAGCCTGCTTCTCCCTCCTCCTGTGTCCCTGCCTCTCTCTCTCTGTCTATCATAAATAAATAAATCTTTAAAAAAAAAAAAAAAAAAAAAGAACAGCATGAGATAGTTTCCAAAAAGATTTAAAAGTGCATGGTTTAGCTGTGGAACAGAGAATGGTGTGACAAGAGCTGAGTGTAAATAATCTGTTTTAGCATTGTAAATGGCATGCTGTGAACACACTGGAGGTAGTTCAAGATTTAACCCTTATGATTTGTGTATTAGAAAGTCAACAATGGAAGTGATGGGCAAACCCAAAGAGGAGAGGGAGGTTAGAGATAAAAGGCCACTTTATCAGTAGTGTGGGCTGCGTGATAGGAGCCTGGAAAGATAAGCAAAATTGATACATTTTAGCTAGAATAAGCAAAAGAGGGAAGATTCAAATAAAATTTGAAATGAAAGAGAAAACATTAGAACTGGTGCCACAGGAATACAAAAAAATCTTGAGAATTCTATTATACACCAATAAAATGAATGACCTGGAAGACAGGTTCTTTCATTTATATTCATTTATACATTGTATATGGCTGTTTACATACTATAGTGATAGAGCTAAGTAGTTGCAACTACTTATGCAAGAGACCATATGGCCCATAATGCTTAAAATATTTAACATCTGCCCTTTATAGAAAAAAAAGTTGTCAATCCTTGCTTAAAGAATTATTATAACCAAGGGTGGAAAGTGCTGTCATTAATAAAAGCTTAACTTACCTTTTATTTGTTCCCCGGGAGGACATTCTAAATTGGTTTTTTTAATTATTATTTATGATAGTCACACACACACAGAGAGAGAGAGAGAGAGAGAGAGAGAGAGAGAGAGAGAGGCAGAGACACAGGCAGAGGGAGAAGCAGGCTCCATGCATCGGGAGCCCGACGTGGGATTTGATCCCGGGTCTCCAGGATCACGCCCTGGGCCAAAGGCAGGCGCCAAACTGCTGCGCCACCCAGGGATCCCTCTAAATTGTTTCCAAAGGTGCATGAGAATCTTTTTGTCAAATCCTAAAATGTCACTTGTAAATAACAATGGTAGGTCTTTGATCGTTGCCCTAATTGTAGACTATGAAGTTAATCTGACACAATTACATGGATGCTGGCAGAAAACATGATATTCTTGGGTCAGAGACAAAGGACTTCATTTTATAGCATAGAAAGTTGTTATACTGGCCCTCCTTGCCCCTCAAGTTCTAGAGGGAGAAGTGGATTCCCTTGGTGGAGACCTTGTACGAAGGGTTTGTATTACAGCTGAAGATCTCCAAGCTTAGGGAATCCATATCATTTATCATGGGCTATAACTTACCTAGACTCTCCTCAAGCAGTGAGATCTTGACTGTCCTGGAAAGCAAAATGATTCTCCCTCTGCTCTATAGGAAGATACTACTTCTGTCTTATTTTTGCAGGCTGTCTACTCTACAAACATTATCAGAAGATCATCTGGAGCAAAAGCTGTAGCTGTCTGTGCCCTCTGCTCTTAAGACAAGTGAAAACATGACAGACTTACGGAGAATCATCTCCTGATAGCAATCAAATAAAAAAAATATTTTTAACTGCATCTTTAAACAAACTGTCTTTGGTACGCACATAACCACATTTTATATTATTCTCAGAAAGATTTCTGTATTACCTGTGTGCTGATGAGTGGGCTTATGTGCTTATGTAACTTTACATAAGCGCTAACTTGTTTGACTGAAGTCTCTCTTTTGATAGTTCTTTGGTGAAAAGAACTTCCTAGAAGGTTGTTCAAGGCAAAAATACATCAGAGGACATATCATAGAAGAAAAGGCCATTGAAAGAAAAGAATCATTCTTAGTTTCTTAAATGTAAGCAAAATTCAACATTGAAAAAGATATAAGTGCCTCACTAGATAAAAGACGTTGCCATCAACTCAATGCAGACTTTTCCCGACCATACCACATATGTTGGCATCACAGTAGGCCTCCTCCAGGCAGCTTGGCTAACCCCCAACACGATCTGCTTATCATTGCAGCTATTTGCTTCTTTATATATATTTTTTTCTCAGCTGTGACGCTGGAGGAAATACGCACCGTGGCATCACGCCATTCTTCCTGATAAAAACATTATTTTTGAAACATAGATTTTGACATCTGTAATAATCTTTTATGTTGCTCACAAGACCTTAATAACAAGTTATGACAGTCAGACACTGCCCATTCAGGGGAGATTTCCACTTTAGTTGCCATAGCAAATAGAGGCTTTGATATTCATGACTGTGCTGTGAATTTGTCATGCTTTTGATTCTTTTTTATTTTAGGCAATGCTCGTTATGTTTCAAGCATTCTACAGATGATACACAATTATCTTTAACTGTGTGTAGGAGACAATAAAAGTGAAAGCATAATAAAATGTCAGATACATTCATCTGACTAATAATTAATTGTACTCTGCCTACACAAGCAAACAGCAAAGAAAAGTAATGTTCCATTTCAGTTGGGAGGAAACAAATTAATCAATTCATGAGAAAGGTTTATCTGGAGTTACACCTGGGAATAATGTAAAAATAAGGATTCTTCTAAATCTGTTTCATCTCTGTATCCCAATGACTAGAAAAATGCCGATCATTCAGTAGACAATCAATACACATTTTTTTTATTAATTAATGAATACAAACAGAAATGTTATTAAAGTTCTAAGATCTAGGCTTACATAGCCACAATCATTTCTATATTTTTTCCTCTCTGAATACTTTCACAATAAGGCAGTTAGATGCTTTGTGAAATGGGATGAAGAAAATATATTCAAAAGGATTTATTCACAGTGGCATATGTATAGCTCACACATATTTACATTTAACATATGACAAAACTGATTTTCTTTAAACAAAAGATAAATACATACATAAATTCAAAGTAAAAAAAGCATAACTTATACTTTTCAATTTGTGTGGAGAAGTCAGAGTTGGCCTGCTTTTTCTTAAACTTCTTTTGACCTTTTAAATATGGCTACACTCTAACTCTCATTGATGCTTAATAATCAGCTAAATTTGTTCTCTATTATTTTTAATTTAAAAAAATTGTTGTTTTTAAATTTTTCCATGGTAATTTTAATACTTTTCTAGTAAAAGTAAAAATTAGTTTAAACTGTATTTTAATTTCTGCTAATACCTTACCTTGGATATTACAAAGTGACTGATACAATAAACATACTTAATTCATAATTGTTAGTGTAAAACTAATGTCATAAGTTTCTCAATGTGTTTTTTTTTTATTAAAAAGGAGAGTTGGGAGGACCTGTATTTCCTGACTCAAAACTCTCTATTTGTTTTTCATTCTTAACATATAGAATTTAAAATATTTTAAAATTTAGCACAATATCTAAATCAAACAGCTATATCTTTTTACATTTAAGACTACTTCCACAATTTTTATAATGCTAACATAAATAACACTGCAACAGCCATTGCTGAAAAACACATTTTTTTTCCCTCCATGTATTTTTTCAGGGTAGTTCCTACAATAACACCCTGCCTCTTTTACTTTTTGAGTTATCCATTGTTACATTTGTTTTTTATCTAGAAATCATGTTTTTCTTGCCTAGAACTTTTTTTTATATTATTTTTGTGATGATTTTCTTCTGTTTTCATGTTCTGGAAATTCTACAGTAAGATAGTGACTATTCTAGACTACTTCATTTTTCCTCTTATTTCGCATATTGACTTTTTCTTTAGTTTCCAATTTTTCACTTTAAATAACACCTTCTGATGATCTTAATATTTTTGCTATCAACTTTCCATGTATACTACTTCTTGCTATTTGAGTGTTTCTTTTACATATCTTCCTTTTATTTCATGGAATCATTGTCTTATTTTTTAAAGAATCTACATTGCAGTTTGTTCATTTTTCTTTTAGAGATTGTCCTTTGTTTTCTTAATTGCTTTGGTCTTTTGTAAATCCTTGTTCTTTCCTGCATTTATTTTGACCTGCATTTTTCACTAATGATCACCCGCAATAGTAGGTGAACTGTGACTTCCAGGCATGAATAAGAGAGAATACAGAAATCCTCTTGATGATTCTTCTTTATGCATGTTTGAGCTAATGATCTTCATTTAGTGATTGCCATATGGTATTGATCTAGATAGTTATTTAGAATATTATATATGTCATTATCAGTCCTTTCTTCTGAGTCATCAAACTCCCAAAAGGAAACTTTCCAATATCCTATATTGGTGGTTATAATGCAGCTACTGTGATTCTAGAAACTGTGTTGAAGAAAGTTTCGAGGTCTCTCTAGGCAGGAGATGCAGTTTGTACATTCTGAACACTCAACACAAAGGATTGAAAGATTGTCTACTGAAAATAGGAGGGTTACCCAAACCATGTTCTCTGCCTAGGGAGACCTCAAAACTTTCTTCAAGAGAAGGCAGTGTTAAAATAAGCATTTAGACAATTACTGGTTTTAAGGCTCATCACAATTTCCCAAGTCCTTTCTCTGTGCTTTATTATCAATCCATAATCTGGAAAAAAGCCTTTAAAGAATGCCCCAACCCTCTGCATAGAAAAAGTTGCATAAAGTAATAGAAATACATATTTCCATACCAGTATCAAATGATGAGATTTTAGGAGAAGTGATTTTTTTTTTTAGCAGTTAATAGATTGTCTTCCTTAGTAAGTTTTCGGAATATAGAAAGTAATAATGCATTGGAAAATCCATATAACATGATTCAATGTTCTTCAAAATTATTTGTATTTCTCAAAATACTAATAAAAAGCAGAATCAAAATGTGAAAACTAGGAAGAAACTATGCCCGAGGGTTGAAAAAAAAAATCAATATAATGATAGAGAGAGACCATATAGGCTGGTGAATATCATATTGAACCAGCAAAGCTACTCCTTACCGATAGATAAATAAATAAATAAGATTTAAAAATCACTGCTCAAATAGGAGTTGGCAAATGGCTTGGAAAATGAAAACTGTAGTTCCAGCTTAACATCTTAAAAATATTTTGGATGTGAAATATACACTTTCAAGTTATTTTCAAAACTGGCATGTTTGAATAGATTGCATATTCAGGCCAAATAAAACTGAAGTTATGTGTCTATGAACAAAAGTTTGATGAAAACAATTAAATGTCCCGGATTTTTATGAAACAACAGATTTACATTTTGGGACATAAAGCTTGATTTCCCTATTTATGTGGTAGAGAAATTGCAGTTATCAAGGTTAAAGAGTAATTATATAAGAACTCTATTTGCAGAGAGGCAGCCCACAGAATGAGAGGAGTACTAATGGCTAAATCCATGATACAAGAAGTTAATTAAATGAGGGTGTGTTCCCAAGAACAAAAATAACATCAGGTGTGTTTAAGAAGCACTTCAGGGCTTCAATTCTACTATTTACTACATAGCTGTGGTAATAATAGATGAGTTTGAAGTGTTCTTTGTTATGATTTACATATTAAAAACTCAACTGGAATTATACATTACCCCATCACAAATGGACCACAACAAACTACATTGGTTTTGTGTGTTATTGTTTCTTCCTTTTTACCTAGGAGAAAATTTAGCGATGGCTTCAAGGTATAGGTGGGTACCAAAAATCATCAGAGCCGAGCAGGTAAACCTGTTATAGGAACAAAATGGATCTATTTTAACAGCTCCCTAGAGTTTCTGAACAATTTTCAGCAACATAATCTTGACAGTGTGGTAATTGAATCTCCACATATAAGAAATATGGCTCTGGAGAGATTATTTTAAAAAGTAGAAGGCATACAATCACATTGAGTTTGTAGATTATTTTTGCTACTTATATTCAATAAAGCAAGATTCTGGATTCTCTAGACCTTATAAGAGTAGAAAATGGTTTCTGGCAAAAGGAGATTACTTTAGTACCCTGCTGAAGTATATAATGAAAATATTAAAGAAATACGTTTTTTTTTCCTATAGAAACAGACTCTAATGCTCTAGATATTTATAATAACCTCAACCAAATAGAATTGAAATTACCTGGAACATCTCAGTGAATATTGATAATAATAAATATTCTCTTATTATCAGGTATGGCATCGTGCTTGGGATTGCTTTGTGGTTATGAAGCTAAGTGTCAGATCTTTTATCTAAACTTGAGTTGACTGATTCTAAAATGAATGACTTTAAATCATGTAGGTACTGGAAAACTTTTACTGTAAAGGGTCAAATAATAAATCTCTTAAGCTGACTAGATGGTCTAGTACAAGTACTAGACCACAAGTACTCTGCAAATGTAGTAAGAAAGTAGCCATAGACAGCTCACAAAGGAATTAACCTGGTCCTTCAATATCCAATAGAGGCAAAGACAATGGTTTTGAATAGGGGCAGATTTGACCTGATGGCCATAGTTTGTCAACTTCCATACAGTGTCATTACTCTTTTTTTGGTTCTAATTCATGTATGTGCATAATGACATTTTCTTATAGTATCTCTACATTAGAAGTGAATTTAAGAAGTATTATCTGGCAATATCAAGATAAGTAGAAAAGCAAACTTGATAATTTGAAACAAATAAATTTTAATATTTAAAACAAATAAATAGGCAAATACATAAACTTAGGTTCAATACAACCTCATGTTACCTAAATTCTCTAAGCCCCACATTCCCTATAAATTGGAGGTTAATGTACTCTGGAGGATTGTTGTGAATAACAAACTGTTCCGTAAAATTCATTTTCTGCATTAACTCATTCAATAAATGTGATACTTTGCCCCCACCTAAAGGGTTAATAAAATATATTATCACCATATTTGTTTCAAACATATTTCGATTATTAATACAGATAGTGAATTTTCATATTAAAAAATTGGTCATCTATCAGTAAACATTAACATTTATCTCTCCACCTAGAATAAAATTATACAAAATATATTTCCAGTGTTACATATTGGTAATCTCATAAAGAAATGTCTGTATTCATCAGAGAAATTAAAATGTGTATATAGAATGCAAATTTTTCAATTCATATTCAACTGTCATTGTTCAGACATCAAATCAAAAGATTCCATAATCCTACTGTTCTCAATGCATATGAAAAATAGCACATTACAGTGGTATCATTTCTACCATAAATGCAATGTAAATACATTGTAGACCATTCAGAATAGTCCAAAAGTTATAAAGAAAAGTAATTCTATACAGGCCACATCTAGAAAGAACATTAGCTTTTTTAAAAAATTTAATTTTAAAATTTCTATATATGTATATTTGTATACATGCAAACATGTATGCATGTATTTGTGTTTTGTGTGAGATGTATGAATACATGTGTGTGCTTGTATACAGCCAAATATATACTTATATCCATTTTAAAATATATCTTGTACATTTTAATACAAATTGCTAAAGTTAAAGTTGTTTTAACTTTTTTCCTTTAACATCATTAGAGTTAATATTTTTGGACATCTAAGTGACACGTAAGCTAGAGAAATGATGAAAGGCAATAGGTAAAATTCTCCCTCAGTGATCAAGGCTGCAGAATAATTAAACTCAGAGATAAGAAAGAAGGAGTTTTAAAACTAAGTGACAAAAACACCAGCTGTTTATGTTAAAGGCTCTCACTCTGGGTGTCGTGAAGAAAACATGTACATCTCTAAGTGAGAAATGGAAATGCACAGGATTTCACTGACTTTGGAAATGTTTTGACTCAGTTGGGAATGAGATTAATGACTTTGTGAAATCAAAGCATGAAGCGGAATCCAGCTGGGTACTGACTCAGCTGATTAACCAGCAGAGTCTAAGAAATGGCATATAGTTGAATTATGATTGCTTGCCTTCATGGCCATAAAAAATAAAGAATAAATGTTCAAACCCATATACTGGCAAAGGGATTCAAGGCAAAAAAATGGTGTATGAATGCATGAATATATGAATCAAGCTCAGACAATATTAAGATTCATTTTTAAGACTGTGTGTGTGTTAGCATGTGTACACGTGTTTGTGTGTGTGAGAGAAAGAGAAAGAGAGAGCATGAAGTTGTGTAGATTTGAGTGTCTCCACGTGGTATGATGTACATAGAAATAAATTATTTTCTGTGAGAAAAATATTTCCCTCGATAGGCATATTTTTTTCTCTAAATTATTATTGAATGTTAAAACACAAAAAAATAGTGGTAACTTCCATTGATTGGAAGTCAGTCTTTCAAAATCATATCACTTTTTAATATAACCAAATTGGAATTTCAAAATAATAAAAAGATTTAGGGAACCCTTCATTCAATAAACAGAAGACACATTATTGGACATCTATGTTATCTTCAATGCTATTTCTATTCATTTTGCAGAGGACAGCATTGGTGGTACACCTGTGATCTGTTCATTCTCTTCACTAGGGAAAGAAGGAGAGACCAGTCAAATTCTCTTAGTCACATTCTTGTACACAGGTCTTTGGTAAACACATATTTTTTTTTTTCCAATCAGGATGACAATGGAGAATCTTCGTCAGTGAGGTGATCTTAGCAATAAGCACAGATTTCTGCAGGCATAGCCGGTTGAAGAACATTCAGTTTGCTCTGTAATTAAAGACATATAAAATGATGTTCTATAAAATTACTCATTCTGTGTCATATATCCTCAGGCACTGCTCAAAATAAACCCAATATGGTTAATCTTAATGTGAAAGAAGAAAGATTTCACAGTCTTAGATCACTCCAAGGGAAAAATACTTAGTGTTTGCCATCCAGTTGCCTATATCATTGAAATTACTAATAAAATGTGTTACTGAATGCAATTTCCAGTTTGTGTGAATCTGATTTGATCAGTAAACTTTTATTTGTTACCAAAAATTGGCACTATGAACATGAGTGTCCAACTCACGGTTCCTAATTGTTAAAGTATGTTTTTGATAAGAAAAAACAGAAGGTGAAAAAACATAAGAAACTGAGTGGTCCCTACCCATTCTTGGTGGGAGGTGCTGAAAGGGGACATGCCTACCCAAGGAAATTGGAGAAAAGTGAATTTAACCCTGAGAAGTTGCTAATCTGGACAGACCTGGAAAGTACAGCAAAAAATCTTATTCTCTGTTTATGGCTAGCAGCCCAGGTAAAGCTTGAAGTTCAACTTCTAAAAATTAAGTTGGGGTAATGAGAGATAGAAGAAATAAGACATGTTTTCCTGATTAATGGAAAGAAGTCTCATGCTTCCTTAGCCACCTTGGGAGACAATATATGAAATCGGAATGTGGGTCAGTTAAGATCATTGATTACCTGAAAGATTATGCATGCGAGGGTCATGGCTAGTTAATTAAAATAAATAAAATGAAATCAAAACAAAACAAAGAAACCTCAAAGTATTCTGTTAGTAGCAGAAACTTTTACAGAGAGATGCAATAGACCAACAGAAGCTTGGTGATGATTTGCTACAAAGCATTGATCAGAATACACATCATATATCACATCTAAACCAGGAAATTCACATGTAAATATCCCACTAAACTCCCAATAGTGATCTAATCACCCCCACCATTCATACTTCTGTCCCTCTCTCATATTCCCAGCCCAGGAGGCACAAGAATCAAGTTGAAAGACACTTCACTGATCAAAACCCTTTAGTAGCTCCCACTTATTTTCCTGTAACCTATTAAGTAACTTATTTATTCCATTGATTTAATTATCTGTCTCTCCTTACTGGAATGTAAGCTTCAAGACAGGCAATTTTAATTTCTTTAGTTGGCTAAAGTGTTTCGAATGTCTCAAATGGTACTTGAAACATAGTAGTTATCCAATATTTGCTGAATCAGTTTATACATTAATGGATGATGATTCCAGTGTTTAGAATGGTGTTTAGAATGAATTTGGTTAATAAAAGTATGATCAATAATGGGAGACGATAGTACCTTATGTAATACAAATACTTACAGATACATTCATTGTTCAGTCTTGTAATAAATGATTAACATTTGATAAAGGTTTGCAAAAATATCCCATTATCCTTGTAAGTGCTAACCACTTTTTTAATATTTTAAAGCAAATATTGATTATATTAAGTGATCATATGCACATATTTTGAATATTTAATTATAGTGTTATTAATTAAGCATTTAATATTTAATAGCTTTTAAATAAGAAAGATAATATTCTATGTACTTTCTATTATATCAATAACTGACATATGATGCAAATATAATTTGTGAGTTTTTTTTTTGTTTGTTTTGTTTTATTTATTTATGATAGGCACACAGTGAGAGAGAGAGAGGCAGAGACATAGGCAGAGGGAGAAGCAGGCTCCATACACTGGGAGCCCCACGTGGGATTCGATCCTGGGTCTCCAGGATCGCGCCCTGGGCCAAAGGCAGGCGCTAAACCGCTGCGCCACCCAGGGATCCCTGTGAGTTATTTTTTAATTGTAATCACAACCCTCTGGGAATGATTTTACAGTGGGTTTAACACCAGAGAGTTGTTTGTTTTCACAGCAGCATATATTAAATTGGAAGTTAATCATGATGTGTTATACTGACTAATTTATTTTAAGAAAGAGATTCGTAGGCACTAATTGTCTTGAAATTCAATTTATTTACCATAGATTGAATATCTTCAACATATTGTCTTTGATTGGAATTCTTATATGATCCATGGCGGCGTATTAGTAGAAAACATTGATTAAATTTCATTTGAATCTCACTTTTTAGAAGAATGGTCCATGTAATTTTAAGACAATATCCCTCTCATTTCATGCACTTCTGTGGCCACCTATTAGATGGGAAGGAGGAGCTGCATCATGTCACACTGCAAACAAAATTAATAAAAGGAGACAACAGATGGTATGAATAAATATTATCAGCCACATTTACTTGAAGGTTATATATTTTGTGGTAGATATTTATGGTTTTATTCTATTGACAAATATATATGAAAACAAATTTCTAATCAGAGAAGAGAAGGTAAAGTGATGGAATAGGAATTCTTACCTTTGTGTTTGCCTTTCACTGACGTTGTAGCATTTATCCTTTAGAGACGATCATCATTAATTCCTTTGCAAATATTGATCAGTGATGGTTCCTCTAATTCTAGCTGTGAAAGTAAAACAAGTAAAAACTTTTTGTAATGTTTGGCACCTTTTACCTTTGTCTTAATAGTCACTAATTCGAACTGTCTCCGATTTTGTTTGGTATTTTGTGCAGGAGTGTGTTCATCTGTGGTCCTAGCATTGTTTTGAAAACCGTTTTTTTTTCCCCACTCTCTCCTATCATACGCAGGTTTTTCTTCTTTCATTTCTAGGTTTCTTTTCCATTCTTTCAGTTGTGCTGGGTCTCCCTGCATCAGTGACAGAATTTGGCACTAAAGCTACAGTTTTGCTGCCTTATCGAACCTCATAGGCTCACAAATGGTAAAAATGTAATTATCTTCTCAATTTTCAATCATTTCCTAATTTGTCTAAGCAAAGAAAAGATGAATTGACAATCCTGTTGTCCAATATTTCTTAAATAAATAGGCATAGTGCCCCATTATCTTTAATCTTGAGTATATGAATGGAATGTTTTGTTTGTAAAAATCATTTCTTTTTTTTTTTTTTTTCATTTCAGTTTTTAAAGATCTCCCCTATGTGTCATGATTTGCACCTATAAAATGGTCCTGGGTTAGAAAAGGAATTTTTAGGGAGGAGAAACATTGATATTTATAGGACTGTATCTAGTGGCCACTTACTAATAAGTAATGGACCTGAGAAAAATCAGGAATGACTTTTTTGATTTAAAAAAATGATAAAAGCTTATTTTTGAGGAAAAAAATTAATTCATCAGGAGTAAATGGATAGCCAAAGCCATATCTGCAACCAATTGCTATCGCAAATTTCGGGAGGAAGTTTGAAGCATATGCTGTGAGTTTATTAGAGCGGACATAAAATACCACAGACTGAGTAGTTTAAGCAAGAAAAATGTATTGTCTCACAGGTCTGGAGACTCGAAATCCAAAATCAGAGTTGTGATAGGGTTGGTTTCCTCTGACACCTCTCCTGGCTTGCTGATAGTCACCTTCTTGCCACCTATCCACATGTCCATCTGAACCTCTGTGTCTTAGATTAGGGTCCATGCTATGGGTCTCATTTTACCTCAACCACCTCTTGAAAGATCCTGTCTCCAAGGCAGTCACACTCTGAGGTGCAGGAGGTTCAAGGCTTCAATATACGAATTTGGCAGGGGTGGAAGGTGCAAGTTTTATTTCAACCCATAACACACATGGGAGCCTGTGATCACTTCCATGATTGTCTTCTTTAATTATGCTTTTCTTTTATTGTTTTCCTGGGTGCAGTTTGGAAGATATTGAAGTCATGCTGCTCTTTCTTAGACTGGTGTGTGTGTGTCCTTCTCAGTTGTTTTCTAGTGGCTTCCTAGGAGGAGCAAGAAAATTTAGTTAGGAACTTTCTTTTCATATTATTTTCTCTCTTTTCCTACTTGTAATTTGAAATACAGCCTTTTTACATCCAGTGAGTAATGATCAGCAAACATATTTGGCTTTTTTAGATAAGGTCCCATGGCTTCTGGGAAGTTGTCCTATATCTGGATTATCATATGCAGCCATAAAATACTAATAATTTTTCCTCAAAAATCATCACTTTGCCTTCACGCTCTAGCCATCTATATTTAATTTTCCCAAACTACCCTAATGTTAATGTTTCTCTATTCTTTCGTGTTTGGTGTTCAATGTCTAGTAGCTTCCTCCAGGAAGGACCACACAAACTAGACTCTGAGTTTTTGTGTCAATATAACAGTTCATCTGTAGCCTTTACACATGGAAATAATTTCTCAACACATAATATATTTTCTCTCCTTGGGTGTCTTTTAACTATTACTACAATGACTTGGTCTCCTGACACTGGGCTGAAGGCAGTGCTAAACCACTGAACCACTCAGGCTGCCCATTGATTTTCTTTTTTAAGGAATTTTTATCTTACATATGTTGTTTCTTCCTTGTTCATGTTCTACATCTGTTATGTCCTTTTGGACATTTTTAATTGATTGTCATTTTCCCCCTAATTTTTAAATTACTCTCTTTTACCTTCTATTTATTTTAAGTCAACATATATGATATTCATTTTCTATTTTCCTTCCATGTAGTTCAGTCTTTATTTCTAAAATAGTTTGTTTCTATTTTTTGACTTATTTCCTATCATTTATCCATTTTTTAATTCTGATTTAGGTTGTTCCTTATAATTATTATTTTCCCTTATATTTGTTTCATTCTATTTTTTTTTAAACTATTATTTAAACTCTAGTTTCAGTCATATTGGTTTCAGGAGTAAAATTTAGTGATGAGCCCTGGGCGTTATATGCAAATGTTTTGTTCACATTTAGGTTATACTGAACCCTCTGGTGGGTGATCACAATAGCTTTTCTAATATTACCACTCTAGAACTCACCTTCTCTTCTTTAATACCTGTGAAATGAGTGTTTTTTAAATGCCTACCTTCTCTTTGAGCTCCACCCTGGTCTTTTGCTATCCTCATCTGCTGTAGACTAAGTTGATCCTCTCAAAATTTATACTGAAATCCTAACCTCCAATGTGACAGTATTGGGAGGTGATTAGATTTATTTACATGAAGTCAGAAAAGTGGGGCCATCGTGATAGGATGAGTGCAATTAGAGCGAGAAGAAAGTGCTTATGAAGACACAGTAAGAAGATGGCCATTGGCAAGCCAGGAAAAGAGTTCTCACCAGAATGTGACCATATTGGCACACTGGTCTCAGTCTTCCAGCCTCCAGAACTGTGAGAAAATAAATTTCTGTTGTTTAAGCCCACCAGTCTATGGTATTTTGTTATGGCAGCCTAAGCTGACTAGGATGCCAACTTCATCTGGAACTTCTTTTTTCATTGCATGTATTTTCTTTGTGCTGCTAAATTTGAAATCCATTCCTGGAGATTTTCTTTCAGAGAGTGGCTTTATCCTGGAAGAATAAAGGATTTATTCTGTTATTTACTAGAGTTCATAAGGCTTAGGAAGTGTGAAACCTTTGTATTTACTTAAGAATTAGAATGTACAAAATTTTTCAATTTTAAAAATGAAGAAAACTGTTTCTGCTTCAACTGCTGTTTGCATATTGGTCAGCCATATTTGACAGAGATTAGTATTAGTGATTGGGGAGTTCCCGATTCTTTTATTATTCTTCTATCATGCTTCTATTATTCTATGGTTAAAAACCAACATGTTTCCTCACGAATTTACCATATCTAGGAAAATTATTGCATAGGTGTTAGGATCACCATTGCAAAAGTCCGATATAAAGTTGTTTTTCTGTCAGGGAATCTTAGACTTACAAAATGAAGCCAAAGATTCATGTGTGTCTATACTAGTTCTGTGCATATATTCTCAGCAGTATTATGGTATGCACTTGATAAATAGAGATGTTCTCCCAAGAATGTTAAGTGACTTTAAAGTGCATAGACTACTGGACTTTCCTAATTATTTCTAGTATCCATCACCAAGCTCTACATATAATGTATGGACTCTTAGGTGAGAAAGTGAGCTTTGGTGTTAGCTAGTGTTCCAGGAATGCAAAAGATTATGTGAGGCTAAAAAACACTTTGAATGATTTATTTTTCTGAATTTAGTCCTTAATATCAGAGACTTTGAACCTTGATAAAAGAGTTTTAAATAAGAACCTAAGCTTTGAAAAACATGAGTTAGCCATAATCTTGACTATATTATTAAAGAAAATAAATATACTCTCAAATAGTTGTAACAGGTGACCTAATAATAAATATTAGAAAATTTAGCTTATTCAGAAATGAGAGTTCTCCTATTGTTGGGGTTTTCTTTCTCTTTTTCTTTTTCTTTCTTTCTTTTTTTTTTTTATTGATTCAAGTATCAGGAAAAAGAGCACAGGCTGTTAATGGGCTCTCATGGGAAAGAGCCTCTGCTATTTGGACAGAATAAACAGAAGATATATTTTACTGCTTCTTATTAATACAGTACTGACTGTGTATTCTTAGAATCATTTTCATCCAAAGTATTAATTCTTTCCTCTTTGCCATTTCTAAGATTCTTTGATTTAAAATTTAATTTGTCATTATACATGTTTAAAAACACACTTGCCGGCCATTTGGGCAGCAGTTAGTTAAGCAGTGGGTTGAGCATTGGACTCTTGATCATAACTTGGGTCGTGATCTCAGGGTCTTGAGACAGAGTCCCATGTTGGGCTCTGAGCTCTGCATGGAGTCTGCTTGAGATTCTCTCTCCCTCTTCCCCTGACCCTTCTCTGCCTCCACTAAAATAAATAAATAAATAAACCTTAAAAAAATAAAAATACATTTGCAAACTCATAGCAGGTGGCCATATCATTTAAAGTTTTCAACTTCAGCATTAAAAACATAATTAATCTTATTAGCATATTATAGGTGCTTCATATATCACACTGAATTTGCTATCTTAATTTTTGTTTTCCTAAATGCTAATCTATTTTTATAGATGAGACTGTAGGAATAAAAACCAGTATTTTGTGACCTGGTGTTTTTGCACAATTTATTTTTATTAAGTTTAATCTGCATAGAAATAATCGAGGTAACCAAAATTGCCCATTAATTCACTCAGTATTAAATTAGTCAATAAAAGGTTTTACAAATACTATTTAGTTGACATTCAGAGCATCACAATTTCTGTTGATATTAGAATTTCATTCTAGAAATGACATTCAAAAATTTACTTAGAATGCTTAAGTTCAGTGTGAGTAAAAGTGATTCGCAGCATTACTCTATTCCAAAAGATCCTTTATAATAATAGAATATTGTTAAGCACAAGAGTTTATCTTATTGTAACCTTAACTATTTTGGAAAAAAATCTTAACTTATCTGAACCATAAACTAAGGTATAATTTTTTTTTCAAAAGAAAACACAGGGTTCAGAAATGTTAAGTGACTTCCCAGAGCCAGTCTCCCAAATAGGTGCCAGAGCCCAGATTCAAACACCAACTAACTGGCTCCAGCTGAAATTTCTTGCCCTATACTGCCGGGCCCCTACCATGTCCATTCTCTGGTCATCTCTGTATTACGGTTATGACAGCTGCAACCAGAAGGCAGAGCATCACCTGTTCGACCCCAGCTGAGAACATGCAGGTTGAACACATCAAACTTTTTTGCTGCTCTGAGCATTGCCAAGAATATCCATGAAAGTACTTTAAGTATTAATTTTGAGATTACAAGTAACTTTTAAAAAATATTTTATTTATGTATTCATAAGAGACATAGAGAGAGGCAGAGACATAAGCAGAGGGAGAAGCAGGCTCCATGCAGGGAGCCTGATGTGGAACTCAATCCTAGGACTCTAGGATCATGCCCTGGGCCAAAGGCAGATGTTCAACCCCTGAACCACCCAGGTGTCCCACAAATAATTTTTAATGAGCAGGCTTATTTGCAAATAGGGAGTCCATAAACAATGAGGATGCATAATAGATAGACTGATACATAGAAACATAGACATGGTTATTAAACAATACATTGCTTTCTCTTTCAAGCAATATTATACCACTTTGTATATAAATTAAATGAATTACAAAAGGGTATTTTTGTTGCCTTTGATACATTTTTTTCCAATTTTCATTATATATTTTACTTCCATGCTTAACCGAATATATTTCTTCTCTTAACTTTTATTTAATTATAGATCACACTGAGTTGAAGAAATGCAAGTGAATAGTGGTAGTAATGGTGGGAATAGCCACAGGTGAACATTGGCTACTTCCCAGGACTTGGAAGTACATAAGTCAACACAACAACCCATGAAGTAGCACTTTGACCATCTCCACTTTGCAGATGAAGACACCATGGCACAGAAAGTTAAGCACATTTTTCAGGGAGTGCAGTTAGTAAACAGCAGGCGTGCAATACAAACCAGGCAAGGTTGTGAAGCAGGTTTTGTTTTGTATTTGTTTTTTTGTTTTTTGTTTTTTGTTTTTTTTTTTAAATTGAAGTATAGTTGGCACACAATGGGATTTTAGTTTCAGGTGTATAACAGAGTGGTTCAACATCTCTATATGTTATGTTATGCTCATCACACATGCAGTTACCATCTGCCACCATACAGTGCCATTATAATATCAGTGACAATATTCCCTGTGCTCTACCTATTTTCCTCATGACTCATTCCATAACTGGAACTAATAAAGTTGCCAAGATGCAAAAAATACAAATAATAAAATGGAGCTGCAACCAGATGAAGGGAGATTAAGATGAAAACTGAAATTGTGTAGTCTCTTCTTTAGTGATACAGTAGGACTTTGTTTCTCCATCTTTTCCTTTTCCTTTTCCTTTGCCCACACCCCCCCTCCCACCTCCTCTCATTCCCCCTCCTCTCCTCCCCATCTCCTTCTTTCTCTTCTTCTTCTCTAACCTGATGAACACAAGATAAAAGACAACCCAAGAGACTCACAGTTAACCCAGAGCAACATCTACCACATGCCATAGTTGCTTCCTTTTATATCCCTGATGGTTTCACGTAACAAAGTTAAGTTTTTGACACAATTGTTTTTGGGTTTGTTAACTTTATTAAGTTTATCTGTTCAATTACCTATTTATAGCTTCTCATCATTTTCCCAAATTTGCCAATACTATTGAAACGAAGTGTTTTTTAATTCCATAGAAACAAAGTATATTTTTGAAGAAGTTATTAAAAATAGAACCTAAAATCTGGATATAACTTATTTTCTCCTGTTTATGTATCATTATAGCAGATATGTGCATTGAGTGTATTGCTTTACCTAACATTTGTACATAGATGATCTTTCAATGCAGCATATTTTACATAACGTACTTACATTATTTAATATGTTCAAAAAATACATAAACTCAAGTTTAGAATGTAGCAGATATGTTTCCTTCCTCACAGTTAAGTGAATTACAAGTTAATATATGTAAATGCTTAGTGCTAATAACTTCTGAATTAGTATTGTATTTGATTATTTTTTAAAGATTTATTTATTTGAGAGAGCATATGTGAGAAGGGGAAGGGCAGAGGGAAAGAGAGAGAATCCCAAGCAGACTCCCGCTGAGCACAGAGCTTGATGACCCCGTGATCATGACCTGAGCCGAAATCAAGAGTCAGATGCTTAACTGACTGAGCCACCCAGATGCCCCCTATTTTACTTGATTATCAATTAACTTCGAGTTTTTCACATATTATCCTAATCTTTCTTTCTATTGTTTATTAACATCCTTCGATATCTACTTCATAGACAATATGCAATGAACAAGAAAATGTAGATTGTTACTGAAATGAAATTTGCAGTATTTTGGTTTTCATAACAAATATAAGCATTTTAATCACAAATGAAATAATATGGCTTATCAATTCTGTTTTCCATTTAGTTTCTGAAATCAAAATATGAGAGGAAATAAACAAGCATTCAGTTTTAGGAATTTTCCTTAAACAGCTATGTATAATGAGTAAGAGGTATTTGCAGGGTTTTAAAGCTATTTATCAATCACTAAAATGTCCCTAAGCAGTTAATTATTGAGGACAGTTATTTCTGTAGCATAAGATGCCTCATTAGAATGACAAGAGATGGATGGTCTCATTAAACACTTCCTTGTTTTGAGCACTACCTGCCAACTTTGTCTCCTTTGTCAGAAATGTTAACAGCAAGTAGAAATTTTGCACAATAGGTACTCTCTCTGTTATTTTATTTAGGCTTTGGATTATCACAATTTAGAGATTAAAACTGTATGTTGTCTTAAGAAAGTACATTTATTTGAAAATTCACATTGATTACAGAAGAAAAGGCAAATTATATTATTTAAGGCTTTAAAAAATATCACCTACAAATAGGTGTTACCAACAACAACAAAATAGAGTTTTCTTTGTCCTCTTGCCTTCATAAAACCCCTAGCTGAAGGTTTTAGGGGAAAGTTTAATTATTGCCAATGTCTTGTCCTAGTCTTCCAGTTTCTCAGGGGAACTAGTATTCTTTCTGGGAATCTTATAAATGTTGGTATCTTGCTGTTTTTTACAGGTCTCTCAGGCTTTGTCCTTTTTCTTTTTCATTCTATTTTCTCCCTGTTCAGATTTTTTGGATAGAATCTATTGATTTATCTTCAAGTTTACTGCTTCCATCCTCTATAATCTTCACTCTACTACTGAACCCATCCAGTTTTTGATTCCTGTTATTGTAGTTTTGGGTTTCATAATTTTCTTTAAGTCTTTCTTATATCACTTCTCTTTCTTCGTTGAAAATTTGGTATTTTTCATTTTTAATAGAAATTACTTCCATGATAGTTGCTTTAAAATCCTGTTCAAGGGCAGCCCCGGTGGCTCAATGGTTTAGCGCCACGTTCAGCCCAGGGCCTGATCCTGGAGACCCGGGGTCAAGTCCCAAGTCAGGCTCCCTGCATGGAGCCTGCTTCTCTCTCTGCCTGTGTCTCTGCCTCTCTCTCTCTCTCTCCCTCTCTCTCTCATGAACAAATAAACACAATCTTTAAAAAAAAATAAATAAATGAACAAACAAACAAATAAATAAATAAAATCCTGTTCAAATAATTCCAACATCTGCTTCATCTCAGTATTGGTATTAGTTGATTGTCTTTTCTTGATCAAGCTGCAATGTTTCTGGTTCCTCTTGTCTTTTCTTTAACAGATAGTCACATGGTTTTAGATTTGACATGCCAATCTTGACTTACTCTTTGGGGCGATAGTTCCAGGGGCTATTTAATTTTTACAGCACTGGTGGTAGTATTTTTGTTTGATTTTTCTGTTTTATGGTCCCTCCCGATGATGTTGTACAGGGAAGAAAAGTTTCCCCAGGCCAGACCACCAGGTGCCTGCAAGTGTCCAAAGAAACTCTGGCCAATGGAGATGAAGCATGTTTCCTGGCTGGTTCTTCCTATGGTGGGGTTCTCCTTGGCATTGCCATCCACTGCTTTGTATCTCTGTGTTGGGGAGGCATATCTCAGGCCCAGAGCCCATGAGGGATAATTACAATAAGATCCCCCCTTTTGCCGTGCTAAGCCACACAGCATCCCTGGATGGAGATACTCTCAGTACCTAGTACTTCAACCATGGTGATTAAAGACACCTTCCTAGCCAGGTTTTTTTTTTTTTTTTTTTTTTTTTTTTTTAAGATTTTTATTTATTGGGCTTCCTGGGTGGCACAGCGGTTTGGCGCCTGCCTTTGGCCCAGGGCGCGATCCTGGAGACCCGGGATCGAATCCCACGTCGGGCTCCCGGTGCATGGAGCCTGCTTCTCCCTCTGCCTGTCTCTCTCTCTCTCTCTTTCTCTCTCTCTCTCTCTGTGACTATCATAAATAAAAAAAAAAGATTTTTATTTATTTATTAATGAGAGACATACAGAGAGAAAGAGTTGTGTTTATGCCATCTTGTCTGGATCAAAAGAACTATGTTTTCACAAGAGTTAAAATATGAATAGATGTTTTTACGCAGCCCACTAGCACCCTCCATAAGATCATGCCAATATCCTCTATAAAAGTGAAAACAGCATAGAAAAAGGAGCAACATTCTATGAGTCTGTAAAGATCAGACTTAATTCCTTAACCATGGATTTCAATATATTTCCTTAAGTATCTCACTAAATTCAATGCTGCATCCTGAATTGACTCAGGTGTGGTACCCATATATCAGTTTATTTATCAGGGTACCACAAGGAACTTTCTTTTAATTCCCTACAGCAAGGTTGTATTTAACTTATTATATAATAAAGTCTAAGGATAACAAAAGAGACAATAATAAGATAGTAATTTGCAACTGGTTCTTGTTCAATAAGTTCTAGGACCTGGTGGATTAACTCATAGTTTTAGAAGGCTGCTATCTAGTAGTTCTAGAAATCTTGATTTACTGCTTAATCTACCTGGTTTATTTTATTTTATTTTTTATGATATATATATATATATATATATATATATATATATTATTGGTGTTCAATTTGCCAACATATAGAATAACACTCAGTGCTCATCCCATCAAGTGCCTCCCTCAGTGCCCATCACCCAGTCACCCCCACCCCCGCCCATCTCCCCTTCCACCACCCCTAGTTCGTTTCCCAGAGTTAGGAGTCTTTATGTTCTGTCTCCCTTTCTGATATTTCCCACTCATATTTTTTCCTTTCCCCTTTATTCCCTTTCACTATTTTTTTTATATTCCCCAAATGAATGAGACCTTATAATGTTTGTCCTTCTCCGATTGACTTATTTCACTAAGCATAATACCCTCCAGTTCCATCCATGTCAAAGCAAATGGTGGGTATTTGTCATTTCTAATGGCTGAGGAATATTCCATTGTATACATAAACCACAGCCTCTTTATCCATTCATCTTTCGATGGACACTGAGGCTCCTTCCACAGTTTGGCTATTGTGGACACGGCTGCTAGAAACATCGGGGTGCAGGTGTCCCGGCGTTTCATTGCATCTGAATCTTTGGGGTAAATCCCCAGTAGTGCAATTGCCGGGTCGTAGGGCAGGTCTATTTTTAACTCTTTGAGGAACCTCCACACAGTTTTCCAGAGTGGCTGCACCAGTTCACATTCCCACTAACAGTGTAAGAGAGTTCCCTTTTCTCCGCATCCTCTCCAACATTTGTTGTTTCCTGCCTTGTTAATTTTCCCCATTCTCACCGGTGTGAGGTGGTATCTCATTGTGGTTTTGATTTGTATTTCCGTGATGGCAAGTGATGCAGAGCATTTCCTCATGTGCTTGTTGGCCATGTCTATGTCTTCCTCTGTGAAATTTCTGTTCATGTCTTTTGCCCATTGCATGATTGGATTGTTTGTTTCTTTGGTGTTGAGTTTAATAAGTTCTTTATAGATTTTGGAAACTAGCCCTTTATCTGATATGTTATTTGCAAATATCTTCTCCCATTCTGTAGGTTGTCTTTGAGTTTTGTTGACTGTATCCTTTGCTGTGCAAAAGCTTCTTATCTTGATGAAGTCCCAATAGTTCATTTTTGCTTTTGTTTCTCTTGCCTTCGTGGATGAATCTTGCAAGAAGTTGCTGTGGCTGAGTTCAAAAGGGTGTTGCCTGAGTTCTCCTCTAGGATTTTGATGGAATCTTGTCTCATATTTAGATCTTTCATCCATTTTGAGTTTATCTTTGTGTCTGGTGTAAGAGAATGGTCTAGTTTCATTCTTCTGCATGTGGATGTCCAATTTTCCCAGCACCATTTATTGAAGAGACTGTCTTTCTTCCAGTGGACAGTCTTTCCTCCTTTGTTGAATATTTGCTGACCATAAAGTTGAGGGTCCACTTCTGGGTTCTCTATTCTGTTCCATTGGTCTATGTGTCTGTTTTTGTGCCAGTACCACACTGTCTTGATGACCACAGCTTTGTAGTACAACCTGAAATCTGGCATTGTGATGCCCCCAGATATGGTTTTCTTTTTTAAAATTCCCCTGGCTATTTGTAGTCTTTTCTGATTCCACACAAATCTTAAAATAATTTGTTCCAACTCTCTGAAGAAAGTCCATGGTATTTTTATAGGGATTGCATTAAACGTGTAAATTGCCCTGGGTAACGCTGACATTTTCACAATATTAATTCTGCCAATCCATGAGCATGGAATATTTTCCCATCTCTTTGTGTCTTCTTCAATTTCTTTCAGAAGTGTTCTATAGTTTTTAGGGTATAGATCCTTTACCTCTTTGGTTTAATCTACCTGGTTTATAGCAGGAACTGTCTCCCTCTTCTATTAGAAGGTATTGTAATAAAAAAACAATTATATTGTTTATACTTATTTCCTCAGGGGCTATGATAAACATAAATGAAGAGACAAGAGGGCAGGAAGGTAGGTTTGGCTTGATGATTGTGTGTGTGTGTGTGTGTGTGTGTGTGTGCGCGCACCAATGCAACCTCTACTAGATCTAAACAAATGCAGCATTCTGTGTTTCCTTGTGCCCCTTTCATTCTGCACCTACTCCCACAAAGTGTCCTTTATTCTGACTCTAACAGAAGTCACTTAATTTTATATAAATGAAATCATACATATAGACTAGTTGTGTCTTGTTTGTTTCACTCAAGCCAATATATGCAGATTAATCTGCATTTTTGCTCATGTTGACAATTCTTTTTATCTGAGTTGTTATCTACTGTAAGAGTATAAAATGATTTAATGATCGATATACTAATTTTTTATCCATATTCTATTTATGGACATTTGAGTTGTTTTCTAATTTTAGCTATGCTTACCCATGACAATTGCTTACAGTGGGTGAGAACATAGTCAAATAAGGCTCTGAAATTCAGTGCACCACCTATATAAGAGCTGTAAGGTTTATTCTGTAATATGTATTTGTATGCATGCACACACACACACACTTCTACATAATGCCTGAAAAATAATATACTGTCAATAAACACCTTACTTTTTCCCCTTCCTTTTCTGCTTACTTTGGAGGTTCCTAAAATAACAGTTCTAAGTATTATGTGTTTTAGGGGTTCCAAGAATGACTTTTATGTACTATACCAAAAATAATGCTATTTACATTTATTTGTGGAATTAATGATCTGCAAGAATAATTTTGTTAAAAATCAAATGACTATTTCTTATAAAGCTAAATATAGTCTTATGAAACAATCCAGCAATCACACTTCCAGCTTTTTTCTCAACTGAGATGAAAACTTATATCCATACACAAATCAGAACATGAATGTATAGCAGCTTTGCTCATTATTGCCAAGAACTGGAAGTACGTATGGTATTTGTGAACAGGTGAGCTGATAAATTGTGGTAGAGCCATACAATGGAATAATTTTCAGTGGTAAAATAAATTATCTCTTAGGTCATGAAAAAATATGAGGGCACCTTAAATGCATATTACTAAGTGAAATAATCTTGTCTGAATAGACTACGTACTATACAACTCTGACTGCAGCAAAACTATAAAGCTAGTAAAAGGTCAGTGGTTGCTGGAAGCTTGGGAGAAAGTGGGGATGAATGAGCACTGGGAGTTTTCAAGATAGTAAACTATTTTTATGACATTGTAGTGGTGGAAACATGACATGATGCATCTGTCAGAACCCGTAGAACTTTATATCACAAAGAGTGAACTCTCATGTAAATTATAGACTTTTGTCAATACCAATGCTATAGTATCGGTACTCAGTTGCAATAAATATATCACACAAATGGAAGATGGAGAAAACTGGTGGAGAGATAAGTATGAACACTCTCTATACTATTCCTGATCAACTTTTCTAAAACTAAAAGCCTAAAAGTGTTTTTTTAAAAGCCTATTAGGGCAGGCCTGGTGGCTCAGCAGTTTAGTGCCACCTTCTGCCTAGGGTGGGATCCTGGAGACCTGAGATGGAGTCCCACGTCAGGCTCCCTGTATGGAACCTGCTTCTTCCCTCTGCCTGTGTTCTGCCTCTCTCTCTCTCTCTCTCTCTCTGTGTGTGTGTGTGTTTCATGAATAAATAAATAAAATCTTAAAAAAACAAAGCCTATTAATAAAAATATGAAATGAATGTATACACTTGCATAGTTGCTCTTCACTGTGACAATGAGGACCTAAATCACCAACATAATATATCTCTAGGTATACAGAGTGAAATATTACATAAAATGTCTGTAAGGAAAATAATATTTTGGCCCAAAAGTAATTTGCTATACAGAATGTTGTCAGCCTCAGAGTATACTATCTGTAAATGTGTAGTACAAATGTACTATATACCATTAATCGTCAACATGTTTATGCTTTTTTTAAAAAAGATTTTATTTATTTATTCATGAGAGACACACAGAGAGAGAGAGAGAGAGAGAGGCAGAGACACAGGCAGAGGTAGAAGCAGGTTCCATGCAAGGAGCCCGACGTGGGACTCCATCCTGGGTTCCAGGATCACACCCTGGGCTGAAGGCGGCGCTTAACCACTTAGCCACCCAGGCTGCCCCATTTTTATGCTTTTAACTATATAAAAATGCTGGTGTTATCTTCTCACTGATCCTTTTTTTTCTCATAGGAATCAAGTGCTCCTGGAGCCCATATGTACTTATTAGAGATGGAGCAATAATAATCAACTTCTTACAATTTAACTTCACCTTTTAAGTAAAGATTTTGCTTGTATTTTCTAAAATTACTTTTTTCCAAACAAATGCCACAGTTTGCAGAACAAAAACTTCATATCATGACATCATTATTATTTGTATGGTATTTTAGGATGCTTAAATTAAAGTGGTTTTTAGCCTATTGGTCATTACTATAATATTTACTTGATGATTAAGTTTTTACTATGACACATGGGCAGTAACTTTCCTGTTTACCTTATCTAGACAGTTGGGCTGTGACAGTGAGGAGAGGAAGGGATGGGTGATAGCGCTGACACTGACATTTCTGATGATAACTTAATGGCCCTAAGTAACAATCAGTTTTTTAAGTAAAGCTGTAAGGAAAGTACACAATTTAAAAAAAAAATTCTTTATAACTTAATGTATCTTTAACACTCTTCAAGGTACATAGGGAACACAAAAGAGTTGTTTCTTATGGGATGAGAAGCTCATTAGTCTCCACATACACATGAGACTGAGATAATTTATTGAACAATAATGAATACCTACAATGTGCATTCTAATGACAGTTAATTTGGTCAAATGTGAAGTCCTGTCTTCAATATATCCTAAGGGAATCAAAGAACAGAGAAATGTACATGACCCAGAAATATTTCTGGAAGATTTGTATTAAGCCTGACATGAATGTGAGAGCCATAGATGTCTTCACCTTTCCTTTAAATGTTCAACAATTACAGTCCTTCTGGTGGGTTCCCATGCTACTGATGTGTCTTTATTCAAGAACTGTCTTTATCTTCACCCCCCACTAATGTATTTTCACCTTTCTCTCTCTCTCCCTCCCTCTGTCCCTCCTTCCTTCTCTAAAAAATAAAGAAATAAAATGTCATATTCCTGGAAAAGTGACTATATTTCCAAGTAATAGGATCAGTATTCCTCCCTTTTTTAAGATTTCACATATTAAGATATCTGATCCTTTATGATATTGCAGTGCATGTGTTCATCTACTGTTACCTATCACTGTGTTTATAAACATGGAAACTAGAGGATAATACACCAAAATGCATCAGGCCCTACTGTTTGATGCAAACATGCAGAGGTCCAATCCATTTATATTTTCTATTGATAGGAAATAAGTCAAAATTAACTATTGTGGGATAAGCAATATTGTTGAGTTCTGACTGTATCTGCTTTAATTGCTGTTTGAACATTAAATCAGATTTGTTAAAAAGGGTATCCTAAAAATAATAGTTTAAGCATTTATCAATATATAGGGTTAAGAAATTTTTTAAAAGATTATTTATTTGTGAGAGACACAGAGAGAGAAGCAGAGACATAGGCAGAAGGAGAAACAGGCTCCTTGTGGGACTCAATCCCAGGACCCGAGGACTATGACCTGAGCCAAAGGCAGATGCTCAACTACTGAGCCACCCATGTGCCCCCTGGGTAAAGCAAATTTAAATGAATCAACTTAATTTTAATGAAATTATCAGTATATTACTCTACAGGAAAAAAAATCACAAAAACTCAAAAATATGGCAAACCCAAGAGAAATGTTATGTTGCACTAATAGCAAATCTTTCCCAAGTTTATGAGAATTACTGCCTTTCTTCCTATGTTTGCATTTGTGTCCATAGTTTTAACTTTTTTTTTTTTTGATACTGCATGGAAGTGAGTTATTTTTATATGAAAAAGTCCTTAGTAAATCTAAGTGATTTTGTAAGTTTTTTTTTCTTTTTTGAGATTTTATTTATTTATTTGACACACAGAGAGAAAGAGAGAGCACAGCAGAGGGAGCAGCAGAGGAAGAAGGAGAAGCAGGCCCACTGAGCAGGGAGCCCGATGTGGGACTCTATCCCAGGACCCTGAGATCATGACCTGAACTGAAAGTTTAACTGGCTGAGCACCCAGGCACCTGTGTTTAGTAAGTTTAATGTTGAATATCTAGTTTTAATATCGTGCCTTAACAACTCTTTGACAGTCTTTAGTTGTAGTTAAATTTAGAGGGAGAAACGACAAACATTCATTCATTCATAAGAACTGAAACAATCACTTCTTATGCCATAACTAGGTTGGCCATGATATACAGAGACCATTGTGGGTTTATTTCTTTAATTTTTTTTTTGATCAATGATACATTGAAGACAAAGTTAAATGTGGCATGAGGAAATTTTCCATGTTTTGACCATTTGACATCTTCCTTTTCACCTTGTGACTCTGCTCAATATCATCATTTTTCTCAGAATCAAAAGCCAGTTCATTTCTTGTGTACTTTATTCTATTTATACTCTCTTAAGCTTGTTTGGGCTATTTCCTGTTCCTTGAATATCTCTCTCAAATTCTTTATATAAATAACTCAAACTTTAATACTTGTATATTCAACTCTGCCTTGTGTAAGAGCCTTTCATGCCCTTTCTTTGAACTGTATGAAACTTTGCAATTTACCTACAGTTCCTCGTGGATACCATTTGGGCTCTTAGAATATTCAAATGGTTTGGTCACTTGAAAAAAAAATCCACAATCTTCTTCATTTTTCGTCTAACTTCTTATTCCATCCTGTGCCTGTCAATGTGTCTTGGATACATTTTTGTAGCTCAAACATACATAAAATAATGAAAAGCAAATTTAAGAACTTAGAGGCTGTAGTGATTTTTAAATTAGATATTATGTAAATATAGCTTAAATGTAGCCTTGTGGTAAATTATAAATTATTTCATGTGCTCTAAGAAATAAAAAGCATTGATCAAAACTTTACCATATTTGTTCTTACACTTGATGAATTTTTGAATCAGTATAAAGATTTTTTTTAATTTGTATTCATTTTACACAATTTCATTTTGCTTCATTGCAAGGGGAATGCAAGTCACTGAATGACTTGAAACTTTTATTCTTAATATAGAAGCAGTATAGAAAAAATATTTGAGAACAATCAGAAAAGCTATCCTTATAGTTTCAAAGACGGTCAACTTTCATCTCATTTAATGGTGGTCCATGACTATTTTTGCATATAAATGATTTTAAAAGGGCATTCCCCTTGAAATATGAGATTACAATTTATTCAGCCCTATGTTGCTGGGAAATCAAACACTCATCATTGGTCATTCTTCCTTTATTAATTTGCATCTTTTCCCCTAATTTATAGCATGTAAACTTCTGTTGAGAAAAAAGATAATTATGTATCTCCTCTCCTATGAAACAATGACTCTAAAAATGTTTCTCATTTCTATTTTGTTAAGATCTATTAACACTGGGTGAAGAGTTGAAGGAGTTTGAGAACTGTCACTGACAGCCCTGAGCCCAAGCCAGGAGTACTGTTTGATATCATAGGAGCTGCAAGATTATAAGTCTGGCAAGGCACGCTCATTGCAATCCTAGGAAGCTGTAACTTAAAGGAAATGATTTTTAGGTGGGCATACAGCTACAAGAATTTTCAAATGTTAAACAGTAACTCCAGCATTATCAGAGTCAGGTCTGGTTACACTTGCCATCCAATCTGGCTGAAGTTTTCATTAATGATATTGGTAAAGGTTTAGATTCATTGAACAGAGAGATACTTTAGTGGTTGCAAAAAGCATTGTCTTTGCAGACAGGGTTCCCTAATTTACTTTTTGGTTTACCTTTTAATTAAAATAAAACTTCTCAATCTTAGCTTGATCTAACATTAGAACAGCTTGAGAAGAAAAGCCCTCATTTCCTATGCTCTGCCTTCTACTGAGATAGTGATGGTTTACCTTAGCACTAATACGGCTTAGCCTTCCACTTGGGCATGAAGGTTTAACTCCACCATCTGTTTCCCTTTTTGCAATTAAGAATAAAGAAATGTTCTTACTTGTAGAAAATATTCAGCACAATTATTCCACGTGATTTTTCCTTTCGGGATCATTATTTAGTATGCATTAACGGATGTATTACTTCCTCTTTAATTTGGGAGTAATATTTGAACCACGATTAGGGACAGAGGCAAGAGCATGTTTTCAAATTACTGCTCTAAGACTAATAATAATAATAATACAGAATTTCTCCCAAAATATACAAAGCTGGTTGTTCAAGTAGTTAAAGGTTTTACTATTTTTTCTCTATGTAACTGTTTACTCTCTCATTTGCTTCTTTGAACATGGACTTTTTTTTGTTAAATCTCTCTAATCATGTGTTTTAGTATAATTTGCTTTCAAGGATGATTAAAAAGTTAAATGAATACTATAGAGGTTTTTTTTTGTTTAGTTTTGCTTTTTTTTAAGGCAATGAAGGCCATAAAGATATATATAACTGAAGCTAATTTCTGCTCAGTGTCATATGTTGGCCAGCTGGAGATATCTTTTCCTGAGATATGTAGCAAAGAAATGGAAGAAAATAAAATTTCATCATCATTAAGGAAAAATAGCGTCAATTTCCTTTTTTTTTCTTTTATACAAGAAAGCCTTTTTTTTTATTTTTCTTTCTTTCTTTATTTATGATAGCCACAGAGAGAGAGAGAGAGAGAGAGAGAGAGAGAGAGAGAGGCAGAGAGAGAAGCAGGCTCCATCCACCGGGAGCCCGACGTGGGATTCGATCCCGGGTCTCCAGGATCGCGCCCTGGGCCAAAGGCAGGCGCCAAACCGCTGCGCCACCCAGAGATCCCATAGTATCACTTTCTATCTTCTCTTTGACTCATTAAGAATGCCCTTCTCCCATTCATTTTTAAATCTTCCTAGTTTAAATCCCTTAAAGTTTTTACTGGATGCACTATTAAAAACTAATAAACGCAGGTTACTTATTGAATCAAGCTTGAGGGGATAAAGAGATTGCATTGCCCAAGTCTGTATTATATGCCAATGAAAATTTTTTTTGTTATCATGGGAGAGTCTATGACTATATCTTAGACAATCAGTATCAATTGGGTAGAGGACATCTAAACTGGGGCACAGTGACAGAATTTTTGTTTCAAAGAGGAGCTTGATTATTTTCAATGCTAAGTTTACACTATGCCAAAACTATGGTAAATCTAGACAAGTCAACAATTTGATTAAGGTACAATATTTTATATATTTTAAGTGATTTGCATTGCATTCTATATTCTATTTTTCTACATTGTATATTCTATAGATTTCTTTGTTATGTCAAATTCACACAATGATTCTAAGCATTTGACACTATGGCATAATATTTCTATTATAAATATTTCAAATGATTTTATTTCTTTTAAAGTTTGTTTGTGTTGTTTATGAGACATAGAATCCGTGGGTGCCTGCAAGCAGGGAGATGGGCAGAGTGGGAGAGAAAAGAAGATGGAAAGAATCCTGAGCAGACATCTCGCTGAGCAAAGAAACCAGACCTGCTACTGGGGCTTGATCCCAGGACCCTGAGACCCTGAGCTGAGCTGAAATCAAGAGCCTGCCCCTTAACCAACTGAGCCACCCAGGTACACTTAAATGAATTTATTTCTATGTGAGGAATTTAAAGCTTAGTAGAAACTTTCTAAAAAAATTATGCTAATACAATCTATTGAGGTCAATAGAATCATGAAAGTATCACTTCCTATTAATTCCCATATTTCCTGATTGATATTAATATGTATCCAGCTTGCTAGTTAAAAATATTCATATTTCAAGGTACCATTTATAGAAGTAATACCCACCAGAGTTTTTGTTTTTATCTCAGTCACTTACAGACAACAAAATTGTAATTAACTAAAGAATATGAAAATTGAATACTTGGCAAAATACAATATATTTTTGCCATGAAACATAGACTCAATTATCAGGGGCTAATTCTTGGACATTTTATTTTATTTTTAAATTTATTTACTTTAAAAATATTATTTATTTTTTTGACAGAGAGAGAGAGAGAGAGAGAGAGAGAAAGAGCACAGCAGAGGTAGCAGGAGAGGGAGAAGCAGAATCCCCACTGAGCACGGAGCCCAATGGGGGCTGGATCCTAAGACCCTGAGGTCATGACCTGAGTGGAAGGCAGATGTTTAACTGATGGAGCCACCCAGGTGCCCCTCTTGGGCTTTTTAGATTCTTATTTTTAAATAAGAATGTAGTGAATGGGATCATACTCAAATAGCAATACAAAAATATGCTTAAGTAATGGCAATTGAATACATTCATGATAAATATTAAGAAAATAAATGTTTAAAATGTATTCAGATATTTGTCAAAGTATTTGAAAGTGAAATTTTTTCCTTGAGAGTGAATATTTTCTGTAGGGAAAATAGAAGGCAAATCATTTGAATTTGTGCATGTAGTTAATGAATTTGGATAGAGTGTTCTAAGGAGCAGCTTTTAATTTAAATGCTAAGATGTTTTCCCTGATATCAGTAGAGTCATTTAGCATGTATTAATTAAATAATCAGATATAAAGTACTTACCATTTTTAAGGCATGCTCATGACTGCAGAACTGATACTTAATATATGACCATTATCTATAACAGTCTACTGAGAGAAATACGGTTATAAAATGGTTATTACATTAATTATAAAATTATTATTATATTAATAAGAAACAGTGTGTAGCATGTAGAACATAATGCAAAAAGGAGCACAGACTAGGAAGATATTAACTCAGGGGAATAACAAAAAGCTCCAAAAATGAAGAGATTTGACTGAGTTCTGGGAACGAATGAGAGGTCATTGATAGGAAAGCCTTCCATGGTGAGGGGTTGGGGAAGGTTGCTACTGCTACATAACAAATTATCATAAAGGTCATTAAACAGCACTAATTTATTACATCAAAGTTCTATAGGAGTTTGTTTAAGGTCACACAAGACCAATGTCAAGTATCAGCCAGACTGAGCTCTTCTGGAAGTTTGGAGAAGAATCAGAAGAATCTGATTCTCTTTTGACTGTTGGCAGTATGCCTTGTGATTGTGAGGCTGAGATTGTTCACAACTCCTAGAGGCCATACTTCAGTTCTTGAATCATGCAGGATTGACTTTTTTTTTTTTTTTTTTTTTTTTTTTGGTGCTCTGACTTTCTTTACTATGGCCAGCCAAGGGGGAAAAAAATTCTCTGCTTTTAAAGAACACATACATGCAATTAACTCCACCTGATGATCCCTCTTTGATCAATTCAGTGTCAACTGATTAATAACTTTAATTACATCTTCAGAATCCTTTTGGCCATGTGTTATAATCATGGGAATTATAATCTAGGGTAAAAGCCATGGGAGCCATCTTAAAATTCTGCCTAAAACACATGAGAAACACAGAAAGTGCAAAGATTAAAAGACTAACATTACAAGTTTATTCAAGTTTATTTGAATGCTTATGAATAACTTGTTGAATCTCCTTTAGAATTTGTCAGGGCTGACTAGGCTATGGAGACATAAAAGAAAAATCTACGTTTGGAATGAAGTAAACAGCTGTTGAAGGCTCTCCATACTTTATAACAGGCTTCAGGTTAATCTGTAGATGGATTTCAACTGTACGTACAGATAAGTGAGTAAGACTGTCAAAGACCAAGGATCTAAAACAGCTCTGCCTTTTTTTTTTTTAAGATTTTTATTTATTAGAGAGAGAAGAGGGAGAGCAAGTGCACACCAGTCTTGGGAGAGACAGAGGGAGAGGGAGAAGCAGACTCCCCACTAAGCAGGGAGCCTGAAGCAGGGATTGATCCCAGGACCCTAGGATCATGACCTGGACCAAAGGCAGACACTTAACCCATGGAGCAACCCAGGGGCCCCTAAAACAACTCTGCTTTTGAAGGTGAATAATGTCAAGTTCAAAGAGATCAAAGAGAAGGAACACTCAATCTTTTTTGATTATCTCAGCTAATCAAGTTTTAAAGGATTGAATTAATATCAACAAAACAAAACAACAAAATACTGGTTTAAAATAATCAAAGCAGGGCAGTCCAGGTGGCTCAGCAGTTTAGCCCAGGGCCTGATCCTAGAGACCCGGGATCGAGTTCCATGTCAGGCTTCCTGCATGGAGCCTGCTTCTCCCTCTGCCTGTGTCTCTGCTTCTCTCTGTGTATGTGTGTCTTTCATGAATAAATAAATAAAATCCTAAAATAAATAAATAAATAAACAAATAAATAAATAAATAATAAAGCAGCCAGTTACTTTAAGGGAATTAAACATTGAGAAAGAATACCACTTTTTAGGACACTGAAAACATGTGTATATGACATAGTATTGCTAAATGTATGAATTAATTAATAAACAAAATGAATTAATCAATAAGTGGATTAAACTAGTAAGAACACGAGTGAATAAGAAACTCATTAATCATTTATAATTCCAGTTAACAATATGTGGGTTTTTTCCATACCACCAAGGCAATTCTGAAATACTAGCTGAGTGTCCTGCAACTAAACTCAATCTGACACTCTCCACCTGGAAATAACATCAGATCTCACAGGTTGAGGTATTAACAGAGCACCTGCCCTCCTGCTCCATGTGCCATCGTATGTCCAGGTTGTCACCTGTGCTTCTGACTGATTAGCTATAGATCAGAGGTTCCAATGACCACTTTTTGGATTTAATTTTCTAAAGAGGCTTGGAAAACTCAGAGAAATGTTTTACTTACTAAATTACTGGTTTATTTCAGAAGGAACAGCCAAAGAGAAGAGATGCATGGCACACAGTCTTGGGGACGACACAGAGCTTCCATCATCTCTGGCCATGCCATGCTCCTGCATCTCCATGTGTTCATCAAACCAGAGCTCTCTGAACTCCAACTTGGGTGTTTATGGAGGTGTCATTGCATAAGCATTGTTTATTAAATTATTAGCCATCAGTGATTAGATTCAACCACCAGCCCCTCTACCGTCCCTAGAGGTCAGAAACATGGGACAGAAAATTCCAACCCTCCAATCACCAGGTTGGTTCTCCTGGCAACCAGCCTTCGCCCTTAGGTGTGGCCCCAAAGTGACCTCATTGACATAACAAAAGGCACTTTAGTAGGTTCCAAGAGATTTTAGGATCTCAGTCAGAAACTGGGATGGAGGCCAAAATATTTTTTTTATTATAAATCCTATCACAGTCATGAGCAATGGAAGTGGTACCAGTTAGTAGAATGAGCAAATAAATTAATTGCTTTGGAAACAGAAGAGCTTATATACTTCAATGACTTAATGACTTGATGTCAATGTGCAAAAAAATTCATTTATAAAGACATTTGCTATGTTTAGATACTTAACATATTTTTGGAACACAAAAAGATAGTAAAAACTAATAGATTATAACAATTGTCTTTTTTTAAAAAATCGATATGATCCCTAGACTGTTAGGTATTGGCAAATGCTTGCAGTTGATACAAGGATTTGGAAAATTCACTTATAATATTACTGTGAGAAATTAAAAATGTGTTCGTTGCATAAAGATATAATGGATATATTAAATTACATGGACTGCTGAAATAAAGAATGTTAATTGTTAGACTTAACTTAAACATAGGCTGTAAGTTCAAAAGAAAATTCAGCATTATACAGTATAGTTTGCCCTCAACTTTAAGATAACAATAGTATTGATTTTGTTAGAATAAATATAGTTCTTACTATATAATAAAAGTTTTTGATGACAGGTGCTTTTTAAAAAAATATATTTATTTATTTGAGAGAGAGAGAAAGCATGTGTGTGAGTGGGAGAGGGGCAGAAGGTTAAAGAATCCTCAAGCAGACTGCCCCACTCCCCTCCGCACCGAGCTTGGATCCCAGGACCCCTACACAGGGCTCCACCTCAGGACCCTGAGATCATGACCTGAGCAGAAATCAAGAATCAGATGGCCAACCAACTGAGCCACCCAGGTGCCCCTTGATGACAGGGTTCTAATTAAAGTTATATAGACAAATTACAATTATGGTTTCAGTCTACTAAAATATGTTAATGGAGATAAGCATGAATTCCAGTACTGTAGTTTAGAAAACAGTAAATCCATAATGAGAGTATAAAAAGAACACATGCAAATTGAATTATTTTAGACTTGTTGAAAATTACAAGAATTTTTGCTAAGTTTCCATATGGTTTTACTGCTTTACCATCTTCAAGTTTTTCTAAGTGACTCTCAGGGCATTACCTGTCTGCCTTCATAAAAATACAAATGTTTGGGCAGCCCAGATGGCTCAGTGGTTTAGCACCTGCCTTTGGCCCAGGGTGTGATCCTGGAGTCCCAGGATCAAGTCCCACGTCAGGCTCCCTGCATGGAGCCTGTTTCTCCCTCTGCCTGCATCTCTGCCTCTCTCTCTCTCTCTCTCTCTCTCTCTCTGTCTCTCAAGAATAAATAAATAAAATCTTAAAAAAAATACAAATGTTTCTTAGCCCATTCCAATACAAGTGTCCATCCATTTTCTCTGGATAATTTTTTTTTCATAAAGTTTATCACCTCTTAAAATATTATAAAGTGCGTATATTAATCATTTTTAACACCCACCTGCATTTGCACCAACAAACCAGAACATATTTCATTAGTGCAGAAACTGGTTTTTGTATACATTAATAGGCACCTAGTAGAAGCAAAGTAAATATTAACTGAGTGATAAAGAATGGATTAATTAAAAAATAAAGTATGTATTTACATTTGCCATAAAGTAAAACATTCATAAACTTGGTATAAGCCAAGAGAAGTAAACAATCTGAAAATATTACATAATGAACAATTAAAAGTACTAATTCTGGTTATGTTTGAGATCTGATTTGGCAAAACATATATTATACCTTCTTTTAAGCACTTATTGAATAGAGATATGACAGTCAATAAATTATTATAGCTGCTTAGAGGCCAAAATTATAGAAATTCATTAAAAATGTTCAAAGCGCTTGTTTTGTTATAATGCAAAGAGAAGTCTTTAGAGTTTTAGTTTTTTGAAATGGAAAGAATTGTTTTAGGAGAGTTACTATCCCTTTTCACTGAAATTATTTGAAAAATAATTTATTTTACATATTTCAATGGGTTTAATGCACAGGTCTACCTGAACTTTTGAACCTTAAGATTCTCTAGGACAAAAATGCCTATTGCTAAAAATAAAGTGTAAAAGTCATGATCAAGTCTCAGAATATACCGTAAAAATGTCTGGTTAAGCATTACAGTGGAATTGTTGTAATAACACTAAATCGATTATAATTTTCAAGTGTGAGAAAATAACATTTAACAATATAATAAAAATGAATAGCTACCCACCATAGATGTTTTCTGAAATAGCTATTTGGGCACTCTCAGATACATAATTAAAAAAAAAAAAGCGGTGTACATACTGCTACCCAATGATCCAAAAGCAAAATAGCAACAGGGCTAAATAGTTTTTTTCTGGCTAAAATGGCTTCTATTTTCATTTATAAAATATGCATATTTTATTTTAATTTGCTAAACCTTTCATAAAATTACACTATATTCAATTAAAATGAGAACATAGTTGAAAGAGACATAAAGATGAGAATTAAGAGAGCGGTTTCTAGTCAAGATTTTATTTTTTAGTGTAAGACCATGAAAAATTAACTTCCATGGAATTCATAATCTTGCTTTGTAAAGTGCAAAGATCAGGTTATATATGTCTAGGATTCCTCCTATCTTTTGGAAGATAGTCTTTATCCATGGGTCCTGGATAAAAGACCCAAGCCTTTGGAATTTCCTGACAAGACACTGCAATGGGACCTTCTTTTGTTGTGATATTTTATCTCTTGTGCCCAGTTTCTGGAGTTGCTTCAGAGCCACAACAATGAAATGGGTTTCTTGTTATTCACAACATGCCTTTTCTGCCATAACAGGATATATGACAATGAAGTGACTTTTGGATGAGTATAGGGGCTGGTTGCCAAGGGAATCAATCAAGAATAGGGGGTTGGAACTTTCAAGTTCACCATCTGATTTCTGGGGATTCTGAGAAGGGGGTTGGAAATCAAAACAATCACTAATGTGAAATCACATGCTACCTCTGGGTAGATACTGTCAGAATTGCCTTGACTTGTAAGACAACCAGTTGGTGTTTCTAGCATCTTTGCAGATGGTGGTGGTGGTGGTGGTGGTGGTGGTGTGTGTAGGGGAGGATCCTTATTTATGTTAGAATTGGGTGCAGAACCAAAAATAACAGCCAACCTTTCTGAGTCTCATTTTATAAATCTATGAATGTATGATTTGGACTAAAATCATCCCTGCAGTATGTATCAACACTACTATCTAAAACTAAAAAAAGCAACTGTATCTTTCCAATATTTAAGAACTTTAGGTTTTGACAGTAGATTAACAATCATTTTGAAGGTTTTTATAATTTGATTCATAGAAAAATGACACAATTTTGGAGCGCTAGTAACTAATGTCCATAACTTCAAACACTGTTATTTAATTCATATGATCTATATGAAAATACTCTTAATAGGAGATGTATTTATGGGGCACCTGGGTGGCTCAGTCAGTTAAGCGACCAACTCTTGATTTGGGCTAAGGTCAAGAGCTCAGGGTCCTGAGACCAAGCCCTGAGTGGGGTTCCGAGCGCATCACAGGGAGTCTGCTTCTCTTCCCTCTCTCTCCCTCTCTTTCTGTGCCTCCCTCAGCTCCCACACACTCTTTCTTCCTCTGGAACAAATACATAACTCTTTAAAAAGAAAAAAATAAACAAAATATAAATAAATAAAGAAGATGTGGTTGTTTGGTAATTAATCACACAACTTTTATTCAATATCACAGATAAAATTCCATGCGGAGTGCCTTACATTCTTAGTATTGTCTTCAGGACAGCACAGTGAGGCAGTGTACATATGGCACATTTATTAGATGAGGAAATCTAGAAACTTAATCGCTTGATTTTACACAAAATGTGAGCATATTATAAATGGAAATTCAATCTAAATTTTAGATTCCAAAACCTATTGACTATAATTGATCTACCCAAATCATTCTTTAATTGGAATAGAGTAAAAAAGCTGATTTTAAAGAAATGTCTATTTCCATTAGAAAAAAAATGTATTATATAAAAAGTAAGTTGAAACCATTGTTTTAAAAATAAATATAACCTTAGTTGTATTTGGACATGAGGGGATATAATAAAAAGTAATTTGGGGTAGTGTGTGGGATAGATTCAAGAGGATGGTAAACTTGAAGTGAATTGGCCTGGTCAAGTTCCTGATGAATGATGGATGTGTGTCATTATGCATTCTTCCAAACCTACAGAATTTACAGCACCAAGGGTGAACCCTAAGGTAACATCTGGACTTTGGGTAATGATGATGTGTCAAGGTAGGTTCATCTTTGGTAATTAAAAAAAAAAAGGAAAAGAAAAAAAAGAAAGAAAAGAAAGAAAAGAAAAGAAAGAAAGAAAGAAAAGAAAAGAAAGAAAAGAAAAGAAAAGAAAAGAAAAGAAAAGAAAAGAAAAGAAAAGAAATAAAAGTACTATCCAGTGAATGATGTTAATGGAAGAGACTATGCGTGTTTTTTTGGGGGGGGCGGGGGGCAAGTCTGTATGCGAAGTCTCTCAATCTTATTGTGAATCTAAAAATGCTTTAAAGAGGTAAAGACTTTGTTTAAAAAATAATTCCTAATGATTTTATGAAAAAAATATAGAAAACATATTGTTTGAAATATGTTCAAAATTATATTAAACCTACTATAAACATGCCTGTAAGGTACATGCTTTTGTTTTTATAACAGAAAGCATTCAGTAATGTAAAATATAGTTAATTTAGAACTAAACAAAATAAAATAAAACTAGTTTTCTCTCTCATTTCATTCAAGATTAAAAACAAATCATCCACTTAAGTAGTATCTATTGGTGACTAGTCTGTCATTCACCAACAGCCATACAGAAACTCCAGTACACAGACATGCTTTACGTTTTTGCTTGTCACATTTGCAAAGTCCTCAACGGCCAACCCAGTGCACATGGTAGAGCGTGTAATCCCTGTGTGTGGATATTCACCTATGAGTGTGGATAAAGAGAAAACTATGGCAAGCAGTTTGCAAACAACCTATCACAGTTGCCTACAAAACCTAAAGAGCATCACAGAACTCTACTTCTTTATACCTTTTGGAAGTCCACATTTCTATGTGAACTTTAGGAAACCTGATGTTGCAGGCTCAGGAATCTTCAAGAGTTTCAATTCTTATATTCATACGTTTTCTTAATTTATATGCATTTTTTTTTCATTCCTAGGTTTCTAGGACACTCACCAGTATCTGCTCACCAGGTCAGATTAGCGTGTCATCAGTAGTATTACAGAGCAAGGTGATGTTTTGTGAAATGGAAACATATTATCATGGAGAGCAGAAGAGTCAACATTGCCTGCAGGGGACACAGTGAAGCTATTGCTGTCCTGACCATGAGGTGGCAAAGTTGTATTAATTAATCCTCCTGACTGATGAAAGAAAAACATTTGCCAAATCATTGCCACACACTGCGGCTATTTTTCTGCTCCAGGAGAGTCCAGCATCTGTCATTGCCCATTCGTTTCCTGCAGAGGTAGGTGGGTGGACCACAGGAAGTTTGGCCTCTTCATGCCATTTCCATACTTAAGTGAAATACGGGCGAGGTTTACACGCAACCTGAAGTCCAGAGGTGTTAACTCTCCAAGGGAGGCTCTTTGAACCAAGACAAAAGATGGTAGGGAGCTCAGCAGATAAATTCCGTCTCCTTTCTCCTTCCTATTGCTCTTCTGAGATGTGCTATATAGATGAAGTTTGTCTGAAGACATTTTTGAGGCAAAAAGACACATCTGCGTATCTGTTCACATCTTGTGAAGCAGTAGACTCCATGGTAACAAATCACCTTGCGTTTCGTCCATCATTCCCTGCCTCATTTTTCCTTGTCCTCACTCTCATTGACCTGAATTTTCATCTCTCAAATAAAACATCAGTGATTTATTTTTGCCTCAGGCTGAGTTTCCTGGATCCTTGGGATACTGTCAATTTAAAAAATGTGAAAGCTGGGAAGAGACCAAAGGTTGCCCAATAATTATGTCTCCATGTCACAAGCATGGCATGTTTTCAGTTCAAAATGGATTTCCTTTTTGTCTTTCACAGAGTTCAAGAACTGGCCATCTGTTTTGTGAGACACACTTTCCTTATACCCCAAATATGTTATTGATACTCAACTCCTTAAGCCCATCTCACCTACTCCTGCTCTGTATTGAATCCTATCACATCACCATTTGAAACTTTCCTCTTTCTAATCCAGAAAAATCTTGTGATTTCAAAATTTTTTCTGAGTCAATGGAAGCAACAATTAACATGAATTAGCCAGACAGGTTAAGCAAGAATGACTTCAAAACAGGCTCAAGACAGGTAGACATTGATTGCTTATAATATCAACATCCATATGTTTTAATCAACTATATATACATATATAGCTGGAGAAAATAATATTTATTTTAATTATTAATAATCCAAAATTCAATATTTGATTTTCTGATTTGGATAATATTTAATAGGATAGTCAACATCTGTTATTAACCATATGAGTGGGGGAAAAAACAGGTCCTTCAACTATGTAATGTATTATTGGATCTTATTTTGATCTAAATTAGTCAGTGGAACAACAGTTGTACCTATTACCCAGAGTATCTCTTAGTCATGAATCATCAGACTACCTTCTTATATATATAGTTGATCCTTGAATAACATGGGGAGTTAGGAGTGCCACTCACACACAGTAAAAAATATTGGTATAACTTTTGACTCCTTCAGAAACATAACCACTAATAGCCTACTAGTGATGGAAGACTTACCAATACCAGAGTCAATTAATACATATTTTGTATGTATCATATACTATATTCTTAAAAGAAAGTAAGCTAGAGAAAAAAAGTCAAGAAAATCATTTTCAAAAGAATACACAGTACTGTATTTATATTTTAAAAATCCACAGATAAATGGATACATGCAGTCCAAATCTGTTTTTCAAGGGTCAATTGTACTGTGAAATAAGAATAAAAACTGTGAAGTAAATTGTGTCAGACCACCGTGTTGTGAAAATTACCACTTTTAAACAGCTTCATTGATGAATAGTTGACGTATGATAAACTACATATATTTAAAGTAAGCAATTTGATAAATTTTATATATATTTACACCTAAAAAAAACATCATCACAATCAAGATAATGAATTTAGTAATCGATGCCCAATATTTCCTAATGCCACTTTGTATCCCCTCACTGAGATTCATAATCCCCCCACAGGAAACCAATGATGCACTTTATAGCTATACATTAGTTTGTATTTTCTAAAATTTTCTATAAATGGAAAAATTGACTAAATACGCCTTTTGTCTGGAGTCTTTTGCAAAATAAAATTATTTTGAAATTTATCTATATCCTTGCCTATACCGGTAGTTCATTTTTCAAAATCTGAATAGCATTCCATTGTATGAATATGTCATACATTTTTTTAATCCTTTCATTGGTTATAGAATTTCAAGTAATTCCATCTTTGAGGTATAACAAATGAAACTGCTATAAACAATTGTTTGCATGTCTTTGTATGAAAATATTTTATTTCCCTTGGGTAGAAACTTAGGAGTGGAATTGCCAGATCATATGGTAGATGGTCTTGTCTTTTCTAAGGAACTTAAAAATGTTTTCCGAAGTTATGTAACAATTCCATTTCTGCCACCAACCTTACCGATAACATAGTCAATTAACACCTATCTTGTATATTTTATGAATTAGATGCTGTCTTCTCAAAGTAAGATAAGCTAGAGAAAATAAAATATTATTAAGAAAATCATAGAAAATTATTTTCAAGGGAAAATACATTTACAGTATTGTATTTATCAGAAAAAAATCTGTGTGTAAGTGGAACTACACAATTTAAAGCCGGGTAGAGGCATCACCTGTAAGCTCTGTAAAATTTGTAACACTGCACTTGAGGGAATACTTCTTTGTTTTTGTTTGTTTGTTTATTTGTTTGTTTGTTTTTAGAGTAGGGAGAAAGGATGTTAGCTTTAACTAGTACACACAGTATAAGTGATCGTTGTGTCTCAAAGGCGACAAGGTTATCCTGTTGTGAGTGACGGCTCTCTTGATTCTCTTCTAAATTCGTTAGTCCCACTCTGGGCAAATTCATAAAAGTAAAGGAAGAGCAATCTAGCAGCAGTCCAACAGAATTGCTCAATCACCAAGGCGATTCACAAAAGGACAAAGATTATGACTACCCATGGTAGCTTATTCCCATTTTCCCTTTTGGGTAACAATGCCAGAGAATGTGAGGGAAAACAGACAAAGAGCCACAGGCTTTATTACCTGCATGACATCAATAAACATTGGGAAAAGTAATAGATGTGTGCTCTGTAAGAACTCTGAAGCGTGTGACCATTCTTTATTGACATTTTTCCTTTTTTTTTCAATTGATTTGGATATTAAGAGAACAAGCTACTCTAATCTCCTTCCAGAATCTTCACCCAATTTTGACCTAGTTAGTTATGAATAGCTCTGCTTTCAATAATACTTTGCTAGATTTAATATTTTCTCATTATACTGTAGAGTCCATCGTCAGAGAAGCGAGGAGGGTTTCATGGCAGTTTCAGCTTTCTTTAAAATCATAACATTGTCTTGGTTGGGCACTGGCTGTCTTTTGCTTACCTCATTTTTTGTAAAAGACTGAAGGCAATGTTCTCTGTTTTTCCTTATTTTAGAGTCATGAAAAATAAGAGCAAATGAATACCATTGGTTCTTTCCTGCTCTTCATTTTATAATTGTCTTCCACGATTGTAAAAAGTCAGAAATGTAGAAAGTCACACTGATGGTGCTTGAAAAGTATTCTGTTGTTAATTTTAACCAAGCAAAAATGTTGCACCCCAATAAAGGACAGGTAAGAAAGTATTTATATAACAGAAACTTTGGCAAAAATGGGTGGAACAATTCTCTCCTTTCTAAGTCTGCACAATCATGCAGAGCCCTATGTCATTCTCATTAGAAGACTTTCCACTAGAGGATGATTAGCTCTGACAAGGTTTTTTCCTTCTATTTCAGAGACAAAAATCAAACCTGCTGAAGCCACATGTATTCACTCTGTCCACAGAAGAGAAAAAAATATTTTCACCAAAATTCAGCTTGCGAAACTAAATCTCTACTGTGAATAGATATTGCAAACCAGAGTTTTGTAATATATTTACTCTTCTTTAGAGAAAAGTCATCTGGCTGGGTTGGGATCTGAGTGGGTCCTTTATATAGCACCTGTTAAGAACTCCTACAAGTAAATGCACAGCCTGAAGGACAGGAGGACCTGGTGGACATTAACTAGGTGTCTATTTTGAGCTACCTGCCACCATCTGTACATCGTGTTAGGGGTCCTTATTCCTCACAGTTCATATGCCATTCCGTATTTCTTAAATCACTTGAGACATGGAGTATACATCACTTCTGGAACAAATTTTTTTTCTGTTTCCTTCTGGATGCTTTCCTCCCAAGTGCTGCTGACTCTTTACTCATGGCACATGAGTTTTATTTTATGAAGCCTTGACGATCAACTTCTGGACCTTTTAAAGTTGAGCTGTGCCGTGCTGCCACATTCTTAGACACTTTATTCAGATTCCTATCTTGAGCTGAATGTGAGTGATCGTGTGCAGGGAAAACAAAGGGGGATGAGGAAGACAGTAGTAGGAGAGAAAATTATTTGGAGAAATAAATGGCATTTACTGAATAACTTTGAAGTAATTTAAGTAGTTTGCCATCCATTGTATTTTATTTAATCATTGCAGCTACTCCATGAGCAAGATATGTGTCTGATATCAATTCTTACCAAGAAGAAAAGAGAAGCTCAATTATGTCTGGTAACTGATCTAGAGTCATGCAACAAGTTACTAACAAAACAGAGATTTGCACATAGCTTTATTTGTGCAAACAACATTCCACGATGCTGCCCCATATAGAGTGTTGCTGTATTTCATAAAGATTTACATCAATTACCTTCTGTTATTACATTTAATTGGCCCCTTCCCACCATTAGTCAACCTCCCAACCTAAAGAACTGAGGAATGGTTGAGTACAAAATTTATAGTAAACTCCATTTTGTACCAATACCTTAATTTTGCTCTTTATGCATACCACCGGAATCTAGAAATCTCTTTAACAGAGCAATTCCTATGCTCATCCAAAATATGGGATACTAATATTATATAGCAGTAGAAGATCAGTAGAGTTTGAGCCAGTTTAAGAAAACAGAAATGGATTTGCTCATATCACAGACTATATGGCTAAGTTTTAGAACAAGCTTTTGATAGTGGAAAAGTACTTACAGATGTGATTTCGGTAGTATCCTAAAATAGTCTAGTCTGGGAACACTGCCTCATTAAACGTGTGGCTCATAGCTAAAATTTTTACATCTTTTTTTCCCCCCTCCATTTGTTTTTTGTTTTTTGTTTGTTTGTTTGTTTGTTTTTTCCTCTACGCAGACTCCTGTGCCATGGCCTAGACTCTCTGAGCCTGGCATTGAAGGGAGGACTTAGGGAGAATTATACCTACCTGTGTATAGTCCTACAGAGCAGGACTCCAATCCAGGCTCCCCAGACCAGCCCCTAAGCTGCTGCAGGGCTGGGAGGACCCGGAGAAATAGCAACAAGTAAACACGGAGCCTTATCCCCCAACCTGGCAGTAAAGTGCAGGGACCACCTGTCCTGGGTAGATGGTAGGCTGATCATATAGAATTATAATACCAGCGTGTCTGGGAATTTTCATAATTTAATACATCAGTATTGAGGCAGCTGGTGTAGTAATAAGATAGGTATAGACTAAACCAGCTTCATTCTTCCAGTTATTCTGACCCAGATTCTTAGAAGTCATTCCAATTCTTTAACACTCCATCTGAACCAACAGCAGATCTTGGCATACTTCCTTAAACTATATCCAGAAGGTAACCACTTGCCACTACCCCCACCATAACAATCTACTCCAAGATGTATTTTCTAGCCAAAGTGATTGCAGCACTCTTCTATTGTGCCAATACTTGGCACACATGCAGATTAGACTTTATTTACTTATTTTTAATGTGTCAAACGTGACCCTGTGCACTTGTCTGGTCTTTTCCTGCTCTATTCTAATGTAACTTAAATTAACCTTCACCTTAGAAGATGATATGCCATATTTTGCGTAAGGTGTTGTGATAGGAAGATTTACATTTCATGAAAGAAGAGGGACTTTTTTAAAAAGCTTCCCTAAAATGCATAAAACTGATGGCACTTAAGCTGCATTAGGTAATAATTCCTTGTTTAAAATAAAGCCTCCCCAGCCTGTTCACAATTATAATGTTAACATTCATTGATTCATTCAGGATATGTTTTCTCCTTCACAGTGTAGTTTCAAGCATTCTTTATCCCTGAACATTTTTGCAGTCTCCATTGTTTTTCATGATTTATTAACATTTCAGAGAATCATTTATATAATTATTTTGCAACCAATAAATAAAAGTGATTTATTTTCCTTTAGGTCGGGATAAATTTTTTTCTTGCTTGTGAGTGAGGAAACTTGTGATATCTTATCAGAAATTTAGCTCAGACTGACACTAGTGACTCATTGTAGTGTTTAAAAGGAGAAAAAGTACAGGGAAAAAACCCACCAAAAACTGGTCTCATAATATAAATGAACCAACTAATTAAGTTTTAATGAAGCCAGGTCAGACCAAAATGTTTTTACAGTTTAGGTATTAGATGAATTTGTAAAGGTAGGAGAGATGAGCTGGACTTCTGTGTAAGCAAGGACTCCAGCAGATGGTGATATCATGTCACCATAGGATAGTGGAGTGTACTATAGTATAGAATGGGATAGATTTGCGCAGCACACAATGTCATTGTACAGCGCCAGCTGGTAGAGATGTGTTTATAGTTTATAGGAGTTTGTGGAGAAGGTTCGGGTGCCTGAAAATTTCTGAAGAAGAAAGTGAGAATCAAGTTTTAGGAGGACCAGCATCCAGCCAAAGATCTATCCTGGGATCTGTAATTCTTCAAGAATTTTTGAAAAATTATTGTTTTGTTCATGTGAAGAGTCTAGTTTCTGGATGAAAATACAAGGGCAGGATTTACTGGGTAACAAAATGAATTTTCTATACTGGTTAGATATTGGCCAAGAGTTTCTTTGGTTATAGGGCACCCGGGTGGCTCAGTGGGTTAAATGACTGACTCAGAGATTTGGGCTCTAATCTTGATCTCAGAGTCATGAGATCCAGTCCTGTATCTAGCCCAGTGCTGGGTGTGGAGTCCACTTGAGGTCCTCTCTATCCCTCGGCCCCTCCCATCTCCTTCTCTAAAAGAAAAAAACAAAAAAAAAGTTTCCTCTGTTTCTATCTAGGCAGAATTTGGTCCTAAGTCCTGTGATTCTTCACCTACTGTGCCCAGAATCTCAAGCAGCCCCAAGGATCTTGGGGTCTCACAAGCCCCTCTTCTGACTGCAGTCATGGGAAGATTATCACCAAGACATAAGTTTGAGCTTTCAAAACTAAGGAAATTCATAACAGTTCACCGTAGATTATTTGATATTCAATGCTATAACTTAGAAAACCTCTGATTTCAGATGCATTTCTACTATTTTATATTCAAGTGACTCGAATTTTGAACTAGAGGCAGGACCTGTATTTCCTGTTTCCTGCTTTTTTTTTTCTCTCATGAAAATTCAAACATTATGATTTTTGTCAGCTGTCTCTTATGGATGTAGCATGACATTCTTGCCAATCAGCAGGAGATGAGAAGTAAAGTATTAATTTTATAAAGTACTTAGCAATCTTTATGTGGCACTTCGAAGGAGATTATAAATATCATTAACACTATTAAATTCGATGCTTCAATTTACAGTTGTAGTTAATTATATATTGACAAAATTATCACAGCAGGGTATTTTAAACATCACCCTTGATGTACAGTACATATAATTTTATGTAGCCTATTAGCCTTTCAAAATAGTTTCCCCTCCTCATTAACATTACTAATATTAGTTACAAATACTTGCAAGGGCTTTTAAAAAATAAACTTTTATAGCATTCTGCTGCTAAAGAAAAATCAGTTATAATATTTAGGACAGATACACTAAACTTTGGTTCATGTTGCTTTGATTGCTCATATGCACATACATAAAACTTCGAGAGCAAAAATGACAATTCTAGAAATGTTTCATCTTGAAAAATCTTCAAATATATCAAATATAGATATAAATGTGTGTGCAAGTGTGCTTTTCCCCTGAAATGGCACATAGCTCATTAGCTATTTGCCATGGTTATGATTATGCCTTATTCATAATAATTCAAAATGACTACCTTATTGCAAATCTTATATTCTCATAGATTGAGCTACATATGCACACTTGTGGAAATGCCATAGTTTTATTACATATATATCAATTGGGAACTAAATATAGCGTTTGTGAGGGGCTTTGGGGGTTTGTTTTTTAAGTAGCTTTCTAAGGATGCAGTGTGTCAGAGTATTCTCTGAACAGGGTGTGGGTATCAAGGCATTTGTTCTTATGAGTCAAAATAAATTTTAAAAATTATAGAAAATTCTAAAGATGAATGTTTATGTGTAAGACGTGCCATATGTGATGTGCTTGTGTTAAGACTTATTTGTTTCAAGCAGGAACTGTAACATAATTTTTATTTGGTACCTAGATTTTTCTAAATGGAGTTTGTTGACTTTTGCTGCTTAGTTTGTTGAGTCACAGGGGCCTGAGTTTACTACTGAACAACTGTAGGTTTCCTTGGGTTGGAGTAAATCTAAGAACAAATTAACCTTCATGCATACATTTACTGAACATGTTCAAAACATGTGAACATTAAGTAAAATCGAATGTGAGACATTAAAGGCAATCCTGTGTCCACCAGCAGGGAGATTTCTCAACAGGGACATGATGACAGAGTGGATCTGGGCTAGGAGGTGAGCCTGCACCCTGGAATTCCTTTTGCAACTGGAAACTCTGTCTAGGAGAGTGCCAAACAGAGTGAGAACACCAACAGTCTTCATAAACAAACATTATTGCTCCACATTTTACATATTTCTTAGGTCACCACATAAGTCCATGCAATGAGATACAAAAAATCTCAGCCTAACTCAAAATTCTGCCTAATAACCTACACTTCACTTTAACTCCGTTACTAGCTGTGGTCCATTTCCCTTTATCTTTCCTGAGAGTACGTTTTCAGAGCCTTATATTTTAACTTTACTTCCTGCTTACCCTTTCTTTTATTTTCAAAGCAACTCTTCTGTATTTGTCATCTAGTTTATGAATGAAATAACCATCATCCCGAAATTATTCTAACATTAGACATGGTGCTCCCCGGGGCTGACTGACAGCCTGGTAGGCCTTTGTCTCTTTAGCCATGTGAGAATATGGGCAATTTAATTCTCACATTCAGTTTTCAGCTTGGCTTTTAAGCTGTGTGGTGTTGGAGCTTCTGGGTCCACCCATCTGACCTCACAGTGATACAGGCTTGGTGCAGGAGGCAGGCAATCGGATAGGATTTTGTTCCCTGAGTGCTCAAAGACTGAAAGAGATCTCACTCCACCTTTTATAAACTCAAATAAGGTCTCAGAACTCAGTGAATGACTGCCTCTTGGAGAAAAACATCACTGCATTTGGAGGTCCTTTAATTTCCAGTTTGAAACTCCTTATACACAAGACACCTGAGTGTTCTGCTTATTTCCCTTCTCTCCAGCTTAGCCCACCCCCTTACCAGAGCTCAGAATCACTGCTCCCCAGGGGAAATACCAGTGGAACTATAGCTCTTAACTCTCTATTGCTTTTAAACACATGTTCTTTGTAATTTGTCCTGGTTAAGTTGATAGAGTGGACACGTGGGCCATCAGCACCTATCTTATCTCCATCTCAAAAGTGGAAGTCCTCCTCTCTTTCTGCTTTTAATGATAATAATATAATTTCAAAAGTAAGATAGTATTTGCATTGAAAAGTTGCTTTCCTGTATGCATTCAGATGATATCAGAATTTATGTCCATTCATGTATTAAAATTGAAAGCTCCACCGAAAAGTAGTAAGTATGAAAACACTGAACAGCCCAGGTCTGCTTACTTTAGAAGGACGGCACACAAAGGAAAGAGCTGGCCATTTGGTAGAACTAGTAAAGATCTGAGAATGGTTTGTCAGCTATTCTGGAAATACCTGTGTAGATGTGTTTATTTAACTATGAATGTGGAAAAAAAATATTTTTTTAAAGACTTGGGAAATGAAGAAGTGTTAATTTTATATAGACTGTTGAAGATTTCAGTTCACGTCGTGAGCCCTGGGTTGTGAGATTAAGCTCTGTGTTGGGTTCTGCACTTAGGATTCTCTCTCCCACTCTGTCTGCCCCACCTCTGCCCCGCTTTCTAAAAAAAAAGCTAAATTGAATCTTCTTAAAGATTTTTTTTTAATTTTTATTTATTTATGATAGTCACACAGAGAGAGAGAGGAAGAGACATAGGCAGAGGGAGAAGCAGGCTCCATGCACCGGGAGCCCAACGTGGGATTCGATCCCGGGTCTCCAGGATCGCGCCCTGGGCCAAAGGCAGGCGCTAAACCGCTGCACCACCCAGGGATCCCATTTTTTTAAAGATTTTTTTTTAATTTTTATTTATTTATGATATAAATTGAATCTTCTGATTGTCTCTCATTTTAAGAAGAGTAATAGTTTTAAGTGAAATAAATTTATTTATTTATGTGTTTTCAAAATGATCTGTGAAATATCAGATGTTTATTTATACTGAATATATGGGTTGTTTAGCAAAACTGCTTCTATTTATAAAAATGGATCAAAAGCAGATTGTAATATACCTCAAACATTATTAAGTAAATGTATCAACTTTCATCTCTAATTTAATATCTAATAAAGTTCAAAGACCAAAGGCAACCATTTTAGTTAACTATAAGGATATTTATGAGCGATTGGAAGTAGCAAAATTACTTATTACAAAAGATGTATTTTATAAATATCTTCCAAACAATGCAGAGGGACTGTGTGGAAATGGTATATTTTTTAAACTGAAAACTATCCGCTAAAAATACTGCAGTTTTAATCTGTTTGTGTGCAGGTGCAAGAGAACCCCTTTGTTTTGTCAAATTGCACAGATTTCCTTTCTTTGAAGTTTTGTATGTAAGTGAATGGAGAGAAAAAAATAGGTGATAATTATTCTAAAAAATAGGGTGTGATTTCATAAAAGGATTTAAAAACCTCTGATTTTATTATTATTTTTTTAATCTTTTCATTATAGGGGTTCATGGGTGGTTCTGTTGTTTAAACATCTGACTCTTGATTTTGACTCAGGTCATGATCTCAGGGTTTTAGGATGGAGCTCTCAGGCTCCCTCTGCTGAGCATGGAACTTGACTGGGTTTCTCTGTTTCTCTCTGCTCCTTCCCCTGCTCTCTCTCTCTTACTCTCTCTAAATAAATAAATAAATACATCTTTAAAAAATTTTTTAAAAAAAGTCTTTCCGCTATATTCTGATGTTGCTTAGATTTTTATGCAATGGAAAGAAGAATCTATAATAATCTGAAATAGTAGTTTCTACAATTGTATACAAGAAAGATCTTTGTAAATTATAGGATATTTTGTTAACTTTTATTTTTCTGATGGCTCTTAGAATCAGAAAAAAAGGAGTATAGAATCTGAAAAAACTCTTGCTTTATAAAACATATTAAAAAGCTTGCTGACAAAGTAGATAATACATAGCTTCCTTTGAAACGTAAGGGATTTACTTGAAATAACCATTATTGACCTTGCATGATTGCTAGAATTCTCACCAAAAAAAAAAAAAAAAAAATCACTATTTTGCGCCTGTTTATTTATTTGCTTACTAAAGGTAACAAAAGATTGTTGCCTAGGAGAACTGACACACTAAGTTAATATAAATTCAAAACAAATCCAACAGCCATTCATTTATTATATGATTTCTTCATCTATTATGTATGTGGCATTGAGCTGGGTGCTGGGCTGACATTTTTTGTTAAGTTTGTTATTTTAATTCCAGTATAGTTAACTTACAGTGTTATATTAGTTTCAGGTGTATGAGATAGTGATCCAACAATTCTATACATTACTCAGCACTCATCATGCTAAGTACTCTTTAACCCCCATCACCTGTTTCTCCCACCCCCCCCCTCTGGTAACCATCAGTTTGTTCTCTATAGTTAAGAGTGTGTTTCTTGGTTTCTCTCTCTCTCTCTCTCTCTCTCTCTCTTTTATTCCTTTGCTCCTTTGTTTTGTTTCTTAATTCCCACATGAGTGGAATCATATATTTGTCTCTCTGACTTACTTCATTTGGCATTAAACTCTCTAGGTCCATCCATGATTTTGCAAATGGCAAGATTTCATTCCTTTTTTGGTTGCATTATGTATATATATATATATATATACACACACACATATATATACATACATATGTATAATGTGCATAAAATTTATATATATGTGTGTGTATATGCATATATACTGTATTATATATATTATATATACATATTTTATATATATATAAACACCACCTTACACATACACAACCACCTCTTCTTTATCCAATCAGTGGACACTTGGGTTGCTTCCCTAATTTGGCCATTGTAAATAATGCTTCAATAAACATTAGGGGGTGCTTATAGCCATTTGAATTAATGCTTTTGTATTTGGGGGGTAAATATCCAGTAGTATGATTACTGCATCCTAGGATAGTTCTATTTTTAACTTTTTGAGGAACTTCCATACTATTTTCCACAGTGCCTGCACCAGTTTGTATTCCCACCAACAGTGCCTGAAGGTTCCTTTTTCTCTACATCCTTGCCAACACTTGTTGTTTCTTGTGTTTTTGATTTTAGCCATTCTGACAGGTGTGAGATGAAATCTCATCATGGTTTTGATTTGCATTTCTCCGATGATGGGTGACATTGAACATTTTTTCATGTGTCTGTTGGCCATTTGCATGTCTTCTTTGAAAAAAGTCAATGTCTTCTGCCCATTTTTAATTGGATTATTTGTTTTGAGGAGTATTGAATTGTATTTTTTTTGTATTTTTTATACTAACCCTTTATTGCATATGTATTTGCAAATCTCTTCTTCCATTCCTTTTTTTAAATAATAAATTTATTTTTTATTGGTGTTCAATTTGCTAACATACAGAATAACACCCAGTGCTCATCCTGTCAAGTGCCCCCCTCAGTGCCCATCACCCATTCACCCCCACCCCCCGCCTTCCTCCCCTTCTATCAACCCTAGTTCGTTTCCCAGAGTTAGGAGTCATTCCATAGGTTGCCTTTTAGTTTTGTTGATTGATTCTTTTGCTATACAGAAGCATTTATTCTTATTTTTATTTTGTAATGTAGTCCCAATAGTCTATTTTTGCTTTCATTTCCCTTGCCTCAGGAGACACCTAGAAAAATGTTCCGATGGCAGATATCAGACAAATTACTGCCTGTGCTCTTTTTTAGGATTTTTATGGTTTCAGATCTCATCTATAGGTCCTTAATCCATTTTGAGTTTATTTTTGAATATGCTATAAGAAAATGGTCCCCTTTCACTCTTTTGCATGTAGCAATCCAGTTTTTCCAACACTATTTGTTGAAGAGACTTTTTCTCACGATATACTGTTTCTTCCTTTCTCTAAGATTATTGACAGTATAATTGTGGGTTTATTTCTTGGTTTTCTATTCTGTTCTATTGATCTATGTGTCTATTTTTTGTGCCAGTACCATACTGTCTTGATTACTACAGTATTGTAATATAACTAGAAGTCTAGAATTTTGATAGCTTTGTTTCTCTTTCCTATGATTGCTCTGGCTATTCAATGTCCTTTGTGATTCCATACAACTTTTAAAAGTGTTTGTTCTAATTCTGTGAAAAAATACTGTTGGTATTTTGATAGGGATTGCATTAAATCTGTAGATTGCTTTAGATAGTATAGATGTTTTAACAATATTTATTTTTCCAACCCATGAGCATGAAATGTCTTTCCATTTCTTTGTGTCATCTTCAATTACTTTCATCAGTGTTATATAGTTTTCAGAGTACAGGTCTTTCACCTCTTTTGTCAAGTTTATTGATAGGTATTTTATTATTTTTGGTGTTTTTGTAAATAGTATTGTTTCCTTAATTTCTCTTTCTGCTTCTTCATTAGTATATAGAAATGCAACAAATTTCTGTACCTTGATTTTATGTCCTGTGACTTTACCAAATTCATTTATCAATTCTAATAGTTTTTTTTTTTTGTGGAATCTATAGAGTTTTCTAGATATAGTATCCTGTCCTTTGCAAATAGCCAACATTTTACTTCTTCCTTGACAATTTGGATACTTTTTATTTCTTTTTGTGGTCTGATTGCTGTGGCTAGAGCTTCCACTACTATGTTGAATAAAAGTTGGTGAGTGCAGATATCCTCGTCTTGTTCCCGATCCTAGGGGAAAAACTTAATGTTTGCTGTGGGTTTTTCATAGAAGGCCTTTACTATATTGAGGTAAAGTATTCGAAAGGGGCCATTTTCATTCTTTAATCAGAATAGCCCAGAGTAGATCGACTTTGGCATAATACATAGTTGCTCTTGTTATATTAACAATCTGTGTCTTAGAGCCTCACTTGCCCCTATCTTAGTTGTATTTTCAGGCATACTTCACCTGATAGCAAAATGACCACAGAGGACCACTGGCCATTCTACCAGCCTGACAAGCCAGGGTGTTAGTTTCCTAGGACAGCCACAACAAATCCCCACACTCTCGATTTCCTTGCAACAATAGAAATGTATTCTCTTGGGAAGCCTGTGTGGCTCAGCAGTTGAGCATCTGCCTTTGGCTCAGGGTGTGATCCCATGATCCAGGATCTAGTCCCACATCAGACTCCTGGTAGGGAGCCTGCTTCTCCCTTGGCCTGTGTCTCTGCCTCTCTCTCTGTGTGCCTCTTGTGAATAAGTAAATAAAATCTTAAAAAAAAAAAAAGAAATTTATTTGCTTATGGTTCTGCAAAATGGAAGTCTGAAAACAAGGTGAAGCTAGGTTAGTTCCTTTCAAAGGCCCTGGGGGAGAATCTGTTCTCAATCTCTGTCCTAACTTCTGGTGATCACTGGAAACCCTTGGGGTTTTTGAAGCTGCATCACATCTACTCTACCTCAGTCTCCATATGTCCTCCTCTGTGTTTGTCTCAAAGTTCCCCTTCCTTTCTCTTCCAAGGATACCAGCTATTGGATTTAAGGCCCACTCTAAATCCAGGGTGGTCTTATCTCAAGATCCTTAATCATGTCTGCAAAAACTCTGACTTCAATTAAGATCACATGAGTAGGTACCAGGACTTGGAATTTAGATCTCTTTTTGTAGGACATTATTCAACCTATTACACAGTAAGACAGACGTGCTTTTATATCCCAGTGGTTCCAAAAATGTGTAAAGGATGCATGTCATTTGCTGCCTAACCTATTTGGGTCAAAAGCTTAGCCATGAATCAATCATAGTGGCCAAGGGAAAAAGTATATTGATTGGCCTGGTTTGGGTTCCTGCCCACTCCTGAGGCCAGAATGCAGGCTTTGCCTCTTCTTCATACCTTGTGAATCGAGTAGAGAGAGATCATTCATCAAAGAGAACTGGATTTTGTTACCATAATAAAGAACATTTAGCTAAATCATAAAAGCTACTATATTATTCCTATCTTCAGATAAACAGTATTTGCTAGATGAATGAATTGTTGCAGATTATAAAATCAGGAAAATATAATTTTATTATAGAATACTTGGGCACAACAACAAAGAGTTTCATTTGCTCTCACACTTGCAGTGGTATGTCCTTGGTACTTTGAAAGTGACTTCCTTGCATTCTATAATTATACTTTAGTTTAAAAATAATGTCGGGTCTTGTTTTTATAGCATTATTATATGAGCAGACTGATAATGAAAATCCTCAAGTAGTTCCAAAATAATTAGAACTAAAGGTACAAATCACATTTTTATAGCTGATACTTCACATTTTCAAATATATGCTAAAAGCAGTAAGTCAAATTTACTTTCTGAAAACATAGCTGAGAAGTCATAGAGAAAAAGTTGAATGTGCTGGAGAAAAACACTTCATTTTCATTGGTTGTATTTTTTTTAATGAACTATTACATTTTAAAAAGTTAATAGAAGATTATGAACTTACACTTGCATGTTTTATCATCTACGTCCAACATATTTTGGGTAATTGTTCTGGGAATATTTTCTTGACTGCTCTCCTAGCCTTTTCTGAAACTAGCATTATTCTGAAGAATATACAGAAGGATGATTGTCAACTTAGTCAAATCTCTACCAGCAGTCTTAAGGGATGTGTGGTTGGCACGATGGCTGTTAAAAGTCCTAGAGATTATGGTAGTTAGAATTCTAAGATGGTCTCTAAAATCCTCCTCCTTGGCATACACATCATGTGTAATTCCCTCCATCTCGCTCTGGGTAAGACCTGTGACTGATGGAGCTGCCACTCCTATGATGAGGCCACTCCTGTGATGAGGCCACTCCTTACATGGCAAAGCTGATGGGACTTGCCAGGTATAATAAAGGTCTCAAATAAGTTGATTTGAGTTAATCCAAAGGGAGATTTTTGTGGGTGGGCCTGGTGTAATCAGGCAAAAACACAAGAGGGACTCAGCTCTTCATAAAGAGCCAGGATCAAAAGCAGCAAACTCTGTTGCTGCCCCTGAAGAAACAAGCTGCCACGGATTCCACAGTCACAAGGAAGAGATCCCTGCCAACAATCTGCACAAACTTGGAAGCTGATTGTTCCCTAGCCAAGCTTCTCGATGGCAAAGCAATCCAACTTTGATTTCAGCCTCGTGCGACACTGAACAGACGACCCAGATAAGCAGAACTCACATCCGTGCCATGTAGGAACTGAAATAATAAATGTGCTTAAGCCACAAATTTGTGGTAATTTGTTATGCACTGATCAAAAATTAATTCAAAGACAAAATAACAGAAACCATGAATAACATACTTATTTATAGATTTTGGTTACATTTTCTAGGTTCACTAAATCCAGAGGATATTTATTTCTGCGTTAAAGTTAGAGGGGGATGTTTTGATAATAAATAACATTCCCATATACTTGATGCCCTTCTTACAAACAGGGCAGACTAGAGCCATCTTAGATGCCATGGTGAGGAAAAAAACAGGGCTGCAGAAGTTGGTCTGGGCTGTAAATGATTCATGTGGCTCTTGAATGGTCTCTTGAATGATACTTCTAATTGTAAATTTTCCATGATGATGTTACCATTTGAATACTCAAAGATAGTTTTCTCACTTTCAATTTTCTATTCCTATTTGAATTTCCATTCATTAAAAAAAAAAATTGTGTTTAAAGGAAGTTTCCTTTTTTGCCTAAATTAAGCAACCAAAATTTTTATGGTTTTGAGCATTTAGAGTTTTAAGCATTCTATAAAAATGTCTCAAATTCATACACACACCCGCAGAAAAATATTCTAATAAGGCTCAGATGTACAGAGACTTTCCGTATTTAGATGCCAGTAAGCAAATTTATAAAGCAATTGATCCATAGACCCTTCTTATGTTTCTTCTCTCAGGGCCATTACCTTCCCCAATTCTTGATCCATTGCCACTTTGCTCCAAGAAAATGACTCCAAACGTACTCTTCTCCTACTACTCAAACATAACTTAGCTTATCAAGGGATATTTCCCTCATGGCCTGGAAAGTAATTGCTTTCTTAATCTCTGTCAATCTCATGAAGATAAAATGTTACGGTTTGAATAATTCATTCTTTTAAGATTATTTACAATTTAAAAAAGTATTGCAAGAAATGTCTCTTTACCCAAAGGAAAGAACCCTTAACAGTGGAAATTTTAGTACTGACAGGCTGGTTTTTAGGATTGTCACTTCAAACCACATCTCTCAGGCTGATTCCTGTGAAGTTCTAGTTCATGTAATACTAGTCTTTTCTATATCTAAGGAGGTCTCTATTCAGTAGAGGTTTGCTTTCTTTAAATTTCTAAATGTTCCCCCTTGTAAATTCATCACTGAACTCCACTGTATTCCTTAGGACCTTTTTTTCTTATTGCATTTTCAATCACTTTGAACACTTTCTTCATTCATTCCCTAGGCTGAGAAGCCCATTCTTTGAACTTTACTTCATTAGTTTGATTTCCAGGCCTGTCATTATTCTTCATGCTTCCCTGAAATTCTCTCTAAATTGCACACGTTCTCTCATTGTAATGAATCATAGACTTTGGCATACATTTTAGAAATGCGGTAATTTTGTGTATAAGGAGTTTTGCACATTAAATTGCAGTTTATATGGTAATTACTAACAAAGGCATACCTCCAGTGGGGACCTCTTGCCTCTCCTCGATATCCATATATCCAACTGCCTATTCAACATCTGTTTAGATGCTTAACGGGCATCTCTGCTCAAGCCAGAATGTTCCCTGCCACACCCTTTCCCATCCTTCCCTGCTTCTCCACAGCCAACAAACCCCCTTGCCACAGACTTTGCCATGTCAGTAAAGGGAAATTCTATTCTTACCCCTGTAAAAATGCAAAAATGCATCAACAATGTCCTTTACTTTGTTATTTCCCTGACCTCTCCCAGTGAGTCAGAAATTCTTCCATTTTTACTTTTAAAATACACCCACAATTTGTTTCTTCTCCTCATTGCTTGGGGGTGGGGGGATTTGGCACCTGTTCTTGCTCAGATTCATGGGAGTTACTTCCTAATTGCTTCCCTGCTCCCACTCTTCCTGCCTTTCCATCTCTTGTCACACAGCAGGCAGACTTTTTTTTAGATATCTCCTTCCCCAAAACCTCCCAATGGCTTTGCTTTAAAATCACGAATGTAAACGTCCTGTGCCTATGAATTCTAAGATCTGGGTCATTTTCTCCTTCTGTGTGGCTTTGCCTGTTTTTTGTTTTTGTTTTTGTTTTGTTTTGTTTTTAATTGTTGCTTTTTGCATATCTGTCAATTTTATATCACATTCCAGATATTGTGAGTTTTACTTTGTTGGATGCTCAGTGTTAGTTTTTAATTCCTCTAACTAGATGGGGCTTTGCTCTGGGATGTGATTAAGCTACTTGAAAACAGTTTGATCATTTGGAGATTTGCTTTTAGGGCTTCGTTAAGTGAATTCAGAGGAGCCTTTAATCTAAGGATATTTTTCACCTATGACTCAGATTTCCTTTTCTTCTCCCAGAGAGACTTAAATCCACCCCACCCCTTGCCCCACATACAGATTCTTTTCCTTGGTTGAAGGTACAGAAACTATTCTCAGCACCACTTGAGCTCCCCAGACTGTCCCTCCTGCCTCTGCCTGGTGGCTCCTTTCCTAGCCTCTGTGATTTCCTAACCTCATGTCCCTAAAGCCATCGTTGGGGATTGATTCTGTGGGAGCCTATGCTCCCTGAGGTTCCACATTTCCTGGGTTCCAGGCGAGGACCTGAACTCTGACCCCTCAACTTAGAAAGATGCTGGGCTATGCTGGGTTACCCCTCTCTGCTCTACATTCTGAAAACTTTTTTCCAGAAAATAAGGACAGCTGTGGGGTTCAGTCACTTGGTCACTTTCTCTCTGGGACCCCTGTCCTGTGTGGCTTTTTGTTCAGTCTAAAAATTGTTGCTGCCCTATGTTCTGTCCAGTTTTGTAAAGATTGTTGAAGGCAAAGGGTCAGTCTGTTCCCTGTTGCTCTGTTCTGGTTGAAAGTGGAAGTCTAGAGGTGTTTTCTACAGAATCAGTGTTTGCAGGTTTTGTTGTCTTTTGTTTTTGCAGATAGAGCTTGTGTCAATCAATTCAGTGTAGAAACAGCATTTTCTAGAATTAATCTTCTTGTCCCAAATCAATAATATTACCTGATTTTTAGAAAGTTCTAGCATAACAAGAATTGCTATCTTTGCCTTTATTTTTCTTATTTTCAGAAGATTGTGTGTGTATGTGTGTGTGTGTGTGTGTGTGTGTGTGTGTGAGGGAGAGACAGTGACAGAGACAGACAGACAAAAACAGAGAGATTTTTGTTTATTTGCTGTGATTGCCTTTAGGGAAACTGCCTGTCCTGAACATAGTTATACCTCCAGCTATATGATGCTCTCACTTTGCTTAGGTGGTATATTTATCATCTGTTATTAAACAGTCCTACACGGCTGTTCATGTAACTTTTCTGCATGTTTTCAGCACCTTGGTTCCAGTCACTTCACGGGTCCATTTTAACTGCTATGGATTAAATCCCTCTCTAATCCAAGGTGCTGATCTCATGGCTACATAATTTTTCCTTGTCCTCGTGCCTTTGCTGGCACCAATCCATGCACCTTCTGGTGTCTGCATATTAGCTTATGTCCATCTAAGTTAGGACAGATATCAAACCAAAGCCAAGAAACTGAAATTTTAAACAAAGAATGCGGGTCCCCTGGCTGGCTCGGTTGGTAGAGTCTGTGACTCTTCATGTCAGAATTGGAAGATCAAGCCCCAGGTGGGGTGTAATGATTATTTAAAAATACAATCTTTAAAAAGTTTTTTTTAATGAAAAAAAAATAGAATAAAGAATGAGTTAAAATTTTATTTTGAATATCATTTTTTTGTATTTTTTTCTATTTAATTGTTTTCTTGGCATTTGTGGGACACTGAAGAAGAGAAAATATTTGGAAAATGTTAGTCTTCAAAATAAGCCTAAAGGAAATATTTTCTGGTCAAGTAGAATTTTTTTTTCACAAGAAAACACATTAAAAAGAAAAGCAATGATTATTATGGCAATATTTATTCTTTTTCTATTAAAAAACTCTGTTTATAATACATTTTCTATATTCTGTTGAAAAAAAAAAACTACTTTGATAATTTTGTCAATGCGCCAAAGTATTTTTAAAATGACTTTAGGTGGGCCTCCTGGGTAGCTCAATTGGTTAAGCAGATGCCTTTGGCTCAGGTCATGATCTTGGGGTCCTGGGATCAAACCCCAAGTGGAACCCCACCTTGGACTCCTTGCTGGGTGGGGACCCTGGTTCTCTCTCTCCCTCTGCCTACTGCTCCCCCTGCATGTGCTCTCTCTCTATGTTAAGTAAATAAATACAATCTTAAAGAAAAAAAAAGTTTATCTCAACATTTATTGAAAAATAAATAAATAAAATGACTTTGGATAATAATATTACAAAATTGTTCCCTTTTTAAAAATCAGTATTTTTCATTTAATACCTCTTTGTTTTTCCATAAATGCAGCCTCCTTAATGTCTACTTCCTCTTTTCTCTTAATATAATATTCATATTGCTCTACACAAAGTTACTTCTGCAATTTAGTATAAATTTTCTTTTCATTGCATGTATTTATCTTAGGACACCATTCTTTACTTATCCGGAAGCCAATTTTTCACATTTTCCCAAGAAATTTTTAACTTGTTTATTCTTTTAACATTTCACAAAGACATCCACATTTTTTAGAATAGCAACAAATAAGCAGAGTGTTTTCAATATTTGTTCTTTATAGATATAAAATAATATATTTTATCTTTATAGATGTAAAAATATATCTATTTATCTGTGTAAAAATATATTTTACCCAGAGCAACCCGATTACTGTAACTATAACAGCACAAACATGCCTACCCATATGACACATGCACACACGCATACACACACACGTGCATAAACAAATCTCCAAAATCTGTAAGAAAACTAAAATTACCTTCTGCCCTGAGACTTTACTGCCAGTGGCTTAGTTAGGTTCATTCTTTAAGTAAAACTAGGTTTTAGAATGGAATCTGTAGTTCTTTCTCATTAATAGTAATACAGAAATAATAATAATAATTTATTTTTTCTTTTTGTTCTCTACTGAACAGGCCTCAGTGCATTTCAGTTGTTTATATCAAGACAGAGTGAAGTAATAATGGATTTAATAGAGCTCTTGCTATATGAGTACTGGCAGCAAGGAAGAGATAATATACTTTACCTCTTTCTTTCTTAACAGAGACCTTTTTGTTTTCCTTAAGTAGGGATCAAGTGAATTTCGTAGGCTGTGAAACAGATCTGATTTTATCTCACTCTTTTTTTGGTCATGATATTTTCATGTTGTCTGAGTTTTATTTTTTTTATCTCCATTTCTGCCCTTATTCTACAAATGCAATTATTTGTTATTCTTGTTTACTTAAGTTATGGGTAGATTATATTCCCAACATTAAGAACCTCAACCAGCATGATTTTTCTTCCGAAAATCCTTCACTTACCATTTGTTTCTCCTATACATATTCCTTTTTTAAAAAAATGTTTCTTTGTATATATTCTTTGTTTCCTATGTTTTTTTTAATAATCACTTATACTTGAATGAGATGAATTATTTCTAGAATCGTTATTTACTTGGGCTTCATCTGGGAGAGACCACAGTTTAGGCAGTGGAGTTTCGTAAAACACACGGTTGTGTCCTGAGTTTCTTTAGCATTGACCTCTGTGAAGCCAGCCCAACTCAACACCGTCAGGTTGTGCCAGATGTAGTGGCATGTCTTCTGGGTCTACGTGGAAAACTCTGTGATTTCACATTCAGACCAAATTCTAATTTATTCCTTGAAGCCAACTGAAGCACAGTTTTGCTCCAGTTAGATGCCTCAATTCTGTATTTCCTTTGTGGGAAACAAAAAACCAGCATTTTCACCTTAAAATATCCCGCTTACTAGGGATGAGGGTGTATTTGGGGCTTTGAGATCTGCAGTCATGGATGTTATTAGCTCATTCTCCTATATACTTTTACCTAAAGTGTTGTTTAGAGGCTTCCTATTTTTCATTCAGGGTTTCTAATATCTACTTCCTCAGTTTTAACTGTGGGTAAGGATTTGTGCATTTCATTTTTAGTTCTACTTGAGGGTGATTTAACAGGAGGAAAAGAAAAGGAGACACAATCCATTTATTCATCCAGAATTCTTCAGCAGTGCTTTAAAAAGCAAAAACAAAAACAAGTGTTGTCCTTTGCATCATACCCTCCTAATACCCTTTTGTGATGAACACATTTGCTCCCTATCTTCCAGCAATATGGAAAACCAGTTATCGGCAATTTCTTTTTTGTTCAAACAGGATATAAAACTGGTTACCCAAAGATATCCAGTGATTATTTTCTGGAATGTGGTTCTTTGGGGCAGACATACATATATCATTGTTCAAAGTACTTAGAGGAATAATGGAGCTGCGATCACTAATTTAAAGGCCAAAGAGTTAAGATGGCATTTCAGTAAGGTTGTGCCGTATCTATCACTAAGACATTACTTTTTCTATCTTACCTTTTAATACAGCTAGTAAAATTGAAACCTTTTTAAGGCTCATATCATTTTGCCTAAAAATATTTCTTTTTAGGCCTATATTTCTCTTTCTTACTGAGCAGGAAAGGAATGAATACAAAATACTCTGTCCTTGAGGTTATTTAGAGCTGAACTCTTGACTTTTTCCCAGCATGAAACTGTGAATCCTGTTAGACGAAAAAGGCTCAACCCTTGAAGTGATGAAAGCTCAGAAGTGAACCCCACACATCCCACGGTCGCCCTGCAGCCCCTCAACTGCCAGCAACTTCTCTAAGGTTTCATATAATTATTCAGAACCATTGACTCACCTCTTCCAAGTGCTGGTGCTACTTCTTCTATCTTCTCTCTGAGACTGTGTTTCTGATGGAGCCACAGAGGTGAATGTGAGTTCACAGGATGTAGACACCTGTCAGAGTTCCTTAGGAGTCCAGTTTCTCTAATTGTGTCAGCTCAGGGTAACCTACACAGTCCACCGCAATGAGGGGATACAGAATATATCTGTACTTCATATTTCTTCACGTTGCTGGCTGAGAGCAACCATAAATGTCATATATTTCTTAGATATCACCGCACTGAAATAAAAATTATTTTCTCACATATGTGATCTTCTCTATGTTGCTAAGATTTCTCCGACTTAGTAATCCTATCCCACTACCAATTAAAGAATTGTTGTTTAATTAATTCAAAGTATGAGATTAATAGATTCTGGGGATCTATGTGCTGCATAGTGATTATAACTGACAATATTGCATTGTGTACTTAAATCTTGGTGAGAGAATAAATCTGAAGTCTTCTCCTCTATCATGCCTCTCCTGCAAACCAATGGTAGCAATGTGAGCTGATCAACTTGACGATGATAATCATTTCACAGTGTGGATATTCATGAAATTATCAGGTTGTATACCTTAAAAAAATCATGTTGTACAAACTAAATATACACAAGTTTTATGTGTCCTTCATATCTCAATAAAGCTGGGGAAAATATAGTTTTCAGACATAAAATATTTTTGAAATAGAATGATATGGCTTGATAACTTCATCTACCACTATTTATATTAGGCTTCTGTTACAATTTATCTCAAGAGCATTTTTGAATGAGACATTAGAGGCAATAAGGTGTATCATCACTTCCCCCCCCCATTGCTTTTAATGACTTTTCAAAGATTTTATTTATTTATTTGACAGAGAGAAAGAGAGAGAGCACAAGCAGCAGGAGCAGAAGAAGACCCCCCACTGAGCGGGGAGCCTGATGCAGGCTCCATCTAGGACCTGAGATCATGACCTGAGTCCAAGGCAGACACTTACCCAACTGAGCCACCCAGGTGCCCCTGTTTTTATGACTTTTAACAGTATGCTTGCTTCATGCAAAACGAAGACAGTACTGTTAGTTTAAAATTCCATGTGTCTTCACCAAGAAAGTAGCATCAAGGCTTTTCAAATGTGTTTATTACTATTATCATCATTGTTAATTATTATTAACTCATTCCTAATGCTGGAGCAGTCATGCAGCTTCATTGCTTAAGCAGGCTGTTTTCCCACCTCTTTTCTTCTTCCTTTCCATATTAGTTAACAATCAATTATTTCTTATAACACTAAGAATGCATACATTTAACTATTTTCATCAAGAGCCCCCACATTTATACCCTCCTTGTGAGTCTGGCCACCTGCCATAGCACATGGAGCAGAGGCCAAGTAGCTTTGTCTTCTAATTGCTCGGGTAAGGGCTGGGAAAAGCATGTTGAAAAACACAAAAGCACCTGGGACAAACAGAACAACATGTAGGATCATAATATATATGATCCAATGTTCTTCTAGGCATCAAAGAAAACTGCAATTCCTCACTATACATAGTAAAGGAATACAATGTATACAGGAATATAAGTGAAGGAATATAATATACAGGATATAATACACACAACTACAAAATTATTTAGCAGAAGGATATTTTCTTATGTCTCTTCATCAGTTTCAATGAAACCTCTGTTGCTGGATGAACTAGATGGCTCTTAAATACCCCCCCTCCCCAAGCAGCATGCTTTCATAAACTTTTACACAGTTGGTGCATAAGGAATAATGGTTGGAACAGTTAGATTCTGATCTTGATATTTCTCCAATCTTTAATTAGCCTTAGGAGAAAAAAAACTATTTTTTTCCTGTTTCTTCAGAGGTGTTTTTAAGCTGTGGCATGCTTTAATAAGTTAAAGAACTTAGCACTTAAACTGTTTTTTTTTTTCTGTACTAAATGATGAATTTTCCAGAGAAATTAGGAGACATGTATATACACCATGTAGCTTGTAGTCATGTTACTTAAATTCCTAGGAAGAATATCTAATAAATGTATTGAATTGACACAAAATAACTCAAGCCTTTTCAAGAGTTAACCACATGTATAAATTGCAAATACTACTGAATAGGCCAATTGTTAGTTTTAAAAATATAAGGATTACAGAGTTTGAAATTCTTATTTAAACGCAATGATTTAATATAGCTCTTGTTTACATACACAAGTTTGTGTGTTTTTTTTTTTTTTTTAAGATTTTCTATGTATTTATTCATGAGAGACAGAGAGAGAGAGAGGCAGAGACACAGGCAGAGAGAGAAGCAGGCTCCATGCAGGCAGCCCGACATGGGACTCGACCTGGGTCTCCAGGATCACACCCTGGGCTGAAGGCAGCACTAAACCACTGAGCCACCCGGGCTGCCCACACAAGGGTTTTTTTTTTTAGAATTTGAGCATCTAAAGTATGATGATAATGATAATCATGTAAAAACTCCAGATAGTTAAAAAACTTCCTAAAGTGGAATACTATAATTCTTTCACATATTTTAGTGAGAGAATTTATCTTTAAAATGCCTTAATAATAAAATCAAATATGTTAATTGTGATAAGTGAGATTGAGATGGGTTGATAACAACAAATACACTTGTTTCTGGGTAAGACACTTTGTAGATTTGCACTCAAGTAGCCACTTCCTTATTAGGACTTAACAGAGAATTAAAAAATGAATTTTATTTTTTTAATATTCAGCATATATATGCTTATTATAGCTAGGTAAGCATAATTACAATTTTATCCCAAGTGAAGTGCTCAGTTCCTTCACTGATCTAGTCACTATGTGCTTGAAATATTTTACAGATTTCTTGTTAACAACTCCTTTATTTTTGTTTCTTTCAGCCGATATAGCCATGCAAGCCAATATTTAGTCTGTTGGAATTTAATGACTAAGTCAAAAGCTATGCTATCTGCCACTTAACAGGCCTACAGTTTTTTGTTGAGTTTCCTTTGTTTATATGTTTCCTACATTCGGCAGCGAGGCATTTACATGCCCATAGGTTTTTATGTTAGTAGTACAATGGTGCCTGTGCCCTTTCACTTGATTGGTGCACATGGAAGATATCAGAAGGCCCCAGTGAATCAATCAGACTCATTACCTTCAAGTAACGTGTTAGCCTTTTCACATTTTTTCTGTCTGAAAAGGTGATTTGAATGTTTAAAAAAATACATTACCTTCAAAACTTGCACTGACAAGGATATAAACTGAGAATGTGCTGGTTTTGCAATTATATATTAGTACATTATGCGTAAAATTTCCTTTAGTAACATCCTAAATATACATCTAGCTTACTTTTTAAAATTGTAATAGAAAACAAGCAAGTTCACAACTCTTTGACAAGGTGTTTATATTAATACCTAATTAAAAATTACTAGAAACTGAATTTAGTTTATCTTTAATTTTATTTAAAGTGATGTTAGATTTGAGTAAGAGGTGCAAAAATTGCTTAATATATATCATACCAATTACTAAAGTTTCTATGACTTACAGTGAGAAATACAAAAATTTGAGTACTGTGAATTTTAAGTTAGCTACTTGCATGTTTTATACTCATAGATATACAATAAATACTCAATGAGCTTGAAGAATCTAATTTTTAATCAACTACAAAATGGATCTAATTTGATATTTATGTGACATTGAAATAATATCAAACTACAAAGTATTAAAATGTTGGTGGGGGGAGCTTTACTTTTAATTTAGCACATCATCAAGGATGTTGATGCTACCAGCCAACACTTCCAAAGGTGATTGGTAGTATATTTTAAATGAAACAAACTAAGACTGAATGTTAGTGTCCATATTAAATATATTCTAGGGCTATCGTGGAATATTTGCCACGGGTGAGGGCAATGTTTGCCAATGGGCGAGGGCAACAGGTCTCTCCTGGTGATTTTGGAAACATTTCACCAAATACATTTCCTTTACTCCTTTGCATTCCATTTGCTGAGAACATTTGTTTGAGAGTAGAGGCTCTCAAACTTGAACATGCATGAAATCACCTGGAGGAAAAAAAAAAAAAAAAGAATACCCTGGAGAGGTTGCTAAAAACATATTGTTGGGAGCCCCACCCAGTTTCCAGTTAAGTAGGTGTGGGTGGAACAGAGCCCTAGAATTTGCATTTTTATCTATTCCCAGGTCTCATTGATGTTGCTGATGCAGGGAACACACTGTAAAAAAAAAAAAAAAAAAAACTTCTGGAGAAGAAATGGATCTCCCCTGACCAAAAACATAGCTGCAATATAGTCTATGCTTGTTCTTTTTTAAGTTTCATTTATTTAAGTCAGCTGTACACCCAACGTGGGGCTTTCAAGCTCATGACCCTGAAATCGAGAGTCTCGTGCTCTTCTGACTGAGTCAGTCAGGTGTCCCACTTATTATTTATTTTTATTAAGTATATTAATCTACCTGTTAGAAGTTTGCTTTTTCTAACAACTTGCGTGTGGTGTGTAAACTTTGGGCTTCCTTTATGATTGCTTTTGGTGATATATTTTATCATAACTATTATTACTAATGCTTCCCTAGGAGAAAAAAAATACTTGTGAAACCCCTCCTATTAGATACGCTAATATATTAGTATAAACATATTATAGAAGCATTACACACAATGTAAGAAATAAATAGAAAAGAGAGAAAGAAACTAAGAAAGGGAAAAAAAGATTCCTATGACCTAACAAGGAAACACAAACATTGTAATCATTTTTGACTGTCTTCTTATATCTCTCTTCAGAACGCTTGAAAGGAACTATTTAGTGATGTCATGGTAGTAGTTCAAATCTCTGATGGTGGTGATGTTCACACCATGGAGAGTGGCAAATTCTCCTTCTGCTTCGAGATTCATTTTACCAGCCCACTGTGGATTGTTACTGCGACTTTTGTTGCTTTCTTTTGTATAAATTTGGGTTAAGTATAGCCCTTGCATTCCCTTGGAAAACAGGAGGAAGACTGAGAAAATTGAAATTACTGACGCTTCCCTGGATCTAAAATGCTCCCTTCTCTTAACGGTTGTGACGTTACTATTGGCCCAAATTTATGTTCAAATTTACTGAGGCCTGCCCTTGGTTTATCACACAAGATACCGCACCAGTCTGATGGCTACTTCTGAAATTCAAAATTAAATGTACCATATTATGCTCTAAATAATAATCCTGAGCTGAATACAAAAGGCTTTCATACCCCATGTATTGTAATGAAAACAATACACCCAACTTTAGGTATATGACAGGTTCACAGCTGGAACAAGGTTGCCTTCTGATCTTTCAAGCTATCCAGTCTTTTTTTTTAATTTTTTTTTAATTTAAATTCAATTTGCCAAGATATAGTATAACACCCAGTGCTCATCCCATCAAATGCCCTCCTTAGTGTCTGTCACCCAGTTACCCTCCCCACCTCCCCTTCTGCAAACCTTTGTTTCCCAGAGTTAAGAATCTCTCATTCAAGCCATCCAATCTTTTTAATAAAGAGACAGATTATCTTATTTCCATAGTTTTAATCAAGGTGATTTCTTGCTTGAGTCTGGTTATTCTCCAAGCAAAACTGAGCATCACAGAAACTTATCCTGTAGGTGAGGACATTTACACACAAAACAGATCTCAGGGTAGTGATGTTTCTACAAAATCAGTATTTGCAGTACTGCTTTGAGACCTAGGAATCATAATGTACTCTGGCAGATTTCAGTTTCAAGTGATTAAAAGGGGGAAAAAAAAAGCTCTATCTTAAGTGTGGCTTTTTTCTTTTATATCCATTATAATAACAAAACCAAAAAACCTTAATGTGGCAATTAGATGTACAAACAGCTGTCCTTGCCATAGCAAATAGCAATAATAGTCAGGGAATTGTTTTTTCTTATGTTAAAACTCCAATTTTACATGAACCAAGAGCTGACTCATGAAGGTTTTTCCATATGCTGAGAAAAGAACTTTTGCAGAAATTCTCTAAAGGTCAGAAAGCCAACACTCCAAACTCCATCCAGCAAACCTTTTGTCGTATCAAAAGGACAAAGGAGATATTTTCAAGTTGATTTATCACAGAAACAAGTCAGGGGAAATATTTGCTGCTGTAGTCCAGGTGTTCATGGAAACAAAAGTCCACAAGGGTTCTTGTGGACCACATTTCCCTCTGAATTTTGAGTTTAAAAAGCACCATATCTTCCATGTTATGTGATGTGTTGAGATGCTAGGAACACTATAAGTCTTGGTTGCTATAAAACTGATACCTCAGGAATAGATGAATCTTATTTTTTTAGACATTCCTACTTTAAAATTTGCATGTGTTCACCTCGCGTAGGATTATGTCTTTCATTAATTACAGGGAATTATCAGCTTCTAAATTTTCTGCCTGAGAGTTTTACCTTGAAAGGGCTGCTAATAATTTCCTTAAACCCATTTGAAAAAAAAAAAAAAAAGGAGAGATAAGGACATTTTTGAAAAAGGCAGCTAAAAAAATCAATATTTATTTTATAGATATTTTAAATCCTTTTACATAATTAGATCTGTAAGAAGTTATAGACTTGGCCCTTATTAATTTATTCTTTCTCTTCTGCTTCCTACTTAGATAAATGACTCTTTTGAGCTTTAACTAATTCTCTATCTTGAAATTTTATTGAGCATTCAGTCATAAAGTTCTACAAATATATTAGGTATATTTTCTATATTTGGTTTGTTGATGAAATAGTTTAACATTCTTATATCCCTTTGATAAATGTAATTCTTAAACTATATTTAGAATTATAAAAGGGGAAAAATTGCCTTTATGAAATTATGTAACTCTTTTCTAGTTTGCTTTTTTTTGCCAGGAATTATATGATAGATTTAGTGGTCACTAATAGTTCTTATGTTAGTCAAATTTATTAAATTATTAAATTATTTGCTTTTCCTCTTTTCTGTCTCTCTCTACACACGCACACACACACACACACACACACACACACATGTTCCTGAGATTATCTTTGGGGGGATATATATATTCTATATATATACTCTTTGTACATCTATGTATGATCATAACAGTTTTCTTTAAATTTTTACCATAAGAATTTTTCAGTGTATTTTCAGTGTATGAGCTACCTTAAGTTACTTTGGGAACAGTATTAATATGTTAATTATGCTAGAAGCATCTTAAACTTATGATATTTTTATCATATACAGTGGAAAGTATAAAAGCGTAATGTATGCATTTGCATGTATAACTTGAAAGAAACATTCTTTAGCTTCTGTTTGTTCTTTTCACCAAACACTGTGTTCTCTATGTGTAGGACAAGTTGTGTAACTTGCATTCCAAATAAGGTTATAATCGTCATAAAAGCTTGGTTAAGGTATGTGAGCTACTAGATGATGGATAACTCTTATGAATTTTAATTTTACTTAAGAGATTCTAGGGATTCCTGGGTGGCGCAGCGGTTTGGCGCCTGCCTTTGGCCCGGGGCGCCATCCTGGAGACCCGGGATCGAGTCCCACGTCGGGCTCCCGGTGGGTGCATGGAGCCTGCTTCTCCCTCTGCCTGTGTCTCTGCCTTTCTCTCTCTCTGTGTGTGACTATCATAAATAAATAAAAATTAAAAAAAAAAGAAATATCAAAAAAGAGATTCTAAAGAAATACTACCAAAATAAGGAGAGCTGTAAAAGATGAGAGTTGACCTGGATCTAACTTTAGGTGTTGGTTTTGCCAGCAGTTGGCTTGGCACTGACAGGCATTTAGGCCTTCACGTTTTCCTAATGCACATGAACAGTTTCACTGAACAAAGCCTTGGACAAGACCATGCTATAACTAGGACATGCCCTTATCTTGACTAATATGACTGACCACTGTTTCTCAAGCACGTACAGCTTTGACGTCACTCTTCCTCCGTTCTAGATAAAGTTATTAAGATAAGCATTGCCCTAGTTTTCTGAAAACATCTGAGCAAAGCCCTACTTTCATAAATCCCCCCTAAAAGCATCTGTCATAATCCCATATCCAAAATATATCATTTCTAACACGCTTTTAAGAGCTGCTCCCGGGCAGCCCCGGTGGCCTAGTGGTTTAGCGCCACCTCCAGCCTAGGGTGTGATCCTAGAGACTGGGGATCCAGTCCCACATCAGGCTCCCTGCATGGAGCCTGCTTCTCCCTCTGCCTGTGTCTCTGCCTCTCTCTCTCTCTGTGTCTCTCATGTATAAAAAAAAAAATCTAAAAAAAAAAAAAAAAAAAAAAGAGCTGCTCCTGTGTTGTGTGCAAAGAGGTATAGAACAGCAGATGCTATGGTGACAAAAGCAAAGTTTCTACAGAAGTAAGACATCACTGCCACAGACTGGCCCTCAGGTCAGTAACAGGGTGACCTCTGCAATTTCCTATCTCTTGTCAGTTCTTCGTGAGCTTTACCCACAGCTGGGTCATGAGTTCATGCTGGATGGAGTTTGGTTCTTTACTTGAGCCTCTTAAGTTTTTGGCTTATTTTGTTTGGCTTGATTTCCTGGGAACAGGATTCCTTGGATTGCCTGTTGTGATTATCTGAACAGATTTGTATTATTCCTGGTGAAATTGTTTTCTGACATTCTGGCACCTGTTCTTATGGTCTGCTTACATGTTTGGAGTCATGAGTATTGATTGTGAAGAGGATGAAAAGTCTGTAATGAAAGGATGGGCATAGGCCAATTAAGTCTTGACTCAAGGCCAATTCAGAACTGAAGACCTCAGAAGATCTATCCATGTCTTGAAAAAACTTTGCATTTTATCATCATTTTGAAACTACAAAAGGGCTTTTGTTACTATGAATATATTTCATTTTTTTCATGTTTTTCAAGCTAAAAGAAGCATAATCACATTTAAGGAAAAAAAATACCTGAATCTGCCTGTGCAAATCTGTTTCTGTCCATCATTCTGGATTTCCTTTTTTTTTTTTTTTTTTTTGCTTATTTTGTTATACCCAGTATCCAAGACATTTCCTCCTTGTTTAGAATATAGGGCAGTGATAGCAAAACATGTGAAAGTATCAGGTAGTTTAGCTTCATGGTGTTCACCACACTTAATAATTCCCCATGCTGTACAGATTCTTCTATTGACAACAAACACTTGACACTTCTCAGATAATTGCTTTACTGCCTCTGAAATATCGTTGCTTTCCTCTCATGAATCATTACCTATCACTTCAACACTGAACTCAGCACCTCATTTCCTCTCCTGAGGAAGCCCATGATCGCTTACCTGTGATAAGGAAAGCTTCATATCCCCATGCTCTTTAGATAACTGACTAGAGATGTTCATCTGGGAAAGCATTTTGTAAATATGCAAATATTGGAATTTGACCAGCTTTGGGCAAAGCTCAACATTATGAGGGAGTAGGTGCAAAGGATTAGGAACATTTAAAGGGGATGATTTTCAGGATATAACACAACCTAGGTCAGGCATTAAAGGAAGTGAGAAGAGAGTGATAATTAGAGAAATCAAATTTGTGTCAGTGAACTGGGAGTCTTGAAGCTGACTCCTATAATAAGCAGAACAAACTAAATTAACTGGGAAGAGAGCAAGTAGAATTTAGAGAAAGGAATACTTGAAATTGAGATTTAAATAAATTATGGTTATGGGGCTTCTGGGCAGCTCAGTTGGTGAAGGGTCATCTGCCTTTGGCTCAGGTCATGATCCCGGGGTCCTGGGATGGAGCCCTAAATGAGGAATCCAGCTCAGTGGGGAGTCTATTTCTCTCCCTCTCATTGCCCTTCCCCCCACTCTCTCTTTTGCTGTCTCTTAAAAATAAATATATATTTATTTATAATTAATTAATTGAAACTTTTTTAAAAATTTATAATTATTAGAAGTGGTAAACCCAAGTGTAACCTTTGGAAAAATGTGAGTTTTATACCATGGACGTCTTATAAGACGTACAAGATGAGAAAATGGTGATGAAGAGTTCAAGGATCAAGAAGACTGGATTAATCTTCTATAGAGATGTGAAAATTGCGATTCTAGGAGAGGCTGTGGTCTATGGGCCCAGTCAGCCTTCCATCTGAGAACAAAAGTAAACTCATAAGATTGAGAATAGAAAGCAATTTCTTGGTTACTTGAGGAAAGCACAAGGCATGGACTTAGAGAGGAAGAGAAGGAGATTGGCAAGGGTAGGGACTGAATACTGAGAATAATGATTCCAATGTCGATGTATACTGCAGATGAAAATGAACAATCTGAGAAAATGACCTGGTGATGTTTGAGATAGAAAGGAGGATGGAATTAGTCCTAAACTTCCATGGAGGCTAGTACATAATAAGGATGACAAATAGTAAACAATATTTGATTTGAATTATGTGTCCACTAGATGAATGTATCCCTTTGGGAAAGGCCAGTTTCACCATAATTTGAGACTCTGTGAAAGCTTACAGGGATAACTTGGGGTCTCCAGTATAGTCGAAAGCTTATGGTGGACCATCAGCTTGAGCTCTAGGTGGAGTGTTGGCTTCCTAGGACTCTAAGGAAGCTGCATACTACTTACATACAGATTTGACTTTTCTCCAAACCACCAATCATTACATACCCTTGAGTTAGTCACTGAATTTTCCTGAATCTCTGTTACTTGTCTATATGATGATGCCATGGTATAGCCAGTGTAACTCATGACACATTCTCAACTCTTCAGAACATAAGGAAGAAAGAAGAAATTTTTTTAATAAGTGGAGAGAAAAAATAGGTTGCATAGTAACTTTACTTCAGGTACAGTATCTTATACATTGAGATACACATTCAAAGACCACGTAATTTAGAATGGTGGTAACCAGGGCCTGAGAGTGGGGAAAATGAAGAAATGTTGGTCAACCAAGGCTATAGACCTTCAGTTATATGGGATGTATAGTTTCGGGAGATCTAATGTACAACTGTAGTTAACCCTGTGTTTGTAGGTGAAATCTTAATGTTCTCACCTCCCCCACACACAAAAGTTGTAACTATGTGAGGTAATGGATATGTTAATTAGACTGTGGTAATAATTTCACAATATATAGGTATATCATAAATCACATTGTATAGCTTAAATATATACTTTTTTAATTTGTCAAGTATACCTCAATAAATATTGCTGCAAAAAAGAAAAAAGCAAAAGAAAATGGAACTTACTTTTCACGTAGGTCTATCAAGCCTAGTACAATTCTTCGTACACATGGTATAATAGAAACAGCACATTTTAAAAGAGCTCCTGGAGATCTAAATGCTAACAGCAATGCAAACTGAAAACCTAAGTACTTGCCAGTGAAGGAAAAGCTTATAACGTTAACTATTGTATGTTAGATTACATTAGGAAGACATCTGGAACTGGGGGGACTTTTAGTATTAAACCAACATTTCTAAAAGACAGATACCATATGATTTCATTCATATGTGGAATTTAAGAAACAAAATGGATGAACATAGAGGAAAGGGAAGGAAAAATAAAATAAGATGAAAATTGAGAGGGAGGTAAACCATGAGAGATGCTTAACTCTGGGAAACAAACTGAGGGTCGCTGAAGGGGTGGAGGCGGGGGAATGGAGTAATTGGTGATGGGCATTAAGGAGGGCATGTGATGGGATGAGCACTGGGTGTGATATGCAACAAATGAATTACTAAATTCTACCTCTGAAACAAAACAAGACAATACAAAACCCAAGAGTTCCTAAGTAGATTCCATCACACTGTTAAAATGAAATGTTCAAATGCTGACTTGTCTATTTGAAAAATTTTAATTTCATTAAAATTATTTACTCCTATAGATTTTAGAAAACATCATATCAAATACTAATTTCAAAACTTACTTTTTAAGAATATGAAAGTTGATATTTTTAAAAAGTCAGCTTACATGAAACAACTCATCTGAACTTGCCAATAACATTATTTATTGTATATTCGAATATAAATCTTGCTTTCAGTCTGTTATGATATATCATACATAAATATTGAGCAAATTAAGAGAAATATGCATTGAGACAGATCAACTTGCTTTTCCAAAATCACATAGGGCACTTCTTACTGTATATAGTTTTTCCAAATCATTTTCTCTCACCCTTAATAATACAGATAATCCTTACAGGTTCTAGAATTGAGTATATAAAGTATATCTAATGTAACTCCAACCTTTTATTTCATAATTAATAAAATGGAAAAGGCAATATAATAAGATTAATGTTAAAAGATGGTTTATGCAAAACACTTAATGAATATTCAATGCATGCCAATCACTATAATAGACTTATATTATATCTTTTTTTTTAAGGTTTTATTTATTTATTCATGAGAGACAGACACAGAGATAGGCAGAGAGAGAAGCAGGCTCCATGCAGGGAGCCCGATGTGGGACTCAATCCGGAACTCCAGGATCACACCCTGGGCGGAAGGCAAATGCTCAACCGCTGAGCCACCCAGGTGTCCCATATGTATATCATATATATACCTATGTATAAGTTATTATTGCATAGAATCTGAAGGAAAGGAGGTTAATGTACTAGTTAAGAAAGTGAGATTTTATGAGACTGACAGCATTAACAGCTGAAGTAGCTCAGAGAATTTGTGGAATCTCTTCAGATAAATTGTAAAGAATGAAAAAATTATCTTTTGATTGACCAACCTTTGAAATTTCAATGTTGACACAGATAAGCTGGATAACAGAGTCACTTTCCAAACTTCTTTTAAAATTCTAATGATTCCAAAAAAAAAAAAAAAAAAAGCAGAAGGTCAGGTTGCTTTTAAATAAACTGAAACAGATTTCTAAGTGTCTGGGGGAAAAAAAAAATCACAAAATGTCCTCTTTCTAATCTCAAACCCTGTAAAGCAGACTGGAAGGTAATTGAGATAATGAAGACTTTTCATTTTAGATTATTCCTACTTTGAATTTCACTCCGATGTGAAATTGAGCAATCTTTCTGATATTCAGTTTCCCTTTGGTAAAAATAAGACAATAACAAGACTACTTTGCAGAATCCGTGAACAGATTAAATAAGACACGTAGGAAGATGCTATCTAAGTGTACCATACATGCATCCTTTTTTTCTGTAGAAAACCCTAAAAGCAATTTTTACAACATCAAGTATGTTGTAGAACCTAATTTTTTTCTATTATTCTGATTGTTAGGTTCTAAAATTTAGAAATGAACTTGTATGCTGTTACATCATGATGTTTGCCATTTTTAATAGGCTTCTTTTTAAGAATGACAACGTCTTGTCTACGTGTACATGTTTTATGCAAATGTAATTCCATCACTGTATATAGTTTGCACAAATTATTCATTGTTTTGGAACACAATTCTACATTGCCTTAGGTTCTTCAGGATTTGGAGTATTGATGTTATGGGATCCAGCTGTTTTTAATAATGGAATGTGATTATATTCTTACTATTCAAAATAATATCAGGTTACTTCATTACTGGAAAAATACAATCCTGTCCTATTTCATTCTCCATTTATATAGTTTAATATTCTTTGAATACGAGAGCTTTTCTTTGTTTATCTGAATCTTTAAAAATACTTGGAAATATCAATCAAATCAGAATATACGTTTGTATAACTTGAATTAGGAAATTAAATATGTAGAAGAAAATATTTCTGTATGCATTTAATTTTTTTAACAGATTTTAGGAATTCTGAGTTAGATTTCTAAATAGACAAAACCTGTATTGCAGATTCAAATTTTGCTCTATAATCAGGGCCAACTATGAGTTCAGATTCTTCCTATTTATAGGTAAATGCACTTTATTTCAATATGTGCTTTGATTTTTTATTTCTTTATTAGTCCAATGTTTGTCTAAAACCTGTTTGCATCCTTCTAAATCACTAAAACTAACATCTTTTCTTTGAATGTGCAATGGCTTGCTCTTGTGATTTATGTGTCTGGCATGAGATGTGTAAGTAGCCAATGCAGAGAAAATAATTGAACACATTTCTACTATAAGAATTAAACACAGGAATCACTTAATCAACATTCCCGTTTGATTTACTATGGATAATACAAATCAATCAGTACCTCCTGACACTGGCCCATAAATACTTTATGTTAATGGTCTTATTGTGGATTATTTCCCTTTGGTTGGAGATTTGGTTGAAGTCACAAACTTAACCAAATAAGCTCATATGTTGATAATTTATAGTGTGACTATCATAAATAAATAAAAATTTAAAAAAAAAGAATGAAGGATAAATCAAGACATTCGGAACAGAACACTGTGAAACTATGCCCCTTAATATATTTTCTTTGTCTTTTATGGAAAGCTTCATTTACATATTAGCTTCATTTACTTGATATAAGCTTTACATAATATAGCTTATTTGATAAAGTTTCATTTACCTGATATAAATATTTGACAGATATTATAAACAAATACATAATTGTGGACATCAGCAAATATCTATTCTAATTTTGTGTTACTTTAAACTTTGTGCTTTAAATGTGTAAAGTCTATTTTCCCTTGAAACCAGATGTCCCTTAATTTTTAGGTTGTGTTTCTGAGTCTCTGCTCTCTCCATTATCTCCTAAAGTGATTTTTGCTACAGACCTTAAATGCTAGTATCAGTAAATCTATTGGACATTCAGCCTTGGAATTGCAGTTCCACTTTTGGAGTGTCATAGAGAGTCCCACGTATGGTAATTCCATAAACACAAAACAAAGTTTTTAAAGTACATGCAAATACTTCTTTCATTCAAAAACCAGCACATTGACGTAAGAAAAGCGATTACCCCAAATATCTATCCTCATCACTACATTTGTCAGCCTTATCTTCTCTAAATGAAAGACAACTGCATCAGAATGCAGCAGAGATTTATGTTTCCCATTCTTCCGAAGTCATAAATATTCTTTGCTTTGCTATATAGTGTGTTTGAGCAATAGAAGCATTTAGGTGAGAAAAATGACAAATTATTTGATTTGTCGAGTCCTCTCTCTCAGCATAAATATCAAACTATATTTCTGAAATATATAGTTTCTTGTGTTGCTGAAGAACCTTTGCTCTTCTTCAATTTCCAATACATTGCTCTTGAGGTTTCTACAAATTGATATGTTTTCACAGCGTTTGCAACTATATTTTATTATGTTGAGTAATTCATATTTTGAAAAATATATGCATTTAACTTAATGTTTTAAATTTATATCATTTATTTTTATGATATGAAATTATTTATCAAATTTTATTACTGGAAATTTAAAGAAGTTTTCATATGCCATCAATTACAAGTTGAAAATAATATATAAATCAATCATTTTCTTCTACTTCAAATTGTTTTAAGAATTTCACAAACAGTAATTACTAATTAAAAGTTTCTTCAAAATTTGAATTAACTCTAAAAGTAGGATTGACAGTGACTCAAGAACCATTGACTAATATGGAATTACTCTCGATAGAATATGAATTGTGCAGAGGGAGGGGCACGATGGCGGAAGAGCAGGGTCCCCAAATCACCTGTCCCCACCAAATTACCTAGATAACCTTCAAATCATCCTGAAAATCTACGAATTCGGCCTGAGATGTAAAGAGAGACCAGCTGGAACGCTACAGTGAGAAGAGTCCGCGCTTCTATCAAGGCAGGAGGACGGGGAAAAAGAAATAAAGGAACAAAAGGCCTCCGAGGGGGAGGGGCCCCGCGAGGAGCCGGGCTGAGGCCGGGGCGAGTGTCCCCAGGACAGGAGAGCCCCGTCCCGGAGGAGCAGGAGCTGCACCAACCTTCCCGGGCGGGCGGAAAGGGGCTCGCAGGGAGTTGGAGCAGGACCCAGGAGGGCGGGGATGCCCTCGGGCTCCCGGGGACACTAACAGACACCTGCGCCCCGGGAGAGTGCGCCGAGCTCCCTAAGGGCTGCAGCGCGCACGGCGGGGCCGGAGCAGCTCGGAGGGGCTCGGGCGGCGGCTCCGCGGAGGGGGCTGCGGGGCGGGAGCGCGAATCCACCAGCGCAGGCCCCGGAGCACAGGGCGCCGGGACACAGCCCAGGATCCGGCCTCCCCAGGGACAGGCAGAGGCCGGGAGGGCCCAGGACAGCGAGGACGCTCCTGCCCCGAGCTGAGCAGATCAGCGGCCCCGCCCCGGAGCCTCCAGGCCCTGCGGACGGAGAGCCGAGAGCCCCGAGCCCCGTAGTTCCTGCGGAGGCTGACTCCAGGCTTCCAGAGTTGCCATAGCAACTGCAGCTGTTCCTCCTGGGGCCTCACGGGGTGAACAACCCCCCTGAGCCCTGCAACAGGCAGGGGCAGAGCAGCTCCCCCAAGTGCTAACACCTGAGAATCAGCACAGCAGGCCCCTCCCCCAGAAGACCAGCTGGACGGACCAGTGATACTCCCCCGTGTTCCAATACAACTTGTTTTTGGCCACTCTGCACTGAGCAAAATGACTAGAAGGAAAACCTCAACTCAAAAGAAAGAATCAGAAACAGCCCTCTCTCCCACAGAGTTACAAAATCTGGATTACACTTCAATGTCAGAAAGCCAATTCAGAAGCACTATTATACAGCTACTGGTGGCTCTAGAAAAAAGCATTAAGGCCTCACGAGACTTCATGACTGCAGAATTTAGATCCAATCAGGCAGAAATTAAAAATCAATTGAATGAGATGCAATCCAAACTAGAAGTCCTAACGACGAGGGTTAACGAGGTGGAAGAACGAGTGAGTGACATAGAAGACAAGTTAATGGCAAAGAGGGAAACTGAGGAAAAAAGAGATAAACAATTAAAGAACCATGAAGACAGATTAAGGGAAATAAATGACAACCTAAGGAAGAAAAACCTACGTTTAATTGGGGTTCCCGAGGGCGCCAAAAGGGCCAGAGGGCCAGAATATTTATTTGAACAAATCCTAGCTGAAAACTTTCCTAATCTGGGAAGGGAAACAGGCATTCAGATCCAGGAAATACAGAGACCCCCCCCCTAAAATCAATAAAAACCGTTCAACACCTCGACATCTAATAGTTAAGCTTGCAAATTCCAAAGATAAAGAGAAGATCCTTAAAGCAGCAAGAGACAAGAAATCCCTGACTTTTATGGGGAGGAGTATTAGGGTAACAGCAGACCTCTCCACAGAGACCTGGCAGGCCAGAAAGGGCTGGCAGGATATATTCAGGGTCCTAAATGAGAAGAACATGCAACCAAGAATACTTTATCCAGCAAGGCTCTCATTCAAAATGGAAGGAGAGATAAAGAGCTTCCAAGACAGGCAGGAACTGAAAGAATATGTGACCTCCAAACCAGCTCTGCAAGAAATTTTAAGGGGGACTCTTAAAACTCCCCTTTAAGAAGAAGTTCAGTGGAACAATCCACAAAAACAAGGACTGAATAGATATCATGATGACACTAAACTCATATCTGTCAATAGTAACTCTGAACGTGAATGGGCTTAATGACCCCATCAAAAGGCGCAGGGTTTCAGACTGGATAAAAAAGCAGGACCCATCTATTTGCTGTCTACAAGAGACTCATTTTAGGCAGAAGGACACCTACAGCCTGAAAATAAAAGGTTGGAGAACCATTTACCATTCAAATGGTTCTCAAAATATACCCTAAAAACTATAGAACACTTCTGAAAGAAATCGAGGAAGACACAAAGAGATGGAAAAATATTCCATGCTCATGGATTGGCAGAATTAATATTGTGAAAATGTCAATGTTACCCAGGGCAATTTACACGTTCAATGCAATCCCTATCAAAATAACATGGACTTTCTTCAGAGACTTAGAACAAATTATTTTAAGATTTGTGTGGAATCAGAAAAGACCCCAAACAGCCAGGGGAATTTTAAAAAAAGAAAACCATATCTGGGGGCATCACAATGCCAGATTTCAGGTTGTACTACAAAGCTGTGGTCATCAAGACAGTGTGGTACTGGCACAAAAACAGACACATAGATCAATGGAACAGAATAGAGAACCCAGAAGTGGACCCTGAACTTTATGGTCAACTAATATACGATAAAGGAGGAAAGACGATCCACTGGAAGAAAGACAGTCTCTTCAATAAATGGTGCTGGGAAAATTGGACATCCACATGCAGAAGAATGAAACTAGACCCCTCTCTTGCACCATACACAAAGATAAAATGGATGAAAGATCTAAATGTGAGACAAGATTCCATCAAAATCCCAGAGGAGAACTCAGGCAACACCCTTTTTGAACTTGGCCACAGTAACCGGAGAAGGACAAACAGTGTATGTTCTCATTCATTTGGGGAATATGAATAATAGTGAAAGGGAATATAAGGGAAGGGAGAAGAAATGTGTGAGAAATATCAGAAAGGGAGACAGAACATAAAGACTTCTAACTCTGGGAAATGAACTAGGGGTGGTGGAGGGGGAGGAGGGTGGGGGGTGGGGGTGAATGGGTGATGGGCACTGAGGGGGACACTTGACGGGATGAGCACTGGGTGTTATTCTGTATGTTGGTAAATTGAACACCAATAAAAATTAATTTATAAAAAAAAGAATATGAATTGTGCAAAAAATTTTATAATAGCAAAATTATTGTTTTTGCTAAATTGAAAGCAGTAAAATATTTTTTTTAATTTTATGTATTTATTTGAGAGAGAGAGAGAGAGAGAGAGAGCATGGGTAGAGGGAGGGACAAAAGGACAAGCAGACTCCCTGCTGAGCAGGGAGTCCAGTGAACTTGAGATTGATCCCAAGACCCTGAGCTCCTTACTGAGCTGAAGTCAGACACTTAGCCAACTGAGCCACCCAGGTGCCTGAAAAGTAGTAAAATATTTTTGCATAAACATAAAGAAATTGTCACAATTGATGAACCTATATTGATACCTTATTATCACACAAGTTCACAGTTTACATTATGGTTCACTCTGGATGATGTACATTCTACAGATTTGGAAAAATGCATAAAGACATATATCCATCATTATAGGATCATTCAGAGTATTGCCCTTGACTTAGTCTTGAGAACATGTTCTTACTTTCCCTAAATAATCTCATTCATATCTGCAACTTCAAATCAATATATATATGGCTATGAACTCCAAATGTATCTCCAGCTCTAACCTCTTCACTAGACCCAGACTTTATATGTTTATTTCATCAACATATCCAGTTACATACTTGAAATATCTCTTCAAACCCACATATATATCATATGTTAAATTCATGATGTCCTCCCAGTCTCTTTACCGTTGCGTCCCATCTCTGAATGTCAGCAGAATTTATGAAAGCCAAAAACCTAGCACCATACTTGATGCCACATTTTATTTTTCCCAGTGATGAATTCATCATCAACAATCAATCTCACTTCTTCAGTATCTCTGGAGGCTCTCTTTTCGCCTACTCTTTCAAGCATCCCGATGTCACACGAGGACCTGCTCCTCCTCTACACTGAATTTTCTGCAAATCCTCTTGTTCTGCTCCATCTTTCTCTATTGGGTCGCCAGAGTGGGGACTTCTAAATACAAATATGATATGACATTCTCTTCCTTTAAACTGTTGTGTGGATTTTTACTGTTCTTAGAGTCAAAATCAAAATCCTCAATATGGGGATCCCTGGGTGGCGCAGCGGTTTGGCGCCTGCCTTTGGCCCAGGGCGCGATCCTGGAGACCCGGGATCGAATCCCACGTCGGGCTCCCGGTGCATGGAGCCTGCTTCTCTCTCTGCCTATGTCTCTGCCTCTCTCCCTCTCTCTGTGACTATCATAAATAAATAAAAATTTAAAAAAATAAAAAAAACAAACAAACAAAATCCTCAATATGGTTCCCTTGGACCTGATCTTCTAGTCATTGCCTTTCAGTCTGGTACCAAACATCTCTATTCTCCACAACAGTTGCAAATGCAACAGCTGCATTTGCATTCCGGCAGTTACTGGAAGCAGAAAGTTGTCACAATCCTCTGTTTTCACTGACTCAAATACCTTTTATTTTTTCTTACAGAGGGAATATCCATTCTTTAGATCTCAGATATAATTTCCCCAGGGCAGCCTTCTCTGAACTCTTACTGTACTTGTACTCTTCTGATGTGTTCTCACCAGCCACTCTACAATTTGTCTTCATAACAACATCACAGTTTTATTCATATATGCGTTTAAGCATTTTCATACTCTAATCTGTAGAATGGACAGCACATATTTTTTGCACTTATTCTGGCATATAAAATATTTAATTAGTTAATTAATAGTCTTGTAAACTCATTTCTTACTTCTGCAAGTACTTGACTATGGCCAAAATATTTCAAAAATATTTTCAAATAACTTAAAAATCATTTTAATTATTTTTAAATTAAATTTAATAACCTAGCAAACACCAAGATTCCAACATTCTGGTTATTCTAGACTTTGGTTTGTTGTTGTTGTTTTTGAAAACCAATTTCATTAATGCATCTCTTCCCTGTGAATGTATAATTAGAGTTTTCAGGTAAGCTTAATGTTGATAGTCTTGAATTACATGTTGTGCCATTGATAAAGGAGCTGCTTCAATGAGAGCACCATACCTGGAAATGAGAGACTTTTCAGATTTTATTTGCAGAGCATGGAGTTAGCATAGCACTGTATATATAGTTTGATACTCTTACCAACATCCTTGGTCTTTATCTTTTTGCTCATCTCTGTAAGTACAACTGAAGACGCATAAAATATGAGCAAATATATTGTTAGTAAAGTCAATGTTCACTAGTTTCCCATTATTTATTTCCTGTCCTCCAGGCTGTAAGCTCTATTGATCCTTACTCTTAGCCAGCATCTAATCTCATAACCTTTAAGACACCAAAAGTGGAGACACTCGAAATCTATATTGAATTTCAATTCCTTCCAAAAGGTTTTCTAAAGAGAACAGCATGAAGTAGCAATTCTAACTCCAAGACTGATAATTGGTTTCTAGCCCTAGTTCCTGGCAACTCCACGATCCTAAGTCATTCAACAATTCTGTTCTCTAATTTCCTCATGCACAAAATATTAAATTCAATTAATTGATTTCTTGGGTATCTTCCATTTTAACTAGTTATAAGTAGAGTCAAGGTAGAAGCCATTACATAGGTTATTTTATTGCCGAAACTGAAATTATTATATGAAATTCAAAAATACTTCTAAAACTATAGTATGAACATTTAATGTAGATATTCATATATTTATGTATGTATATATGTATACAATGAATACTTTATGTAACTGTAAGGTAATTATTCTCATTCTCATCAAATGGTAAAAGATAATTAGGTATATCAGATTACTTCCTCTGCAAATAATACAAATGGCAAAAATCATGCTTGATTTGAATAATTTTATTTGAATTAACTGTGACATTCCGTTTAGAATTAGATTTTACTAAGTTATATTTTCTTAGCATCACTTGAAGAAATAATTTAAACTCATCATTATATTGAGTGAATCAACAATTTCTATTGAGATTTGGTAGACTAGGCCAATTTTCCAATATCCAACAACAACAACAACAAACACATAGTAGCCAATACTCTACTTTGTTTATAGCTTCAGGATGATATTCTCTATCTTTATGGTCCATATTGCATATTCTTCATAAACGTAGAAATTAGTTAGTTCTTCTTATCCTTAGAAATGAATCTGAAATTGTCCTCAAAGAAGTGACTAGAGGCAAAGCCAGCCAAATATTTTCTGCAGCCTAGTTCAGGGTTAAAAATGTGGATCCTGGTAAGAATGAAATATATATACAAGCACAATCTCCAAAATACAAATTGTACAATTTTGGCGAGTCAATATCTTCATTAAATGTTCATATTTGCACTTGAAATTGTTCTTTCTCAATATACAGATGAACAGAAAAATTACATTAGTCCTTAAAATTTTTCAGTACTCTAAATGAATTAAGAAGTAAATTAAAAGCAAAAACTGAGTCAGTTATAAAATTTGCAGTTGATAAAAACTGCAAGACTAATTAAATATTGCATAAAAACACAGATAATTCTATAAAACAAATAAGATGAACTTAAAGTATAAGAAAACTTTTCCTTTCTCCCCCACTCTCTTTCTCTGAATAAATGACTAAATCTTGTTCCAAATTTACCAAGAATAATTGTATGGAAACATTTATGTGCCTTTTTTCTGGGAAGAGCCATTTGCCTTCACAGATTTTTCTGGATAACAGAGCATCCCTTTCTCTGCAGAGAACAATGAATGAGAACAATGTTTTCAAGATGATTTGTCAAGCCTGCAAGGCATACTGCCTCAATTTGTGGAACTAAATCTTTTGCTAGCAGAAAAGCAGCCCAGGAAGTCAAGTAGGCCAGATTTAAGGAGTCCACCGAATTGAACTGTAGAGATTTAGTAGTTTCTAAATGTCACAAGGCGCTTTAGTACTTTGTGTTTCAGAAGGGAAATTGGATTAAATAGTAGTTGTCCTGGAGGCCTCTGATCCATTCCCCATAAGCTGTGGTCCTTGAGCTACTTTAATCAAACCTTCAGAGAAGTGTAAGAGTGTGTTAAATGCCCAAGACCCACTGGGACCACTGGAAATCTCACTTTTGTGGTTTGGGAAGTTCTGCTAAATTATTCAGATTTTATTCCAAAGTAGATTTGCCAGCAGTGATATGATGTCTCGTGGGTGTTGCTTTCTTTCCACTGGTAGACACAGATTCTGTTTTTTAAATATAAACTAATTTCTTCCTACTTAAAAAAGAAAAAGAAAAGAAAACTTTGGAATCATATAAGCTTGGAGGGTAGCATCACTTTTGAAAATAGCTGGATGCTTAACTTGGCAATATTTGTTAATTGGCAAAAAAATGGAATTTATATCCCAAACCTCTTGTTCAGTAGTAAAATACTACCACCACCACTGTTACCATCACTGTCACTCTATATTATAGTTGGGAGAATTTAGAGAAGTCAAATATATATATAGCCTGGTGGCAGAATAGGTTTTAATTTTAACCCAAATCCTACTCATCTGAAAAGTGTTTTGACTGTCTAACTTCCATTTTCTACATTTAAAATATTCCTATCATTTTACAAAACTTATTCTATTTGTTTTGGTGAACAACTTGTAGAAAAGTGTTTCCACAGAGAAAAGACAGCCTTGAAGTGTGGTGTAAAAACATGGGCATAAACTTAAAGAAGACAGAAGACTCAAAGCGACCATCATTCCCATTCATGCCAAGAGTAATGGCCATACTGACACCATCTCTTTCATTCATCTGTCACTTCACGTTCACACAGTTTATCTCTGTTTGTTTGTTTAAAGATTTTATTTATTTATTCATGAGAGACACAGAGAGAGAGGCAGAGACATAGGCAGAGGGAGAAGCAGGCTTCCTGTGGGGAGCTTGATATAGGACTCGATCCCAGGACTCAGAGATCATGACCTGAGCCAAAGGTAGATGCTCAACTACTGAGCCATCCAGGTATCCACGCTTCTGTCTCTTTATCCTTGCCATGGGTTCCTTGAGGATGGGTCTGTCTTGTTTCTTGCTTCATCGCTTGTATCTGACCCATGCCTGACACAAGGCAGTACTCAATAACTATCTGCTGGATAAAAACAAGTTCTTCCCAGAACACAGGCCAGACAGCACATCCGCTCTAGCACCCCTGGGCTACTCAAGGCCCTGTGTAACCTGTTTTTCCATGGGAATCTGACCACCTCCTTCCTCAGCTCATCTTTTTTTTTTAATATTTTATTTATTTATTCATGAGAGATACAGAGAGGGAGAGAGAAGCAGAGACACAGGCAGAGGAAGAAGCAGGCTCCACACAGGGAGCCCCATGTAGGACTCGATCCCGGGTCTCCAGGATCACACCCTGGGCTGAAGGCGGCGCTAAACCGCTGAGCCACCCGGGCTGCCCCTCAGTTCATCTTTGGATGGAGAACTAGACTGGCCAAGGAGGGAAGGGGAAAAAAACATATTTTGCTTAAACTATTACGTTTGTCGTTGTTTTTGCAGTGGTTTAGTGCATTCTTATTTAGATGTGCTTCTTTTCCAGGTGAAGAGAAAAATGTAGTTAAAATGTAGTTAGTATAAGTTTATGTAATTTTTTCGGTGCTCGTTTAATGAACAAAAGACAAAAGTCTATAATGCCATTTAATTTAAAAAGAGATAGATTTTTAAAATATTCTTAGAGTTGTTATAATGTTTTGAGATATCTGCATCAGGTCTTAGTGACTTCAGGGTTGACATTTAGCACATTACAGTACAAAATTATAGTTGAGTTTAGTGTTTATTGTAATTTCATAGTTCTGAACATTTGCTCTCCTTGGTATTAAAATACTAGAAAAATAGACTACGAAGTTGCTTTTGCATGTATATAACCATATTTTTGCTGGATTTCTAATAATTGCTATTCTTTTGTACATCTGTTTCCATATTTTCACCCCTTCCATATGCAAAAAGTCTAACTGTTTATGTTCCATTTTTAAACAAATCATTTATCTGCACTGAAATTCTTAGTCAATGGAAAAAATATTTTTATTTTCATTTTTATATACTCAAATTGCTAAAACAAACTTTCTAAAGACAAGTAATTTTTTATTTCTTCCAATTTAAATCACTTAAATATCTTCCAGACTTAAAAAATATATAATAAGTATGTATCTCTTTGATAAAATTCAAACAGACTATTTAACACCATTGATATTAAAAATGTTATTTCTGATTTTTGGTTTTGTTTTATAATTGTTTTTGAAATTAAGCCCACTAAGCACACTATTTTTAAATGCTACACTCACTTTATTTATATTTATGTATCTATCAGTGTATGTATTTATGTATGTCTATGTACATACGTATGTATGTATCTACTCATCCATCTACCCACCTATCTATCCACTTACTTCTCTGTTACACTATTTGGGAGTATGCCAACATTCCACCCTTGTTGCTTCTTCAGATACCTATTAAGAACAAGTTTTACAAAATAATAATGCGCTTATCACAGTCAGAAATTTTAAATCAACAAAATTTTAATAATGGAGATATCTGTCTTGATTTGTTTCATTTTCATGATATTAACATTATTGATAATCTAGCCAACGTTTCACAAAATTTAACTTGTCTTATTTTTGTTTCTCATAAATATAATCAGACTACATGGCTTTTTTCTTGACAGAAATACTATGATATCTTCAGCATATCTTTCCACAGGAATAGAAGGAATAGAATGCCAAGTGGATGATATTATTTTTGATCACATGGTTAAGCTAGTGTCTACCAACTTTCTCTATCAGGAGGGTAACTTTTCCTTTTCAGTTAAATAAGTAAGGATTTTCATAAATTGATATCTCCCAGTAAAATAATTATTAAAATGATTTTGTAAAATGGATGATTTCTAAATTTTTCCAGCATTCTACAATAAATGATTTATATTCTTCTCCAAAATTGAGTTTTTCTTTTTCTTCACCCCCAAATCATTGGATTAAGGTAGCTATCTCTCAAGTAAATGTACTTTTCTTTTTTTTTTTAAATGTACTTTTCAAAAATAAATTTTAAGCTTGTGAACCTGAGGATTTCAATTTGAACTATTTTCTATCCCTTCAAAAGCAATGGCCACTATGAACAAGAAAAAGGGATTTCGACACATCTCCCAATAAGTTTTAGATTGGGGAATAAGTACCTGTATAGTGTGATTTAGACTTTTATGACTAATCTGAGATGCAAGAGCTTTCTGAGACAAACAGTGTTAATTTGCATTTATATGGGACTAGATTGCCAACCCAGAAAACTCTATGGGAATTCTGTCAGGTTGAAAGCATCACAAACCTCATTTGAAAAATGAAATGCATAGAATTTATTATCTTGTTATTATGCATATGAATTATTATCTCTTATCTGCAAGGACATAAATATGGATGATAGGAAATACATATGAAAAGAATTTTGCCATGAATTTCATACATGTGCCTATGTAGTTCCTTTTTCTTGAAGAATTATGCCCATTTACTCTCCCACTATTTCTTAATGTATTGAAAACATCTCCCAAATTATAAAACTGCACACCCTACAAAGATACATGCAACTTTCATATGTTTAAATGCTTAAGAAATAAAGGCACAAAGGTAAATAATGAAGATTTATCTTTATGAGCATAAACATTCACATATTTAAACCTGCAGAAAAAATTGGGGAGAATGACAGGGAAAACAACTTCATACTATAACAGACTACTGTATCAAAATCACACGTTTTATCCTCACTGTTCTTATGTTTCAACAAAGCCAAGCAAATTGTCTACAGAACTGAGGTTAGAAATATGAGTGTGTCATACATTTTGTGTAACAATAGATTAAAAAATAATCACACTAATAATCATGAAATTTTGCTGCTATTTCTGTTGTTGCTTGATGATTTCCATGATATTTAAAGAATGAGGACATTAAATAAAAATTTAATGCAACCATTCACTTGTTCCTGTGCCCAAATAGTTTCTTGATATAGAACTTGGTGTTTTAGTTTTACAACTGTAATTAAGAATCTAAATATAATTACAGGCCTATTCATGCGTGTAGTAGCCACCAAGATCGACTACTTTCTTTGGTCTATTGAGTTATAGTTTATATTCAGTAAAATTCATACTTTTAGATGTACAGTTCAATGAGTTTTGACAAATGTATATAGTCATTTAACCATCGCCACGATTCAATATAGACTATTTCCATTACCCCCAAAGCTTCCCTTGTGTACTTTGTAATCAGTCCTAACCCTACTTCTTGGAAGTCTCTTTTATGATTTTTGTTAATAGGAATAAAATCAGAGTGTGCAGCCTATCTTCTCTTGCTTAACAGAACATTTTAATTTTTTTTTTAATTTTTTTTTTAATTTTTATTTATTTATGATAGTCACAGAGAGAGAGAGAGAGGCAGAGACACAGGCAGAGGGAGAAGCAGGCTCCATGCACCAGAAGCCCGATGTGGGATTCGATCCCGGGTCTCCAGGATCGCGCCCTGGGCCAAAGGCAGGCGCCAAACCGCTGCGCCACCCAGGGATCCCGAACATTTTAAAGGATTATCTATGTTGTTACATGTATCATAGTTTATTCCTATATTTTTTTTTTTTTTTTGCTGAAAACCATTCCTTTTTACGATTTACCAAAATTTATTTATCTGCTCCTCAGTTAGTATTGAGGAAAAATCACAGTAAGGTATGTATCGTTGGCCCACTTTGGATTTCAGCAGATTGACAGCAACAGTTGAAAATGTTTCACACTTGGGAAGGGCAGTCTCTTTCACAGTCTTTTGACCTCTGCTTGGCCACAAAAGGATGAGCCAGGCCTCTGAATACTTTCTTACAAAGGGATCAAGAGTCCATACAAACTGTGCTGGGCTGACCATGTTTTGTGGGAATACCATCCCTTGTTTTAGGCTCCACATATACTCCTTCAATCTGCTGAAGTGTGTGTTTTGATGGCCCTCAGGCACAGCCCCATTATTATCCTTAAAGAATAATGCTTTGAAATGTGTAGGAGCATGGACAATTTCTACAATATGCTTTATGAATAATTTATTATATGCCAAAATATGTGTTTTTTATGTAGAACATTTACAAATATTTATTAAACATCTATTGTGTACCAGATATTATTCACAACTTTGGGAAGACAGATGTGAACAGAATGGAGGTCTGTGTTGTCACCCAGGAGGTTAAAGTGGTAACAGGAATAGATAAGAAAATAAAGACAGGAAACTGTGACTTACTTCAAAGTCTTGAAAAGAGTAAGGCAGGCAGAGAAAAGCACAAAGGTAATGATTGCTAAGAGGGACCTAATAACAGTATGACTGGGATTACTGCATTCAAGGATTAGGGAGGAACCAACAGTTTTACAGCCCAAGTTAAAGTGAGATCTTTTAGGCCAAATCAGTCCTTAATTCAATGCATATTGAATGCGTACAAAGTGCCAGGTGTTTTGTGAAATTCTGGGTATATATTAACAAACAAAATGTTCTTGGGGCTTATTTTCTTTTATGGACTCTACACAGGATTTAAAAACCCAAGTATTTGACAATAACATAAAAGAAAAATCCCTAAAAACTGTTAAATCAATGGGGAAGTAGATAATTTAATAATTCCATCAAGATCCTAGGCAGAGTTTCAATATGAGGTAGTTATTTTGATTTTCTTCTCTTTAAACCAACAGTTACCAAACTCATATCTAATATGCAAGGGCTTACCTCATTTATAGAACTATGTGGGCAAAATTAATTATACATAATTTTCTCAGCAAAGTTCTAAATAATGTGGGGCTAAAAAATAAAATGACTCACTGTACAAATTGCTTAGAATCTAAATTAAGTTCCAAATAACTTTGGTGATTTTGCCATATATGACAAGAGAAAAAAAACAGAAAGCATTAAAATAGTGTGTATAAAATATTAGATTAAACTTTATTACATGTCAAAAATATAGAAGAAAATTTAATGCAGTATAAATGACCCATAAATGTATATGTCTGCATTTAGAAAATCCCGGTGATCTCAAAGCCTAAAATCCCTGTCAGCCAATTTGAACTGAATTGACTTGAGCTATTGCCACCAAGAACACCCGGGAGCATAAGGTCATAAAAAAAGGAGATTACTCCAGTTTAAATCATAAAGCAATTGCATAGTACCTCAAACTGAAACTTTTAAAATTAATTTTTGCTTTATTTATGTATTTACTTACATTTAGAAAGTAAGAAAAATGGACCAGGATATTATTTTTTTTCTCATTTCATGTGGATAGTGATCCATTATCTTCTCTTCTGTTTAAACAGATTTATTGAACATAAACCTTATATGATGGCCTTGCAGAATTAGGTATTATATGAGGATTTGTTCTGACATGCCCATTAAGTTGACTGAGTATACCCATCATGAAAAAAATTCTAATGGCCATCACTGCCAAGTTAACCACGGGCTCTGAAAATCCATCTCTGTTCTTTGAGGCCTATCATAAATATTCTTATCAATTAATTGTGCAGGGAATCCAGCTTTCCTTCAATGAGCTGTATTAGTCATGATAGTATGGATTAGAGAAAAAGACTAAGATTTATTGAAAAGCATAAGCAGATTTCACTCATATTCATTGGCTTTCTTTACATTTAAATGGAAATGTATGACAACGAATCCTATCAAACCATTCTACATGTTGATGGATTCAGAAAAAAAATCATTGGTCACCTTATGCTCTCTAAAACACAACTATAAATATGTTTTAAACTATTTGGTATTTTGTTTGTTTTGAGTGGTACCTGAAAAGATTATGCTATAAAGTCAGGTAAAAAAAAAAATATCTGAGCCTAGAGGCAGAAGTGTTTCTAAAAGCCCAAATCCTCAGGAATTTGCAGACATCACAGGTAGAGCTTTGGACATGGACAGTGTATTGAATGGGGATTTGAGTCAATGTATCTAAATTTCCAGCTAAACTCTTGCAAACTCCTCTTCCATCCTTTTCTTAGCTTCTGCTGCAGTATTTTTCCTCCCTCACCTTTTCTGGAGAGCACTTTGTGATTACTTCTCTATTAATGATGTGTATCATGCAATATAAAATCATTAATATGTGTTCTCCTTTGTGTCTTCTGAACGCTGAAAAATCTCATCCAAACAAAATATGCACACATTCTCTCTCTAGGACGGTGACTGGATGTATTCATCTCTATATTTCTAGATGCTTAGCTGATATAATATACAATATCCATACATTAGGACGTATGTGCTATTAGGATAATGTGCTAGTGATACTTATCTGCCTTATTATAGGTAATCAGTAAATGGTATGCTGAATGACTACTGGGATGGATGGTCAATGAATGGGTGGGTAGTGTTTTTTTTTTAACTATTGTAGCTTTGATGCTTAAATTCCTGTAATTTGAGCTATAATGCTCAAGTTTGTTGAAAATATGTTAAGATTATCTCAAAAATTAAAGGACAAACAACTTAGTAAAGGCAAAACAAAATTAATTTACATATGTATTTTATTGCTTATTTTATATGCATCTACTGCTTATTTTATTGCTTTGGCACAAAGACTATTGTAAAATGCACAAAGAATTTTCAGCTATGGTGTAATTTCCAAAGTTGAAATGAGTTTCTGCTCATAGCTTATCCAATTTTGGCGGGGGGGGGGGGGCATTAAAAAAAACCTCACAATTATATAAGTCATATAAAAGCATTTGATTAACTCTTAAATTAACTAATATTGACTTCTAAATAGCTAGTACAGACATAAAAATGATACTATTTATACATATGTCCATGTCTGCTATAGGTAAATTGGATTTTTCTAGATCTGACATTGAAAGAATATTACCAAAATTAATATTTAATTATTGAGTGCCTACTATAACTTGCACTGTCCCAGATGACTTAAATATTTTATTTAAATAATATATAAAGCATATGTGCAAAGTAGTAATATTAATGTCAAAGTCAAATATTTTCAGGAAAATTAGATCAGTTTCTCAAGGTCTCTAAGTTGGTAAGATACAGAGGAACAACTTGGCCACCAATCCATTATCCACTCAGTCAGGAAACAGTTTAAATTCACCTGCTACCAATAGGAAAACAGAGCTAAGGAAAGGCCACTGTAGGACCTTCCTTGTTCAGATCTGTTGGATTAACTAAAACAAAATCGTCTGTTTTAGCTGTTGCATTGGAGTTGCTCTTTAAATGTATTACCAATGAAATTTATCTTATGTAATATTGAGAGAGAAATAATCACATACATTAAAAAATGTTACACTTGTCAGGAAAAAATCCTGAAAGACTTTGATAGGTATATTTTCTGTATAGATAATGTCCATGTCCATCTATATCCCCACATGATCATACCATTAGACATTCTATGACTTCAGAAAATACCTTTTTGTTCTTTCTTACCTCCAAAAGAGGTTAAGCTGTGCCTCTTCGTTATTTCATACTTTTGGCAATCTGTTATCACAGAGGTTTATGTGTTTTATTTGTTCAGTAGGTTGTGGATTTACTGAGCTTATACATCATTACTGTTGTATCCCCATACATATTTGACATGCAGCAAGATATTATTAAATGTTTACTACACAGAAAAGGAAGAACAATTTCTATATGCATTCAAATAGGTATCAGCAGCTAATATTCATAGATAGAAAAGTTAGAAGTAGTCTCAGGTAATTATAAAGCTATCCCTTCAAAATAGGAAACTGTCATTTAGGAACCCTATGGGAAACATTTTATTAAGTGAGTGTTGGCTTATAAAATATGAATATGACCTATTCAGGCAAATCTTTGTTTGCTATGATACCTGTAATGGTAGCAATCATTGTGGCATAATTTTTAGGAGTCTCTTTTAAGGCTTCTGGATTTGTTCTCCAACTATCATCTTCTACCAATATAGCTGTTATATGAAAATTTGATGTTGCTTTTATTTGGAGAAAAAGCGTTGCAGAAATTTATACCATATGACTATATTCTATGAAATACATGATTAATATATGTGTAAATGCACTTTCACATCTATGCATTTATGACCTTGCTCAAACTATTTATGTTTTTGTTTGTTTGTTTGTTTAGAGATGGAGAGAGCAGGGGGAGGAGTAGAGGGAGAGAATATCCTAAGCAGGGATTGAGTTCAGTCACATGACTCTAAGATTGTGACCTGAGCCAAAAATCAAGAGTTGGAGGCTTCACCGAATGAGCCACCCAGGCGCCCCTTTAATCGATTTTTAACATGAAAAATGAGATTATGGTAACTTTCTTGAATTATATTGAAAATTAATCAGTTAAATAATAAAAGGGGTTTAGAAAGTAACTGAAACATGGCAAAACCTCAATAGTGTTAGATATTACGAATATTCTTCATGTAAAGGAAACCTATCATTACAGAATATAAGAGAAAGCTTAATCAAACAAATTATATTGGAATGTAAAAAAGTCATGGAAGTGGAATGCTTGACTTTTAATTTGAGATTTTAATTAAAAAAATACAAAGCTATCATGCAGTCAATTAGCTTTTGTGGTTTGAAATTAGTGGAGTAATAACAAGTATTTAGATTGTAATATAACCATTCCCTTAAGGCTCATTTCTTAAAATTCAACCTGGCATGGTTTTAAATATTCAATTAATTTATTAAAAATAAATACAAATTCAAAACTACAGCTATGAATTAAAATTTTTGCATTAAAAGTAAAGCATCCATTTGTGCAAACCCCGAGTTGAGAATTCTTGTCAGTAGCCATTCACTGTTTCTTACATTCTTAGTAGAGCAAACTATTTCAAATCTGAAAGGTAAATGTTAAATGGAGAATCGGGAATTCTATATTCTGTCTTTAGCAAACCACGGAGCCATGAGTAAATGCTTCACAGTCACAAGCATTGCAAATTTCTACATATTAAACCAACCAAAAGAATAATATATTCAATATGTTCCTAGAATTTCTGCAACTTCCCACTCTTAAAATATTGCAATAGAGAATATCTTTTCTTACTTTCTATTCACAGATTACTACAAGCCTAATATGTCTGTCTGAAAAGTTGCCGAATGAAAGAATGTACTGAAATATATGCGAAGAAAGATGTCCCTAAATGCTGCCTTTTGAAAGGATTAATCTTCTATGAGTGATTTATTCTATTAAAGTAGTTTACTCAAGATAAGATAGCAGTTATTAAAAAGTGTTATACTGAGAACACTTTTCCTCACAGACTTTCTTTTCCTTTCTCAGATAATTAAACACTATCTTGCGAACACTACATTCCCCCTCGCCTTTAAGCATGTATGAGTAAATTACATTTTCAAGAAATTCTTGCTCCATCCATCTTCTTTTCAAAGTGCTGTTTTGTCACTATGATCCCTGTCATATTGAAAGCCTGGAAATGCATCGTTTCTCAAGTGAAATCACTTGTGTGTTTTCCTACACCTGTGCAGTACCTGTTAGCCAATAACAAATAATGCTCCTGAGGGTTGAAACGTGGTGCCCTTATTCTTCTTGGACATCTATTCATATGATTTCAAATATCAAGGGTACCAGGACAACTTTGATTTATATTTCTAGACTTGACCCTTTGCCCTCTCTTTCCCTGTGTGTAACACAGCTGCTGGACTTTATTGATCATAAACGGGACCAAATTTTCACCTTCCTTTCCCATTTCTCCCTTCCTTCCAATAATTTTTAAAATAATTCTGGTAATCCCCAAACCTCAGAAGCTATGAATCATCTTTTACTCTTCCCAGGCCTTGCTCTCTCTGTGGAATCAGGTACTAAAATCTAGTCTCTTCTGATTCCAGCTTTTCTTCTCTCATTTTACTACCCAGCACTTTACCCAGATGTGTAAACACTCAGGCAAACTTATTAAAATATGTCAATAATGACTTTGTTTGGAATTAACATTAATGGTAAATATTAGGGGTGCCTGGGTGGCTCAGTTGGTCTGACTCTTGGGTCTGGTTCAAGTCCTTACCTCAGGGTCGTGAGATGTAGCCCTGCCTAGAGCCCCAGATTGTGTCCCACGCTGAGGATGAAGCTTGCTTAAGATCCTTTCTCTCCCTCTCCAGCTCCTGCTCTCTCTCTCCCCCCCTGCAAAAAAGAGTAAATACTAATATCTTGCTCAGGTTATATTATTTCCTTTGCTCAAATTATTCCAAGGCCTCATTTTTACCTCCTTATATAAAACTCACGGGAGATTCAAGAACCTTTGGAAAAAAGCTTCAACTTCATATGCTTATTACCTGTTGACCAGTTTTATCTATTCAGACTCAAAAGCAGTTCTTTTTCTCCCCTCTTATAGATTTCTTTTTTAGCTTAAGATGAATTATTCATTCAGTATTATTTTTAGGGTCTTCTGTCTTCCAGGTTCTGAGTTAGGCATCAGAAATTACAGATGAACACGTTATACTTACTACTCTCAAGGAATTTTGTTTTCCTTTGGGGAGGAAGGGGGGGATACAGATAAGTGGACAATTTAGTTCTATTCACTGTGAGCAGAAATGAAGATATCTGCAAGGAGCAAGGATATGGGTAGCTAGGGTGCAGTGAGGTCACTGAAACACAGATTCACTGAAGAAAAGTTAGAGAAGGACTCTCCAGGTAAGAGAAAACCAGTGCAAATGGAGATAGAACAAGGTATCTTGAGAACCATGATGTTTCAAGAATAACAGAATCAACCCTTTATGGAGGGCAATCTCTTTGGAATAAGCCTTTAGAGTAATGATTCAAATTTTTATTGGAATGAGTCTTAGTATAATCAAAATTTAATAATGATTATTTTCTCCAATTTGTATATAAATGGTTAATTTTTGAACATGTATTTACATTATTAAATGAGATTAGTCCATGTTAAGCATTACCTTTATACAAGCCAGCATTTACTTGTAGGTTCTTGTATGTCTTTTGTGATTATAAGGTTTTAAGGGTCAGTTTTTGTATTTGGATTAGGTAAAGGATTCAACAGTATATAAATTGGCTGTCTGGATTCCTAAGGGTTGGTCAGAAAGGTTAGGTTATTCATTGCGAAGAAAAGTGAAGGATAGGCAAACTTCCATGCCCATGTGGCTCCCTGTACATGACTCAGCCTTTAATCACACTTTCCTTTGACCAAGCTAACCCCTTTCCCCCTTTAAAGTCTCAGGTTCACTGATTACCTCCTGAACATATTTATGAAATTGTCTGCTGTGCTAAGTAAGTATTCTTTCTCTGTTACCCAAGGTGAATCTCTCCTTAAGTGTATCATTGTCTTTATACAATGATTGTAAAACAATCTTTATTAGAATTTATCTTTCATACTACATTATAAGATTTATAGGAATTATCTTCCAAAGAGTTTTATTCTCAGAGCCAAGTGCATGGTTTGGTTTACAACAAGGTCATTCCACCTGTGAACTTGCACATTTCCAATAAGCATGTTTCTGCAGCCATGCATTTCATAAATGATGCTAAAAGAAGAATAGCTTCACAGAAATGAAAACATAATTAATGTAAACAGTTGTCACACACACACAGACACACACAGAACAAGTAAGGATATTAAGGAAATTGTATTTAGAGGATTGAAAATATGCAGAATATTCCAGATCTAAAGCTTCAAGTGTCTCAGCAGGTGGCTTTGCTTTACACTTTCTAGGAGGCAGCAAACATGTGGCAGATGGGTTGATTTACATTTGGGTTGTTTTGAAGCAGGGAGAGTTTCAGAAAGTTATCTGAACAGGAAATGTTTTTCTCTATGGTTACCTAGTTTCAGGGTAATAAGCAGTTCTAATCACAGCTAATGAGTTAGGAGACAAAGGATGGTGAGTTGTAGTCTGTGTCTGGACTTGACAACAGGTTCAGGCAAAAGAAGAAGGTCTAATACTTTTCACAGGCAAACAAGCAAGCCTTATGAGAATCATGCAAGAAAGTGGAAAAGAGTCTTATCTAAGCCAAATGGAGAAGGGTCCTTCTTTGTAGCAAGCTATTTTCCAGAAGACATAAAAGGTGGGAAATTTGGAGGAAAAAATATATTTCTGCACTCATTGTTCTCTGAAAGTAAGAATTCAGGAATAGTTCAATGTTATGTTAAGTCAATCGAAAAAAGAGGTGATTAGACTGAGGTGACTCTATTGCTACAGTGATCTACCAAAACCTAAGTCTATTTGTTAAGATAGAGACAGTAGACTAAAAATGGAGTCACTTGACCTAAGCCCATTTCAACAAACGGAAACTTAATACCTAACATAATTGCAGTTTCAGCCTTTCCCTGGAAGGCAATCTTAATGAGTCAGTCTGGAATTTCTTGGTCAGCACTAGAGAGGTAATTCACTCATCGACCCCTGCCATCTGCCGAAGGAAGGTGATCTTGTCTAAAACAATCTACTTTTTGCTAGTAACTTTTGTGGAGAAAGAGGCAAACAAAATATAGGAAAAAAATTTAAAGTTCCTTATAACCCACAGCCTATTGATAAATACTTGAGACAGAGTGACCTTCCTCAACAAGCTTAGTTGCCTCAATGTTAATACTTTGCTAGAGACATAAGGCAATCTTAGCTTGACATAAGCCTAACCTCCAGGATCCCGTAAAAATCCCTTTGGAGACTTCCTAACAACAGCTACACCCTCAAAGTCCTGGAAATATTTTTATTTTTCTAAAGATTTTATTTATTTGTTCATGAGAGACACACAGAGAGAAACAGAGACATAAGCAGAGGGAGAAGCAGGTTCCCTGTGGAAGCCCTATGCGAGACTCACTCCTAGGATCCTTGGGATCATGCCTTGAGCCAAAGGTAGATGCTCAACCACTGAACCACCCAGGCATCCCCAAAGTCTTGGAAATCTTGCTTCTAAATCTCTTAGAGATTCATACTTTCCCTAACCTTCTCCCAACTTTAAAGTATATAATAAGTCATTCCTCACATTCCCAGTGCAGCTTCCTGCCCACAAGTCCTATCCCTGTGCTTTAATAAAACTACCTTTTTGTACCAAAGATATCTCAAGAATTCTTTTTTGAAATTTTGCCCCCAGACCCCAGTATTTCCCATCATAACTTCTTTGTCCTGCCCCTATCTGCCTCTACAAATCTTTCATTTTATTTTTTTGGAGTTCCTATCTATTTGTTAGATGGCATACTGCCTGATTCATCAGTTGTTGAATAAAGTTAATTAGGTCTTTAAATGTACACAGGTTAAAAATTTTTTTTAACACTGTATATACCTCAACCTTAGAAAATCAAAACACTAAGGACAATCAAATCACAGACACTGGTTTTCAACTCTAACCAATCCAACCATTTCCTTTCTTTCTTCCCTACGTTTGCTATAGAAGTCTTCCCACCTCTCCCCACCCCCAGAAGAGCACTCTTTTTTCTTTTTTTTTTTAAGATTTTATTTATTTGTTCATGAGAGACACGCACACACAGGGAAAGAGAGAGAGAGGCAGAGACACAGGCAGAGAGAGAAGTAGGCTCCATGCAGGGAGCCCAATGCGGGACTGATCTCAGGACTCTAGAATCACATCCTGGGTGGGCACTAAACTACTGAGCCACCCAGGGATCCCAGAAGAGCACTCTTAACCACATCTGGTGGGTGCTGCTCAGTTGCAATAGATTTTGCTCCAATAAATTCTTAAAATTTGTAATATGCTTTAGTTTATCTTTTAACAATTGCCACAGCTAACTGAATATGCACAATGAGGGAGTTCCTGGTATTCATATTTAATGCTGTTTATTATCAGCTACTGTAACTTGCTTATTTTTGTCAAAATTAATAATTTTAAATATATTAGGGATTGTTTTCTGCTAGAAGATTTTCTTTTTTTCACAGAGACTCCTTCATAGGTCTTAATTCCATTGCCACCTTTGATTTTTTTTTTTTTTTTTGGTTTCAACATGCCTCTAAATTACAGTAATATATCATTACTTCCAACAGATGTGAACTTATTTTTAAGGTCAAAAATATGAGTCCAAAAATGTGCTAATACAGGGGGAAAAAGGTTGATGCTTCTGTTTAAGTTCATTAGTAAGCAAGATTTTTTTTCTTGTTCTACATAGAAATTAGGTTAACTTTTCAGTTTCAAAAGTCTTATAAAATAAATGACCATGTGTTTGATTTATACAGGCAACACAGAAACCAGGCACTTTAAAACTGAGGGAAAAAGGGACATGGATTTAATGCTAGAATTTATGCTTCATGTAATTTGTTAGATGTGGGTCAAATTAATGAAATATTTCATTGGTATTGTCCTGCCAGAATTCATAAGTATGCTATAATTTTGCACTGGTTACTGTTCTTGAATCTATATTAAAATAACAAAGATTCAGTGCTATGATTGATGGTGCTATAATATTGATTGTTTATAGGCTTACTGTTTCTTTATCATGTAACCCCAGGGAGTCCTGCCTCCTTTTGAATGTATTATTCTCACCAACTGGGCTATAGGGATAACATGAAACAATAGCAGATTTCTTCTTAACCTTTCTATCTAACAAATTGTAGCATTGTTAATAAGACTCAGTTGTGACATAGGAGAAAAATAATTATTTCTTCTTTATAATAGATTTTCAGAAAAAATATATATGGTAATGAATGTAAGATAGCCCAATTCATTTGAAATGCAAACCTATCAAGAGAGAATGGACAAATTTATATCTAAAGAGTTGACATTTTGTGGATAGAATATTGTTCTCATTTAGATATCTTTTCAACATCATTAAAAAGCAGCCATAGCAAGAAAATATCTATGCCCCCCTAAAGTATATAATTCTCTTCTTGCTATAGAAATATACTCAGAGAGGGGTGTCTGGGTGCCCCTCTTTGTTGATTGTTTGATTTTGGCTCAGGTCACGATCTCAGGTTCTGTGCTTAGTTAGCTCAGTGTCTGCTTGAAATTATCTTTCTCCCTTTTCCTCCACTTCTACCCCCATGCTCTATCTCTCTCTCAAATAAATAAAAAAACAAACATTTTTTTAAAGAAATACATCCAGAGTAACAAAATATGGCAAACAATGTAAAGATGTTTTGTCTGTGTTTTTTCTTTAACCTGCCTAATTCAAAGACAGACCTAGAAAAAGAAGACTTAACTCTAATCTCTGTGATTGATGACAATTTTTCAAGACCCACTACCCAAAAGACATAGTCAATAAACACACTCTTAAAAATATAACCAACTCTCTTCTCCTCCATAATGCCAATTCTAAAAGATTTCTCACTAAAGGATGGTTTGTAGATTTCCAACAGAAATTTTAGAAATATTAAACCTGTATTACCATCCCATCTTTGTTAAACTCTTCTGTAAAATCAGAAGTTATGGAAATAATTGTGAAACTGTTTAAAAATTCATGTCTCTTTGCAGAAGTAAGGGAGATATAACCATTTTGAAATACAGGCTGAGCATTTCTCTGAAACAAAGACCTATTGTCTGAGTGAAAGACCATGCCAGAGTCTTATCCCATCCAGAAGGGTGTCTGTTTACCCCATTTCACAGCCTCTAGCCTACCTGTCTTACCTGAGAGGGTAATTGGGAATGAAATAACACTTGTCAAAGTCATAACCTGGGCCATAGACCCACTAAAACTTAGATGCCTTCATAATATTATAAAATACCTCCTTTTACCACCACCTTACCACTACATTAACAGAGATCTGGAATTAAAAAAGTGATTATAATTTACATAAATACAAGACTCAGAATCTAATTAAGAAGGAGCTCTTAGGGAAGCTCAGAGACAACAGAGTAGGTAAATACAAGAACACTGAAAGGTGACAACTCAGGCACAGACAGCTACAGCAAATATTAAATAGAGCCTGACTCCTAATCAGAAAAACATAAAACCCATAAAAAAAAAGTTATTTTACTTTGGTTCATATTTCCTGATACATCATTTCCAGATTTTAACCAAAAACTACAAGGCATGTGAAAAGGCTATAGAAAACATGGTGTAAAGAGACAAAGTAAGCATGAGAACCAAAAACAGATTTGAAATTATGAAACAAAGAATTTAAAATAAAATAAAACTTAAATGAAATAAAATAATTGACTAATAAAATAGTTGATAAATAAAATTCTTAATGTGTTAAAGTCTCTTATGAAAAAAATAGGTAACGTGAAAAAACAGATGGGTGATGTAAGTAGAAGGTTAGAAACTCTAATAATCAAAATGAAATGCTTAAAATAAAACACACTGTAACAAAAAAATAGAATAACTTTGATGAGCTCACAGGAGATTGGATAGATTCCAGAAAAGAATTGATGAGCTTATCTATCAATATTTCAATATTGATAGTATCATCATTCACTGTAGCTAACAGATGGAAACAACCCAGGTTAATCAATGAATACATAGATAAGGAAAATGTGCTATCAATATGCAATGGAATATTACTCAGCCATAAAAGAATGAAATTTTTGATATATGTTACAATGTGGGTAGATACTGAAAATATTATGCTAAATGAAATAAGCCAGACATGGAAGAACAAATATTATATGATTCCCTTTTATATGAGACACCTAGACTAGGCAAATTCATAAATAAAGAAAGTAGAGTGGATATGAAGAGGGGCTGCAGAGAGGAGAGGGCAACAGGGAGTTATTTGTAGTAGGTAGAGTTCATACTGAGATGATGAAAAACTTTTTAGGTATAGATAATGGTGATGTTAGATCACTTTGCGAATGTATTTACTGCCACTGAAATTATACACTTACAAATGGCTAGAATGATTTAAAAAAATAAGATTTATGTAGCTTTTTCCATGATAAAAGAAGAACATGTAAGCTTGAAATTATTTCAATAGAAACTCCCTAAACTGAAAGGAAAACAGAAAACATTTTTAAAGTACATAATATCCAAGAACCATGCAAGAACTTCAAATAGTTTTCCAGACATGTAATCGGAACACCAGAAAAGTAAGAGAGACTAGTGCAGAAGAAATATTTGTATTTGTATTATTCCAATAATGGCTGAATTGTTTCCAAAATTAATAACATACAATGCTTCATCTCTAGGAATCTTGGACAATACAAGCAGGGTAGACATCAGTCTATGCCTAGACATATCATATTCAACGACAGAAAACCAAAGACGTCTTGAACATCTTGAAAGGAGACTGGGGAATAATACATCTTGCCTATAGAAGAACAAGAACAGGAATTGCATAGGACTTCTCTTTATAAACAATGCAAGCAAGAAGAGAATTGAGTAAAAATATTTCGATTATTGAAAGAAAAAACACCAGCCCGACTCCCTCCCTGAAGGTTGCTATCAATGAAGAATCCACCTTGAAGAGGAATTCCCTTCAACTTCCTTTCCCTTTCTTCTAAGATTTAGGACCTCTGGAATCCTCAGGAATATTGTACGCTTTTTCTCTGTGTCAGTAGAGGGCTTTGCTGTTGTTTTGTCTGTCATTTTCATGACATTTCCTGGTCAAAGGGAGCTCCTTCTGGAATTAAAGTTAGCCTCTGATTCCTGCCACTTAGCACTGCAAGGTCCTCTCCATATTTTAGGATCCCCTGTGACTGTCCCTTGGTTGTTCCCAGTTTAGTTAGCAAATGAAAAGATGCAAATTTAAATGGTTTTCTCTCTCCTTGAGTTTAGTTAAGACAGAGGTGGTAGATTTTTCTTTTGTCCTTCTGTTCTTCTCATTGCTTACAATGATATCATGAGGACTGGGAAGTGTTGATTAGGTCCCCTCCATATTTCTAGTGGGACTAGAAGGTCTATGTGGGGACGAAGAGGCGCACCTCATGATGGATTCTGGGAGCTTTCTCAGAGGCAGAGGACAAGCCAGTTGAGATCACTATTTCCATATTCCCCAAATGTGAAGAGTTGTGCCTTCACAAGTGCTTGGAATTCCCTCCCCTCCAGTGAGAAAGAATATGTGTGCCTGAACTTATTTCTTGTGGCATCATAGACTCTTGACTGCTAGGTTCTGGGCTTTGGGATCCTTATTACTTAAGAGTAATTGACATAAAATCATGCTTAGCGTGCTGCCTTTTTTTTTTTTTTTTTTTTTTTTTCTGAGCTGCGATGTCACTCTTATGCTTAAAGTATTGCTGCCCTGGAAGAAGGAGTGATTACCCTGGTAAAACACAGCCATGTAATGTATCCATGGGAGCACTAACCCAAGCTCACCTCTGTGCAAAACCCTGAGAAAACAGGGATTTGTATACCTACTGACACATGGTCTTCTAATTTCCAGGCTTTGACAAGTAATATAAATGCTGTTGACCACAATCTCTGTGCAATATTACTTAAAAGTAATATGTTCATATTATGTTAATAAATTTATCAAAGGTGTATCAAATCCAAGGCACAATTAAACATTTAAAGCAACACTAATAAAGTGATAAATCATGATAAGAAATATATTTTTGGGCTCTTCAGCATAATTCCAGATTTTATAAAGGCAGAAAACCAGAGGTAAAAAAATCACACCAAATTTTTCATATTTATATTAACAGCCTTGTCACAGGAAAGCTAGGCATTATTATTCCTCAGACTTAAAATTTGCTTCATAGCTTTTCCCCCCTGAATTAGAAATTTATAGTCCCTAGGCAATAGAGAACCATCCAAATTAAAAAAAGAAACTATTAATTTCCTCAAATGATAATCTCTTTCAGTCTATAACTTACATATAAAGTTAGCTTAACATAACTTAATATTGAATATGACAATATCATTCAAATCAAACAAGTTCAGCTGTGCACTCCAAAACTTAGCAATAAGGTGGGAGAAGCCTAAAAGTAAACATAATAAGCAAGGATGGCTTCGCTTTGACATGAATACAGATTAAGAAGATTGATAAGTATGCTGAAAGCTAAGTGAAGGTATATGATCACATTCCAAACCTCCAAATATTTCAAATTATCAGTCTCTTTAAACTTTGTAGGCTATGAATTGCCTAGGAATTAACCAAATATTGTAGAAAGCTCTATTTTAAAGCAGGTGACAGATGCAGTTGGAGTATCTGCAAAAAACAGAACTGTGTTTGTATTTCACAGGAAGGTAAATTTTATCTACATACAACTAACTATATGTGTGTGTGTGTGTATATATATATATATATATATATATATATATACATATTTTAAATTTTCTTTGTTTATTTGACAGAGAGAGAGAGAGAGGAGAGAGAGAGAGACCATAAGCAGGCAGAGCAGGAGAGGGAGAAGCTAGCTCCACGCTGAGCAGGGAGCCCAATGAGGGGCTTGATCCCAGGACCCAGGGATCATAACCCAAGCCAAAGACAGATGCTTCACCAACTGAGCCCCCCAGGTGCCCCACAGCTAAACATATTTAATAAATATTCCCAGAATAACCAAATGTACAACTTTTGAAAAGCAGCAGTTCTATTTTGCTTTGGTTCTGTTTTTGTTTTGTTTTGTTTTGTTTTTTTACTCTAAATATTCAGAGTCTAGAGAATTGCAGATTTTAATATAAGAGTATTCCTCTTGTTTTGACTTGGGAAGAGTTCTATAACCCATGGTTTAAATGGATGATCTCTAAAGACACTGAATAACAGAAATAAAGGAGGTTTTTTTCTAAACACAAATGATGTAGGTACTCTTAAGGTCAAACATAATGTCTTCTCATTATTATATACCTGATATTTATAACACTGATAATAAATCCTTACTTTTTTGGAGACTGCATACAGAGGCAAATTTGAGTACAATTTGTTCTTTTGCAATTTTACACAACTGCAAAGTCATGTGCGTATTTTAAAATCTGCAGATAACTTATTCGTGGCCTCCTAAAAGAGTAGGCCAGCCCTCATAGATCAGCAGATACAGGTAAGGAGGGGGGAGCTCATTGCTGTGACAGTGGGCTACTCTGGGTCTGTTTTCCCATCTAAATAGCTGGTGGAAGGGTTTTTGCCCTTCCCTCTTTTTTTCTTTTTTCTTTCATCTTTCAGTGCAAAAAAGAATTCGGAACAAGCCATCCTGTTGATTAGATTTCCATTGTGACATTCTTTTGATATTTGTCCTGCGCACTGTGCTTCACTTGAATTTAGTATTCTGGAATATTAAGAATGGATTCTTACTATTGATCATGGATTAATGCTACTGGAAAATTTCAAAGCACCTACCCATCATACTAAAGGTGCAACTAATATTAGTTTTCAGAGCTAAGAGGTAGTCCTACCCATGCTTTCAGGTAAAAGTACATCTGTTCTCATCAACAAATCTGATACAGCTTCCCAGAGTGAATGTGTCACCCATTCCTTCATTGTCTCCGCCTTCACATTTCCCAGCACATGTGAGCTTCATCCCCTGACCACATCTTCCCTGCAGAAGATATGCACCCCCCACTCCTGTGGTTTGCCAGCCCTAATGTGCATCACATTGTGAAAAGAACTTTTTCCTGACCAGTGGACCTGTGTTCTTTAAGTCAAATTTCTGTGTCATCAGTTGTGATGGTGCCAAGAGGAATGAGAAAGAAGTCTTGTCCTCCATAGCTACTTCCCCATTTTCTCCAGGGTTGGTTAGCTGGTTTGCTGGGGCCTTTCGGAAGGTTCTTTATTCCAGATCTCACTGATTGTTCAATATAGTCTTCAGTTTCTCCTTCTAGAGTCAAAGATCGGCATCATAGCATCTGAGTAATTCCTTAAGTCTTTCTCATACAAATATAAATTTTCCTTTACCAACACCAATGACTTAGTTTGACTTTTTCACAAATACATATACAATATGTATTATATAAATATTATAATACATATGTATGTATGTACATACATATATCCATGTGTATGTGTATACATATGCATATGTTTACCCTTTTCAATGTGTTTTCAGTTTTCAGGATTCCATGGAATTCATCTTATATGTATTCATTCCCAGCACTCACTCATTACCATGGTATTACTATGGCAACATGTTATCTGATTACTATCTGATCAGGCTAACTTTTGTACAGCTACTGTTCAGTGATATGAGCCTATCCAACAAAAGGCGTGTGACATTCTCTCTTTGTATGTGTCTACTGCTCCCCTATTACCTTCACTCCCCATTAACTTACCCAGTGACACGTATAAACCATATTTCACAGGAGTGGAGACTAAATGCACAGCTCAGAATTCACCTGAAAACTTCAATCTCTCATCCCCAAATTCCTTTCCAAATCATTTTCTTATGTACAAGTCAGAACATACTGAGTTTTCCTTTTTTTTTTAATTTTTTTTTGATTTTTTATTTACGATAGTCATACAGAGAGAGAGAGAGAGAGAGAGAGAGAGAGAGAGAGGCAGAGACACAGGCAGAGGGAGAAGCAGGCTCCATGCACCGGGAGCCCGACGTGGGATTCGATCCCGGGTCTCCAGGATCGCGCCCTGGGTCAAAGGCAGGTGCCAAACCGCTGCGCCACCCAGGGATCCCTGAGTTTTCCAATATAATCTTGGAAATACCATAAAAATTCCGAGATCTTTCTATTTTTCACTATTTCTTCTTATAGCATTAAAAAAAAATTCTGCGGTGATTCAGAAAGAAACAAAAAAGATTTTGAGTCATCTTCCACGTTTTCCGTGTCATTTTTGGTCTCTATGAGCCTTGATAGAACATATTACAGAGCTCATTCCTCACTGTTGCACTAAAAACACAGGATAGATTCCTTCACTGTCTTATCTTCATTTGGAGGCTTTGCTTTTCCCCAATCCCATCTGTCTGTTTGCAGCCTCTCAGCTGAATTTTTATTCACATTTTTGTCTCTCAAAATTAATAATTAAATGGTTTTGTGGGGATCCCTGGGTGGCGCAGCGGTTTGGCGCCTGCCTTTGGCCCAGGGCGGGATCCTGGAGACCCGGGATCGAATCCCACGTCGGGCTCCCGGTGCGTGGAGCCTGCTTCTCCCTCTGCCTGTGTCTCTGCGCCTCTCTCTCTCTCTCTCTCTCTCTCTCTGTGACTATCATAAATGAATAAAAAAATTAAAAAAAAATTAAAAAAAATAAATGGTTTTGTGTTGCTGTTGGATAAACCTTCAAGCCCAAAACTCTAGTGACCCATATCTTTCCATCTACCCCACCCCCAGATGTTCACTCTCAAAATAAATCTCAGATACATAAAATTGTGATACCATTTTAAAACTCAAGTTGTTAAAAGTTTACTGCATTTATCCATTTATAAATATGAATATAAAATTATTATGCCTGTACATTTTAAAAAGAAAATAGGTCTATATATATACACCTTTAAATTTCATTCAAGAGAACATGCCTTATAAATAGAAGTATGCAGCTATTATTTATGTACATAATTATGACTCAGGTTTTAAAGGGATTGCAATACAGTTATTAAACTGATTTCAGAATTGTTCTGATCTCAAAAACAACATGGACTATCTACATAACTTTTCTGTTCATTATCCACAGGGAAAATACTCCACTTGGGGCCAGCCGAAAGCAAGAGGTAACCTAAAGGAGGTAACCTTCTCCTCTCAGAAGAGGAGTTTCAGGAGAACGAAGTACAAGTGTATGTGTGAACCAATGAACATCACTGTCTCTGGAAATTTAAATGCCCTTGCAGACACCAGATGTATATAAAAAGCTGTGAGGGATTTCTGATAGTAAATGAAAGACAACACACTATTCTGAAGACCTTAAAATGGTGTGCATGAGATTCAGTGGTTAGAAGCTCATGGACACATATCTGAGCAATAAATGCATCACTAGTTTGGAATTTTAACTGGTGCACTTTTTTTTTTTTCTGGTTGCTATTTTAACTGCAAATTCCAAATGCCTTGAGATATAACACCAGAGGGGATCTGTCATAATAAGTGACTTAGAAACTCTGTGTTTAAGGAGGAACCACAATCAAATGCAAAAAAGGAAAAAATTAATTCAAAGCAAACATATGACCCCCCAAACCAGCAAGACCTACGATTGCAAGGGTCCACCAAGAAGTCAGAGGAAAAAATCACCATGTCACCTGCCCACCGCACCTCCCACAGGCCTGCTACATGCATTGCCTTTGCCGCCAACCTACACAACTGCTGTGGAACCCTTGCTTCCTGTGATGCTTTTAGGGGACAGAAAGAAGCTGTCTGTCTGTAAAATGACTGTAGGAGCACTGTTGGTGGTGAAAGCCTCTCTGGAAGTGGGGAACAGTGAAATGGGTGAAGGGAATTAAAAGGTACAATCGTGATCCCTGGGTGGCGCAGCGGTTTGGCGCCTGCCTTTGGCCCAGGGCGCGATCCTAGAGACCCGGGATCGAATCCCACGTCGGCCTCCCGGTGCATGGAGCCTGCTTCTCCCTCTGCCTGTGTCTCCGCCTCTCTCACTCTCTCTCTCTCTCTGTGTGTGTGTGTGTGTGTAACTATCATAAATTAAAAAAATAAATAAATAAAAGGTACAATCTTCCAATTACACAATAAATAAGCCTATGAGATAGAATGTACAGAAGGACAACTATAGTTCAATGATACTGAATTGCACATTCCAAGTTGCTCAGAGTAAAATCTTAAAAGTTCTCATCAGCAGAAAACAGAATCTGTAACTCTGTAACTATAAATGATGACAGATGGGAACTAGACTTTTCCGGTGATCATTTCATTATGTACAAATCATTACGTTGTACAACTGAAACTAATATAGTGTTGCATATTAATTAGACCCTGATTTAAAAAACTCCCCAAATTTAGTCCAACTGAAATTGCGCCCAGACCTAACTTCTCAATTGCATTTCCTTCTATAGATCATTACATGGTATGATGGATTTTGCAAATGGACACTTTTTCTCATAATCAAATGGATTTTAGTTATATCATTTGCAAAATTTTCTAGAATTATTTGAATTGCCAGGCTTCTTCATTTCTCTGAAATTAAGCATTATTTTTACGAAATGATTCTGTTACTTTGTCTAATTCATTACAAGTGCTCTTGAAGATTAAAATCAGTTTACATGTTATATAATACACTTAAGATTATTGAGCTGGAGTTCACCTCATCTTGTTGCTAATATCGTTGTTAAAATCCTCAATTTTGATGCTATTTGGTCTAAGTAGCTTTATTGCACATTAACTTTGAAAAGGTAACATACTAAAAATTGAAATAAAAAGACTTCTTTTTCAATATAAATGTATTCATAGACATGTAAATTAGACTTCAAACAGGGATAATAGCTCTTCAAACAATATTTGGCTGCCTGTATAGAGTACACCCACAGGCCAACAGTTGGCCAATCTTTGTTATTTGTATTATAATATCTAGTGAGAACAGCCATAAAGGAAGTTGCTTTAATATATATTTACATTAATAAATATGTAGTCAGGAGCTCTCTGCCATCCATACCTTGTCAGGACTTTTCTAATTACTTCATTCTGTTATGGTTGCTGTTGTTTTGTTAGCCATTTTATGATGATAATGATCTCTCTTAAGGCTGCCAAATGTCAAGGCATTTTGTGTATTTCAGAAACTAATCAAATTTAGCATTATCAGTAAAATAATGCAAGCAATTTTACTCCTTATAAAGCACACTCAATGATATGGTTGAGATGGCCATGAAAAGATTTTCATAAATCTAGGATTTTGAAAATTTTCTTTTAAAGACATAACTTTCTCAGCATGAGTGAAAAATGCAATCATGACATTTCAGCCAAAGAACAGTGCTCATTAATTATCTGAGGCTTTTCGGGAAACCAAGGCTGTAAACTGACTGTTCTTTCGAAACTCATGATCATAAATAAGTAATTACCATTCACTTATGACTAAGTGAACAATGACAGACCAAAATCACAGGTTTGTCCTCACTTGCTCACATTTTTGGGGGACAGGGAGCAAGGACGAAACCGCTTGCCTTTTTTTTAAATATTGACTTTGCTGTTCTTAAACTCACAGTCCATTCTTTAATACAAGTTTTATCTTTTTTTTTTTCGTTCTCTTTCCTGTTTCTCTTCTCATCCGATATTTTCCCCTTTCTCTGGGTTTAAGTGCACAACTGATTTGAAAAGAGCTTCCGCATGTAGGGTCAGGGCCAGCTTTGTTGGGGAATCCAGAGGAAGACACTTGTCCTGGGTGAGACACCAGGTCTGCCTGTCAATCAATTCCCATCCCAGCTGAAGAGGTCACCGACCCAGCAGTGGGGCAAGCCGGGCTGTCAGAAGGCATTAGAGTCAATGTATTTACAGCAATAAACATGACACAAAGACCCTGGTACAAAAAGTTGAAAAGGGAAAAAACCATTAATGTTGTTATCTGAAAATCTAATGTTTTCACAAAGGATAAGAAGGGCAAAAATGACAAATTTCCACCTCTAACTGGTTAACTCTCTAGGTGATGTTTAAAGTAACCAAGAATGAATTACAATCAAGATTTTCCTAAGTACCTTTTTTCCATTACCTTTCAAAAAAGTATTAAATGAGCTTTTTTATTTGTTTGTTTTTCTGGCTTCTGAGAGTCGTTGAGAGCTCAATAATTTAATCCCACGGAACAGGAGAGATTAAACACCAGGAGGTGGGCAGGTCCACATTACCGACACTAGGCTATCCCTGGTGGGAGACAGGAGCAGCGCTGCTCATTACTTGAAAGGGATTGGTTTGTCTTCCGAATTCCAACTTGAATAAACATTCATCAATAATGAAAGAAATATTCATGTTCTGTATTGATGATAAACATTCATCAATAATGAAAGAAATATTCATGTTCCGTATTGATGAGTCTTTTTATATTTTCTGTGTTTTGTTGAATATGTTTTAATAAACAAATGTTGCTTCGGCCTTCCTATATTCCCAAAGATCAATGAGAAAAAAAAAATCTACCTGTCAAGAGGATGTGAGTTTTAAAGCAAATTTACTCAGAGGACTAATATTAGATTCAACTTCCTGTAAAAGGTTTAGAACTAGGCAGTATTATTGAATTTTGTCTTTAAATTCAGTTTTGGTGCCCTGTAAAAGGCAATAAATCATAGTCTCTAAATCTTATTAAATGGAAGTAACTGAAACTAGACAACACTATCTTGATAAAAAAGCTAAAATTCTTAAATGGCTTGATTGCTAGTAAAAATACAGATAAAATGATCTTTAAGAGATCCCTGGTCAAGTGGGAGTAGCATCAAGGGTAACAAATTATTTTAAAAAATAATCTGAGCAGTAATTAAGCCTGAGATTTTTCTCCAGATATTGAAATTAAATATGAAATTTCTTAAGGGAATTTCTTTATTTTCAAAGCAGTTTTAAAATTTAGTTCATAAAAAATTGTGATTTGTTAATTTCCTCACTAAGTATTTTGAGGCATACAGTAAATATTGGAAAGTCTTCAAATTTCTTAAAGCATTCAACTATTTATGAAGTGCTAAGAACAAAGATCAAGATGTGTTCATTAAAAATACAATATATTTTTTAAAGATTTATTTATTTATTTGAGATGGTTGGGGAGGGGGCAAAGGGAAAGGGAGAGAGAGAATCTCAAACAGACTCCATGCTGATTGCAAAGCCCTGTTGGGCTCCATCTCATGACCGTGAGATCATGACCTGAGCAGAAACAGAGTCAGTAGCTTAACCAACTGAGCCACCTAGGTGCCCCCCAAAATACAATATTTTTTAAAACATAAAAGAATATATAGCAAATACTTAGGATGTAAGTCAAATGTGTGGTTTTCACTAGGAGATTTAACATTCAATTTTTGAGTATATTCTATGTAAATCATTTATTTATTTATTTTTAAAGATTTTATTTATTTATTTATTTATTTATTTATTTATTTATTTGGCAGAAAGAGACAGAGTGAAAGGGAGAGAGAGGGAGCACAAGCAGGTAGAGCCCCAGGCAGAGGGAGAAGGAGAAGCAGGCTCCCCACTGAGAAGAGAGCCAGATGAGGGGCTCAATCCCAGGACCCTGAGTTCATGACCTGAGCAGAAGGCAGATGCTTAACCGACTTAGCCACCCAGGCACCCTTGTAAATAATTTACATAATTGTTCATCTCTATTTTGATTATCGCAGATACTCATATAGTTATATTGTGCTGTAGAATTATAATTAAACAATTATTCATCAGAGGTAAAGTTGCTCAAAGAATATACTTGCAAGTGTTTTTATATATGATATCTTTGAAGGATTTTAATTTTCCTCTTCCAATAATCCATTTTCTAATGCATTCTGTAAGTATGAAAACACATAGACAAATGTAGGAACTATATACAAAGGCACCCACTTCTCAGCTAATATACATTACTTTCTTGCATGTGGTGGCAATTTCTTAAGTTTCAGAGAAAAATGAGAAAGGGCCAGTATCCTTGCAAGAGATAAGGGAGTGTTAACATAATTTTTTTTAATTTTTATTTATTTATGATAGTCACACACAGGGAGAGAGAGAGAGAGAGAGAGAGAGAGAGAGAGAGAGACATAGGCAGAGGGAGAAGCAGGCTCCATGCACCGGGAGCCCGACGTGGGATTCAATCCCGGGTCTCCAGGATCGCGCCCTGGGCCAAAGGCAGGCGCCAAACCGCTGCGCCACCCAGGGATCCCACATAATTTTAATATAGTTGAAATTCTCAAGCTAAGTTGCAAACAGTGGCTTATAAAATTTTTGAAGTCAGATTTTGGGAAAATAAGTGAAGCCAGAGCAATACAAGGCAGTAAACATAAGTGAAGATGGAGTTTATTCATTTATTCTCTTACTCAATAAGGTTTTCATAGCTTTCACGTTGTGTCATGTAGTGATATAGGTACAGGTAATGCTGCTGTGCAAAGAAAAGGAAAAAAAAAAAGGCAAGAGTTTCCTTTAAGGAATTTATATTCTAGTGAGTGATGACAAAATAAAGATGATCTGTAAAATATATAATGGAAATAAATGGCTGAGTAAACATCACTTGATGCAATAAATAGCATATTTGTAGTCTTAACTATTTAAATTTACATATAGTTTGAGAGATGATTCTTAATTGTAAAGTGTATGCATTGATAACAAAAGCAAAGGAGTTTAGAATCTTGGGAAAGTATGACTCAAACAGAATTACTCAAGTCCTAGACCTGCTTTGAGGGTCAGGGAGGACCCACGAGTTCCCAGCTTAATGAGAAGGTGCTCAAATCAGTAGATAAGCTACCGGAGGGTAGCTTAGAAGGGGCATGCATGCAACCAATTAGCTTCTTACACAAGGATTTATTTCAAAACCTAGATTCTGAGTTGTTTAGTGTTGAGGGAGACTGATTTTTAGTTCACATAATAAAGACATATCTGACTAAATTCAAGGCTTATGGATTATAAATGTTTAGGAGCTCAAATCCAATCTCACATTTGTATCTGTCACTTTAATTGCAGAATGAATTAACATCCATAAGAAAGTCACTGTCTTCAGAATCATTGCTGAATTTTTGTTGATTTCAATGGAGTCATTACTGTGAAGATATGGCTGGAGAACTAATTTTCATTAAATTTCATAATAAGTATATTACAGAACTTATTAAGAGTTTAAATAGGGCACCTGGGTGGCTCAGTCGGTTAAATGTCTGCCTTCAGCTCAGGTCTTTTACCTTCAGCTCAGGTCATGACCCAGCATCTCTGATCCAGTCCTGTGTGGGCCTCCCTGCTCAGTGGGGAGCCTCCTTCTCCCTCTCCCTCTGCCTGTCGCTCCTCCTGCTTGTGCTCTCTGCCAAATAAATAAAATAAATAAATAAATAAATAAATAATAATAAATAAATAAATAATCTTTAAAAAATTAGTTTAAACACAGGTAGGCACTATTCTAACTACATTCTCACTTTCTGTTAAAGAAGGTAAGTAAAACAACACAAATCACAGCCAGCAGACAACAAAGAAAGCTGTCAATATCGATGTCCAAAAGACAAATCATTGAGCTAACTTCCTCCCTGAGCAAGTTGAATTCTACTTACACACCAAGAGCACTGTAAGATTTGAGTATGACTCTGTTGTATTTCCTTTTAGAAGTGTCATTGTTTCAGGCAATTCAAAATATGCACATGAAATTTGGAATTCACTAAAAACGAATAGGATCAGCTAGGTTCATGGATGCCATTTGTCATGTCTCCTTGGCCTATTAGATCTGTCTCCAATATAATACATCAGTTTCATGTAAAGCAATTTCTTATACTCCTGAAAAAGGCTTTTCCTCGCTATTGTCATCGGTCATAGATGAAAACAGTGCGTGGAACACAGTGAGTGCTGCTTGATACTAGAGCATAAAATGCTTTAAAAATATGATTGGATTTAGTGGTCATAACAATGATGGACTGTGTGTACTGAACCAAATAAACGGTGTGTTGCCTTATACTGCTTGGCCAAGACGCCTCATCTATACTCTGTCTCTTTCTACTTCAACTCTTGAATTTTTCAGTACAGCACAGTAAAACTACATGGTGTTAAACAGTAATAGGGTTCCTCTGAAATACACACACCCAGTGAGTTATAGTAACAACCATTTGGATATATAAGTTGAGCATTAAAGAGTAGTAGTTGTTTCTGTAACAATGCTATTCCCTTAAAATCTTACTGGAAGAAGAAAAAACCCAAAATTTTTGTATTCTACTTCTGAAGTTTTCATATGCTTTTGATATAATAGAAAGGTGTTGAATATAAATGACAATAATAGCTCACATTCCTATAGAAGTTTTTATTTTCCCAAATGTCTTAACATTGCTATTTTATTTTATAATCTTGGCATCTCCTAGATTGTAGATTGCTTAAAAATGATCTAAGAATGTTTCAAACATTCAATTATAAAGAAAAATATTTTCTTCAATCACTTCCAAACCATATTTGCATGCTTAGACATGCAAGTTTCCTACTGATGTCTAATCCTGAAGATTTTCATTGTTAACATCACTAGTTAGCTCTTACAACATGGACAGAGCAGATAATTTGTCATTTTGTGTAGTAAAGGTACCTGAGGGTCAAGAAAGCCAAGCTGAGACAAGAGCAATGCCTCTGGAATTTACTTTGCACCACACCATCTGACCAAATCTAGTAACTGAACACTTATTCTTTCCATGTTACAGTTTGGGTTTACATGGCACTCAAATCAGTTAATTTGATAAGTTCCTGAAAAAGTGATGGAATCATTGCCAGTCCTAATAGTCACTGAAATTTTGTAATTATAATCAAATACCTATACCCATATAGATAGAACGGTACAGAAAGTGTTATGATGATAAACTGGAGAAGCCATAATTTTCCAATTAATCAAGAAAATTCTTATTAACACTCTCTGGAAAAATGGCCCCAAATTACTCTTGTGCATTTTACAAAGAAGTTCTCATGTTAAGAAAAAAAAAAGTTCTCATGCTTTGAGTTTACAAAAGTACAATGACATATTTACAGTTTGATTCCCTTCTCAAGTTTTGGTGCAACAAACTGGTTAAGCAATCCTATCAACAAATAAAGTAGTGGTATTATGAGATATTAGAAGAACTTTCAGGAGTGCCTAGGTAGCTCAGTTGGTTAAAGATCTGACTCTTGATTTAGGCTCAGGTCATGATCTCAGGGTTAGTGAGATCAAGACCTGCAAGAGCTCCATGCTGGGTGTGGAGCCTGCCTCTCCCTCTTCCACTTCCTCTGCCCTTCCTCCCCTATCTCTCTACCTTTCTACCCCACTACATCAGTGCATGCATGTGTGTGTTCTTTTGATAAATAGATAAATAAATAAATAAATAAATAAATAAATAAATAAATAAATAAATAAATAAAAAGAAAAGCTTTCAACGGTGTTTAATTATCCAAGGGGAAAACCTACGTGACAAATATTTATAAAAATCTACTTTCAGGATCCCTGGGTGGCTCAGAGGTTTAGTGCCTGCCTTCGGCCCAGGGCATGATCCTAGAGACCTGAAATCGAGTCCTGCATTGGGCTCCCTGCATGGAGCCTGCTTCTCCCTTTGCCTGTGTCTCTGCCTCTCTCTCTCTCTCTCTCTCTCTCTCTGTGTGTGTGTGTGTGTGTGTGTGTGTGTGTGTCTCAGGAATAAATACATAAAATCTTTAAAAAAATCTACACTCATTAGTGGAAGCAAATTAGATGACTATGACACTTTTCAGTAGGTGTGGATCCATTTCTAGTGGAGTTAAATCTCTAATGTCAATTTTTCACCCTGCCTTTACAGTAAGGAATTTCAAAGGTGGTCACAAAGCCCTATTTGAAGGATACATAATGGGTCTCTAATTAGAAGTTATGCAACAAAGCTTGAATAGGAGACAGAGACAAAAACAGAAAGAAATAGAGAAAATATTACCAGATGACCTGGTTGAAAAAAACAATAAAAATATGCTTTATACCAAAAGAAATCCTAATGCATGTAAAAAATGCATGTATTTTGTATATTCAATCTAATACCAACATTTGTTCTGGGAACTGTAAACTAATTAGAAGACAAATTCAAAGGTACATTTTGCAGTTCATTAAGTCATCATAAGGGCCAGGTTTATTATTGTTTAGAAAAAGATATTTCTAGGAAGATATTGTGATCACGCTGGGAGATTGAAAGGTCAGACTAAAATAGATGAGAAAATTCTGTTTTCATTTTCGTATTCCTAATGTATTCACATCAAGAGATTCAGGTGAATATTTTGTAGAGACAGTTCAAATTAGCAAATACTATCAGTGACCCATTAGTATTATTTTAGCAATTTAAAGAATGGAGAGATTTATAGCCTGAAATATATTATGTACCAACTAACAGATTAATAAAAAGTGATGTCGGAAGGATGGTATTGCTGTTGGCAATGCTAATAAAAACACTCATAAATTGTTTCTTTTACAAATCACTTTCACAAAAAACATTTTATTTTAACCTCAGCTTATGAAACACAGCTGTCTTGACAAGAAATTCTTTCCTTCATCGACCTCACTCACTAAGTGCACGTCATTCTCTTTGCATATCATTAAGTGAAAAGATAGTTTCCTAAAAATAATCTATTCTTCTCTTTATATGCTTATAGAAGATTTGATTACAGTTGTAACCAACCTTTCTTCCAGAGGAGCAAATTACTTCTGAGCAATTTTAACTACTTCCTGATAGAATTTATAAACAAAAGGAAGGTATTAGTACAATACAATATACTGATCTCTGAAGCCAAGGAAGTTTGTCTCCAAATGTTAACAACCACGTGGAAATAGATGGGTTAGGAGCATCTGGGGGTGGGCTCAGTAGATTAAGTGTCTGCCTTTGGCTCTGGTCATAATTCTGGGGTCCTGGGATCAAGCCCCATGTCAAGCTCCCTACTTAGCATGAAGTCTACTTCTCTCTCTCCCTTTCTCGTCCCTTGTCCAGCTTCTGCTCTCTCTCTCTCAAATAAATAGATAAAATCTTTTTAAAAAATCATAGAAATATTCCATTGTATACATAAACCACATCTTCTTTATCCATCATCTTTCGATGGACACCGAGGCTCCTTCCACAGTTTGGCTATTGTAGACATTGCAGCTATAAACATCGGGGTGCAGGGGTCCCAGCGTTTCACTGCATCTGAATCTTTGGAGTAAATCCCCAACAGTATTGCTGGGTCGTAGGCCAGGTCTATTTTTAAGTCTTTGAGGAACCTCCACACAGTTTTCCAGAGTGGCTGCACCGTGTTCTCATTCATTTGGGGAATATAAATAATAGTGAAAGGGAATATAAGGGAAGGGAGAAGTGTGTGGGAAATATCAGAAAGGAAGACAGAACATAAAGACTCCTAACTCTGGGAAACGAACTAGGGGTGGTGGAAGGGGAGGAGGGCGGGGGGTGGGGGTGACTGGGTGGCAGGCACTGAGGGGGACACTTGACGGGATGAGCACGGGGTGTTATTCTGTATGTTGGCAAATTGAACACCAATAAAAAATAAATTTATTATAAAAAATCATAGAAATAGATGGTTTAAATACCTCTACACACAATGACTGAATGAGTATAAACAGTGTTGAGAGAAACATCTAGTGTTGGTACATTCCCTACCTAATGTGCTAGATATGGAAGGGTAAAACATGAAGGACACCAGCAACAGCACTCAGTCAAAATACTTTATAAACTTTTTTTAAATTTTTATTTATTTATTATAGTCACACACACACACAGAGAGAGAGTGAGAGAGAGAGAGAGAGGGGGGGGGGAGAGGCAGAGACACAGGCAGAGAGAGAAGCAGGCTCCATGCACCGGGAGCCCGACGTGGGATTTGATCCCGGGTCTCCAGGATCATGCTCTGGGCCAAAGGCAGGCGCCAAACCACTGCACCACCCAGGGATCCCTCAGTCAAAATACTTTAGAATGAGTTATGGAAGATGTGTGGTTCATCTTCTGCACGCTGAAGACCCTAGCTTTGACATCATCAACAAGTGGCTGTTAAGACCATGGCAGTAGAACATGAATCTCCTCATCATTGCAGCAATGCTAGGTTAAAAGTTCTTTTAAAGAGCTTACAGAACCCAGACCCTGCCTAAGAGTCATTTAGGAAATCATATAGAAAGAATATTTACATTTTTGGGTAAAGATCATAGCAGATATTTGAGTGTTTTACAAAGTAAGCAAACTTCTGTGCTATACTTTGAATGAGCTCAGCCATTCAGCACAACATTTTGTTTAAGATTCTATTTATTTGAAAGAGAGAGAGTGTGTGTGCAAGCACAGGGAGCAGTCGGCAGAAGAAAAGGGAGAAACAGGCTTCCTGCTCAATCTCAGGAGCTCGATCCCAGGACCCTAAAAACATAATCTGAGCCTAAGGCAGATGCTTAATCAACTGAGCCAACCAAGTGCCCCCTGCCCAGCATTTTTAATAAAAAATCACAATTAATATTTCCTGATGCATTCCTAACGTCAGCCATGCTACACAGTACTTTATAATGATTATTTCCTTTTATATGCACATAAAACCTAACCTAAACTATGCATGATTTTATATGCCCATTGAACAAATAACTTAAATCATTTATACTTCTCCAGGGTTACAGAGCTAGATAGCTGAATAGCCAACATTTGAATCCACAACTCTGTATATCACTCAAAATAGATCTCTATAATCTACTTACCTTCTATAGGTTTCTCAAACTACATCTTTTTGTTACTGTGTTTCTCAGAATTTTTTGAACCACTTTTTTTTTTCATTATTTTTTAGGACCACTTTAAATTCCACATTCAATAGTAATGCCACATAACTTAGAAATGTGTATTTTCAGGCAGCCTGGGTGGCACTGTCTTCTGCCCAGGGTCTTATCCTGGAGACCCAGGATGGAGTCTCACGTCGGGCTCCCTGCATGGAGCCTGCTTCTCCCTCTGCCTCTCTCTCTCTCTCTCTCTCTCATTCTGTGTCTCTCACGAATAAACAAATAAAATCTTTAAAAAATGTGTATTTTCAATCTTATTATCCAAACCCTAAAATTATAAATGCAAAGGTTTGAAAAAAAAATTTTGTCTAAATACACTTTTAATCAGTAAACTTATTTCTTCCATTTTCCTGCCAAATAGTTGAACACAGTCAGTAAATTATCTTCTGAGACAGTCCTTTCTGCTTTAAAAAGTTGTTGTAATTAGTATGGTCACGTGAAATTGAAATATTTGCTTATGAGCATCTCATACAAGTGCTTTTATTCTATATTTTGAACATCATTAAAACATCTTATTTCTTCAACTGTAAGAATATTTTAAGTAACTGAAAGAATGTTTTTCCAATTGTAACACATTTAGTCTCTTTAATTTCACTCTTCTTATGCTGTTTTACCTCTTACCACTGTGATAACTTTCTTCTGAGCTTTTTGCAAAGTGAGTCAGCACAGTATAGAGAAGTGAGCAGAGTGTTTGGACCAAGTTAGTTCCTTGATCTAAAAATATGATGCCCTATCAAAAGAGGATATGTACTTCATCCCACATGCTGCCAGTCAGCATGGATTGTGAAATGAATAGATTTGCAGTCAGAAAATCTGATTCAAATGTTTCTCCACTACTTATTAGATATGTGACCTTGCGCCAGCAATAGCTTCTCGGAGTTTTATGATTTTTGCCCTGAATTGCTTTGAAATAATTTTATACATGAACAGTTTCATATTGTTGAGATCACTTCCTTTTAAAAATTATTCATAAACTATATTTAAACATAATATCTTACATCAAATTTCTCTTTTGATAAAAGGTTTGGGTGACAGTGTACCAGATTACGGTTGGTAGGATGATCCTCTAATCTCAACTTTTTGTTCTGTTAGTGTTTTAAAGCTGACGGACTAACTGTCATGAGCTTTCTGGTGAGCAATCTTACCATGGGTATTCAAGTTTAAATCACTGTCAATATGCTGCAGCCAATGACTACCATGAACAGACATGCAGGCTAACACATTTGAGTTTATTGACTTGGTACAATCAAGGCAACTGATGCCTCCATCAGAGGATGTGAGAAGAATTTGACTACAGGATTTGGTGATCTAGGAGGTGTTCATAGATGCAGGAATTTGTGTTCAGGAATTGGGGTTAATTTTATGATTGGATGTTGTAATAATTTCATGTCAATTGTTAGAAGAAGAAAAAGGGATACAAGCTGTGATTGTTCCTAGAAACCACTGTTACTCATCTTAGTAAGGGAAAATTCTTCTTATCATCTGTATTCAAACATGGTTATGGAAATAATGTCTTTGTTTTGCTTCCTCATGCTCACATGGTAGTCTTGCCTGTGCTGATATTCTGTGAAATTATTTGTGTTCAACAGAACACCGAGGTCTAGTTCCTAATGTGAGGCTAACTCCTGGGTGAAAGGTCTTTTCATGTGCTCTGTTTCTATTTTGGGCCAAAAGCACACAAAGTTAGACTGGAACACTTGGATCCATTATAACATTTTGAAGGATTTTGCGGACCAGGATATTGTCCAGAGAATGCTTTTTTTTTTTTAATTTAATCTTTTGTTTTTACTTAAACAAATTTATTATAATTTTTATTGTGCGTACTTCTAGAAATTATAAAGGTAAAGAAAAATGATCTGATTACTCCTTAATATCCAATATTAGGGATTATTTTCTGGGGTTTGCCCCTTGGAAATAGTTCCAAACTACTTTTTTTTTTATCATTTTTCTATTATGTAAAATTAAAAGAAAATTATCTGGAATTTAGAGGTTTTATATTCCTTATTTATTTCAAGTTTTCATTTAAATTCTAGTTGGTTAACACATATGGTAAAATTGGTTTCAGTTGTAGAGTTCAGTGATTCATCACTTACATATACAGAGAATGCTTCTTATGGTTGAATGAGAGCGAGTCCTTTCTTTTCCTTTTCCTTTCCTTTTTTTTTTCTTTCAAAATGAGTTATTGAATCATCTGACATGACAATATCTATGCAAGATCATTTATGATTTTGGAAAAGACAAATCAGTTAACTCCAACACAGTGATTACCAGAAACAAAATGGTTATTAATCTTTGAAATAGACCCTAAAACTAAAAGCTTAGATTACCTGATTCATACAATGAAAATGTCCTATTTCCCAGCTGAGTTCTTTTTGTTGGTCGGTTGGTTTTTGTTTTGTTTTGTTTTGTTTAGCCTATTTTGTTGATGAGCTGTTCCACTTAGCTTACAGTATTTATAAAGTTAAAACAAAAAATATTGCTATCTTTCAAGTTCCCCTTTGGGTAGCTAAGAGGAATCCAAGACTTTTACGAATGTTCAAGACCAACTAATCAGCTGGGATTTGGGAGAAGTTGGGTTTTCATATGAAACTGAGACTTAAAGGAGCACAGACTTCATCAAAAATGGAAGCCTAACTCATCTCAACTGAAGTAATTCCCTTCAGGTGAGAAAAATGTTTGAGTGCAGATAAACAACTCCTGCATACAAGGCTGGAGTGGCTTTGAATAGAACAAACTGTTTACTGTAGCAAGAAAAGCCCTAATACAGTTCCGGTTCCTGATGGGCTACATTTTTCTGGCAGTGTTTTAATGACATCTCAAGCCATAACTTCTGAAGTATTTCTAAGAATTCTCAGCTTTAAATTTCTTGATGCAATGGATGTCTAGTAGTCAGGAGGAAGTTATATATTTCTTTGTATGTGGCAAATGTGAATCTTTGAATTAACTCTTTGGAGTTTTATTCTACCTGATAAGGTCCTTTTCAATAGTGCCCACTGGAGGAGAGTTTCTCTTTGATGTCATTTCTGGAAGACCAATATCCCTTCTTGAGTTAAGTCTTTAGATAAATGCAACTTAAATGTGTTGTGATATTGTGGTACTTATCTCTTGTGATATTTAGTCATAGTAGCCCAAATGAGATAGAACCTAGGATTCAAGGAGTAAAATTTCCAAATGTGTGGGGGCATCCTCTTATTAACTTATAAAAAGATAGCTTGTGGATCCTTAATGGGATTGATCTTAACATAATTGAATGCAATGACAGTGGCTTAGCCCCAGGGTGCTTAAGGGTTTTTGAAAGTTTTGCACTTAATTGTAGTTTTATTATCTTATTAGCTATCTTTACTTTTTGCAATGTATATGGATGATAAGGTTGGTAAACTTCCTGAATAAAGAAGATAGCTTTGGAAAGCTATTTGAAAATAATGCTCGTAAGACTTGGGTTCCTGTTATTGTGACTCCCTAATTTGGTAATTCCAAAGCTAAGCAAATATTTCCCCACCATTATTGTTATAGCTCTCCATAAAGGCAAAGCCTTAACCCATCCTGAAAAGAACCAATAATACCCAGAATATACTCTTGGATCATTTAGAGGGGCCCAATGGGGCCTCAAGTTTTAAATTTCTATTCATCTTGTTCCTTTACAGTAGAAATAGTATGAGATTATGGTAATATAAAATTACATTAGAGAAAAGAGTATATATGTATATGTATATATACTTATATATATGTCATATATAGGCTTATCTGTTCTTAATCTTGTTATATTTATTCATAAACTTGACACCAAAATAGGATACTTTTCATATGAAAGACATTCACATGTCTGATCCAACTCTAGAATTCTCTGATTTAGGAAAATATTGGTTCTCTCATGAATCAGAGAGAAATGGGTCATTTGATGGTATATTTTATAGGATTGCTTCCAATGTTTCTATGCAGTTATCATATTCCAAATATGTTTTCACTGAAAATCAGATTATTAAATCAGATATTTAAAAGATCCTGCAGCTTATTGTATTTCATATGCTGCTATTTTGTTTTATTCCCATCCCCCCCCCAAAGTTTAGGTGAACACAATAGGTCTATCATCCAGCACTTTTGTGAATTAATATTCTATGACCTCAAGAATTGAGGGAAAAAATAAACTTGGAGAAAGTAAAATGTTCATTATACATACAAAATTTAAATTTATTACTAATATTTACTGTAATACTATAAGAGACCATCTAAAAGTAATTATTACTTTTTACTTCAAATGCAAATATATAGTCTATTATACTTAGAAAGCAATGGCATATATTTTCAAACTAGACTTGTCGATGTAGAGAATAAGAACATTTTAAGGCTAGTATATCACAAAAACACTAATGCTCTGAGTCACAGTGGGCTTCATTAATTGGGTACTAAAAATAAAGTAACTTTATGCTGAAGAAAGTAAATCAAATAAAAGTTGTTTTTCTTTTCCTCCTAATACAAGCTTGAAGAATATCCCAATTAGTTTTTAGTAAATAACTGTATGGACTGAACTCTGGAATTCATGTGTTGAAGCTCTAACCCCCAACGTAACTGACTGTGTTTGGAGACAGGACCTTGACAGAGGTAATTAAGGATAAATAAGGTCATCAAAGAATGGCCTAATCCAGTTGGATTGTTGACCAGGGATGTGTGAGCACAGAGGAAAGATCAGGTGAGGACATAGTGATAAGGTGGCCATCCGCAAGCCAAGGACAGAAGCCTCAGGAAACCAACCCTGCTGATACCGGGATCTTAGACTTCTAGCTACAACAACTGTGAGAGATGAATTTTGTTGTTTAAGCCATCCATTCTGTCGTGTTTTGTTATGGAAGCCCTTGCACCTCATATTATAATTTATTTGTTAAATTGTTTAGAAACAATCTATCTGCCTTGTATGTAATAGAATGATTGATTTTCTTGCAATTTTATGTTTTTTTTCCTCATTTTGATTTTCTCATTTGTCCAAAAGCTCATGAAGTTTAAAATGATGTAATCTGCCCACTACTAGTCTGCTGAAAAATGAGCACGTATCACTCTCTGACACTAGTAATAGAAATACTCTTGTCAAATATTAATTATGTACATATTAAGAACTTTTGTAGGCAGAAAAAAATATAGAATGCTAAATGAACAAAACCATCAGGAGAAATTACTTAGACAATGGTTTTCCTCTCTTTGCTTCTCAAGATGTACCTTAAAATTGTTGTTTTAAAAAAATCAACAAGCAATATGCAGTATTCTCATAAATGCAGTCTTTGCTATTGTGAAATAGTTCAGCATTTACTCTAGGCCAACTATTCCAGAGAGAACCTCAGGAATATCGCACCTACATGGTTTAGCAGGGTAAGTACAATAAGTAGTTAGGAGAGGCTCAATTTGTTAGAGGTACATTAATATTACACAGAAAAGAAGCTTCTGGACAGTTAGCATGGACTCCATGTTCCAATTTTTGTTTCTTTTGTATTTTACCATCCCAAGTTATGTACTCAAATAATGAAGTATGGCAACCACACTTGTTGCATGTACAGGTTTTAGTCTAAAATAATCAAAGATAGGCTTATCACATATGTGCTTATTTCTCTTCAAATCCCAATAATTCCATAAAAATACAATGATGAGGGCCCCAAAATAGGACACATATATGTGCGCGCGCACACACACACACACACACGCAAGTATTGCTATGCACTGGGTATTATACAAAGATTATCCCAGAAACAGACATATTCACCGTTTAAGAGAATAAAGTTAAAAATGTGAGTAAGATAGAAATTATTTCAATTCACTATAAAAGAATGAGAATAGAGAATGTCATAGATGAATATTAGAGTAGATGATCATGTTATATATAGTAAGACTGTTTTGTTCTTCAACTTTTACTACAAAAAAGAGCCATTAGTATGATAGTGCATGGACGAAAATACTATTCATTTGTATGCATTTTTATACTAAGAAGATGGAAAATAGAAACATGTAACTTCATGTTGCACAAAGCTGGATAGCCTAAAGGCCTAAGGATGTTAGGAAGATAAGTTGTCATTTTTTTAAAATGCTGTCTTTTTTAAAATAGTAATGCAATAATTAGACCATTTCCAGGAGAAAGCATGTATTTGCATTTATTTCTAAAGTTAATCTTCATATATAGACAAAAATTCTACACTTTAGTTTTTAAACTTTGAAGGGAGAAATTATCTTTAAATCTTATTTATACCCCATGAGAGAACTCAGTGAAGAATTTTACTATTATAATTTTTTGGTACCTAAGAAAAAAAAACCAAGAAAATGCCAGGAAGTACTACCTGTAATAAGGCACTAACGGTCTCTGGTGTGATTAAATTTAGTTATTCCTAGGGCACCTGGGTGACTCAGATGGTAAGCATCTGCCTTTGGTTCAGGTCATGATCTCGGGGACCTGGGATTTAGCCCCACATTGGGCTCCCTACTCAGTAGGGAGCCTGCTTCTCCCTCTTCCCCCTTCTTGGGCTCTCTCTCTCTTTCTCTCTCTCTCTCTGTCAAATACATAACTAAAGTATTTAAAAATAAATAAATAAACTTAGTTATTCCTGCTTCTTGGAAAAGAGACGTGTTTCTTCTTATTAATTTTAACAACAATAAAGAACATTCCATGACATATTTGTCACATTCTGAAGTGAAAATAGATTCATGTCCTTGCTTTATACACTTGCCAGGACCCAGCCTTGACAGGTTTGACTGTGCTGGTGCCACGTCACCATGGTGCACCTGGCTATGTTGGATCACAAAGAGAAACACAGTCTCCTTTTCTCAGTAGGGTGCTTTAGTGCTTGGCAATTAACTGAATGAATCCAGCAGAGCTAATAGACCAAATTATTGTTCGTTGTTTTCTACTGCTTTATTAATCACTGCTCATCAAATCTGACTAAGATCCAGCTCTCTGGTTCATTTCTTATTGATTTCATTTGTGTGAAAGGACCCATCCAAGCTAAATGTTCTTAGAGATGGGAAGAGAAGACGAACTTCCTCTTGGCTTCCTGGAACTTTCTCTGTGCCAAATTACAAGGCCAGTGGTTTGGCCCCAAGATATAAACAGAGTGACAAGGAACAGATTAATAAAAAAAATAAGCTACAAAAACAGGACAATTTGCTGGGAGAGTTGTCAAGAAGTACCCACTGTTATGACCACACATTGTGCCTTTCATGCCTCTGGTACACCATAGTCATGCATAATAAGTTTGCAGAAAGCAAACATATGCAGAATTCTCTGGATTTTGACTGCAGAGAACAATTCTTCAATTGGACCATACACTGGGGCATTATACATATTTCCTGCTCCTTGACTTGGATGCATATAAAGTGCTTATTCATTAAACATGTGTCTTGAGTCTTTAGTTTGAAATTATTCCTCCCCTCCAGTAGGTCAGAATCTGGTGAGGAAAATAAGCATGCATGCACATTTTTACTATGGTGCTGATAAAGATTATAGAAGAGGAAAGATTAGGAAAGAAGAGAGGAAACGAGACAAGTGCAGAAAGCTCAAAGTTGCGTGTCTCAGGCTCTCCTGAGGTCACAGATCACAAGAAATTACCTTGTATTAGACGATGTACAAAGAACAGGTAGGGAGGGGGGAAATGCATGGAGCTATGCCTGGTTTCTTAGATTGAAAACTACAGAATCAGGTAAAACAGTTCATTCATTAGGGGATCAAATATATTTCATCGAGAGTCAACTTTCCTCAGGAAACTACAGTTTTCCAGTGTGGTGGAAAGGGAGATTGGCTTGAGGCTCCAGCATCTATCATTTACACAGGGGAGGGCTGCTGCTGCTGTGTTGTCTTGATGCCAGACCCCTTTCTCTGCATCCTTTCTTTTGTTCAAACATGTACTCCGCCTTCATGTCACACTCAGCATCGTATTTTATAGTCTTCTCCTACCTTCTCCCTGTGCTTACTACTTTACTGAAAATCATAAAATATTAGAGTTGTTTTACAAAGAGCCTTGGAGATAATTCTCTTCATCTTTAAGTTCTGTTTTGTTGAGTTTTAATATTTTTATTTTTTTTAAATTTTATTTATTTGTTTGACAGAGTGAGAATACATGCAAGCCGGGGGAGCCCAAGAGGGAGAAGCAGGCTCCCCGCTGGGCAGGGAGCCCTGGATACAGGGCTTGATCCCAGAACCTTGGGATTATGACCTGAGCCAGCGCTTAACCAACTGACCCACCCAGGCACCACCTGGACGCCCCTAATGTTTTGATATACAAAAAAACCTACACATATTTAATGCATATGATTTGCACTTGGACATAGGTATAAACCAGTGATATCAAAACCACAATTAAGGTAATAAACATACCCATCATCTCTGGAAGTTTCCTTGGGTCTCATATGTGCATGCCTGTGTGTGTGGGCGTGGATGTGTGTGGGTGGGTGTGTATGTATGTGGGGAGCACACTTACCATGAGATCTATTCTCTTATATGTTTAAGTGCACAATACAGTATTGTGAATGAAAAGCACAGTGCTGTACACATTATTAAGCCTGAATAAAGATGGAAATCCTATGATTTGTGACAACATGGATGAACCTAGAGGACATTATGCTAAGTGACATAAGCCAGTGTCAGAACAGACCCTGACTAATTCCACTTATATGAGGAATCTAAAATTGTCAAATACACAGAAGCAGAAACTAGAAAGGTATTGTTAGTGGGTTACAGTTATACAAGATTCCTTTCCTCTACTAGAAGAATTATTTTATTCAGCTTTCTGTAGTACAGATTGAAATGAGATTTGATGATACTCCATAGAATTTCCTAATGAAATATTCAAATAAAAATGGATTAAAAAGCTCCTACTTACATTTTAAAAAGCATATTTGCTCAAATGGTAAATGTCATTGAAAGTGAAAAAATTCTAATGCCATTTTATTATTTTTAATTTTTTTCTAATACCATTTTAATTAAAAAACACAAACAAAATAAGGATGGCAAGGATTAAACAAATACAAATACATTTAACAGTAAGAAAATTTAGTAAAAACAAATGCAAAATTTCAAAATGTAGGCAAATCTATTTTGCTAATGTTGTGCTTATACAGACAGCATATTAAGAAAAAAAAGGTTTTTTTTAAACCAAACAAGATTTGATAAGATAACTTGGTGAGAAAACTGAATACAAAATAAATATGAACAAAAATCAGTGTTCTCAACAACAATAATAGTAATGACAATAACAACAACTGACATTCAAGTCACAATAGGAAATAAAAATATAAGAGTAAGTCTGGGATTTTGTTTCACATTGAAATTATAATGAATTACAGATAATTCTATATCATAAAATACAACAAAGCCTCAGATGTAAATATAAGAAACCTAAACTAAAATCAGAGGTGAGAAGACTTTTTAACTGAGGTTACATTAAAGTATTTCATATAAAAAAGTGATTATAAAAAGTAAATAGACAAATAGCTGACTTGAGAGAGAATAACTGGTGGTTAATATTGTTAATATTCAAAGAGCTCTAGAAAACAGAAAAAAAGTATAAATAGAAAAACAAAAATGTTACTATAATATTAAATATATACTCACCCTTTGATTTACAAATTTCACTTTTAACTTTAAAATAAAAATGTTGGGCAGGGGGTTGGGGTGACTGGGTGACCGTCACTGAGGGGGGCACTTGATGGGATGAGCACTGGGTGTTATTCTATATTTTGGCAAACTGAACACCAATAAAAAATAAATTTATATAAAAAAATAAAATAAAAATGTCAATATGTTAGAACATATATAAAATGATGTTTATTGAGTGTTTGGTAGAAGCAAAATCAGAAACAAGTTTAATGTCCATGAATGGCAAAGAGGATAAACTGTTATAAATTTGTATTAAACTACTCAAAAGTTAGTTTTATCTCCAAATTTTTCTTGTTAGGATCTCCATGATGTACAATGAGTATTAAGTTATAATAATGTGACCTATTTTCTAAAACAATGAAAACAATCATATATATATTTTCACATCTTTTATACTATTATGGAGAAAAATACAAAAGAATTTTTAATAAAATCCTAAAATAATGGTGAGAGATTTATGCAAAAGGGAAGGGAAGGAAAAGGGGAGAACAAGAAATGATCATAAATAAAAAGGATGTTTCATCTCCTTCCTCCTATCTTGATGCAGTGTCAGCCAACCTGAAACATATAGAAAATGCGAAGAGAACAAGAGACACACCACTCTGATACCACACATTGTACACCACCACCCCCTGGTACCAATGTCCAATGTGCTTGTAAGTTGTAAGGTGAGGAAAAGAATGGCCTCACACTCTACTTATTTTATTTTTTAAAAATTTTACTTATTTATTTATAAGAGACACAGAGAGCAAGGCAGAGACAGAGGCAGAGGGAGAAGGAAGCTCCCTGCCGGGGAGCCTGATATGAGACTCTATCCTGGGACCCGGGATCATGACCTGAGCCAAAGGCAGACACTCATCCACTGAGCCACCCAGGTGTCCCAATTGCCCCCTATTTAATTAAATATTCCTAGCTGATACACATCCTAAATTAAATTACTAGACTCAGTAATGAGATTAAATATTGACTTCCAATTTTCCTTTCTAGTAATGTCCTTACATGGTTTTGGTATCAATGTCACATTGGCCTCACAAAACTAGTTGAACATATTGTACTATTTTTGGTTTTGAATACTCTGGAAGTGTTTCTAAGATGTATACTCTTTCTTCTTCTAGTGTTTGGATAAATTAAGAAATCTGAGCTTTGAATTTTGATGTGAAAGTTTATTAAATATGGATTCAATTTCTAGGAGATGTGTTATAATTATGTCAATTGAATCAATTCTTGAGTTAAACTGGGTATTATATTTTTCAGGGAATTTTTTCAACTTCAAACTTTTAAAAAATTTTAATATCAAATTGTCAGATTGTTCTCGTTTTACCTTTTATTGTCTCTAGGATTATTACTAGTGACAACTTTTATTCATGATAATTTCTACTGTCTTCTATTTATTTATCTCTCAGTCTTGATCTTGTACTATGAAGTTTATTACTCTTGTGAAATTATTTTAATTTAGCTTTGTTGTTCCTCTGTTGGATATTGCTTTCAATTTCTATTTCCTGCATTGGATTTGAGTTGATCTTCCTTTTCTGCTTTCTCAAAATTGTTGCTGGGTCTTTAATTTGAAGAATTTATCTCTCTTCAACCATATGCATTTGAGGCTATAGATTTCCCTCCTAGCATGACTAAAGCTGCACCCACACATTTTAGTAAGTTATCAGATAACGTAGCGTGTACAAATTTAATCATCTGAAATTTGAGATATAAATTTAAAATATCCCAATGGTGTTTATGATTTGGCTATTGCTCCTTTTGTGTTTTGTCAGATTTTGGTTTAATATACTTTAGGGCTATGTCATTATCCTTATGCTCACGTAGAACATACTTTTGAGCTAACTGGGGGGAGCCACTCTATTTGTGGTTCATCATTATTGTAAATATGTAGTCTTCAGGGATCCAGCCTTTAGTTCTAGCACATTTCACAGATTTCTCTCTTCTTCATTGGGTCCTGAGGACAGCTATTATCACTACAAACTCAGGAGATTGCCAAATACTGAGTGTAGCTTTGTCAGCCTTCCATCTACAGTTTTTGAAGAAATGAGATTTTTCAGGAGAAAAAGCAGTGTCAAACATTGTTCTCCCATATCAGGTCCTTCCTCCATCTCTGGACCTTGACCCCTCTGATCAACACTGCTTACCAAGTCCAAATATTTTCTCTTAATATTTTGCTTGGCTTATCTAGTTCTCCTTTTTCTTTTTTTTCCATTCAGAGGGTTGATTTCAATCACAGTAAGGTGTTCTCATAGTATGTTTCTTTTTTTTTCATTATTTATGATAATCACAGAGAGAGAGAGAGAGAGGCAGAGACACAGGCAGAGGGAGAAGCAGGCTCCATGCACCGGGAGCCCGACGTGGGATTCGATCCCGGGTCTCCAGGATCGCGCCCTGGGTCAAAGGCAGGCGCCAAACCGCTGCGCCACCCAGGGATCCCTCATAGTATGTTTCTGACAGAGGTTGATTGCTTGAAGATTGTTTCCAGAGTAAAGTGAGAACTTATATTTTTGAAAATCTGGAAAAATAATTTAGTGTAAGACTTTTAGTTTTATATACCCAAAGTGGTGGGGAGGGGACATTAAAATTCACTGTGTTGTGCAAAACAACAGCAACAACAACAACAACCGCCCCCCCCAAAAAAATTCTTCTCTTTTAAGAACCTCAGATTTTCTTCTGCATTATTTTAAAAGAAATTTGACATTTGCTATATGAGAGTTTCTTCAAGTTATCCGCATGCTATATTTAATATACTCAGCCAGGGAAAAGTGAAAATTTACTACATTATACAAGTCTGCTTGATATTTTTCTTTATCATAAACTCTGAGGTGTTGAAAGAGTTAATAAGAATTGCTATAAGGGAGGGATTCAATCAACAGGAGTTGAGGTCATTTTTAAAATGAGCTCATCTTATCCTGATACATAGGTCTGGAATACCTTATTTGAGCATGATCTTTCACGTTAATGCCTTTATTACAGTTGGACAAAAACTCTATTTTCCCCCAAAACCTGTTGCCTCACATTCTTCTCAGCCACTGAAAGCAGCATATGTTAAAGCAATGAGGCATGGACACCTCTGGGCTTTCATATGCTGGCATAAGGGAAAGGAATGTTAATGCTCAAAATAAAGAAATATTAAAAACCCAGATACTTTGGAATAATATTCCTCACTACTTCATGGTTTAAAGTTGTCATCTTATGCTGTTAATGGAACTCAGATTTGAATAATAAGTGTGATTTTCTCTACATTAGTGCAAGAAAAATACATGCCCAACTTTCTTAGAAACATTTGCTTTTTTATTTACACATTCACTTATTCTACATATAATTTGAGTACCAAGCATGTGTTAGCATGCCATTGCCAGATATGGAAATAGTGCAACATTTGGTTAAAAAAACTATGCATTTACATAGTCAACTCCTAAAATAAATTACCCCTTTACACTTTACTTAAAATTACTTTTTAAAATACATACATTAGACATTTATATTTACATTGCTTATCACATATTTGTCACATAAACATTATGTGTTTATTATAAATGCTTATCAGAATATACATTTCTAGAAGCTAAAACTTGAGAACAAATTTAATATACATATGTATAAATATAGCTAACACTATGTCATGCAGATTTCTAGAAAGTGGGTAAATTCTTTAGAGATAAATCAATGCTATTAATGAAGTTTAGACAAAAGCAGTTAGGGAAGCTATATTTTATGATGCTACTTAAATAATGTGATTAAATGAATATTATTTAAATAATAGGATTAAATAAAAACGTTATAGATAATACCATACACTAGTCATAGAAGAATTGGCACATTTATTTGTCCCAGCCCGGAGAAAGAAAAAAAAAACCTCCACAAGTGTAGATTCATTCTCACTCATAGAGTTAAGATACACAAAAAATAAAGGAAGCACAGTAATCCTTAGAGAAATATTTTAAGATACAGGAAAACTTTTTACAAAGTATGTTTTGACTTTTTACAAAGCAGCTTTGTCAGGTTACCATCCTTCGTTAATTAACAGAACAGTCCCAACCCTATTCCTTGAGTCTATGGACCAATCGTTTAATTTCATATGAGTCAAGTAGACTAATTCAAGAATCTGCACTAGGTACATGAACATCAACAATATAGATTTACAGCTAGAATATTTTTAAGCCAAATATTTTAGTTATTTGCCTTGAAAGAAAAGATAGATTTAGACTCTTACTCAAAATTAAAGTGAAGATAGCATGGAAATATATTTTTAAGCAGTGATCAAACAAGGCCAGCTTCCTAAGAGTCAGAGGTATAGTTAGAAGTCTCTCTGCAGTCATTATTTCAGAAACAGTTCTCAACATGTGTGTGTACTTGTGTGTTAATATTTAATGCTGCTCCTTTGACTCTCATATATATATATATGAGTATATATATATATATACTCTCCTTCCTGCTTATTTTCTCCTTGTTTCAATATACATATCCATTATCTTTTGTAGATTATTTGTAAAATAAGTCATTCAGGGATGCCTGGGTGGCTCAGCTGTTGAGCATCTGCCTCCAGCTCCGGTTGTGATCCCCAGGTCCTGGGATCAAGTCCCACATCGGGCTCCCTGCAGGGAGTCTGCTTCTCCCTCTGCCTATGTCTCTGCCTCTCTCTTTCTATGTCTCTCATGAGTAAATAAGTAAAATCTTTAAAAATAAATAAATAGATAAATAAATAAGTCATCACAGTGTATAGAATTATATATTGAAAATTAGAATTTCAATAAAATAAAAACACGAATTTTTTTAATATAAATTACATGAAAGTAATTGCCTTTCCTTTATTTGCCAGCCACATAATAGGATGATTTGTTTATTTTATTTTTTTTAAATGTTTTTGTTTTTTTTAAGATTTTTTTTTATTTTTATTTATTTATGATAGGCACACAGTGAGAGAGAGAGAGGCAGAGACACAGGCAGAGGGAGAAGCAGGCTCCATGCACCGGGAGCCCGACGTGGGATTCGATCCCGGGTCTCCAGGATCGCGCCCTGGGCCAAAGGCAGGCGCCAAACCGCTGCGCCACCCAGGGATCCCGGATGATTTGTTTAAATTTAAGGTTTACTTTAGAGAATATCACTTGCAGTATAGAGTTATATTTAGATAGTTATATATATAGTTTTACATAGTTATTTATATAGTTAAGTAGAATTTATGTACATTATTCTATACCTTAAAATGTTTATAGATTTTTAAATTATAATCGTTATTATTTTATATTATTATGTACATCACAGGAAATGTGCTGGTTCTTTTTTGTATTTAAGGTACTGATCGATATTAGAAGATTGTCATTCAAAAAGACTTTTTCTTTTCGCTTTTGACTGTAGAAGAATATATTCCTGTTTACTAAAAATAACATGAGTTATTTTTATTCTTCATGCTGAAGGAAATCTGTGTTAGCAAACTTAATGTTTCATAATTAAATTTTCTATTTTCCCTATCCACTTAAACATCATTAACACATTTATTAACACTGAATTCAATCTGCTTAGATAATCCATAAATCTGGCAGCAATTTTCAAGTTAATACCTACGCATTACATTTACAATTTTTTTTACTTCAGATATGAGTCATTAATATAATTAATGTACCACTGATGAATTATGTATACATTATTTTGGTGACTCAGTCATGAAGTTTAATGACAAATGTCAATTTCAGATGGTGTTGTCCTACATTTTTCTTCCTGTTTACAGTTTCTTAAGAACAAAAAAAAATCTTATAAAAATTATGACATGAAAATCCAACTACTGAAACAAATTTTTAAAATGTACAGGTTACTTTGCTGAATTTTATGTGTACAGCTTATAATCATTTGGGAGGAAATGGAGAATTTACTTATTTTTAGGTGTATTTAGATGTATAGGCATTACTTTTCCAATATCTGTTATTGAGAATCTATGTTAATACCTTTTGTTGTAATTAATTGTTTACTCTTAAAATTCCTATTTCTCTAAAGATTTACACTTTAAAAGTCACCCTGCAGGACTTCTGTGATTTCAGGCTGACATCCCCTAGTTTTTCACCCTTATCGTACCTACTTTTCTTGACACAACCATTGTTTTTGACATTCCAAATCACTTTCGGTTTTTTAAGCACACTATATTTCTTATAATATTGTCTTTGCTCTTGCTCATGTTTCCTTCCCAATAGGTAAAAATTTCCTCTATCATCTTAAATCATAGCTCAAATACCACTTCTACTCTGATCCCTTCCAGACTTACACATCCCTTCCTCATCCCTTTCCAAAAAAAAAAAATTAATCACACTTCTATTGTTTAGACATGTTCTGTAACCATACAGATAATAAAACACTCATCACACTGCATATATTCTTTTATTTATATGTCTAACTAACTCCCTGAAGAGATGAGACAATGTAATATATAATAATATACTTTGGGTATAAAACATAAAGAGAAAGAAAATGTCTTATTAATATGCATGTACACTTTTATATGTATATACTCAGGGTTTATCAATATAATATTCCCTCCGTGATACTAAATCAAACACGCCCTGGAATTCAGTAAACATAACATCTTTTATAAATCAAAAGATGTTTCATTGCGGTATTTTCAGGTATAATATACAATCTTTATACCACGGCTGCTTACACTTGAGAAATGTTAACTCCCTCAGTATATGATGACAACTTTTTCGCTGCCAGAAATATACAAGACAGCAAAGGCTTGTACAAAAGAGTAGCTTTTGTTTTTGAGTATTCCTGTTTAAGTTTACAAATTACTGTTTTACTCTTTTCCAGTTTTATTGAACTATAACTGGCATAGAACACATGCAAGTTTAAGGTGCACAACATGATGCGATACACGTACACATTGTGAAATGATCTAGTGTACAGCATGATGACTTTAGTAAACAAATACTATATTATATACTTGGAGTTCCTAGAGAGGAGATCTTAAATCTTATTACCACACACGCACAAAATGAAAATAATTTGAAGTGATGGAGGCGTTAACTAACCCTACGATAGTAACCATCGTACTTGACATAGTATTGATTTTCTTTATGCTTTTGCAGGGGGAATGCATCAGCCCTGCCCTTTGAAATGAGAAGCTGATGGGATTATTTGTGTTGATCTTCAATATAAACTTTTTTTATTTAGTCAAATATGTATCTTTTAATTTCAAAATAATAGCTCTATCAATTTCTTCTGAAGACATTGGAAGCACATGCAATTTTTATTACCTGTAAATGTCTTGCAAATATTCATCATCAGTAATGGCATTTTTTTCTCTAACCCAAATATCCTGTTTTTTCTCCTATGTTCTTTTTTATGTGAGAATTTTTTATCGTCCCACATGATGATTATTCTCTGGATGTGGTGTTGAGTCTCTGAGCACCTCTTAAAATGCAGTTCTCTGAACAAACAAAAATAGAACACTTCATTTTTAGTTGGAGTGGTGCAGAACTCCTGCCTGCCGGACCACTGTAATCTATCCTCTACCTTCTGCCACTTTACTGGAAGTGTTTCTGTTTTCATCCTTAGAGTCCGCATCCAATACAAAAATCTAATGGATTTTTCTTCAGAGCAACAACAATTATGTTACTTCACTTTCCTGAGGCAATGACAAGGTTAGTTACCCTTACATTTTTGGTTCTCTATCATTCTGATAATGACAATCTCCACATCTTCCTGCCGCTATAATTTCTTTGTGTTTTTCTTCACGTGCTTCTGTTTCTTTTTTTACCCTCTCCTTAATGGTGCTCCTCTGATTTCATTCCATATTCTCTCTGGTTATTTATCTACACCCTCTTATACACTATTTCCTAAAGGAAATTCAACCATGTCAATGGTTTCACTTCATATACCGTCCTCGATGGGTCCTTCAGAACCCTGTTTTCAACCATTTATCAACCATCTCCCACTGATTCTTTGAGGATGGTTAAATCATGTATAATTTTCCCCTGAATAATTTATTCCAAAACAGAAATGTGTGCTGTCTTGGGGCAGAAAGGAATCTGTGCTCTGTATTACTCAGAAATGTAAAGGTCAGGAGAAGGAAGATTTTCCCCAGATACAGCATGTCAAAAACTTGAATCCCCTTAAATATAAACTAGCATAATGTATCCAGGGTGACTGGAGAAACCTGGCCAACTCAAGAAAGAGAAGACCTGTTACCGTAGAAGACCTGGTACTATGGTGGGGGCATCTTTTGTGGTATTGAAGGAGGGAGAACTATCATGAGTTGACTAAGTAGCCTTCCAATCCTGGGTGGTTTCTGCTTTAGGTGTTTCACTTATATAATATTTCACTTGCTTATTCTTTTTTGGTGATTTTGTTTCTAACATTTAAATTGTAAAAGCAGGGATCCCTGGGTGGCGCAGCGGTTTGGCGCCTGCCTTTGGCTGCCCAGGGCGTGATCCTGGAGACCCGGGATCGAATCCCACGTCGGGCTCCCGGTGCATGGAGCCTGCTTCTCCCTCTGCCTGTGTCTCTGCCTCTCTCTCTCTGTGTGTGTGACTATCATAAATAAATAAAAATTTAAAAAAATAAAATAAATTGTAAAAGCATATTAAAAATTTAAATAAAAACATCTAACATCGTTTTCAAAAATTCTCTTTAATCAACCATTAATGTAAAGTTCATAATTCAATAAATTTATATATATTATAGCATATATAGATAGATAACGTGTGTATGTATTGTACTATATGAGAAGTGCCCTCCCTTTTACATTGTTTAATTGCTCCAATTTCCATCTGATCAAGCAATCAAGGATTTATTATTATTACCTTCTCCATTATCCTTTACTGAAATACTTAATAGAATAGGAGTTTTATTCAGAACAGAAGAATTGGTTACACTTTGCAATTCTAGCAGGCATTAGCTTCTGGAAGTCTGAACCAACAGATGAGAGATTTGATTTGCTATTGCTTCTGCTATTCACTGCTATTGTTTTGAACAGGCTAACCTTTTGTAGAAGGAACAGTGGTGCTTGAAACATGATCTCCTTCTCTTTTTATTTTTTTAAAATATTTTATTTACTTATTTATTTATTTGAGAGTGAGAGAGTAAAAGCAAGTGGGGCGGGGGACAAGGAGAGAGAGGCAAGCTGACTCCCCACTGAGTGCTCAGTTCTATGTGGGGCTCGATCTCAGCACTCTGAGATCAGGACCTGAAAATCAAGAGTTGGACCCTTAACCGACTGAGCCTCCCAGGTGCTCCTCCTTCTCTTTTTAAAGTCTAAATTCAATCATATATTCATAATTTTTCCTAAACAAACATTAGCCAACAGGGAGTATTTGATCCATATTATGGTGAAGAGAAATGGCAAATTTTGGACTCATCTAAATTAGAAACCTACTAAAAAAAAGATAACATATGGAAAATATTCCTGTAAAATATCAGGAATAATTTAATAATTTTAAAATATTTTTTCACTTTGAGATGCTTGGTCATATTCAGTTTATTCATGGCTTTAGAAGAACTGTTAGATTATATTTAGGTCTATACCTCCCTTTCTACTCGCATCAATGAACTTTGAACAGAACGGGGTCAAGGTGTTGAGATTAGTACACAGATCACATTGTTAGTGTTTTGGTTATAAACAGAAGACAGAAAAGAGAATAAAAGTACATTTGAGAGATATGATTCTGATACACGATCAATTGAACCTTTAAATTTAATTTTGCTCTTTCCTGAAGGTCTCGATAGAACAAGAACAATGTGACAAAGAGACATAAATCCATAAAATCAGACTGGGTGAGTTCTGCATCTTCAACAGTTCAAGTTCTGATATCCATCGAGAGACCCAAGTCAGGCATCTGCTCAAACTTTTTTTTTTCTTTTTTTCCACAAAAGTTTGCAATGAAAAGAAAATGTTTGACACTTATTAATTTGGTCAAATTCACTGTATGTCATTGTGCATATGGTATGCTCTTATATATACACATACACTTTCCCTAGAGCAAGAAGATTTTACCCTTCCTATTAGATATGATTCTGGCAACTGTCTCATAGGATTAGAAGCTACTCTTGCAGAAGGCAGTGGCATTTACAGGACTGAGAATAAGGAGAGAATGGTAATCACAATTCAATGTTGTGTATCAATGTACATAAAAAATTTCCTTCTTCATGACATTAGATCTACGAGATTAGGAACAGAGCTAATAGCCCATTTCTTTTTTAATGGAAATATTAAATACTATTTTCATTAAAAATAAAATCCAGTGGTCCCTTCTAACATATTTTAAATCTTTTATTCTTTTTCTAATATTCAGGACAAAGAATATACCCTTGAGAATATAAAATCAAAAGTATACTTGATTTTAAAGTTAACATAATGGTTCTCATATTTTTATTTCCTTTTGTTACCAGACTTAAAATGGAGCATATACTTACTAGTTATAGGGTAGTTGATTAATGTAATTTTATATTAGATATTGCTTGTACATATTGCACTATTTTAGCAGAGAATTATTTATTATGTTGTAATGTAACATATTGTAATATTTTGATACATTGTATATTAAAGAGTATAATTATTTTAACAATAGTCATTTTGATGCTGGCATTTCAGGTTTTAACATTATATATTTCACTTAACATTATTAACATTCAAGCTCAGGATAGACAGTAAATATTTGCATAATAAAAGGAAATGAAAAAATATAGAATCCAGTTGATAAACTCCAGAGGGGAAAAAAATCTATAAATTTAGATTTACATTTTCTTTTCTTTTCTACTTAATTCTGGAAATTAGGTTTGCCCCTCTCATATACAAAACCATGAGCTAGTTTGTGTTTACTTCATATACAACCATATTTTAATAGAGACCAAATAAAAATCATCTAATCAAATATTATGAATATTTTTGAATTGGAAATTGTCAACATTTGTATTTCTCTGTCAATGCTACTTATACAGTTATAAAATATTTTCTGTATTTGAGGATATAATATTCACCTGTAGTTTAAAAATGCTCTGTACATCTGAAGGCTTAGGTTCCAGGAAAATAACATTTTTTTAGTGTCTCTTTATGTTCATTTAAAAGAGTATAAGCCAAAAAAATTTTAAAAATTAAAATATAGGTCAGAAGGAGTTGCAGCGGTAGTAGCCGGAAAGGACCATGGCCAACAGTGAACACACCTTCATTGCCATCAAGCCTGATGGAGTCTAGTGCAACCTTGTGGGAGAAATCATCAAGCATTTCGAGCAAAAGGGATTCCGCCTCATTGTTTTGAAATTAATCCAGGCTTCTGAAGACTTTCTCAATGAGCACTATATTGACCTGAAGGACCATCCATTCTTTGCCGGCCTGGTGAAGTACATGCAGTCAGGGCCTGTGGTTGCCATGGTGTGGGAGGGCCTGAATGTGGTGAAGACAGGCCAAGTGATGTTCAGAGAGACCAACTCTGCAGATTCCAAACCTGGGACCATCCATGGGGACTTTTGCATCCAAGTTGGCAGGAACATTATCCATGGCAGCGATTCTGTGGAGAGTGCAGAGAAGGAGATTGGCTTGTGGTTCCAGCCTGAAGAGCTGGTGGAATACAAGAGCTGCACTCAGAAGTGGATTTATGAGTGCTGAGTGATGAGGGAGCAGACCTCAGTGCTTTGCCTGTTCCATTCCCTCTCCTTCCCATGAGCAAGGGGCCAGGCTCTTGAAAATCCAGTTATTTTTGAGAACTTCCTTATAACCTGGGGGGGACCTCTTGGAGCTGGGAGTGCTTCCTGTACAGTATTATGGGACGCCATCAGATTAAAATGTTTCATCCCATTGTAGGAAAAAAATTTAAAATATAAAGAACATAAGCCATAGTTAGACATGACATTTCTTTGATAGCAGTTCAGATCTGAACATGGTAAAACATATGTTTTACAAATAAACATTCCTTAGCCAGTAACCTATCAGTCACTGACATGACTCATACCACCAATACAGGGTAGAGGGTCCCTTCTTCCCACATTTACTTAAGTGTGCTTTGTCCAGCACCATCTCATTCAGGCCCATACAAATAAGGCAGTAGACAGTATGGAATTGGCACACAAATTTTTAATGTTGATGAGCTGGTGAATAAGAATCTGTAATGACAGAATCAAAAGACTAGTTCTGTTATAAATTCTATGCTTTTTATTTTTATTTATTTATTTTTTTAATATTTTATTTGACGGGGGAGAGAGCACCAGTAGGGGGACTGGGAGAGGGAGAAGCAGGCTCTCTGCTGAGCAGGGAACCTGATGCGGGGCTCACTCCCATGACCCGAGGATCATGACCTGAGCCAAAGGCAGACACTCAACCAACTGAGCCACCCAGGTCCAACAATTCTATGCTTTTTTAAATGAAGATTGGCTGACTATTTCTGAAAGACTCCTAATCCCCTTTAGAAATGACATATTGTTTAGTAAGTAGAAGAATTCAGTTGCCGAATGTAGCTGTACTTAATGCATCGTTGTAAACACTTGCCAGGTATTATCTTCATAGACTGTTGTAACCACAAGATGAGTTAGGGAGTTATATTCCCTTATTTTACAAATGAGGAAATTTTAACAAAGGCAACTGAAGTAACTTACAAGTGGTGACACAGGTTTTAGAAGGTCACTCACTCTGATGCCCTGGCTTTTCTACTAGATTCTTACATCGACTTCCCACAGTAACCAATTTCATCCATGAGGAAACACACCACACACACAGACACACATTTAATCCTCAACAGTATCCATGCGATGTGGCTTCATCAAAGATCGATAAAACAAACAGCAAATAGATTTTCATTGTGTGTTGCAGTTTGTTTTATTGATCTCATGTCTCAAGCTTGATTGGCTGCCTTTGTTGTTTTAGGGCACAGACATTCTCAATCGAGTTGACTAGTGGCCCTTGTTCTCCAAGACGGTAGGAGGCCAAAGCCCTAAACACTAAATTGAGCCTTCTGAGGACATTGGTGGGATTTCAAATACTAAAAATAAATCACTAATTATCACAAAACTATTTCTAGACAAGTCAGAGAGGAACAGTTTTGTAACTATTCTACGTTTCCAGGAACTGAGACAGAAGTTGAGGTTCTGCGTTCATGTGGTCCCTTCCAAAATGTATGAAGAAATCCAGAATGCAGATCTTCCAGACAAAGATCAAACTTGCTCTTATTCCTGTGGTACCATCTGTATTTCTTAAAATTCAAGAAAAAAATGTATTCAAGACGGAAACACATAGTCCAAAAAATGCCTTCACCAATGTTAGAATGATGCTCTCTGAAAATAGCAGTAAGTTGGTAGCCATGGGCAGGAATGAGCAACTCTTGAGCGGGTGCAACACAGACAGGCAGCATTGATCACTCTGTGGTGCCCAAGTGAGCCCAGCTCACGAAGAATTCAGAGCTCTGAGATATGCTAATTATGACTCAGATGGGCCAGATAACATTTCATGCTCTCCTTTAGACACAAAAAAAAGTAGGTCTTTGTATAAGAGATCCATAATAGATGTTTTATGTTCCATCGTATGTTTATTGGCACTGCCTCACCAACCTTGCAGTTATCCAAACCTGGCATGCTGATGAATGTCTTGTTTCTCGCTGGCTATGTTTAATTCAAGTAAAGGTCCGTGTTAGATTTAATCAAGATATTCTAAATATATAATGCTTATATAACAGAACAGCAATTAGGCAAAGCAACTTTGTAAAGCTATACAAAATTGTAGTAAGTGAGTGTGTCTATATTTTTAAAACCCTAACATTTTCTTAGTAATAATAGGCAGCACAAAACATAGGAAATTTAATTCAGCTCAGATTTATCATCTTGAATGATAATGGTTTACTTATTTGTAATTTTATGAAGCCCCATAGGTATTCAAGGTGTGCTAAAAAAATCTCTCAAAGGTAGATCTCAATTTCCTCTTCCTGACTCTCCTATGTAAGAAATATTTTGAAGGAAAAATATGTCTTCTTATTTTCTATTGTGAGCAATGCTTACAGGTAAATATTAAGGACTAAAAACTCTGATAATAATGTAACTGCAAAGAAATTGGGTCCCAAAGAGTACTTCATCTTGGTTAACCATCCATTTTGCCCTTTAGAGCAATCACTGAAATACCTTACACAGCCCTAGGAGTCTTGGTCATAAGGGAAAAAATAAATATTTCTTAGTATAGAAATGATACACACATAGCACATCTCTAGACAAGACTGTAAAATATTCAACCTGGGTACCTAACAGAATTATAGGGCATGAATGATTCCTATATTACCTAACTAAAATTTCAAAAACACCTGGCCATTTAAAGGTGCCCTATAAGACATTAACAATACTGTCATATAGTTTCTCGGTAACAATCCCCTCAGTCATGCTTTGACAGGAGACCCCTGTTTACGGCTGAGATTTTTCCTCCAAATCCCATTTTCCTATCTCCTAGTTATCCTTATGGGATATCCTTATGGATATCCAAATCCATATCCTTATGGATAGTTATCCTTATGAGAAACTATGCCATTTGCGTTATAATACTAAAAGCATTGGAAAACACATTGCCGCTGTTACGAGGGCAAATGCTGATTTGAGCAGATAAACAAGAAAAGAATGGCAATTTAATAGAGGGGAATTTTACACTTAATTTCAGCCTTATAACCAACAAACAGGTAAATATACAGCACATTACCACCACCATAGAAGTCTAATTTTTGTGCTTTCTCAGTTAATGTACTCCCTTGAAAGACAAACTGTACTCTATCTGCTATTATAGAGCAGAATCACTTGTTCTTGAACATTGTATTAATAAATAATAGTGAATCTTCTATCCCATACCTGGCTTCTCCAGCTTAATATTATATCAATGAGATTTATCCATGTTACTCTATATTTCAGTACTTTATTTTCCATTTAAGTGCAATATTCAACTATATCAGTATGTGCAAATTGGATTCTTTTTAAATTTCTTTTCCTCGACTTTTTGTTTGGGCTATGGCTTCCAGTACCATGCCAAATAGAAAAGGTGACTGTGATCTTCATAGTTTTTCCAACCAAAGGGAACTTAATTATTATTTTAACATTGGTTACAACTACTAGCTACATTTTGATAGATGATTTATACCAGTTTAATAAAGTTCACTTCCCTTTGGAATTAGATGACAAATTTTAGTATAGAAAGTGTTGAATAAGGGTACCTGGGTGGTTCAGTGGTTGAGCATCTGCCTTTGGCTCAGGTTGTGATCGCAGAGCTCTGGGATCAAGTCCTGCATCAGGCTTCCCCGCAGGGAGCCTGCTTCTCCCTCCATCTATGTCTCTGCCTCTCTCTCTCTCTCTCTCTCTCTCTCTGTCTCTCATGAATAATTTTTTTCAAAAAAGATGTTGAATATCAGTAAAATCTTTTTCTGCTTTTACTGACATGATCACATATCTTTTCCTATATTCTATTAATTATAGATTTATATTGAGTCGTTTTCTCTATAAAAGCAATATTATGTCCCTGAAACAAACTAATTGATCATAGTAGAATCATTTTATGTACACTGGATGAAATTTTTTCCTATGAACTTTTGGTTTAAATATTTTAGAAATATTGAGCTATAGTTTCCTTTTCTCTCCTTTTTTTCCCCTGCTAACAACGTTACCTATATTAGTCACTGAATCTGCACAACTACTCTCAGAGGAAGATACTGTTCTTAATGTTTCTATATTGTAATTTCCTTGGTAGATTGCTCTATCAACATTATGCTGTATTCCTTATAAAATAGTGGGAAAATCCTCTCTTATTCTCTGAAAATCTGTCTTCAAGTTTGGAATTTTTAAAAGAGTTTTAGAAAAATTCATCAGTGATATCAGCTTGACTTAGAATTCTTTCAAGGGCAAGCAAAAAAATTATTATTTTTTTTAATTTTTTTAAATTTTTATTTATTTATGATAGTCACACAGAGAGAGAGAGAGAGAGAGAGGCAGAGACACAGGCAGAGGGAGAAGCAGGCTCCATGCACCGGGAGCCCGACGTGGGATTTGATCCCGGGTCTCCAGGATCGCGCCCTGAGCCAAAGGCAGGTGCTAAACCGCTGTGCCACCCAGGGATCCCAAGCAAAAAAATTATTAAATCAATTTATGCAATATATTAAGCTAATAATGTAACACATTTTTTGTTTTCATTAAGTTCAAATCTTCTCCCTTCAGTTTGTTTGCTATTTGTCCCATTTGTCCTTTTATTCCTGCTATTTCTTTTCCAGAATAACTTTTTAAAATATTAATCACATGTTTTTATTATTTCATATTTCTCTTTTATTATCACCTTAATTATACAGGCTGTGGTAGGCAGAATAATGCCCTCCCTCCAAGATGTTCCCATCCTCAGCCCAGAAACTGTGACTATATGATCTTAAATGTCAAAAGAGACTTTTTTTTGAGATTTTATTTATTTATTCATGAGAGACACACACACACACACAGAGAGGCAGAGATACAGGCAGAGGGAGAAGCAGGCCCCATGCAGGGAGCTGGATGGGGACTCGATCCCGGGTCTCCAGGATCAGGCCCTGGGCTGAAGGTGGCACTAAACCGCTGAGCCACCCAGGCTGCCCGAGACTTTATTTTTTTAATTGTTTTTATTTATTCATTTGAGGGAGAGGGAGAGAGAGACAGAGAGAGCACAAGCAGAAGGAGAGGCAGAGGGAGAAGCAGACTCTCCGCTGAGCAGGAAGCTCAATATCGGGCTTGATCCTAGAACCTGGGGATCAGGACCTGAACCAAAGGCAGATGCTTAACCATCTGAGCCACCCAGGCATCCCTCAAAAGAGACTTTAAAAGTAAGAGGTGCCTGAGTGGCTCAGTCAATTAAGGGTCTGACTCTTAGTTTTGGCTCAGGTCTTGATCTCAGGATCATAATCTCAGAGTCATGGGATAGAGCCCCCTGGTTAGCTCTGTACTGAGCCCACCTTGGGCTCTATACTCAGCATGGGAGTCTACTTGGGATTCTCTCTGCCCCTACCCACACTTGCCCACATGATCTCTCTCTCTCTCTCTCAAATAAATAAAAATATTTGAAAGTGTGACTAAAGTACCAGACTTTGAGATAGGGAGTTCATCTCTAATTCTCCAGGTGGGCCCAATCTAATCATATTAAGTTCTCAAAAGCAGTAGAGGGAGATAGCTAAATGTTTCAGAGGGAAATAACTAGATAAGAGGTTGACCCACAGTTGCAGGCCTTGAAAGTGGAGGAAGGCAGACATGAGCCAAGGTTTAGATTTATTCCTAAGTATTTTTTTTTTGTTGTTGTTGTTGTTGGGAGTGCTAATGTAAATGGTACTGGTTTTTAATAAATTCTACTTGTTCATTGTTGGTATATAGGAAAGCAATTGACCTTTGCATATTAACCTTGTATCTTGCAACATTACTATAATATTTTATTAGTTCTAAGAGGTTTTTTTAAGATTTTTAAAATATATATATTCATGAGACACATACAGAGAGAGGCAGAGACACATAGACAGAGGGAGAAGCAGGCTCCCTGCAGGGAGCCTAACACGGGATTCTATCCCTGGACTGGGATCCTGCCCTGAGCCAAAGGCAGATAGATGCTCAATCACTGAGCAACACAGGCATCCCAGTCCCAAGAGTTTTTTTTTGTTGTTGTTGCTATCATATATAATCATGTCATCTGAAAACAAAGACAGTTTTATATCTTCCTCTCCAAACAGCGTAACTTTTATTTCCATTTCTTGCCTTATTGCATTAGCAAGGATTTCCAGTATAATGTTTAAAAGGAGTCGTGAGAGGGGATCTTAGTGGAAAGCTTTGTTTACTATTTAGTATTACAGCTACATACTCATAGCTAAACATAATCCAGTTGCTTTATTTACAATTAAGGAGGACAGAATGGTAAGCCAAACAATTGTCTTTTGTAATCTCTGAAATATAAATGAAGTTTTAGAAATATTTTGAGGGGCTTTATTCATTAAAATTAATAGAATAACTGAAGTTTGAACAGTCTTGTGGGTTCAGTCCTTTTAAAATGGTATTACTGTGATCATAGATCTTCATTATTAATGAGGTAATTAAAAAGAGACAATTTCTCTAAAATTATCACTACTTATATTAATTTGAATGACTCTATCTATATTATACTATCATTAATTTGCCAGAGTTTACTTCACACTATCTCTTATATTCCCCTATACTCCTTAGAGAAGTGTGCATACTTGATTGCATCATTTTACCTGTTATATATCTCACTATAAAAAGTTTTATTTTTTATTTTTATTTTTTTAAATATTTTATTTATTTATTCATGAGGGACACACACAGAGAGAGAGGCAGAGACACAGGCAGAGGGAGAAGCAGGCTCCATTCAGGAAGCCAACACGGGACTCGATCCTGGGTCTCCAGGATCAGGCCTGGGCTGAAGGTGGTGGTAAATAGCTAAGGCACCCAGGCTGCCATAAACAAAGTTTTAAATTAAAAACTTTAGATGAATGATTCTGAGAGCATATGTAACTAGTAAGGAATTCTTTACTATTAATTTTGAAATTATAGTGTTGAAAGAGTAACATATTATTATTAATAAGCCATACTGAACAATGTATTATCCGTTGTTGAGTCAAATTATTAGAAATTGCAAAAGGTAAAAGTCGCTTTGATCATCTTAATATTGTGAAATGCATGCTATAAAATGTGTACAACATGATACGATAATGAAACGAGTAATGAGGCATGTATTATTTATGAAAGTGGGGATATTTGAGATATATAGCACAAGTTCCAAAAGATAGAATAAAAATTAAATGCAAAATAAAACCTACATGCAAGCATACATTGATTTTGGGGCAAGTAAACTGAGAAAAAAGTCGCTTATTCTTTTTTTGTGTGTGATGATTTTTTTTCCCGCTTATTCTTAATAGCAACATGATTTCAATAGACACATAAGAGGACCTTAAGACATCAAAACAAATGGGAAACAAACAGCACTGCAGGGAGATGTTTAATGTTATGTAGAAAATGTTATGATACTCAAGACTCTACTGAGTGAGGGATGTCCTTTTGAAGGGCAGGCTAAATATGAAAGATTCTCCCCTGAAGGGAAGGAGACTGTCGAAAGCTCTCTATAGTCCTGCAGTGCAAGCAGAATGTAGAGACAGCTGGGCTTCATCCAGGGGAGTGCGCAGAGTCAGAAAGTCGCAAGACTGGGTGAACCACACCAAAGAGATTTCCTGATTTTCAGTGATAGACAGCAACCATCTAGCTGAGAACCTTGAAAAAACAATTATCCTGCTATAAAGAACTGGAATGTCCTGGGATGAATAATAAGGATTCAATCTATAAGAAATAAAACAAAGTAACAAACCTTCCTCAAATTTTCACAAATTATGGAAAAATAAGAGAAAAAATAGAAGCAGAACAAGGCAGAACAGTGGCAATGTCCTTAATCACAGCTATTTGGGGCTTGTCTTCTCATTAAAACTTATCAAATAAGAATTGCAAATTATCCAAACATCATAGTTTGCCAATAATGGACTGTCACGTGCAAAATTACCTCAATGAAAAGCCTGCGTGTTTTGCATTTCATGGTTCAAGTTAAATCATCCTCAACTAATCCTTTTGTTGATTTCATAAAGTCCAAACATGGGAAATAAGATCTCCTATTGAGACTGTTTCAGATAAGCTGCACTCAAACTGTGAAATAGCATCCAAGGGGCCAATTCCTTGAAGGATGGAGAAAAAGACAAAAACATCAGGTGTCCAGGCTCTCAGTGCAATTCAGCTAGAGTAACATGCATCTGACTGGATCAGTAGTTGAAATCTGAGCAAAAATTTGCTTCTTCAGAAATTTCCAAATGAGAAGAATAAGCTGAAAACCAGTGTGACAATTCATATCTGTTTATATCTGTAACTATGTGAATACGATATATATATTATATACATATATGTATGCATATATGCATATTATATATATTATATATTGTTAATTACATGATAATATCAGTATATCAATATATTAGTATTAACTATATTATATATAATATATATAATGACAATAGAATTAAAATATAAAGACCCTTTCATAGTTTTGAAGACCATCATCCTCCATCCACAAACCAGGGTAACTGTTGATCTGATTTCTATCACTCTAGTATACGCTTTTCCTGAAATATATATATATAAAATACAAAATAAATATATATATACATATATGTGTATATATATATATATATATATATATATATATATATACACACACACACACACACACACAGCATGTCATCTTCTGTGTCTGACTTCTTTGTTTTTGTACGTATCAGTGATTCATTCTATTTTATTACTGGGTAGCATTCCATCATATGGGAATGCCATAGTTTGTTTATCCACTGATATAATAGACATCTGGACTATTTCCAGTTTTGGCAGTGATGAATACACATACTGTGAACATTTGCATGGAAGTTTTTTTGGGACATATGCTTTCATTTCTCTTGAGTAAATACCTAGGAATACAATTACTGGGATATATGGTAAGCATATGGCAACTTTATAAGAAACTGCCAAATATATTCTAACATGACTATACTACTTTGCATCCCTGTGAGCATCTATTGTATTTCTATTTGCTTCACACTCTTGTCTACACTTGGTATTGCCAGGGTATTTAATTTAGCCATTCTGGTGGGTATACAGTGGTATTTTGATGAGAGTTTTATTTGCATCCTTGTAATGATTCTTTATGAAAAGCACAGTTTCATGTGCTTAATTGGAATTTGCACATCTTCTTTGATGATAGATTTGTACAAACCGTTTTATCCAAGATTTTCATTGGTTTGTTTTCTTATTATTGAGTTTAAGAATTCTTCATATTCCACAGGGTACCTGGGTGGCTCAGTCAGTTAAGTCTCTGCTCAGGTCATGATCCCTGGGTCCCAGGCTGGAGACCTGCACACTGCACTGCATCAGGCTCCATGCTGAGCTTGAAGTCTGCTTCTCCCCATCATCCTCTGCTTCTCTCTCAGCTTGTGATCTCAGATGAGCTCTCTCTTTCTCACTCTCTAAAATGAATACATAAAAAATTTAATAAAAAGGGTTCTTCACATTCCAAATGCAAGGTATCATTACACATATATTTTGCAAATATTTTCTCCCAGGCTGTGGTTTACCTTTATATTTTCTAAATAGAGTCTTTCAGATTACTATTGTAAATTTGTAATTTTGATGGAGTCTAATTTGTTAAGTTTTTAGTTTTTTTTAGCTTGATCTTTTCTTTTTAAAGAAGTCTTTGCCTCATTCAAGCTTACGAATATTTGTTCTCCTACTTCTAGAATTTTTGAAGTTTTCACTTTAAACTACAAGAGATTGTATCCAAATATACATGTAGTGAGTAGGCAACCTCCATGTCATATTGAATGGGATAAATCCTCTCCAGCTATGCACATCGCCCTACATTGATAAATGGCTCTGCTTCCTACCTCTTAGTGTGTGAATAGAGTTGATATTACCTAGAACTGAAATGTATAACTATTTTTATGATTATATAATTTTGTATAATAAACTCTTTAGCATGATGACTGAGTCATACCTTAGTATATTTTAACACTATCACCTCTTATTATTTTTTTCATTATGAGTATTAATTCCTTAATTCTAAAAATGCTTTTTTAAAAAGTGCCTTTGCTGGGGGCACCTGGATGGCTCAGTCAGCAGATCATGCAACTCTTGATCTCGGAGTTTTAAGTTCAAGCACCACATTGAAGGGAGAAAGATTATTTAAAAATAAAATTTTTAAAAAAGGTGTCTTTGCTGGACATGGAGAAGGAGGGAATCAAGACTTCACTAAACATGTTATAGTGTGTCCATCAATATGATCAACTCCTCCAGGAGCAAACAAACATAAACCTTTATTATACAACAATTTAGGTAAAGAAGATATACTTCAAAGAATTATAATATGAATCAGTATTTGTTCTATTTAACTACATCTAAGTCTTCTAATTGATAGATGGATGGTTATTTGTTAGAAACACAGATGTTACCATGGTTCACATGTATGTTAACAAAAGACTAGAAACTTTTAGTATATGATGCTAAAGAACACCCAAACTGACATTAGGTATTCTTCTCAACACTTTATATGCTTATTAATTTAATCCTCACAAGAATCCTATGAGGTAGACAGACATTCTTTTTTTTTTTAAGATTTTATTTATTTATTCATGAGAGACACTGAGAAAGAGGCAAAGACATAGGCAGAGGGAGAAGCAGGCTCCCCAGAGAAAGCCTGATATGGGACTTGACCCCAGGACCCCAGGATCACGCCCTAAACCAAAGGCAGACACTCAAGCACTGAGCCATTCAGACATTCTTATTTACAGTTTGCTAAAGGACAAATGGTGCAGAGAAATTATCTAAATTGACCAGGGATCCAATTCTTTAATGTGACACTGGTAGATGGGTTCAAGAGGTACAGCTCCAAAGCCCGTGTTCTTAATAAGTACATCATGCTAAGAATTGCCATGACAAGGCACGGATCCTGGGTATATTCCCTGAAGACCTGTGGGACTATCCCTCAGGAACTTAGTAATAAGGGAGAATAACCGAGAAATTTTGAGGTTCAGATATTAAGTAACTTAAAGGTATATCTTCATTTCCTTTGACAAAAACCTTAATACCCTCAAAGTTTAGGTGGGTTGTGCAGATAGATGTCTATAATGTATCATAGACTTTTTAAAAAGATTTTATTTATTTATTTATGAGAGACACAGAGAGAGAGAGAGACACACAGGCAGAGGCACAGGCAGAGAAAGAAGCAGGCTCCATGCAGGGAGCCCAATGTGAGACTCGATCCCAGGTCTCCAGGATCACACCCTGGGCTGAAGGCAGGCGCTAAACCACTGAGCCACCCAGGGATCCCTATAATGTATTATTGTTGACCAGGATGTACTGCTCTTCTAGGAAGGGAAGGTCCCATTCCTTGTCCTGGGGATGTCAGGCAACATAAGCAAAGGGATGAGTGCCACTTCTAAGCAGAAGCCTTAAGGATTGGTGTGTGCCTTGCCATGTTTAGTTTTGCCCTTTCTTTGAGCTAGAGCAGCTTTTTCAGGCTGCTTCTGCAGTGAATAAAACATGGCAGTGTAACCACAGCTGAGGCGTAAAAAGGGCACAGTGTGATCTAGAAATCAAGTTCTGTTTTTCTAAGCTGCCTGTAATTTGTCATTTCTTACCACAGCATAACCTAGCCTTTCCAAATTGACATGGTGTCCTCCTTTTAACATTTTTAGTTTTAAATAAGACTCAATTCATTAAATAAGTACTTGTCAATATCTCAGACTGACTTTCTCTCAGCTGGCCCAACAGAGAGGTTTGACAGTGAATGCAACTATGCAGCTGCAAGAGGCACTTGGTATCCCACAATTGTGAACCAACAGATAAAGAAAATGTGCATATAGAGACAATGGAATGTTATTTAGCCCTAAAAAAGAAGGAAATCTTGCCATTTGTGGCAACATGGATGAAACTAGAGAACATTATGCCAATTACAGAAAGACAAGTGCTTAATGCTGAATGATTTAACTTGTATGAGGTATCTAAAATAGTTAAACTAATGAAATCAGAGAATAGAATGGTGGTTGCCAGGGGTTTGGAGAAGGTGGAAATGGGAAATTGTTTCTCAAAGAGTATAAAGTTTTTATTATGCAAGTTGAATAAATTCTAGAGATCTACTGTACAACATAGCACCTATAGTTCACAACATGCTTACATTTTGTGCACATAAAAATATGTAACTTAAGATATATTACGTAATTTTATGTAAGATATAGTAAGATGTATATTTTATAAAATATATTAAGATAGTAGATCTTATGTTAAGTGTCCTCACTAAAAAAAATAAGTGAAGAGGACTAAAAGGTACAAACCCCAGTTATGAAAGAAATAAAACATAGAGATAAAAAGTAAGGCACAGGAAATATAGTAAATAATACTGTGATAACGTTGCATGGTGATAGCGCTCATGGAGAACACTATAAAATGTACAAAATGGTGAAATCACTATGTTATGCACCTAAAACTAATAGAACATTGTATGCTATTATACTTGAGTAGCAATTAAAAAAACAAAAAAATGCAAGGAAATTTTTGGAGGTAATAGATAATATCTTGGTTGTGGTGACAGTATCATGATGTACGCATATGTCAAAATTCATTGTGGCATATATATGTATATATATGTATAATGTGTTCATTTTTATATATGAATTATACATAAATAAAGCTAAAAAGAAATAATAAGAAAATGGCAGATCCTGAATAGTCTGATATTCCCCTGGAGTTGAGCTAGTAACTCAACATAAACTATCATAGTTAGCTCATCTTTTTACTAAGGGCAAACAAACCAGAAGTGTTTCTGAGCTTCTCTGATTTTTATTATATTCCCCAAATCAAAGTTATATATGATTGACAGTCTCAATATTAAGACCATTTTGTCTCAAAAATCATAAAGATACATACATATTAGGACCAGATGCTTTACAAGTCTTGTTAGAATTATTATAGGGAATAAGTTTTATATTTCAAGTATTTTCTTGCCCTTTTAGTACATCAAGAAGAACTTATATATTTATGACAAAACATTGCAAAGAACTCCTTAAATGCACTTTTTAAATTATGAGAATAAAATCCGCGGAAACCAGCAACAAGATCAAGAATTAATCTTATAAACATTTCCGCCTTAGCTCTTACTCAGTGAATAGGTAATATGGCATCATTTCGTATGTAGAATACTGATGCAAACCATGATCAATATATAAAACCAAAGGAACTTGTGGTTATCATTCCAACGTTGCAGGTAAACCGGGTCATCTAATTCATATACTTACCAGTGAGACTTAGAGAAATGAGACACCATATTGTACCTAAAGTCAATCTACTTCACAGATTAAAATTTTTAAAGCACAGTTTGAAAGATCATTTCAGGACCATGGCTAACTGTAATGCTCACTGTCAGTGTGATGCAAATTTGTAAAGAAAACCGTAGCAAAGTATTCATCTAGAAATGTGCCAATCTATGGTGCTGTAAAATTAGCTTCATGCAACATAGCCAGAGGGAGAATGTCCTCACTTTCTCTTGGAAAAAGTTTCTACAGATAATTATCAAAGAAGGTCTGAGTAGAGGTGCTGAAGCATGAGCCTTCTGCCAAGTTCAGGTGACAGTAAGTTATAAGGGATAGTGTCAAAGACTTTAGACTTGTTGCTTTAGAGGAACTGACTTATACTCATGAATATTCCCATGCTCATGATCTCAGTCTTTAAATTGAAGGACAGAGAAATAACAGTGAACATCAAACAGACATAAGTGGCACTCAAAAAATATTAAGTATAAACTTATCACAACCTTGAGGTAAAATGTTTTCTTCACTCTCAGGATGGGAAAGGTACATATGCAAATGACTGGTCTTTACATTTAAACCCTTTAACAAGGGGAGTTTTAAGTTCTGGTTTTGAATTGTCCCTTAACTGTAATACGAACCTAATGTTGAACATTAAACAAAACTGTTAATTTAATTTTCAGGAACTAAGGACATTCTCTACTCCTATTCACTGCACATAAACATTTACAAATCATGTTTTTGTTTTTAAACACACACTCTCTCTTTTCCTACATCCCTAACCAATAATTTAAATGTGATGAGGTAGATATAAGAAAAGCACATTTTCATTTCAGTTTAAATTAGTGTATAGTTTGTTTACTGTTTTCCATTCGCCTTTTATCTCCCTATCCAAATTGCAATACCAGTGCCTGAGAAGAATTGTGAAAACCATTTCACTTTATTTTTATACTGTAAACGTTTCATTGAAAATGTATTGGCCCAATGAATTTAACAGTTATGTACCAGCAGGTAGAATGTTTGTTTGAAAATGATTTCTAGTCTTTAATTCTCTGCTCAGCCAGGAGGAGAATCCACAGTGATGTTCTGAGCCTAAGCAGAAAGAACACTAGGTTTCCTTTTATGAGTCATTTGAAAACACATTCCTAGTACTCTCCATTTACACTAAAAATGTTTCCCAGCTAGGGTTTTCAAGAAGACTCAGGTGGATACTTCTCACCTGGTCTCCTCTAATTGGTATCCGGGGGTTGTGATTGATAGCTTAGGAACAAGATGCACAAAACAGCTCCAATGAGTCTTTTTCTGCCTGTGGCACACAGGGAGGTTGACTATGAATCATGCTTTGGTCTCTGTTTATAGGAAATTATTAAGTCTCTTTCCCTCTCCTCACTTTTTTTTCATCACCCACAGATCTTCTAATTCATGTGCTGCTTTTGCATTTACTTTACAAATGAGTAACTGAAAATATTTTCAGGAATACATTACAAAAATTTTTTCATTCAACAATGTGGCATTGATTCTCATTTAACAAGGTTCCTGGACAGGGCCAAGAACTAGCCTGGAGTGATTAATTTTCAGGCTCAACCACATAGTATGAGTCAAAATCTATAAGTTAAGTTGAATCCAAATGACACTGCAATGCCTTGTGGGCCTAGGGAGCATGTTTTTAAGAGTACCAAGAATAGCATTGATCTCTCAGGCTATACTCTTAGCTTTAAGTATACTTGGAATTATTTCAAAAGGTAGGGAATGAATGGACTTATACTACGTTTTTTTTAATTCAAGAAATATTTAAAATCCACATCTCAAATCATCTTATAAGTTCAGAATCATGTTACTGTTCACAGAGGAATGCATTTGGGAGATTGTTCAGAAATGTAGGATAGGAGATGGACTTGGGGTACCTCTCACTGATTAGTTATGAGGAAAGGTGTTTTGAAATACCAGAATCCAGGGGATCCCTGGGTGGCGCAGCGGTTTGGCGCCTGCCTTTGGCCCAGGGCGCGGTCCTGGAGACCCGGGATCGAGTCCCACATCGGGCTCCCGGTGCATGGAGCCTGCTTCTCCCTCTGCCTGTGTCTCTGCCTCTCTCTCTCTCTCTGTGACTATCATAAAATTAAAAAAAAAATTGAAATGTCAGAATCCAGCAATGGTCTTGATTTCCAGATATTTTGTTCTAATCTCTAAAGCCTTAGTGATCTGTAAACATTGGCTACCTCACAATTTATGATAAATGTGTTCTGAAAAACATCAAATGCAAATCAAATTTTGAGAACTTAAGGAGCATTTTAAATATACTCAAACAATTCTCTATTTAATGGAAATGTGCACTGATTAGTTTTGAAAGTGAACACTCATTGCCTAGTTCATATTATCAAGAAATCCAGATTTAAATTTGTCACAATTTGAATAACTTTCCATCTTACCTCATATTTGTAATCATTCATTCATTCACCTATCCATTCAAGTGACTTATGAGCATCTACTCTTTGTCAGGTTCTGAAGTAGAAATAGGAAAGATGACTGATTATTAATTCTAGTCCCTATATATAATAACACTTTCTTCATTTCAATAACTGTTTGATGTAATTTTAAGTAAACAAACAAGCATTCACTTTTTAGAAGACCATCTAAAAGTGAATAATAGAAGAGCCTTTATTTTTTTAACATTTACTAATGATTAAAAATAAAATAATTTTAAAAGATCTATGCTCATCCAGATTTAGTGATTACTTTAAAAATTATTTAGGCTATTGCTGGAAAAAGTTGTCATTGAAACTTTCGAGATAAAAAAAGTCAAAGATAAAATAAGAATAATCACAACTTGTTGAAAGCTGTACTTTCCAGACAATGACCCGAAAGACTCACAGTAGGAAAAAGTTGTCTACAACTTGTTTTCTGAAAGATGACAAAATTAAGGAAAACATCAAATGTATCATTCAAGGACTCATTTTGTCTATTCTATGTGTTGGCAGTTGGTAAAATACATACTATACTGTCTGTCATGTGTCAACACTTTTTCGTTTCTTAAAAGTGGAGAAAATGTCCCTGATTTGTATAAAATGACAAAATTCCTCCATGTCCTTGGCTTAAAGCCTTAATAATGTTTTTCTCTCTTCAGTAAATTCAATAAGTACCTGTCATGGTGTAGAAGCTTTTCTTTTTGTTTGTCTAATAACATTAATTTACAGGCAAGAAAAAAAATATGCTTTGATTTGCCAAAGGATAGATGATAGATGGATAGATGAGAAAGGGAGATTGAGATTATCCACAAGTAAAGAGACATAATTGTATATATTCTATCCTCATAATTGTATATATTCTATCTTCCAACTATCAGGAAATTTTGTAACAGACAATATGTTGTAATCATGGCAATATCCAACATTATCAATATTGAATTAGTTATTTCCTTATTTTTAAATAAATTAGCTTTTATTAGAGCAACAATATCTTTAAGAGATATAATTAAGTGTTTGTTCATATTTTTATAAGGAATTAGAGAATTAGTATATAATTTGTTGTCAAATTCTAATGCCCAAACTTAAATTTTATCCCCATCCATTCTAAAATGATTGACTATATTCTTGGACATATAACCAGGAATTTTGTTGTTGTTGTTTGTAGAGCAAGAGAGCATGCTCATGTGGGAGGGGGAAGAGACAGAGGGGGAGAGAGAATCTTAAGCAGGGTCCACACCCAGCACAGAGCCTGATACAGGGCTTGATTTCAGAATTCTGAAATCAAGAACTGAGCCAAAATCAAGAGTCAGACACTTAACTGCTTGAGCCACACTGGTACCCACTAAGCATAAATATCTTTGAAAGCAGTAATACATCTGCATACATAAAGAAAAATATTTAAACAGTTTAAACCAGTGTTTCCATGAGAATATGGAAAGCATGTTGGCAACTTGCTCTGATGCTACTTATCCAATTCCAGCAAATATGGAAGCAAACATCATAATTTTTCTCTTTTCTATCCTTCCCCAAAGTCCAGCACATTTAACACTGTTCACTGAAGAAGTAAGATTCAATATAGTCTTAATTATGGAAATTCTTTTAAAAACAAACTAAAAAATAATGCAAACCAGAGTTTAACACTTTTAACATTTTACATTAAATCTTAAAAGGCAATCATATTTATTTTTCAATTTAACTTGCTTTCTTTTCTTACTTTGTATTCCAGATATTCTTTCTCCTTTTGAAAGTTTTCTTTAACAATCAACAATAGAAGAGTACTTTTAGATGCGTCCAAAATATGATCAGAAATACACGATGATTTTTTCTCTTATTTCTTAACCTTTTGCAGATTAGCCATCGATATCTATTAAGAAAAGCTGACCCTTGGGAGGATAAAATGTGTTTTAATGCCTATAGTTCAATTGTACCTTTATAGATGATATCTAAGTCACGTAAAGAATAGAATATATTTTCTCTCATATGCAATCCAATGATCTCTTATTTTTAGTAGGCCATCATAATTACAATCAGTTTCCTTTACTAGAAGTTCAATTTAATAGAAACTGAAATTTTAAATCCAGTAACTATAGAAAGAGCCTATATGCTCTTACATCTTCTCATCAAGCCAGCTATGCCAATGACTTCAATGTTACAAACTTAGCAGATTTTCTCTGAAACATGAAATACAGTGTTATCAGTTGTAATCATTGATTCCAAGTGACTTGGAATTGCAGGTAAGCTATTTTGTACTCACAAGGGATAATATAATTTAAATTCTGTGCAGATAGAAAGATAAATCTAAGACATTACTCTATAGCAAAATTAATTATTATTCCTTTGGGAGCTTTCTGTGCCCATATTTCAACATTACATTAATTTAGCCATAAATATAAATATTTCAAACTACTGAAAATTAGATTTAAAATTATGGACTATCTTAGGGCCAAACTATAAACCAAGAAAAAAAATGAGATAGGCAGATACATTATTTTGAAATGTATCCATTGAGTTTCTGCCCTATACTTTCTCCTACTCCTCCCTCTCCCTCTGCCTTCTCTGCCCAAGCAAATAGGGTAGAAAATACTCCACTCACATGCTCTTTTGGAAAAAAAAAAAAAAACACACACACACAAAAATAAACATATTTTGGATAGCTTTATGTACTTAATATTTATTCTAATAAAATAATCATAGTAACCATTTGGCATCCTAGTATAATATTTTTAATACTTCCTAAAAACATGTAATGCACTATAAAAATTGGAAAGCATCTTTTTTTTAAATATATATTTTTTTAATTTATTTATGAAAGTCACAGAGAGAGAGAGAGAGAGAGAGAGAGGCAGAGACACAGGCAGAGGGAGGAGCAGGCTCCATGCACTGGGAGCCCAACGTGGGATTCGATCCCGGGTCTCCAGGATCGCGCCCTGGGCCAAAGGCAGGCGCCAAACTGCTGCGCCACCCAGGGATCCCCGGAAAACATCTTAAAAATAAATACAAACAAGAGTAATAATTTTCTGTAAATAGTGTTATAAATGTATGTTTCATGAATATTGGAGCTTCAGAGTTATAACTAGTAAAATTATATTCTTTATATAACCCTAATTAAACTACTTGAAACATATATACACATATATGTGCACATACATACATTTGTTATATTTGGCCAAAATTAAAAATGATTCTTGATTTTTTGTTGAAGTTATAAAACTTTAATTCATGAAAAATGTACCTGACCTCAAATCCTTATAGTGATTACTGTTTTTCTCTAAAAAAATATTGAATATAATTTCTTTATACAGTGGAATAAAATGTTATATCAAGCTAAATTTCAATTGCTTTAACTCATTACATTATTTATAATTCTGGAAGGAATTATTGGTCACCTATCTTATACCAAAAAATGTTCCAGGTTCTGGGACTATTGCAGGAAACACAAGTCATAAATTCTCCTCATGGAGTTTCTGTTCTAATGTAGAGAGAGAAAATAAACATAGTAAAGTAATTTTATGGTATCCTAGAAGGTGATAAGATCTCAGGAGGAAAACAAAGCAGTGTAAAGGACAATGTAATAGGAACTGCTGGAATGGGGCTGTTACTATTTTTAAAAAAGTATTCTCTTTCTGTCAAATAAATAAAATCTTTTTTAAAAAGGGAGGATGAAAGAAAAAAAAAAAAAAGGAGGATGCCTGTGTGGCTCAGTTGGTTAAGCATCTGTCTTCAGCTCAGGTCATGATCCCAGAATTCTGAGATGGAGCCCTGAGTCAGGCTCCCTGCTCAGTGAGGAGTCTGCTTCTCCCTCCCCTGCTCCCCTTACTTGTACTCTCAATCTTTCCCTCTTTCTCTCTCCCTCTTTCTCTCTCCCTCTCTCTCTGCCAAATAAATAAGAAGTAAGTAAATAAATAAATAAATAAAATCTTAAAAAAAGAAGAAATAGTAGGAGTTGGTCTCACTGGACAGGTAGTATTTGAACGAGGGACTGGAGTGAGTGTGTGGGCAAACTATTTGGAGTTGGGGATATATTTTTCTGAGCAGACGGCCTGATGTGCAATATCTTGAAAAGAACACATTTGCCATGCCTTACAGAATAGACTGGGAGGAGTGGTGGAAGTAAAAGTGGAGAGGTGACGGCTTTTACTCCAAAAAGGATAGGAAGACATAGAAGGATTAGAGGGAAGGAGTGACATCATCATATGTCTTTCATTTTAATGGATCATGCTAGCTTCCTGGTTTAAGAGGATACTGTGGGCCTGGTGGTACAGCTGTTGCCAGGAGTCAAATTCTAAATGTGCTGAAGTTTGAGCCAAGATTTATTGATCAAATAGATTCAGATGCAAAAGAGAAAATTTAGGAATGACCTCATTTACTTTTCCTTATGAGGAAAGGGAAGCATATGATTATATCAGGGCAGAGCAAGAATACCAGGAACTTAGCTTTGGATATAGTAAGAGTAGGATGCCCAGTGGAAGAACAGGTGGAGATGTCACATTAGCAGAAGACATAGGAGGGACCAGGACTGACATACATTTGGGATGTATTTGAAGTCATTAGAGATCTTCAAGATGGTACACATAGATACAGAAGGGGCATGACCAAGGACTGAGCTTGGGAAATCTCCCAAAGTTAGTTTAAATTAGGAGAAAAAGAGGAAGCCGCAAAGGTGAATGAATGAGTGTGAGCAATGGTGACATAAGAAGGCAACCAAGAAAGCATGATCTAGGAAGGGTTGTAAGGAGAAGGAAATGACCACGGTTCAATAACACTGATAGTTTTGTAAGAGGAATAAATTCTTTCTTCTCAGAATTAGTCATGTGTCTGTCTTCAGGGGTCTTTCAAAATTGTTTCAGTGCAGGGATGGCAGCAAAAGCCTAAATATGTAGTTTCATAGAAACTAGGAGACACATTTGAGTAAAGGGAAGCCTAGATAAAAGTGGATCTCAAGGGGCATTGAGGAGAGGATGTTCCCTTACATGGAAAGGTAAGAACATATGTAAATGCTGATTAAAATGATCCAGAAGAGAGAGAGAGAAGACAGGATATCAGTGATGGGGAACAGCAACAGGTGGTGTGATGCAATAGGGAGGGCAGGATGGGGTAGTCTTATAGCACATGTGGCACACACATTTTCTGCATAGAAGGATCCTGAATACATAAATGAATGGAAAAGAAGTGCTTTGAAATTTTATTTCAGAAGTGCTTTGCTGTTCAAAGAAAAAGTGCCCTGGAGCCTTTATAAATGCATGTTTTAGTTAGTTCAATGGCTGACATCTTTTACATTAAATAACATCAATGGTTTGTTATGCTCTGTCTTTGTATATGTTCCCCCTAGCCCCCATTCTGACAAAGGTACTTCCTCTTAGAGCAAGAGAAAAGACATTTCATGCGCACTGATGCAGGGACCTGGGGAGTTGTGGGTTTGGAAAGCTGTGGAAGTTTTTGTGTGACAACTGGAATGGTCTTCGTGAAATAAAAAGCAAAGTCGTCATCTGTGTGTGAGGAAGGGTGAAGAGATATGGGACCACTGAGGAAGAGGAGAATTTGTGAAATCTGTGAAAGCAAATATAACTGGGAATCATAAAGGTGATGGCAGTTCAGCAAGCAGCACCAACTTGATATTCATGTTTCTGGGTTTTATTTTTCTCCAGTCAAGTATGGGTTCAGGTGCCAAAAAGCAGAATAGGCACAGAATTGGAATATAATGAGGGATGTTTACCCCCCAAGACAGTAGGAGGAAGTCGTAGAAGGACAAACCAGTTAACTATTGTTATGCGAATAAGTGAATATCAGATTTTTTTATGATGTTCATTTATTTTGAAATCTATGTTCATAATTTGGTTCAACTTTTTATATCATTACCTACAGGTTTGTCTAAAGACCTTTTGTCCTTGTAATGTAGAAGAGGGAATTTTTCAGAATATATAAATAAATTTTTAAAAATACTTGTTATTTAGGGAAAATATACGATCATGATAAAGATGGTGTTTTGTTTTGATCAAGATGAAGTTATTTACATTAAATCACCAATATTGTGATATTTTGTTATTTCATGTGTGTGCATGCAAGAATACACAATAAGGCTGTTTCTTTTTTATTCTCAGCTGTTGAGAAAATACAAATTTGAGTAAGAGTAAATGCAGTAAATCCCCTCTTACCATCATGCCAACATTATAAGAAGCAGAGTAAATAAATTATAACAAATGATTCCATATAGGAGAAGTGTTTCTGGAGTAAGTTTCAGAAAAGCAGAGGTACTTGGATTTAAAATCTAAGCATATTAACTGAAAAAAAAAAAAAACTCGTTAGTTTCTGAAGACACAAGAAGGAGAAATGGGTCACTGGAAAAGCTGCTATATTCATTTCTTAGAACTACTTGAGAAAATAATTAATTGGATTTGAATTACAAAATGGTACCTGTGTACATTCTGTAGTATTAAATGTACATTGATTGCATCCTTCTTGGCCATTCTTATTTTCCTTTCAAATTTCACACAGTTCCAATGTTTTCTAGCATGTAAGATCATTTATGTATGCAAAACTAACTGTATTCCCACACATTTTTTCCTTTTTTTAAGAATTTATTTATTTATTTATTTATTTATTTATTTATTTATTTGAGAGAGAGAGTACTAGAGAGAGTATGGGGGCAGGGAGGCACAGAGCGAGGGAGAAACAGACTCCTCACTGAGCGGGGAACCCAATTTGGGATTCCATCCCAGGACCCTGAGATTATGACCTGGGCTGAAGGCCGACACTTAGTGACAGAGCCACTCAGGCACCCCTCCACCCTATCTTTCATTGACCTGCATCCATTGCATTTGCAGCAAGCAGGGAAATAAAGTTACTTTCTAATAGTTTTGCAGTGAGCACTGGTGTCTGGTGTTCTCTAAATTAAAAAAAAAAAAGTGTTAGTATTACTGATACAAAAATAAGACTGAAAAATCATAACCTCATAATCTTAAGGAAAATTAATTAAGCATGTTTAGTAGGAGTTAAACATGGAAGGAAGTGAAGCATGTGTCTCTACCACATTTACATCATAAATATCTTGGCCTCGATTTATTTCTTAGATTATATCTGCACAAAGAAACATTGGGACATTATTTAGGAAAAAATTAACATGTCAAATTCAATGAATATTAATGTAACAAAAATTTGAACAGAAAAACATGCATTTGCTATTGGCAAACTATCACCATGATGTTTCCACTAATGATTAAACACAGCAAAATCAAGTATTCCACAAATAATATTAATCTCAAAAACACAATAATAGAATCTACTCATATTCATTTCTTTATACATATTTTACTGATTTATACATTGTCTATACACTACTAATTCAAAAATATTTCATGTTTTAGCTCATTTTTCATTTATTGGCAGGACCAAATATAGTGTGTGTGTGTGTGTGTGTGTGTGTGTATACGTGTACATACACTTTGAGAACTACACATACTACATGTGTGTATGGAACTTTGTTCTCAGGTGTTTTTTGTTTATTTTTCTGAACCAATGTTCACTGATAACAATATATTTAAACTATGCAGTCTAAGCTTATTTTTGTAGTTAATAGGCTTGCTGCTTATTTATTATTCATGATTCCCCTTTGGGTTCAGAATAAAATATGTCTGTTTTAAGTGTTCAACTAATGTTTCCTCCCACAAAGAAAATTTAAATCACTTTTAATACTAGTAAGTGGAAAATCTTTTTTAAAAAATTTCCTTTTAAAATTGAAATATCTCAAACATTTATATTTCTCATATACCAGCATAAACAGCTCTTAGAAGATCTATAAATGGAATCAATACACAGCAAATATTCTTTCTTCAGGTTATTTTTAAGACATCTGTGGTACGATATGGAATATTGAAAAGTGAGAAGAAGCTGAATGAACATTTGCTTTTCTTACAGAAAAAGACACATTATATATCACTATTGGAAAAAATGTTTTAAACATGAACTATTTCAGAAGCTGCCAAATTATTTTTAAGAAAGAAAGAGAACATTTCACTGGGTGGGAGTAAGTACAGCGTAAGGTTCATCATTATTTAATGGGTTTATGTACTTAATGATTTAATAACTAATTAACCCAGTTTACATGAGCTGTAGGTTTAAATTTCACTACAAAATGCAAAATCTCTGGTTGCAAAGTCAAATGCCTTTCCTTTCTGCCAAAATAAAATATGTGCAGGAATGACTGGTTTTAAAGGTAAGGTTTTCTTTTAAAATACAGACATTGCTATGGTCTGCTTTGATCTGAAAGTGTGTGTCCTCAAAACTTCATCAAGCATCACCTCATGCCCTAGGTGATGTTATCAAGGCCTGGGGCCTTGGGGAGGTGATTAGGTCATGAGGGCAGAGCCCTCAGGATGAGATTACTGCCCTTTAAAGGCACCGGAGAGAGATTCCTTGCAACTTCCACCTTGTGGACACATGGAGAAGTTGAAGTCAACAATCTGCACCCCAGAAAGGGACGTCATGGAACTCAGGCATGCTGTCACCTTGATTTCGGACTTCCAGTCTCCAGAACCGTGAGCAATAAATTGATGCAGTTTATAAACCGTGCAGTCTGTGGTATTTTGTTATAGCAGCCAAAATGGACTAAGATACCATCTTTGGTTTTGCTTGTCAGATCGCATTTAGGGATTAATACTATTTCCTAAGACTTTTAAACAATCTTAATCTAACACCACCATAAAACCATCATTTCTATACTGCACATTTTAAAAAGTATATTTCAAGATGTTTTGCTTATGTTATAATTGACTTATCTTCTAAGTTATATAATTGAGATGTTACAAGATTAAGACACTAAGACGTGAATAAATTTTCAACCAAACGTTAGTAATAACCCAAATGAAGATATCATGAGCAAGTATTATTTTGAAGGTTTTATTTTTTAGAGAGCCTGAGTGGGGAGAGGCAGAGGGAGAAGCCGTCTTCCTGCTGAGTGCAGAGCCCTGAGTGGGGCTCGATCCCAGGACTCCGGGGTCAAGACCTGATCCGATCGCAGATACTTAACAGACTGAGCCACCCAGGTACCCTTATGTCATGTGCAAGAAGTAATAAGACTTTGATTATAGGTATGTATATATTACAAAATCTAAAACTACATGAATGCATTTTCTATTTTTATTCTTTAAAGAACCCAATTGTATTGCTTTCCAGAATTGTAGATGACAATTTATATCGCTTTTTCTCATATAAATTGGGAAGAGAGTCCTTTTTCTTCACAGATATTGAACTTCTTTGTAACATCTTAGGGCTGTAGAACTGAAGTCCTTGTAATTGCTACCAGACAAGAGGAGAGACTCTTGAAATTGTGCAGCTCATGAATTTCTTTGTGTTGCCATCAACATAGGTAGGAGAGGTTATTACACTGAGCAGTGGCTGCTGCCCTCTGATTGATACCATGTGTCAGATTTTAAATTCTTTCCTATCCAGCCTTGTAATGCATGCATTTCCCAGTCGCTGGCTTGCGGGATTTTAGGTGAGTTATATTCCTCTGGGGTTATTTTATCATCGCTCGGAGGCTCCATTCTTTACTTTTTGCTTCTTTTTTTTTTTTATTTTAAATCTCACAAATAAAACTAGGCATTTTTACTTATCATGAAATATTAATCACCGGTGTTTCCAATAAAGCCTTTATCAAAAGTTATGTCCACACAAACACAGGTGAACATGTTTCTTAAATAACATTAGGTTTTGAAATGATAATGATTTTATTTAAAGAAATAAGCTTTACTCTTTATCAAATTAAAAAAAATTCCTATTGAGTTTATAGGAATCAAAGAGTCCATTTTCAAGGTAGCTCCAAATATTAGGGCTATTTAGAAACCCCTATGTATTTGAGAATCTAGTATAGATAAGTAAGGAAGGAAGATATGCAACAATTCCAGAAGAAATGGGCAGCAGAGTTTTTGCAGGATGCATTTTAGAGAGATTTATTCCTAATATAGTCATTCTTTAACAGTTTGGGGACTTCTACAGGAATGTACTTTAATTCAAAGAGCAAATGCTGTCATGTAATGAAATTAAATTGTATCAGGTGTTCTTTCCCTATTCTCTATTCTTCCTCATATTAATGTATGCAAATTATCTCCCCATCCCAGGTTCCTATCCCTGTACTTAAACCTGAGAAATCAGTAAGATTCCATGCCAGGTGATTTGTAGGGTGCCAATTCAAGACTTTAGGAAACATTCAGTGCTGCCCAATTCCACATCTTTATACAAACGCAGTTCTCATTTTCAGACAAAGTAACAGTGGCACTCTGAATGCTTTTGAAAGAACACACCAGGTGAGCTGAAACAATTCATGAAAAGAGCACAGATTACATACAAGTGGAAAGGGGAAAACTTGATAGAATACCTTTAACATGTCTCAATATGTTAGAAGTAATGGGGTTAACTGGCAAGCAGGTCAACATTATATAGATATACACCTTAGAATCTAATCCATCCTCTTTATTACCGGGGAGGGATTTAAGCCCATTGTTTTTCTTTTTTGGCTAGAACTCCTCTGTGCTATTATATTTCTTCTCTGCTCATCTCTTTCTACTTTTTGATATCTCCTCATGGTAGTATTTGTTTGCACCAAGACTACACCTTGATTTCACAGATGCCACAGATGCCAGATGCCATTTTTTTTGTCAGCACAATTAAATTATTAAAAGTACTATAAATTCAGTTAAAGACAGAGTTTTTTTTAAGTTAGATATGCATTTACTGACTCGTTCATAAATACACATATGTGTATCTCCAGTTGCCCGAAGATACTTGGGACAATGGGTATATAACTTTTATATCTAGGCCTAATGCAACATAGGTGTATACATAAATATATACATATACATTATGGTAGGGTTATGTTCACCATAGCCATATTAAATGTAAATATATATATATATATATATATATACACATATAATGCAGTATAGGTGGCCCTGACTTATGATGGTGCAAAAGTAATGAGTACTTAGTGAAACCCATACCAGGAATTCTGAATATGGATCTTTTCCTGGGCTAACCATGATCCTTGATCCATGATCCTTTCTTGTGAGATGGGCAGCAGCTGTGCAAGCTCCACTCAGCCAGCAACCACGAGGGTCAACAACCCATATGCTGACAGCCATCCACACCTATACCACCTCTGTTACTCACTGTCAGTATAGCGTTCAATAAATTACATGAGATAGTCAATACTTTATTATCAAATAGGCTTTGTGTGAGATGATTTGGTCCACAGGCTACTGTGAGTGTTCTGAACATATTTAAGGCAGGCTAGGCTAAGCGATGATGTTTCAGTAGGTTGTGTGTATGGAAGTGTTCTGATTTAGATATTTTCAGTTTATGGTGGACATAACCCTATCATAAGTTAAGGAAGCTCTTTACCACAGACTGGACAGCTGAAACAACAGAAATGTATTTTTTTCACAGTTCTTGGGGCCGGATGGTCAAAATCAAGGTGGCAACAAAACCACACTCCCTAGGATGGTTCTAGAGGAGAATCCGTTTTTGCCTCTTCTAGCTTTGGCAGCTTCCGGCAGTCATAGACTTATAGCAGTATTATTCCCATCCCTGCCTGCGTCTCGCCATAGCCTTCTCTGTGTCTCTGTGTCCTTTCCTCTTCTTATAGGGACTCCAGCCATCAGATGTAAGGCCCACCCTATTTCAGGATGATTTCATCTAGAGATCTTTGCCTTAATTCTATCTACAAAGTCCTATCTCCTAAGAAGGTGGCATCCAGAGGGTTCTGGTGGATTGGAATGGGGAGAAGGGAACACTGATCAACCCACTATGGTGGGATGACTGCCAACTTTAGTTTTTTTCTTCATGTGCTAAGGTATTATTTTTCTATGTATATGCATTGTTTTATGAGCAGAAATGTGAAGATTTGTAATTTATTTTGAAGAATATGTAAACAGTCATGGGTACTGAAAGAATTAAATGGATACAGATGAACATGGGAACTGAAAGACCAATTGGTATTATTATATGGAGCTCTGGATGGTTGAGCCATCTTCATGGATGTTATTTTTCTTTTTCCAGGGTGCTGATTCTTAGGAAATTAAGTCCAGCCAATTACTGATCATAAAGAGTATTATCCATTCAAAGTACTTGCTCCTAAAAATCTCCTAGATGGCAAAGTCTCTGAAGTCAGGTATGATACTCAATTAGTTCATGACTGTTTGCTATACCAAAGACGACAGGTGTACTTAACACATATATTAGTGAATATCTTGATGACTAAATGCCTTTGAAAACCCACTTTGCCTAAACTTTTCTGTAATTTCCTAACACATTTTGGCAACTTCACATGTTCGTGCCTTTGTGTATATTTCAATTACTCACCTGCTTCCTGCTTGCCTTCTGCCGCCATTTCATATTTCTGATTTCTTCACTAATAGTTCATACACTTTTAGGGGGTACTTCATAATAATATAATAATCAACATAGCAATTTATCCTAATTTCTTATTCACACAGATTTGTTTTTAATGTGTTTTGAATGTAATTAATGAATTTTATTTCTTAACCTGCCCTAGGACTCACTGAAAACTTTCAAAAATTTAACTGGTAAACCAAGGGTGATTTTAGAAAGATAAATAGAGAAGATTGGAATAGTCTGTATGGTTGTCTTACAACACTACAAGTAGCTATTATGGGCTTCTAAATTATTTGGTCAGAGGAAATTTAACAAGACAGAATTTTGACACCAAACTTCCTAGTGATCAACTGTGGTCTTGCTATTAAATTTGAACTATTTCACCCTATAAAAATCACACTGTGATAATTTCTCCAGGTACTTTAAAAATTACTCTTATTTTTATGTATATATAAAAAAAACCCTGGAAACAAAACCTTATCATTTCAAAGAAAACAAAGGACCTGGAGAGTAGGGTACCCAAGGAATTAGTGTGTAAATTAACCAGAAATTTTTACCCTTGTCCCAAATTTTATTAACCTGCAATGACTTTCTGAAGCATCATCCTTTCACAATCCCATAGGGTCGACACTTAAGTGGTTCTTTGACTTCTTCTTTCAACCTTCCATATTTTAAAGTGCTAAGACTCATTAAGCTTTGAAATGCTTTTGTATCCAGGAAACCTTAAGAAGTAGGACAATCAAAGCAGGCTACTTGGAAGCTAATTTTGAAAGACGTTACCATATTTCAGAAAAAGTATACATTAGTATGAATTTGTTCAGACTCTTCTTATGTATCTCCTCAGTTCTTCTCCTCCTCCTCCTTCTCATTCTTTTTCTTCTGTAATAACATTGCCAAGTTTTGATATGAAGCTTACTATTCTCTCCTAAACAAATGGGATACTTCTTCCTTCTTCATCCCCTGAAAGGTTTTATGTAATATTGGTGCCATATTTACAATTAAAAAAATAATATTTTTTTTAATTGGTGTCATATTTACTTTAAAAGTGTGAAGCTGGAGTTTTCTTTCTGGGAAGAATTGGAAAAACATTTTTTTTTAAATATATAAGGCGACCTATGTTTTCTATTTTATGTTGTGTCAAATTGATACTATATATTTCAAAAGATTACTTTAAGATGTCCATTTTATCTAATAATTAGTGGCATAAAGTTTTTGTAGTATCCTCTTTCATATCTTTAAAATCTGTAATCACTACTCTTTCATGCCTGCTATTTGCTTCTTATATGTCCAACCTATAACTGATCCTGCTTTTTAAAATTTATTGACAATTTTTAACTAGAGTGTTTGATTTGATATAATTATTAATATACTTAGATTTACATCTACCGTTTTACTATTTATATTGTTTGTTAATCTGTTTTCTGTTCCTCTTTTTAGGCCTTGTTTCAGATTAACTGCATTTTTAAAATTTTATTTAATGTATCTATTGACTTTAAGTTCTACATATGTGTATTTTTTAAAAAGATTTATTTATTTACTTATTCATTCAGAGAGAGCGAGAGAGAGGCAGAGGGAGAAGCAGGCTCCATGCAGAAAGCCTGATGTGGGACTCTATCCCGGGTCTCCAGGATCATGCCCCCGGGCTGCAGGCGGCACTAAACCGCTGTGCCACTGGGACTGCCCTACATTTTTGTATTATATCATGGTGGTTACTCTACAGATTAAAACATACATTGTTAATTTTGCATAATCTATTTACAGTTAACATTGTGCCAGTTAATGGGAAATGTAGAACCTTATAACCATATAGGGTTATCTACACATTTTTCCATGAAACTTTTCATGTATATTACATCTATATACTTTATTATTACACAATGCTACATTTTTTGTTTTAAATAATTTTAAGAACACTGAGGTTCATAAAACCTGGTAAAAACAAATGTTCTTCTTGTAGCACCAGATAATCTTAAATAGGTAATTGCCAAAATCCTTTGTGCAACAGCATTTAAGACAAGTTGGTTGTAGTTTTGAGCAAACATTGGTGGGGAAACTTTGCTTAGTTCACAGTGTTTACTGCTGTTGCATGCCTTCTATTTAAACGAAGTAATCCTGGCACGTTTATAAAGGTGAAATGAGAGAAACTGTGAGCACCTCCAATTGGATTTTTAGCAATTGTTTCACACTATAGATTTTGATTATGTGCTAGTAACAGTATGTTTATTTTTGGTTGGTTTGAAGCATTCAACAATCAGAATGTTACGGCATTCACAGAGTCTGAAGACTATTATTTTTTTCCTCTAACTGGGGCATTCCAATTTATGCATCTGGTAATAGGGAAACCTAATTTACTGGGACAATTTCTCATGAATTATGCATATACCAGACTTTGTTCCTTACTTAAAGACTGTACTTTCCTTATTAACCCCCTCCCTCAAACTCTGATAGGTCAGTATGGTTGCATGTTCTGTTTGCTTGTTTTTAGCCATGTTCAGCTCCAAGTACAGATGCAGTGCAAAGATTTAGATTTATCTACAAGACAGGTTTTTACAATACAATATATGTATTTTCCAATACTTTTATATATATATATATATATATATGTATAGATGTATATACATATATTTACAGAGAGAGAAAGAGAAAACGATTGAAGAACAGAGCAATTTATAGACAATTAGAAAATGATACATTACATTCAGTAAATTACCTTATGATAAGTGGCATATATATTTGGAGTATGAAACGTTAACCCTTCCACAATCTGAGAGTCAAATTAGATCTTTTTTTCAAATTATTTGGGATGTCATTTTGAGTTTCTGCATATTTTAAGGCAATAGTATGTAAAAATACAAGCTCACGTTGTTATTACGTTGGAAGCACAAACAAAACCTAGTTTGCTGTTTACTGCTAGCTTAGCTCACCTTTTCCGTTCTAGCAGAGTTTTGTTTTCCCACAATATATTCTACAAAATCTTACTGGGCCTTACAGGAGTATTTTCTTAAAGGCCTCCTCCTGAAATTGACTTCTTTATGATCCTGCTCTCTGTTTAGTTATAAGGAAATACCTTTGCCAAGGCAATAACACCACCCTAAAGTATTCCCCGCCCACTTACTCTGCACCCAGCTAAACTTCACTAGCCATATGAAAATAAGCTGTTTAGAGTACCACTTGCATTCATTATTGCCCTAACAGAAGAGCAATTGTAAATGAGATTAGTCCTATTATATGGAGAATGTTGCTAAATGGATTCATTTTACAGCAGGTGGTTCAAATTGTATCCATTCAATTAGCATATGCAACAACTATTCCTTCAGAAAATTAGCAAACAAAAAGACATAAATGTGATTGCCTTTTAAGTCTTTAGATAATTGTACTTATATTTTAAATAATCTACAAAAAAATAAGCCACAGCATTTGGAGGATTTATTAAGAGAAAAAAAATCTCAATAAAAAATTACTCATTGTTGCAATTCAACGTTTACAAAGTGTTCACATATTTCCTTAGACTCTTATTCAATATTCATTGACTTAATTAAGTTCTAAAAGAGTTTTGAAAGCAGCTTAATTATTCAATAATTAATCCCTTCAACCAATAAACATTTACTGTGTAACTTGTTTATGTAGACACCATACTTGTGCTAAGGATGCAATAGTGAACAGAACCTATGATATCAGTGAGTTATGCAAATAACAGAGCAAAACAAAATAAACACACTTTGAAAGATTACAGAAGGCCACAAATTAGAAAATTAAGATGAGTTTGAGAACAAATGTAGCATCTTTTAATGAATGACATAAATTCTACACATTTACTAGACAGCAAGGTCTCAGACATCAAGAAGTAGATGCTTCATCAGTAATCAATTTGAAAATATCTGTAAAGAAAAATAAAATAAGTATTTTTATATAAATCATGATGAAGCAAAAGTAGTACTATAAATTACATTCAACAAAATGAGATATTTATGCCTATTTCTAGTACTTGTAAATAGCAACGTATTTTGATGACATACAATGAAAAAAAAATCAATGAATATATTGATGCAGGCAGGCTGGATCTGAAAACCCAGGGGAGGATCCCATGGGAACAGCCAAGAAGGTTCTTGGCTTCAAACAGGATAGAAATCAAACGGGAGCCACAGAAAGTGAAACAGAGTTTATTGAACAGTGTGAGTGACAGAGAATACCAGTTGGAGTATCTTAGAGACTCAGAAAAGAAAGAAGAATGAGTTTCAATCATAGTTGCTCGGGGCTAGGGGTTTATATTAGAAAAGGGTCTAGGGTATGTGTTCCTCCAGGAATCCAGGATAGAATCCAATCAAAGGTGAGTGTCTGATGAACAATAAACATTATTAAATAAATTGCCAAAGGTCAAGGTATGGATGCCAGGGTCAGCAAAGGTTTGTTTGAAGGTAATGTCCTGGAACATGTTTGAAATACGGCTCATCTTAGGTGTTATCAGGTGTTTGGGGCCTAGGACAAACCTCAGAGAATGATAACATTTCTTGCTTCACCCTTAAATTGGAAACATAGCTTCTTTGGCTTCTTCAGTGGCAAAATATGGAACATGAGCCAATGGGGCTTAGCAGAAAAACAGCAGAGATAGAGCGTTTCTAAAATAAAGTCCCCTCAGCTTCCCTAGTTCAGTATCACTTGGGATATTTCTTCCTGTAGGGTAGCTAATGGTGGCTATTAGCCATAGGTGATTATTCAAATTTGTTAATTAATTAAAATTAAAAGTAGTTAGAAACTCATTTCCTCAGTTGTATTAAACACATTTCAAGTGTTAAGTAAACAGTTCCTTTTTCTCAGAATGTTCTATTGCACTATTCTTATTGAGGCCATCTCTTTGAATGTGCACTTAAAATGTCAAAATATGAGATGCATTAAAACTCTGTAAGTGAAACATTTTGGAAATTCTTGTGAATACTACTGCATCTGTTTCTATTCCAATCTGATTGTTTCTTTTTTGGTTCCTTACTTTTTCCTATGCTCTGTGTACTCATTCACTGTTTCCCTCACTTAGGTTTATCTTTAGTTTTATTCTTCTTTGAATCAAACACTCTAGTTCTGGATTGTTATTTTATGATTAAGTAAGGCCTTCTACTTGGCTTCAGATGTGAAACTCTCTACTGCACAAGATTAACTCCAAGGACGTCTCTATTTTCAGACATGTCAAACCCAACATTTGCCATGGCTTCATATAGCACTAAAGTAAATATTAAAATCACATACATTCTTTTTAAGTTTTTAAAATTTAAATTCAATTAATTAACATATAATATATTATTTATTTCAGAGGTAGAGGTCAATGATTCATTGGTCTTATATGTCACTCAAGGCTCATTACATCACATGGCCTCATTAATGTCCATCACACAGTTACCCCATCCCCTGACCCCGTTCCCTTCCAAGCAACCCTCAGTTTGTTTTCTATAATAAAAAGTCTCTTATGGTTTGTCTCCTTCTCTGATTGCATCTTGTTTTATTTTAACCTTCCCTTCCTCTCTGATCCTGTTTCTTAAATTCCACATATGAGAATCATATCATTCCACAGTGATATCATATAATTGTCTTTCTCTAATTTGACCTATTTCGGTTACCATAATACCCTGAAGTTCGAACCACATCATTGCAAATGGCAAGATTTTTTTTTGATGGCTGAGTAGTATTCCATCGTATAGGTATATACCACTTCTTTTTTATCCATTCATCTGTTAATGGACTCTTTTCATAGTTTGGCTATTGTGGACATGGCTGTTATAAATTGGGGTGCAGGTGCCCCTTCAGATTACTATGTTTGTGTCTTTGGGGTAAATACCTACTAGTGCAATTTCTGGGTCATAGGCTAGCTCTATTTTCTATTTTTTGAGGAACCTCCATACTATTTTCCAGAGTGGCTGCATCACCTTGCATTCCCACCAACTGTGTAAGAGGGTTTCCCTTTCTTCACATCCTCACCAACATCTGTCAGCTCCCGACTTGTTAATTTTAGCCATTTTGACCTGTGTGAGGTGGTTATCTCATTGTGGTTTTGATTTGTATTTACCTAATGACAAGTGATGTGGAACATTGTTTCATGTGTCTCTTGGCCATTTGTATGTCTTCTTTGGAGAAATGTCTATTCACGTCTACTGCCCATTTCTTGATTGGATTATTTGTTCTTTGAGTGTTGAGTTTGAGAAGTTCTATATAGATTTAGGATAGTAGCCCTTTATCTGATAGGATATTTACAGTATCTTCTCTCATTCTGTTGGTTGTCTTTTGGTTTTGTTGACTGTTTCCTTTGCAAAAGCTTTTTATCTTGATAAAGGCCCAATAGTTCATTTTTGCCTTTGTTTCCCTTGCCTTTGTGATGTGGAAGAGCTTGGTACTTGTCACACAGAATTGAAGAATGAATCTCATGGACAAAGGAGAGTAAAGGGATAGAGGTTTATTAAGTAAATATACAGGAAAGCTCTCAGAAGTGAGAGGGGTCCCTACAGAGTTGCCACTGAGGGCTTGTAGGGTTGTTCTTTTATTGAGAGCCTAATAAGGGAACCTAAATCCTTTTAACACATCCATTGATATCACCATTGATTAAGGACTAGTGATAACATTTTTAATGGCTTACTTCCTTTTTAGGGTCCCGGTAATTCTTTGTTGGTCACAAGTAGCTTTTATAACAAGACAACCTCCTCACCCACACCTTAGGGCAAGGTCTGGCTTATTCCTTTATCTCTGGTTTCCTTACACCTCAGGATTTTTGGGATTTCTGTGAGCCTGCTTCTGTAACCCCTACCTAGCCCTGCCTAGCCTGTTTGTCCCTAACTCATTTGGAGATGTGTCTAGCAAGGAGTTGCTGTGGCTGAGGTCACAGAGGTTGCTGCTTTTGTTCAATATGATTTTGATGGATTCCTGTCTCACATTTAGATCTTTCATCCAAAAGAAACCAGTTTCATTTTTCTGCATGTGGCTGTCCAATTTTCCCAACACCATTTGTTGAAGAGGCTGTCTTTCCATTGAATATTCCTTTTTGCTTTGTCAAAGATTAGTTGACCAGAGAGTTGAGGGTCCATTTCTAGGTTCTCTACTCTGTTCCATTGATCTGTGTCTGTTTTTGTGCCAGTACCATACTGTCTTGATGATTACAGCATTGTAATAGAGCTTGAAGTCTGGAATTGTGATACTGGAATGCAGCAAATTCACTCCTAAGAAGGAAATATATAACAATATAAGCCTTTCTCAAGAAACAAGAAAGGTCTCAAATACACATACTAACTTTACATCTAAAGTTGCTGGAGAAATAACAGCAAATAAAGCCTATACCCATCAGAAGAGAATTAAAAACTCAGAGCAGAAATCAATGAAATAGAAACCAAAAGAGCAGTAGAACTGATCAACAAAACTAGGAACTGGTTCTTTGAAAGAATTAAAAAGATTAATTAGCCCCTGGCCAGAGTTATCAAAATCACATACATTCTTAAGGCATATTAGGAAGACGATTTTAGTTGTGCATAAACTGTACTTCAATCTCAAAACAACCCTATAAAAATGTCCTAAGAAAAACAAAAAGAGTTTAACCCTATGATCTTGCAATTGTACTACTTTGTAAATACCCACAAGAAATGAATGGATATACGCACCTAAAGTCTTACACAAGAACATTTATTACAACATAATTCACAAGGGTTCAAAAATAATCACAATCCAAATTTTATCAATAGTAAAATCCATGTTGTGTTTATTTTAAGATTTTACTTATTTATTTGAGAGGGAAAGAGAGCAGGAGAGCAGGAGTTGGGGGATGGGCAGGGGAAGAGATGGGGCAAGGGGACAAGCAGTGTCTCCACTGACCAGGGACAAGCCCCCACCTTGCAAAGTCCTCAATCTCAAGACCCTGAGATCATGACCTGAGCCAAAGTCAGGTGCTTAATTGACTGAGCCACCCAGGTGCCCCTTTAAATGCATGTTAAGAGCATAGTACATTCATATAATGAACACTACACAAGAAAAAACCTACAACTAGATGCAAAAACACAGCTAAACTTTCTAATCAGAGTGATGACTGAAAGAAACCAGCCATTAAAAATGCCTGCCAAAGCACTCATACAGATAAAATTCAGAACAAGCATAGCTAATCCCTATATTACAAGTCAAGATCAAGATCATATTTAAAAGGACGGAGTAAGAGAGTGAATGGGAGAAACACAAGAAAAACTTGGTATGTTCTTGAGCTTGTGGATGGTTTCTAAGATGTATTCATGTTGAAATAATTCAATGACACAAATGATGTGGGAAACGAAGACAGAAAGAAGTGTAGATAAAATAAAATATCTTTATAACCTGCAGCCCATGGACAATTATGTGAGATAGGCAGAGTATGACATTCCTCCAGGAACTCCCAACTCTCTTAATGTTAATGCTTTGCTAGAAGGAAAAACAACCTTAGCTTGGCAATAGGTGGGTGTCCAGGATCCTGTGAGTCTTCTTTCGCATAGGTAAGTCTTTTTGGAAACCTCCCTTTGTCTTTGCTTCCCCCTTCCCCCACCTCCAGAGTATATAATCAGCCTCAGCCATTCCTCTTGTGAGCCATTCCTCTTGTGGCAACTCTTTCTGCCCACCGCCACCCTGTCCCTGTGCTTTAATAGAACCACCTTTTGCACCAAAGATACCACAAGAATTCTTTCTTGGCCCTCGGCTCTGGCCCCCAACACTTCAAACCATATTACATATACTTCAATGCATGCGTAATTCTTAAATTAGAGCAGAATTGAAAGGGGAGAGGAGAAAGTGCTATGCCATGAGGTTGAAGACAAGACAGACATGTAAGTGAAAGACTCTAGGTACATTTTTATTCAACCTAGAAACTCCCTCTACAAAGTGAAAAAAAAATCCTAATTAAACATATTAACCATACACAGAATTGTTTGGGACTTGGGATATCTATCAGTGAATTGATTAAATGGAGACAGCCTGAAACATGCAATGCTGTTTTCTGGAGGGGGATTGGGAAGTTATTCAGAACTGAATAGGGTCTAATTGCAAGACTCTTTCCATAAGCTGCATGAATTAATCCAATAGGGCATTCTGATTCATTTTGGGGAAACTCCATGTTTGCAAATCCTTGTTAGCAAGTTAAAGAAGCCAGTTATGATGACTTAAAGATTAATAGAAAGTAATGAAATGAGAGTAATGGCATTTACTCTTGCAGTTGAAGCACAAGAGAGACGTGGAAAGACTGTGGGAAGTGAGAAGAGATTTGATCAAATGTAGAGTCAAGACAACTTGCAGTTCATTGCTGTAATGCCATAAAGCTGTGTTTCTGATGGTTAGATGAGAAATATACTCAAGCAGCAAATGGTTTGAGGGTTGGGTTGCAGGGAAAAAGGTAAACTGAATCCAAGTTGTGAAGTGCCATTCATCTCATGCTAAAATGTGTCTAATCTATTCCATTTTCTCATGTGTGCATTTTAGAAAGCTAATTCTGGTAACAGAAACTCATTGCCAATCTGAGATGGTGAGATGATAAGGTGCTTCCAATTGGTCCTTATTTAAATAGCAAAACAGAAGATTTATATAATTCTTCCCAACTACTGATTTTTAGAGAAACAAACAATATATTGGGAAGATTTCTAAACTACATCTACTAATTGTTGTTTAACTGACGGAAAGAAAGGGCATGCAAAGCCTCTGCTGAAAAAAACAGGTGAGTCATTTCTGTTGCTTCTTGTGCCCAGTGACAATTCTGCAAGTATGTCACATGCCAAAGATCCCAAACCACTTAGCTCAGATCCACAAAATTAGCAGTCACATGAGTCTAGAGACAGAATCCATTCCCAAATAATGACAGGAAAATTACAAGGTATTTAACAAAGAATACATACTTAAATCCGTGACGTGTCTTATAGTGAAAAAATGCTCAATTATTTGAATATATTCATTTAAAAATATTAAATTACAAGGGGATCCCTGGGTGGCACAGCGGTTTGGCGCCTGCCTTTGGCCCAGGGCGCAATCCTGGAGACCCGGGATCGAATCCCACGTCGGGCTCCCGGTGCATGGAGCCTGCTTCTCCCTCTGCCTGTTTCTCTGCCTCTCTCTCTCTCTCTCTCTCTCTCTCTCTCTGTGACTATCATAAATAAATAAAGAAAAAATATTTTAAAAAAATATTAAATTACTGGGTTCAATGCAGAGAACCAGGAACACAGGACACTTACCACAAAGGACATTTAAGAGAGTAAGGAACTCTCAGGCAACAAAACTAACACAATTTAATGACTGATATCTTTTATCCAAGGAAAACAATGCATGGATGGCTCAGGGGAGTGCAGCGCTTCATTAGCAATGGAATACTGTTCTCAAGAGTGAATTTTATAAAGCATCACAAGAAGCAAGTGGAAACATGGCATGATTCTCTAGGAGATGAAGGATGTCCTTGTAAGGCCAGCGAGTCCTGTTTTCTAGGGAAGACGAGCTCCCTAAAGCTGAGTGGGAGGATTGTCTGTGTTAGCTTCCCTTGAAGGCACTTCTCTTAAGTGCAGGCTGATTTCAGTTTAGATTTGTGAGGTGGGCCATGCCACAGGGGCGGCCTCCATTGTGTGGGTCTTGAGAGACAAATTATCAGAAATAAACATGAATCCAAAGGGCCAAATAACTGAAGTTTAGAGATACAGAGACTCAGTTATGCTGTGTTGCACCCATAAACCTGCTGTGGTAAAATGGAAGGTCAAAAGGCAGAATGAATTTTCTGAAATATATCTTCTCACTCAGACAGATGTTTCCTGTGTTAAGCATATGATTATTTTTTAAAGTTCCCTCAAATATTGTAAGGAATAAATGGCTGGCATGGCATAGCTAAAATATGGAATGCTTGATTCTAGCATTATTTAGATGGTTTAGCAGTACAGTCTTATTTCCATTGAATAGGCTCTTCCTAATTTTCCTGTAAATTAAATACATTAATCTAAACAATGCAAATTGCACGACAATTTGTTCCCTCACATAAGAATTTCTAACCCATCATTTCCTAAAATTTTTATGTTTATCACATTTCTTTTTGGTTTTCCTCTGTTTCCTGCTCATAGAAATGAAAGGTTAATCACTGATTTTTTTTTTTACATGAATCGTATATTATATTATTCCAGGATGTAATGGTTGTACTTTCTCCTATTATTTTGTGCCTTCATCTCATTGGAGATTAAGTTTGAGTTTATAAAACTCTCTAGCTTAATTTATTCTCTGAATCTGATTCTGATGGGAAATTCTAACAAAACAAGATACTTACATTTCGATAGTCACTTCTAATTTTATGATGTGCTATTTTCTAGTGAATAAAATTTACATTTTAATTCATAGGAATTATTAAACATGTTTTGTTTTTCTATTATGGGATAAATTTGTAGTTTAATAACTTTTTCTCAGTGTCTATTTAAATTATCTAAAATGACTATGGAGAAAAAGAAAGATTATTTGATTCTCAGAAAGAACAAACAATAAGGCAGGAGGAGAAAAACTTGAATGAATATTTTTTTTCTCTGTGGAAGTTAATTTCAAATACACATCATGTTTTCTCCACAGGTTTCAGACAGAACTAAACTACCTTGTGTAAACTAAGCTTCAGTCAATCTATGATGTCTTGGTATATTATGCCAAAATTTTGTTCAAAATTTTGAAGCAGATTAATTAAAAACGTACAAAGCAATTTTTACCAAAAGATTTCTCTGATATTAACCAATATAAAATTAATTCAAGCTAATTTTAAGGAAAAATAAAATGGTTCATGGATCTGGATGGTATCAGGCCAAAGACTTAAAGGCTTAGCATATATATAGTCTCTTTCCTCATCTGTCTCTGATTTTCCTGGACTGGCTTTATTTGACAAGTCTGCCCTCATAGTGGTTATCAGTGACTTTAGACTTTACATAATTTTAGTTTTTAGTCCTTAGCCTTAAATAATTTTATAATTAAGAATCTTAGAATAAAGAGCAAGTCATCTCTTTATAACTTCAGTGGACTCTCTAGAGTTGATTCTAAATGGCTTAGCAGTGATTATGTGACCATATGTGAAGCATTGAAATCAAATAGAATAATTGGGTTAGCATGGACCTAGTATGTGATATTTAAGGGGTTTTTGTTTGTTTGTTTGTTTAAGATTTATTTATTTATTTGAGAAAGAGAGAAAGAGAAAGCACTCAGGAGGGGCAGAGAGAGGGGCAGTGGGAAAGAGAATCTCAAAGGGACTCTGCTGAGTGTTTAATAGTGGTCAGAGGAAAAGTACACTCTCACCATGGGAGTGCAGGCAGGCCCAGAGATGGCGGCTGCCCCAAGGGTCAGGAGCACCTTTTCTTTTTATCTCTGCATTGGATATGGGTCAGAGCTGGGACCGTCTCTGACAGATGTTGCTTCCTATCGTCAAATGGACTCTTCCTACTGTTTTTTGGCCTATATGGTCCTGGTCAGAACCTTCATGGCATCCTTGCCTTGTAGTGGGGGATTAAAACCCAAATGTAAATGTATTATCATGAAGCTATAGGTTACTGTGGGGAAGCAGTTTCAGCAAAGAATGTATGCGTAACCCAGGGGTCTTTCTTACTTGTTTGGAACTTGGTTTCTACCCTTTTTATCAGTTGGAAAGCATTTGTTCCCTCCTCCTATCTAACTAACTGCCCACTCTATAAATTACATGCGTGCATGCATATTTGAAAACAGAAGAAAAGAAGTCTATAATATTTATGGCTTTTGTTCCTCAGGCAGAGAAGATATTTTACCTTCCAAACTACCAGAACACTTTGCAATGACCATTTATGTTTAAAGAACTTTGCATCGATACTCAGTGAACTGCAGTAGCAATTTTTAACAATGATGTTCTGTTTTGAGCATTACAATTATAATTCACACAGGCTGCTACTTGTCTCTGCTCAGTGAGATAGCTTGACCAGTGGTCATAGACTGATCCCTGACCTCTGTCAACAGCTATCCATGCATGACTGCCTCTAAGTCAAAGTTTATAAGCTAACATGTTGGTGAGCAGCCCACAGCCACTAAACTAGCATTTACTGATAAACTGTGTGCTCAGGATAATTCTGTACATCCTTTGTCATTTTCAAAAGAATGTGGGCTTCTGCTCTGCTGAGAAATATTAATGCAATTAAATTAAGACTTATTTTAAACACAGTTAGAAAACTACCTTATTAATAAAACACCTAATCATTTACACTCAACCATTATGTCGTATAAAGAACCCACAGGAAAATTATTAGTTGAATGATGAGACAATTTTTTTGTTATTTGTACAATTTAGATCATAGGATATCAATGATAAACTATATAGGGGTGCAAAAAAATCATATTGGAGTGTTAATGAGTTTTCAAGCAAGAGAATGATGTATTCTGTGAAAATTTTACTTATAAAAATCATTTGCTCTCATCGAAGCAAATTCTATATGCAGTAATATGGCAGTTATGCTATATGTAACAGAAAAAAGTGCAATAAGTATAAGAGCAGAAAAAAAACTTAAAAAATATTAATAGTGTTTATTTTCAGGGTATGTTGGGTCTTTTTCCCCAAGGCAGAGAATATGGGCATCCATACTTATAGGCAGGTAGTGAATGAGGTGAACTAGTGATCTAGCAAGCCAGCAAAGTATGGGGCAAGGCAATTCAGTTGAAAATAAGAATATCTAAAGTTATTGGAAGTCTGAGGAGAAAAAAAAAAAGATTTGCAATAGAAATCAGGGAACATGGAAGATTGGGTGCAAAATAGAGGTTGGGTTGGTTATCCCCCTGGGGATAGTTATATGAATTTGAAGTGATAGCACCAACATGACTATTTCTCTCCAGCTACTTGTACCTGCAAGAATACAGGCATAAAATAGTATTTATGTAAGGGACTTGTGTTTATATTTTTAAGGAATCATATTAAACATGCAATGTGGGTTGGTTGTGACCTCACTGAAACAAATTTATCAATTAACTATGGAAGAAATCTCACCTTCAATGACAGAAATGCCGGAAAAGAAATATAGGTCTTTCCCCCTCCCTGCCTCCCCAATTACCATTAATTTATATGGAACATTTTTTTTAGCATTTCAGACCCCCCAAATAACCTCTCTTTGGCTTTTCTGATGCACGGGAACAGATGCATAAATTGAGATAAAGCCGGACGCTCACACAGTTCAAAGCTCTGGCAGTGGGATGCTGAGATGCCCAGTGTAGTTCTAGGGAAGGAGCTGGAGACCTGGGTCACTCTCAGGGCTCTCCCCAGCACTGCCTCCAAACTGCAAGCCTGCAAAACAATCACTGAAGATATTTTTGCTTTTCATCTTTTGTTTGTAAGAGCAAAAGTCTGAGTTTCTTTCAATTAGCAAAAACAGGCACATACTTCACTAATGTAGGTCTTTTTCAAATGTGATTTGGCATAAGGCAAACTTTTGAAAAGTGAGGGTTATCTCTAGCAAAAAAAAAAAAGTAAAGGTGGTTTGATTGTCTTATTTTCAGATTTACTGAAAATGCAGAGAAAAATTTAATGTTCAATGTATAAGCTACCTGTCTCCATTTACTATTCTCTCTTTTGGGGGTTTATACCTGATATGCATATTTAGAAATCATTTTTCTATTATTATAGAAATAGTTTTATTTATTTTTTAAGATTTAATTTATTTATTCATCACACACACACACACATACAGAGAGAGAGAGAGAGAGAGGGAGAGAGGGAGAGAGGCAGAGACACAGGCAGAGGGAGAAGCAGGCTCCACTCAGGGAGCCCAATGCAGAACTCAATCCCAAGACCCCAGAATCACACCCTGGGCAGAAGGCAGGTGCTAAACCACTGAGCCACCCAGGGATCCCCTAGAAAGAGTTTTAGAAGATGTAACAGTTAAAGATTTTCTCTAAAGTAGCCATGATTTGCAAAACTTGCTTAAATTAAGCAATTCTTACTTTTTATCTAAATTACCCTACTATTGACTTATTTTAACTCATTGTCCACTAAATACTAAAGTATTTTTTACCTTTAAGGAGAAAAATTTGTTGTAGACATATAAGTACATTGCTATTAATTCATAAACATAAGTGTAAAATGCACTTTGAAATAGTATCTTCAATAATGTATATGTGAATAATTATTTTTATTAAAATACAATTGGAGACATAATATTTGATTGTTCAAACTACAATTGCATAAAAGATGTAAGTATAGCCTTTTGGGATTGTGCAGCTCATGTTATAGGCTTGCCTTATTCACACACATGAAGTCTGTATAGTGCAGAATTAATCCCTAAGGCATGTTAATATGCTTCTTTGACAACTCTTATTAACTATAACAAGGTATTTAAATTGCAGATACTCTGTTGAGTGAATATTCAAAAGGCACTTGACAGCTCTACACCAGAATACCAGATGCTCCTTAACACAGCATTACTTGTTTTATTTTGTGATTTATAAAAGGTTGACTTTGTTTCACATTTTTCTGACATTAGAGAGAGGAAAAAGAGGAAGAAGAAAAAAAGGAAGAAGGAAGGGAGGGAGGGAGGGAGGGAGGGAGGAAGGAAAAGAAGTCATTCTTAATATTTCAAGACACAAGTAGTAGCTCCCATCATAATTATGTTGAGATGCAGATCTATAGACCAATGTGTACTGAAGTATTTAGTGGCAATTACTTATAATAGTGAATATTGTTTAAAAATTTATTGAAAATAGTTTTTTTTTTTTAATAAATTAATTTTTATTGGTGTTCAATTTACCAACATACAGAATAACACCCAGTGCTCATCCCGTCAAGGGATCCCTGGGTGGCGCAGCGGTTTGGCGCCTGCCTTTGGCCCAGGGCGCGATCCTGGAGACCTGGGATCGAATCCCACGTCGGGCTCCTAGTGCATGGAGCCTGCTTCTGTCTCTGCCTCTCTCTCTCTCTCTCTCTCTCTGTGTGTGTGTGACTATCATAAATAAATAAAAATTTTAAAAAAATGAAAATAGTTTCTTAATGCATATCACTTAATGACCTGCATCTGTCATCCAAAATTAAGGAAGAGATTAAAGAGAAAATAAAATTTCTATATGTGACAATTGTGAATTCTAGTACTAACAAATACAGCAAAAAAAAAAAAATGCAGTGGAAACACTTATGAATATGAAAACTACTTCCTGGAAGATTCAGCAATGGATTTCTAAGGAAGGGCGGGTGGGGCAAGATGGCGGAAAAGTAGGGTCCCCAAGTCACCTTCCCCACCAACTTACCTAGATAACTTTCAAATCATCCTGAAAACCTATGAATTCAGCCTGAGATTAAAGAGAGAGCAACTGGAATGCTACAGTGAGAAGAGTTGGTGCTTCTATCAAGGTAGGAAGACGGATTCCTAAGGAAGAATGTCCTCCAGTTGTGATAAATGTGGAAATCAGATGGTAATAATATTGTGTCTCCTGACTAGAAATGAGATAAGGGTCATTCTATAGTTGGCCTTTCTGTTTACAAAAATTAGAATCACAAAGAATTAAACATTAGGCTATTTTGCATTTTTATCTCATTCTTATTTCATGTTTATAACTGCATTTTCAATGTCAATTTTTGGGGCAGCTGCAATTAGTGTAGACATTGTACTTTCTTTTTTCATTTTAAAATACAGTATATCATAGAAATACATCTCACTTTCAATAGCTCAATTGTTTACAAGTGTTTCAAAAATAACTTACTCTAGAATTATAAACTATGTTTCAGATAAATCTCACAAACATTATCCTCACAAGCATTATCCTCAATAAGTGGATTCTCAAGACTGATATGAGGCATAGATGTTGCTTTGAAAATACATGGAGTGAGAAAAAAAAATAGAAAATCAAGAAATCCAGGTCAAGGACAAGCTGTGCGGTCATTGTGTGCAGTGAGTATGAGTGTAGGGGAAACAGCTCTGGTTTATCCATAAAAATATCACTCTGAAACAAGCTCTAAGTTGAATTGATTATGAACAAATGAATGACAGTAATCATTTCCATTTTTTACTCTCATCTCATTGTTGAGTCTTGCCATATTTAAAGGGAAAAGCCTGAATGCAGGGAAGCTCAAGGTTGCCTTTCTAAAACGTCTGGTTTGGGTTAGTCCTTAATTTTGCATGTGTCTATTAAGTGCTTACCATGTGCCAGGTGCTAAACAAGGCAAAAAAAACAAAAAACAAAAAAAAAAAACAAAACAAAAAAAAACAAGAAACAAAAAACAAAATAAAACAAAACAAAAAAACAGTAGGCTAAAAGTAGAAAGTAACTGCCATCATTAACCTTAATCCCAGTTAGTGAACGGTGTTTCCTACCATGCATAATAGGAAATAACTTGAAACACATACAATTTGTTGTCAGAGGATGGATGTTTGTCACTTATAAGATGTTAGATTTTATGTAAGCTATTGTAGTTTTGTTTGTTTTATAAATAATCATACTAAACCTCTTCATCAACTATCCCCCTTCAGCCTACTGGAAATTGGAATCTGGATTATGTATAACTGCCACGGGATGGTTTATATGCATGCCAGAATGATAACTCACAAATAGAGTTTATTCCCTCTGGGATCAGCATGGACAAGGCAAGCAGCCACACTGAAATCCTTGCACACTGCAGCATCTTCATGCGAAGTTTTCTCTCGGTCCCTTGCATCCCTTGGCACATCTACATTTCCTCGAAAGCACATGGACATCTGACAGAGCTGAATGGACTATTTTAGGATCCCATTTTAATCCCTGCTACTGGAAAGTCAGCTGACAACCATTTCCACAATATTGCAACAGACTCCTCCAGTTCAGAATTCGCTTTCCAGCAAACTCAAAAGAGGCAAAACCTCTCTGACTTAAATAATTTGGGGGTGACTGTGTGGCTCAATCTGCTATCTGGCTTTGGCTCAGTTCATGATCTCTGGGTCCTGGGATCCAGCCCTTGGTCAGGATCCTTGCTCAGCAGAGTCTGCTTCTCCCTCTTGCTATGCCCCTTCTCCTCCCCGCCCCCCTCATGCTTGTTCTCTCTCTCTCTCTCAAATAAATAAATAAAATCTTTAAAAAAAATTACTCCTCTCTCCTCAATATGACCTCTGCAGAGTCAGTCTATAGATGATACACACACCTGACATATTTCTTTATCTAATTCTCCCACTTTATGCTTTCCCACAATCCCCTTAGGTAAAGATCATATTTCTTAAGAGAGGGAATCAGAAAGGATGAGTGGTTAAAAAAAGAAAACATATCCCCTCTATAAAACTTAATCTATATATTTCAATCTCTCTGCCTGAAAAAGAAATAGGATTGCAGTAATACCCAAATCAAATGGTTGTTACAAGAATTAAACGATACTGTATGTTTAAAGCAAGCAAACGTTTTGTGTGTGTTTTACTTTTACGTTCTTCTCAATAGTACTATTATTTTGATAGAGAAAGATAATAGCTTCTGCATAATTTTTTGCTAGATGCATCTGATATTACTGCCTGATATGTATAGGATTTATCTTAAATGATTTTATTGATTACTTTTAGGTTACTTTTATTCAATAAAACCCTCTAGAACATCCATTGTGTAATAAAAACTATGAACAACGGAAAGATAAATAATGTGGGCAAAAAAATTATATGTGGTTAAAAATGAGAAATCAGCACAGACAAAATTTAGAAGTTATTGTAAACTGGCCCCTTCAGTCGAACATCTTGGATATTATGCTCAGACACAAATATCATTAAAGTGTGGATAGCACAGGGCAGACTCAAAATACAAAATAAAGGCCCATTCTTGTTCAGATTTGCCTGCCACATTTTGCACATAGAACCGAGCCCAATACACAGAGGATATAATTGTGATTCAAAAGATGTGAAGAAGGACAACTAACATAGTCAGTGGGTTCAGGGCCAGGTGCCAGTGAAAACAAAAGTAAATAATTAGTGCTGGGTAATTTCAAATAGACCTGAGAATGTGCTTGTAGCATTGGATATAGTCTCCCTCAATTTTTTGAGGATGTGCAAAAGATATACAGGCACATATTTTCAATGATCCTAGCTACTAGGATTCTATCAAGAGCTCATACTGGTGCTTGAGGGAAATTTTCAGGGTAGTATCATTGGTATTGGATAAAGTAACATGATTTGGAATTACTTAAGTCATTATTTTGATGGCAGTGATGATATCCAAGGAAAACTCAGCAAGATTTTTGAAAGGCTCTAATTTTTGCTTCTAGCTCAGAGTGGTAGAAACTTACTGACTAAAATGACGGTACAAATAGAATAACATTACGTAGCCTTGTCATATTTTCATGGTATTTTCTGAAGCAGCAGGCAGCTTTGGCCTGGTTCTCTCCTCCACCTACTATGGTACCATGACACTCATGCTGCCCCCCTCCATTCCTCTTCTTTTTTTCCTATATTTATTTAAAGACTATGAATCTTACTTTTTAAAGGTTTATTTGAGAGAGAGCCAAGCAAGTGAGAACAAGCATGAGTAGGGGTAGGGGGATCAGAGCAGAGGGAAAGGGAGAGACATACTCCCCACTGAGGAGGGAGCCCAATGTAGTGTTCAATCCCAGGACCCTGGGATTCAGGACCTGAACTGAAGGCAGATGCTCATCAACTGAGCCACCCAGGCGCCCCTAAAGACTACAAATCTTCGTAAGAAATCTGAATATGGGTTTAGAGGACTGAGTACTATCCCACTGAAACCGTTGGAAGTTGATTAGATCCAGGACCACATTGGAAGATGGTTAGATCAAGGAAAAAGACCCAGTGGCAGTTCCTGCTGGTTTTACTAGAATTACTGAAGGAGGACATGCAGTGCCCCTGTTAGGACTAAAGATGTATCTGGGAAGAGAAGGGCTGCATTCAGTCTTGCAGATGTAACACACACTTCTTAAGCTAAAAAGTGACAATGATTTGTTGATAAAATAGGCTCACCTATGTTTTGAAAAAAACAACATGAAGAAGTCATATACATAGAGGAAAGCCCTGATCACATATGACATATTTGTAATTCCAAGAAACCCATACAAGATTTAAGCATATCAGATTAATTTTAAAAGGCATCAAAATCAGGTTTGCCTCAGACTTTTTCTTTGCAATGTTAGACAAAGAGGTAAAGGGAGGCAAGTCCTCAGGGCTCTTAGAGAGGTTTGGCTGGGATCTGAGATTCTGTGTCCAGCCAGTTCACCAAAATACATTCCCATGTATGCATAAACTTAGAGATTACTCACTCGTGGGTCTTGGAAAAACATGTTTAAATATGTGCTCAGGTGTTAAAAGGACAGAACACTTATGGATCAGCATCTGAACTTTTCTTTTACTTAACCCCAGAGATTTTTTTTTGTTCTCTTAAAAAATATGTTATTAACTATCTATTCATATTTCCTTAGTGTTCATTTGATGACACTTTTATGTCCCAGGATCCCATCCAGGATATCACACTACATTGAGTTGGTTATGTTTTCTTAAGCTCCTGTTGTCTGTGACATTTTCTTAAACTTCTCGTGCTTTTGATGACCTTGACAATTTTAAGGAGTACTGCTCAGGTATATTGTAAGATATCCCTATGTTGAAATTTGTCCAATGTTTCTCTTCATGATTAGGCTGGGATGACAGGCTAGAGTTTAGGGCTGGGTTTCATGAGTTGGAAATGGAATATTCTTATCTTTATTGATATATTTTTTAAATAACATGATTTTTTTTTCTCCCTTAGCCTGTTAATGATGTAAGAGACTGTTCAGTCAAGATGCACTGGTTTATTGTGCAGTAACAGATAACGCCAAACTTGAATATGTCGAACAATATGATTTACTTGTCTATATACCCTATGTGTGTTATTCTTTGGCTGGGATCTTCCTCCCACATAACATTTGTCTCCACTCTGGAAGTAGGTTGATGCATGCACATTTCTGGTATCCAAAGCAGAGGGAAAAGAGAGCAGAGATAATCATGATCAGCTTTTTAAATCTATTGCCCAGAAGAGACGTGTCACGTCTCATATTTCATTGGGCAAATAAAATTACATAGCCAAGCCTTACTGTAAGTGGCAGAAGAATATAATCACCACCAGGAAGGAAAAATGGATATTTTGAACAGTAGTAAAAACTACTACATAGGTGTTTCGGTTTTATCATATAAGTGGAAGAAAGATACATAATACTATAAAAAGTAATAACAGCTTTATGGAAAGCAAGATGGAAATATTGACATTAAACAGAAATACTTTTAATAAAGAAATATAAATTAGAAAAAAATCAAGGAGTTAGATTGAAGGGAATTTACTCAACAGATCTACAATACATATAGGTAAGCAAGTTAAAAATATACTAATATTAAAAGGAAGAAAAAGTAGATAAGCCAACAAATGCAGAGACTTAAGAGAAAATAGCCTGAAATTTTCTAAAGTAATAATTTAGAAAATCTTTGTAAAATTGGAATTTGTTGAAAGATAACCTTGACAAATTTAGGGGTGAAGAATTCGAAATGCAAAGAATTCAGACTGTGCATTCAATAATTATAGAAGAAATTGAAAGTGATCAAAGAATGATTATGTTTTCCCTTTTACACTTCTTGTATAGTTCAGCATATGATCTTTCCAGAATAAAACTAATTTAACTTCCAATGATTTTTTTTTTGCATAGAAAAATAAAGTTAAACAAAGTCAGCTTTAAAGGAGCAATTTTGTCCTTTATAATGAAATAGAAGACTGCACACTATCTCAAGCACTGTTTATTATGAAGCTCTATGATGCTAAATAGGTACTTTTTCAAAGCAATCAAATGGCATAGCCAATTTGTGTTGATATATCTCGATAAGCAAAGCAATTTAGTGTTCTTGAAATAAAATATATTTCATACTTATTTAATGAGATCCACATATTCAAGGGCACAAACAATGATTATGCTTCTGCTGGCTAGTTATTTGCCTGTTCCTAAAAACATTTTTTAAACCTGCTTTAATAAAAGCTTTGTATTACAACGAACAACAAAGGAAGGGATGTATATAACACAGGAGGTGGAATCTCTGGGTGGCTCAGAGGTTTAGTGCCTGCCGCCCAGGGCGATCCTGAAATCCCGGAATCGAGTCCCACATTGGGCTCCCTGCATGGAGCCTGCTTCTCCCTCTGCCTGTGTCTCTGCCTCTCTCTCTCTCTCTCTGTCTCTCATGAATAAATAAACAAAATCTTAAAAAAAAAACAGGAGGTTATAATATACATTAAAATAAATCCCAAACAATTACAAGTGCCAGTCCTTGTGTTCCCAACTTCAAACAAGGTTGAACACCTTGTAAGGTTATATATAAAACTACTTTTTCCTTTTCATCAAAATTATTTACCTATAAGCCTTATCAATCAGTAATTACAGGTTTTACTTTTCATTTACCTTATTTTGGATAATAAAGTAGATTTGGGACACAATTCTTCAATGTGATTTCTTTAGGTCTCAGTCAAAAATCAGTTGAAAATGTGCAATTTTCTTAAAAAACAAAACATGAAATCACCATATGATCCAACAATTTTATTCTTGAATACATATCCGTAATAAATGAAAGGGGAGATAGACCAGGAATTTGCACATCAAGTTCACAGCAGCCTTATTCACAAAAGGCAAAAAAGGTGGAAGCAGTCCAGTAGTCCATTGGCACAAAAATGGATAAACAAATGTGATATATACACGATTGACTATTATTTACCCTTTAAAAGGAAGGACTTTGTGACACATACTACAACACAGATGAAACTTGATCACCTTTTGCCCAGTGAAAGTCATCAGTCACAAAAAGATAAATATGTTAGTATTGCTCTTCTGTGAGGATCCTAGACTAGTCAAAGTCATTGAGGCAGAAAGGGAAATGGTTGTTGCCAGGGACAACAAGAAGGGAGAATGAGAAACTAGCATTTAATGGGTACAGAGTTTCAGTTAGGGAAGATGAAAAAATTCTGGAGATAGATTGGTGATGGTGGCACAACAATGTAGAAACACCAGAAGGCACAGAACTGTAGACTTACAAATGATTAAAATAGTAAATTTTGTGTTGTGTGCATATTACTACAGTTTGCAAATGAATACCAAAATACAGAGCAAAGAAAAAAAAAGAAATTAAAAAAAAATTAGGGAGCTTATGGAAGTTACATGGTAGAAAAGAAGGAGGAGGGATCCCTGAGGGGTGCAGCGGTTTAGCTCCTGCCTTTGGCCCAGGGCGCGATCCTGGAGACCCGGGATCAAATCCCACGTCGGGCTCCTGGTGCATGGAGCCTGCTTCTCCCTCTATGCCTATGTCTCTGCCTCTCTCTCTCTGTGTGACTATCATAAATAAATTTAAAAAAAAGAAAAAAAAGAAAAGAAGGAGGAAAAGACACTAAATGGATTTACATTTAGAATATATTCCCCAAAATGGTCTCTCTTTCATCAAGAGCTTTAGATCATTCTATTATTCTTTTGTAGATCACAACAGCACACATACCTGTACACACACAGCAATGTGGTAAAAGCTTGTGGTAAAGAGATCATTATTATACACCATGAGGTTAAATTACCTTATGATTGGGTGCTAGAAGGTTAATGAAGTGACTGGTGATAGTATCACATATAGATTTAAAACATTCATGATTTTAAACAATTCAGATGAAAGAGACATGTTGGACCCTGAGTAACTGAGTTAGAAGACATAAAAAGTGGATCTGGCCATGCCAACCCTTCAACTGATCTTGAAGACACATTTGAGAGGTTTAAATACATGTTTATGTAAAATACAAAAGAGGAAAAAAATATATTTTCAAAGTACATATCATTTTATATATTATGATAGTTGAAAAATGCACATGTAACCACGTAGTGTAAGGAGATACCTGGTACATCAGGTACATCTCTTAAATGTATTATAATACAGGAAACCAAGAAACATGTAGATCTCAGTGGAAAGCAGGATATTGCCCTGTATTTGGAACCTATATTATATCAGAGCAAATACACATGTGTATTTATTTAGTACGTTCATCATTATTTGTATTAACTTCAAATATCTATGGTTTCTAAACAATATTTGACAAAACATGGATTGCAAAATATCATTTTTATTTACTTACATTCACCATGCTTCAAAGTCCTCATCTGCCAAACAGAAGCAATGAGTCAGGATTTCATGGTTAGAGAAACAATCTCTCAGCCTCAGAACAATGCTCTGCGCATAGTAAATGCCTTATAAGTGTTAGCAATTATCATTTGCTGCAATTCCCTTTGTACTTTTCATCCTCAAATATCTCTGAAGTAATCTCAACTTGTGAGTTTAGGTTTCTAACTTCAACTACTTTTAACTTTACATTTACACGGAAGCACAAAAATAGTAAATATGGAAGCTTTGAATATATCATGATAAATCAAGTATATCACATGACATTTGATATATTATGTATTTAAGTTTTAAAAGTCTTCCTCTACACCCATAGTAAATCAAATGTTAACAAGTTCTTTTCAGAAAGATTGTTCAATTATCCCGTTTTTAGAAAGAGCCTATTTGGAGTTAAACCTATATTTTTTTTGTTTCCCTTTTTTGCTCATATTCATTTACTAATATAGATGAATACTGTAAGAAAAATGACAATACCATCTAGGATTGTAATACCCATACCAAAATATGAACAATCCCACCCTTCCCAAAGAATAACAAACATTTAACCTAGGTAAAGTGCTCAGATTTGAAACTATTTTCTCACCATTATAAATAATTTGACCTACTTTCTAACTATTGTCCTTTTTTCCTCAGGATTTCAACAATACATTGTTTTACTTATATTTAAAATTAAACCTTCTCACCATAAGGCAATGAAAAGGCAAATTTGCTTGTTCCTATTTAATTTCAACATACTCTGCAAAATGCATTGAATAGTTCCAAACAAAATCATTCTGCAAGGTCCTATACCTCCAAAAATATACACTAAAACCTGTGGCATCGGTGACTATTACTTTTCACAGTTCTTTTAAAAGGCATCAACATTTCCTTTTGTCACATAGTTAATTCCCTTCACAAAGAGCTACTTGAATTTACCCTACTTGGAAGCTCAGATCGGGCACATACCTTTAAAGAAGGAAGTTATTCTGAACATCCCTCCAGATGGTAAAATTTATAGGTTTCAGAAAGCAGATAGTTCAATAGTATTATGATATGATGCATTTAACAGGGGAAAAAATAAAGGTAGTCTTAAACAGAATATAAATTAATTTCTCTCTCATGACCCGGATCATATGGAACACAGGCTCCCATACAGCCTTCCAATCTCAAAGTTATTTCGTGTTCCAAGGTGGCTATGGGTGCTCCAGCCATTATAACTATTTTGCAGATAAGGAGAAAAAGCTATATGAAAAACAAGAGAAAAAGTACATCTAACTACAGAGTTATGCCTCTCTGAAATCCTTCAAACCATATCTACTGAGATTTTAATGTCTAGAACTTAATTAGGTGGCCACACACAGTGGCAGAAAACTGAAAATACGGTTTTAGTTAAATCATTCTTAAAAAAAAAAAAAAACAAAACCTTATCCTGAGGACAACCTTTATTTTCAAGAGTGTTTTCTTCTTTAACGGAGGTAAAGTTCACAATGCATAAAATAAAGATTTGAAAGTGTATGACTCAGTGGCATTTAGTACGTTCAAAGTGCTGAACAACCATCATCTGTATGTAGTTCCAGAATATTTTCATCACCTATTACCTACTTTGCTCCTCATCTTCTTTTCCCACCAGCCCTTGTCAATCACTAATCTGCTCTCTATCTTTATAGATTTACCTGTTCTGGATATTTCATATAAATTGAATCACACGGTATGCAACCTTTTAGTTATGGCTTCTTTCACTTAACATCATGTTTTCAAGATTCATCTATGCATCAGTAATTTACTGCTCTTATGTTTGAATACCATTGCATTGTACGTACTACGCTTTGTTTATCCGTCTGCTGATGGATATTTAGGCTGTTCCTACCTTTGGCTACTGCAAATAGTGCTGATATTGGCATTCATGTGTCATACAAGTACTTGCACACATGTTTTCAATTCTTATGGGTATATTTCCAACAGTGAAATTGCTGAGTTATATGTTAATTCTATGTTGAGCTGGTTTATTCTTTCCCAATAAAATCAGATGATGTTACCAGAAATGAAGAGTAGAGCAGGTATTGTGGTGACCAGTCATGTCTGCCACAGCGGATGCGCCCATTTTGTTTCTCTCGGGCACTTGCTCTGCATTTCTTCTTTATCTCTCAGTAGAGATAGAACATGAGTTTACCCATCAATGGGAAAAATAATATCCGTACATCTCTGACTTTTGTATTCAGAACTCTGTAGCATATTGTCCCCTGGTCCAGTTATTTATAACAGTGGTTTGGTTCCAGAAAACCGTATCAGTTTAAAAATATTGCTGAGCATGAACCACCACATGGCTGTCACTGCTTAGTAGCAAAAACAAACACACAAACAAATATGGCAGGAAACTGACATATTTCCCCAAAAAACTACAATCAGCTAAGGCTAAAAGTTTGATCTTAGTTGATTCATAATCTAAATAGGTGTTCTTTTATGAATTGGAGTGAATAACAGGAAACAAATAAAAACTTTATGAGCTATTACTTTTTAAAGATTGAGTTTTTAAAAATAAAATCTTCATAAAACTGTCTTAAGCTCTGCACACTATATAAATTGTAAACATTCACATATACAAGCCACCAGGTCACATTACTCTTAATGGTTATAAGTGGATACAAATAGACAAGGTTCTTACTTCCTAAATGGCTGGCCAATGAACAAATTCAACTTAATTAGTTAAGACATGTGATACCAGAATAGTAACCTTAAATTTGCACAGAAAGTCTGTTCTCTACTTCCCTGTAGTGTGTTTTAAAAGCTTGAGCTCTGGAATCAGGCAAATCTGTCATCCCTTTTGCATTATGGAGTGCCTGGGTGGATTAGTCAGCTCAGGTCAGGACACTGGGGTCCTGGGATTGAGCCCATGTTGGGCTCCCTGCTCATCGGGGACCCTGCTTCCCCCTCTCCCTTTGTCCCTCCCACTTCCCCCTCATGCTCTCTCTCTCTCTCTCAAATAAACAAATAAAATCTTAAAAAGAAATATCTGTTGTCTCCTTTGCATCAAACATAAATTCCTAATCTGAGTATTGGCACTGATTTTTAGGCAATTCATGGATCCTCTGAAACTGTAGATACAATGTGTGTGTGAACATGCCATTTTTCCACTGAGAATATCCAAGGATTTCACTATGCACACTCTCCAATATCTACCTTGAGACATTGACTTAAAAGTTATGTGATATTAAGAATTTATTTAACTTCATAGAACTCTAGGAAATTGTTATAAAGTAGGAAAATCCCCAGGATTCAGAAAGAAAAAAAAAATGAGACTACACTCTCACAAAAGAAGAATGCTTGGCAAAGGTTGTAAGATAAAAACAAAATCTCCCTTTCCCTTTTTTTTTTTCTTCACGTGTTTGTATATCCCACTTTCAAAAATTTTGTTTAGGATTTTTTATTTTAGAGAGAGAGAGAGAAAGAGGGGAGGAGGGGCTGAGGAGAGGGAACAGGCTCCTCTCTGAGGATGGAGTTGGTTGCAGGGCTCCATTCCAGGACACTGAGATCATGACCTGAGCCAACTGAAACCAAGAGTCTCTCATTTAACCCACTGGACCACCCAAGTGCCCCATCCTACTTCCAAATTTTAGATCAAGGTACCCTCCTTCTTTTTAGAAGGCTTTAACAGTCATTCTATTTATTCTTGACGGAATGGTTGAACCATTGGATGGATGAAGGAGACAATTATCTTCCCTGGATTCTTACAATCCTCAGAATCAGACTGACACCGTAATATAACTTAGCTTTACTGCCTTTTATTTTTTTTCCATTCTCAGTAGAATATAAGATTTTATGATCATCAGGAATTTTGTTTGCCTTTGTTAGGTTTTTTTTTTTTATACCCCAAGAACCTAAATTGTTTCCCATCTGCTGTTAGGTGCATAATAAATATTTTCTGTAAATCTGAATGAATAGCTGTATCTTTCTGAGGCACATTACCACTGTTTTGGGGACCAGAATTTGTATTTGCTCCCTATTTTGTTCCATATCAACATTTGCCTATAAATACCTTGATTAGATTAAATGCTCATTACTAAAACACTGAAGTTTACTCAAAACCATAGCCAGTATTTCTATGGCTCTATTAGAATCAGAAACTCTAAACTAGGGATCCCTGGGTGGCGCAGCGGTTTGGCGCCTGCCTTTGGCCCAGGGCGCGATCCTGGAGACCCGGGATCGAATCCCACGTCAGGCTCCCGGTGCATGGAGCCTGCTTCTCCCTCTGCCTATGTCTCTGCCCCCCCCCCTCTGTGACTATCATAAATAAATAAAAATTAAAAAAAAAGAACCTCTAAACTAAAACTATGGCCATTGAAGAAGAAAAACAAGAAAATCAACTTTAATGCTTAATTTAACATTTGGCTACAAGGTGGCTATTCGAAGAGCCCAGAGGTCAAGAAACTCTATTAATCTCCACAAATAAATGTTAAAAACAAATGTAGATAATAAATGTAATCAATAAACCAAGGAAAAATCCTATTATTTGTTCCACAGTTGTATTAACTATTTAAAAATTTGAAGGACACAGCATTAACATACACTTGTGTGTACACACATGAACAAACATATACATTTCATTTAGGGAAATCCAGGTTTTGATTTGTTTCTTTTTTTTTAAGATTTAATTTATTCATTTGAGAGTGAGAGAGACAGAGCAGAAGCAGGGAGGAGGGGCAGAGAGAGAGGGAGAAGCAGACTCCCTGCTGAGCAGGGAGCTCAATGACTAGGAGCTCCATCCCAGGACCCTGAAATCACCACTTGAGCCGAAGGCAAAGCTTAACCACCTGATCCACCCAGGCACCCCTTGATTATGTTTCCTTCACTAGTGAGCAATGTGGTTTTTAACAAGCTATTCAATCTATAGACATGTCAATTATCTTCCTTCTAAGATGAGATTAAATATTTTTATTTTCCCAGGTTATTGGGAGGATTGGATATAGTATCTTTTAAGTGATGTTGCTATCATTCCAGTAAACATTTCCAAGACAAGCTAACTGGTCCACGTGTTTTGTTAATATTCATGGATTCAATAATTCAACTCAATATACTAAATCAGAAGCCACATTTTCTACCCTTTTTCTAGTCTTCCTGACATATTCTTTACAAATTATCAATTAAATAAATAGGTGCACATTTGTGAGTGGTTCTGCTGTTAAACAAAGTGTGTTTTATCCATTCTGTAGGCAACAGTTTCTGTGCGTTACCCCTGCAAAAGGATTTTCTATAATAAATATAATCTCTAATGAGAGAGCAGATGTGTAAATACCATTCTAATTATTGCTCCTTTCATCCACAAGGTGTCATTAGCATCAATAAAGTGCATCCCACAGATAAATCCAGTCTGAACAAGTCTTAATTTCACTGGAACCCATCCTGGACCCTCTGCTTCAAATATAGGAGATTTCATGAGGTTGTTTCACTCCATCTGAGGCTGTAGACATAGCTCTCAACGCCTCAGGAGATACCAAAGTAATGTTCGCATTCCCTTTTTGCATCAACTATGCCTTAGCCCTCTTCTTTTTCATAATCACCTGCCATTTCCCATTAATCATTAATTCTACCTGAAGCTTCTGGTTCAGCCAAGGGGCCTAACCCATATAACTGTCATCAATATGATTCTCACCAATACTTTCCTCTTTGTCCCTTCCCAGTTATATGAAGTAGGTTTAGATGATCACAAGTTTATAGCACGATCTCCTCCACTGGGTAAGAAAGAAGCTGTATCTATTACATCAATATAGGGTTGAGGAGTTAAAAACAACCACTTAAAACTTCCATTAGGAATTTGGGCAGTTATTTTGAAAGGTACCATCATGGTGTCATATTAGAAATCAATCCCTTTTCTGGAGCTACTAAATTCAAGCAGGTCCCAAAACTACTATAGGATCAGTCAGAGAAAATGAAATATTATAGAAGTCAGAAAGAAGTTCAGCCATAACCCCTACCTTCTCTTCCCTATTTTTCTCAACAGTAGATGCAGCGATGATCTTCCTTTACTTCTGTGCTTATTAAGTTTCAACACACATGCACTCAGTCTTTAAGTTAGCATTTCAGACACTTATTATCCCTCAATCTTGTAAGCACGGGTTTTAGTAACTCTCATTTTCAAACATTCCACTACTTTGTACATGATTAGGTGTACAATAGCTTGTATGGGATGTTTTTATAGACTATTATACCCCTGCACCTGCAGTAAAAGGAGTTTCTTTACCTGAAGGTACTGGAGCAAGGATTAGAAATTAAAATAATATTTGCTGTTTTAATCATGTAGTAATGTTAGAGACATCGGCTTATGTTGCAGACCCTGCAAATCCAAATCCAGAATGAATCTCTACTCCAGTTAAGTCCCATAGGTATCCACGATTACGGACTGATACAATCCACCTGCCCACGCTGGACTTGTGCAGATCTTTATGGTTTGGCCCATGATGGAGTTTAGTGTCTGCTGTTTTATTTTGTTTTTTCCTAGTGAGAAGCATAATAATTTTAGTCAATTTTCTAGTTTTTGAGGGAAAGGAAATTACCTTTCTCTGTTCATGTACATTGCTTAAACTCCTCCATGAGTGCTCCTATCATGTACCTAGAACACTACTTTCAAAGAGCAGATGATGCCACCTCTTCTTGCTTCCAGAACTTGCTACATTCAGAAGGATAATTTTCTCCTTATATGTCCCCACTCAAATATTTCCTCTCTGTCTATAACAGTTTCCAAACCATAACATTTCTAACAAATGTACCACTTATCCTTTAATCGTTCAAGGACCATTGTCTAAAACATATGGCCAGTCTAATTCCGAGTGAAAAATAATTAATATAAGTCAATGCTGTAGTGTGATTATTATTATTATTATTATTATTATTATTTCCTCTGATACTGGAAGAACACCACTAATAATTTTGGCCATTGAGGAACTTTATCTTTTCTTTTTAAAGTTTTGTCAGAATGTGACCATCACCTGGACACAATGCATTCTAGAACAAATGTTCTCCAGCAACCTATAAACGCCTGAAATTAAACGCAATGTCTTTTAAGGATCCCCTAACAATGAAATGGGAATAGTAGATCATGTATATCATTCTTCAAAAAACAAGAAACCCAGTCAGTGTCTGTACCTCTTTTTAATATTTTGTGTTGACAGAAGTGTCTCCAGTGGGATAAGACTTCAGTTCTTGATTTTGCCTAAAGTTATGATCTCAAGGTTGTGAGATGGAACCCTAAGTCAGGCTTTGTGCTGGGTGTGGCACCTCCTTAAGATTCTCTCTCTCCCCTTCTATGCCTCCCTGCCCCATGTGCTGCTCTCTCTCTCAAAAACAAAACAAAGCAACAATAGCAACAATTAAAAAAAAAAAGCCATTCACATTCAAATCCCTACAACCTTCAAACTTCACCACATTATCCTTTAACTCCTTACAAATTTAGAGAATGGACATTGTGCTTTGTCCAGTAATGCCAATTCTTTACACACCCATGCCATTTTCCACACTAATTTGAATGGCTTTGTACCAAGCAATCTTGGCCACCTCATTGTTCAAAATGGTAGTCCTCTTTATCATCTCAAACTATCTTTATTGGTTTTGCTTCAAAGAATCCAGATTTATGGTTTGCATTTTTCTGAGATTTCTTAGCCTTATGAAGGCTTGTGTGTAGAGAACAGATCAGTTGAGGTTCTTGAGGAGTCTGCAGAATTAATAGGGGATGTTTACTGTTTGGGCACCTAATCTTGGATACTGGGCCAGAAGCACATCAGTAGCCACATCACTGATGTCTCCCTTTTTCATTCAATTTTCAATCAACCTTCTAAAGATTTCTGCTGTGTTTAATCTTCCTGATGCACTTCCTTCTTTTTTTAACTTGAAATATATATTTTTTAACAAGTCAAAAAATGTTTACACCCAGTCTCCAGATTTTGCCATATGTCCCTGGGGAACAAAGTCATCTCCATTTAAGAATCATTGACATAACCAATCTGAAATGGCTTATATTCTCAGTATATTTATATATTTAGAAAGAATAAAGCAGATTTCCCTCTCCTTATACTTTATTCTAACTCCTTCTTTAATATAAGTTAATAAATTAGGGGTAAAATTAAGGGAATCATCCATCCCACACACATAGTGATGAATGTAGTTGCCTAATGAGGATCCTGTATTAAGTCAAATCTCCTCTCCTTCAATTGTGAGCAGAGCCAGTAAAATTTGCCCTGGTTAAAAATATGAAAAATTTATTGTAGCAAGAGTCCTCTGGGGGCTGTTTATATCTGTCCACAAAATGAGTCAGTTCCTTGACGGAATAACCCCTAGTCTCAGGAGTTACCTCTTCAGATCTCTTATTATCTTGATAAGATTTTGAATAACGAGGGGTGGAATGAGTCACATCTATTATGACCTGATAGGTTTGCAAATTCTCATTAGAATAATATTTTAACTCCTAATGAGAGTTATAATTTATCCTCCACTAGGCAGATTCAAACATTTCGGGTAACTGGTTCCATTTTGACTTTCACTAATGCAGGCCAAAGCAGCCAAGGAACCATTTTTTTTTTTTGACAGTTTGTCCTTAGCTTACATCTTGTTCTTTATCCATTTTACTGCTTTCCCCAACACAGGATTTATCACTTCTATATTCCATTTTCTTTAATTGATCATAACGCTTGGGCAACCTTAAATCAGGAATGGCTTAAGAGCCAATCTTGCATTAGATATGATTTATTCTTCCCTTTCTTTCCTTTCTTCCTCCCAAACAAAGCCTTAGCCATATTTAAATTAAATGTGGAGTTGTTTCAATAATCTTGCCAACAACACTAGTTGCAACAATTATTCCTGTATACTCACACAGGCTCTAACAAAAGCAAAGGATTCAGCATAGCAGAAGAATGAAAGCACTGGCAAATATCAGAACAGTCAGAGAAAGCCAAGCAAAGCTTCCAATATCCTCTCATACTCACCAAGTACGTAATTCATTTCTGTTTGTGAGCCTCCAGGATAGTCATTAAATGTATTAGTCTCCAGAAAACTGTAGTCTCATTTAAAGGTGGTCTTTTATACCCTCTCTGAGGTCCACATTTATTTATTTATTTTTTTATAATTTTTTATTTATTTATGATAGTCACAGAGAGAGAGAGAGAGAGAGAGGCAGAGACACAGGCAGAGGGAGAAGCAGGCTCCATGCACCGGGAGCCCGACGTGGGACTCGATCCCGGGTCTCCAGGATCGCGCCCTGGGCCAAAGGCAGGAGCTAAACCGCTGCGCCACCCAGGGATCCCTGAGGTCCACATTTAAAGTGACTATATTTTATGAGTCACAACTGTGACCAAAAACTAAAAAAAAAAAAAAAAATCCGGTTGTTAGAGGAGCAGGCAGTGTCTAGGGAAATATGGAGAAATACTGGTAATGGACGCATCTAAGCATGAACCATTGGACAAATCATCTTAAGGATTAAGAGAAATTATAATGACCTGATAATTCTGTTGCTTGTATTCCTGGAACATAGAATCTCGAGGACAGAGTCGTCAACTAAATTGCCCTAAATAATTATTCTGGCCTAGCTTTCTGCTAGATATCAGTGCCTCATGCAGGAATAACCAGTGTTTCTTCTTTTCTATGTGCATGAATAGGATATGGAAAGATGGATAAACAAATTATATGGGATATTCTAGAAGTAAGATAGAAACACCAAGGAGAAGTTACTAACTTATGCCAAGAAGAGAAAAAGCTGCCAAAGGATGATTAAATTTTGAACTTAAATTTTGAATAGATGATATGTTTATCACATTAATGAATGCTGATTCATTAATAAATGGCATTTTCCCATTTGTAACCATAAGAAACAATAGCACATATCTAATCTCCTTAAGAATTTGGGAATCTGAAGATCTTGATGGAATTAAGAGATGTTGGTTCTGGCAAGTTTAAAATTTTACTTGAGTTTGGTACTTTTATTTTTCAAAAAAATTCCTAACTCCTATGATAAATATTCTTTAAAAACTGAGTACAGTTCAGTGCAAGTTGGCTAAAACTGTGTATCTTATCTGTTAAAGTCATAAAGAAGTTTCCTTTCTAAGATTTATATATTGACTATTGGACTACATTCTATACCAATAAATATATACTTATACCTTGTTTTTCCTTCATGTATCACACTATAATGCTTCTTTTCTTCAAAGATAAAGATTTGAGTCATATAATTGAAATTCCAAAGAACTTTCCACCATGATTAATCAATTTGCCTTTATAACACAACCTAGCTACATATAATATCTGTAAGTTATTTGAGACTTCTAGTCTTGATTACCTATACAGATGGTTAAGGATATCATAATAAAACATCTTGACATGTTTCCGGAAACTGGGGGACCACTTGGACAAAAAGGGGAATTTTTCTTAGCACTCTATAGCCTGTAGCCCACTTAGAAAATGAGATATATTTTCATACGTTAAAAGATGGGTAGAATAATGGCCGCTTCAAATATAAATTCAACAAATAGTTAATTCACGTGTTAACTTTCTCATACTGACAAAGGTGCATGTTTTTATCTAAAAGATTGTTGCCTTAAAAAAAAAAAAAAAGACTTGGCATTCAGTACCTGAAGGATACCACCTATGAAGAGCATTCATAGTTGACAGAAAAAGGAAACACCAGTACAACAGTGGTGCAAAAAATCTAGGGTGAAACAGGAGGAAGAGAGTAATTTTAAAAATGGAAGTAATGGAGAACCTGCTTTGTTCAAACAAATGATATTGGTCTAACTGTCAGCTATTTGAGTGATGGAATATTGAGAGGAACACAGGAAATGACAAGAAGAAAAATGAGATAGTTATTATTTCCAGAGATAATAACAAAGTTGTTCAAGGTGGGTGGCAAACACAGTATACTATGTGGCTCAGCAGTCAACCATATTTTCCTAACATGTTTACTTGAATATGAAATTCTAAAATAGAATGACCAGTCATACTACCTAGAAAACTGAAATATAGCAATTCCAGTCATGAACAAAATCAATGATCACATACAAGGGATATGTGGAAAAAACACATAAATGCCCAGTGCCTGGCATTTATTGGTTGTTAATGAAATCAATTTGGCACAACACACTCAGAATTTCAAAGATTTGGAACTCATAAAGAATATCTCAAACACAGTATTTTAAAATTTTATATAGATGAAAAATATTAAATATTAAAATAATAAAAAGATTTTGTGTAGTTGTAACTTGGCACCTATGTGTACATAAGACAATTTAAGAACCCATTATAAAATAGGTGATTTTTATTTAGGTCTCTTTTGGCTCTTTTTATTTCTTAAAGAACCAATCTCCTACCCTTCAAGCACCAGTGATTTACTGCTTCCCAATGCCCTCTCCATTACAGGAAGGCATCTCATCTTCTCAATTACATAGTAAGTCAGGTTCCTACTTTATACTTTATTGACTTTTTCAGAGATTTGCATACTGTGGATTTTATCTCTAATTAAGGAATGACTTAATATATCATTTGACATTTCAAACCACACAATTAATGCAGACACTTTTGAGAGAGGGTCCTGTGATTATCCTGTGCCTGAGGATCTAAGGATGACTGACTGAACTAGCAGGGCTTAGAGATGAAAGGGAGATGGAATGTGAGAGGAAAGGCTGCAAGGACTGACCTCCTACCCATCCATTGCCTCTTCCTAAATCTGTAGTGTTTGTCCATCCTAGGTTTACTCTTTACCCTGATAAGAAGGCAGGACAATGCAATGATCCCTTTGAGATATGACGGGGGCAGGAGGCAACCACCAATATGAAATGAGCACAGAGAAACCCAGTCACGTGTTAAATAACTCTATCCACAAAGATGGTAAAATTCCACCATTGATGTCAGCATCTGCTTTGCCTCACAAGGATGTTGACGATAGCCAAATAATCACAGGGAAAATATTTATCAGAGATATCAGATAATTAAATATTTAATCTGGTTTTTCACCTAAATAATTAGTATTATTTGGAAATGGCATTTCACTTACATCTACATTATTACCAAGTAGCACAAAGACAATTATGCATGTCATTAGAAATACATCCAATTAAACTTGCTCTGAGGTTTATTTGATTGAAGCAATAAACCCAATATATATGTTTAGTACACGCATTTTATTAGCCATGTAGTGAAGTTGATTGTTCAAAACAAGGCACTTTAGAAGAATTATTGGACACAATATATGAGAGAATGTGTAAACTTTGGTAAAGGATTATGTGTATGCTTATTTACAAATGCTGTTAGTCATTATTCTCTTCAGGCATTAATGTGCTCAAACAAGCTTCTTCCTGTCTTAGTGTCTTCACACATGGTGTTTCTTTGGCCTGGAGCACCTTTGCTAATTTTCCACCAGCACTGGTTCTTTATTTTGTCCTTTAGTAGTAAAATCCCCAAGACTTATCCTGGCCTTCCTTACAGCAGATGACTTTGAATAGGGCAATGGAATGTGAGGAGTGATAGGTGCCTCTTTTATATCAAACTCTTCAAAGCAATGTGCTTGCTTGCTCTTTCCTCATTCCTGCTGTCTGGGATGAAGCCTGGTGGCAGGATCTGGACCAGCCACTTTGGACACATTGGTGGAGGCTTTGTGATGAGAAGGGCAGAGGGGCATTACCAGTGCTCGCTGGCCCATTTACCTTTGGAGAGTTATAAAGGAGAAAAACAAAGCTCTATCTTGCTGGATACCATGTATAACTGGGCCAGCAGACTGTATCAAACTAAAATGTCAATGTCCAGGATGGATATTGGAGTCTTGAGACTATCTTCCTGGGAGGTTGACCATTATGACAATAGAGGGAATTTACTCTCTGGCTTTAGTTTAAGTTCAGTCATTGGAAATTACTAGCTGGAGATTAAGGGTGAAAGGAAAATGAGAATGGTATCTGTCTCCTAGGTTTCTTGCTTGATGGGCTAAGGGTCATCAGTGGTTCCATTCCTTTCCTGGAGACTGCAGCTCCTGTCAGATGGCTCTTTCCCATTGCTAAAGGAAGAGGGGGGCTCTCACTTCACATGTTGGTGATCATTCCCTCTTCTTGCCCCTCAGATTTGTTATGGGGCAAAATTCATCACCCCCTTCCTTTTTTTTTAAGATTTTTAAATTTTATTTATTCATGAGAGACCAAAAAGAGAGAGGCAGAGACATAAGCAGAGGGAGAAGCAGGCTCCATTTAGGAAGTCCAATGTGGGATTCGATCCCAGGACTCCAGTATCATACCCTGAGCCAAAGGCACATACTTAACCACTGAACCACCCAGGCGTCCCTCATCACCCCTTCTGGATTTCATGTGTAATTTGTCCCTCCATCACTTTCTTCAATTACTCTGTTGAATATGTAAATTTTCATTTAGAGACCTTAATACAACCATTGGGCCTGCTAATTTCTACACTATATTCAGATCTTAAATGTCATGACAGATATGGTAAAACTTTTAAAAATTATACTAAAAATCCTTATAAAACAGCATTTATTTCATGTAGTTCTGTAGTCATGGAGAGATATACAAAGTAGAATTCATAGGACATCAACCACATGTTCAAAGTTTTGGCAAGGAAACAGAGAAAAACATATGGATAATTATTTAATGGTATGGCAGGGACTGCAAGCGACATAGAAATTGATAGGAAGAAAATGCGTTTGAGACATCCTGTTAGATTTTATGAAGCATCTAAACATGATTTGAATTTTAAAGAATGGATGGAATATAGAATGGGTAGAAGGACAACAGAGAGTACTTCTGACAAAAAGATTCATATATTCAAACTTGTGCAAAGATGAGTAAACACATGTTATACATGAAGAGACCGTAAAATGTGCCTTTTCTCAAGCTTCTTCATCTATTATTGAGTAGATGGTGTGTGCTGGACCCTGGTAATAAAATAGGCAGATAGAGGTCCTTTTGTTCTCATAGTGCCCAGTTATACTCTGGTTGGGGAAAATATACTTTAAACATACAAATACACAAATAAATGCATAATTATACATACGACAATGATTACGATAAAAAAATTTAAGATATCATGGAGGAGTATAATTTACACCAGGCAGAGTGAGGGAAAGTGTCTCAAGGATATGTAAGCTGAACCTTGAAAGATAAACATGCCGTTCCTAAGGAAGGAAGAGGCATGTGGAGGCTGAGGTGAGGGGTAGCATGAAAAGCCTAATCAGTTCCTAGGTGATGGGAATAAACTTAGTATATATTAAGAAGTGAAAAATATTGTGATTGCAGCCTCATTCCCATGAGAGAAAAAAGATGTCAAGGACTGAGGACGCAATTCATGCAGGATCAGTTGATCAAGGACACTGGAAACAAACATATATTCCCCTAAAATAACAGCAATCTGTGATATCTTCCGTAGGTCCAACCATGTCAAATTGCATGTTTAGGGATATGGAAGTGACAGGTGAGGAAAGAATAAAATTAAACCTGAGTTGCTTGTGTCAGTTTAATCACGTAGATGTGAAGCATGTGCTTTAGATCATGGGCAAGAATTTTAACAGCAGGAATATTTGTGAAAAACATTTCCAGAAAGAAAGAATTATTGTCTTTATCCTCCTATCCTCTCTAGTGCTCAGCAAAGGACACCACCAACAGCAAAGTTAAATGTGAAAGGGAAATACCAGGGGATCATTCTTCAGAAGTCTTTCTATTTTATCTGACTAAAGACACACTCACAAGCACACACACATATATGTATACACACACTGCCCCACACTACATACACACACAGGTCATATACACATGTACACACACACCACACATGCATGCACACATAGGCACACACATGCTGTTCCCCACTATGCATGCATATATACAAGCCACAAACACACATACACACTCACAAGCACACACACACACATGCTGTTCCCCACTGAATCCACTCAGGAATTGTAATCATCACTCAAGTCTCTGCTTAGATGTCATTGCCTTGAGGTATGTTGCATGATACCTCTTAATATTTTTTCCTTATTAAAGTCTCCTTGCTGTACCACATAACAGGAATGGGAAATTTTCATAGCAGTTGTTTTAAGTTTGAATTATGCAGGTATTTGTGTATTTACATGTTCAGAATCTATTTCTCCAGTCAAGGTATAACTAAACCCCAGGAAAGCAGGAACTTTGCCTGGCACATACCATGAACTCAGTCACACCAAGAGTCAAGCAATAGACTCGCTGTTTATCTCTCTTTCTGCTTTAACCAGTTTGAAAGAGTACAGAGATTTTTGAGCCTCTAGGGCTTTGATAAGGATTAAAAATTAATGGAAAAGATAGTACTGCAAAGGGAGGAATGTGTTTGATCTGAAGCTTGTTCACTTTGAGACAATGTCCAGTTGCCCCAGTGAAGATGTGATTTGGACGCATGAATCTAAGAGCAGAGTTAGACCAAAATGGAAGAGAAGGTATCCAACAGTTTGGGTGAAATCTGAAGAGAATGGCATGGATAGACTCTCTCAAAATTAGAGTGGAATCAGAAGCACAGAGGGATAAATGCCTACTTGTGAGAAATACAGTGGTGGGATTTGGAAATTAATGACGAACCCAGATTGCTTAATGACATGAAGCAATATTTAAGATCACAGTGTTTAGACTTGGACTTGAGTCTGAATGTGCATCACACAAATTAACAGCTGTGTACTTTTCCAAATGTTACAACTGCCCCATCTGTTTTTAAAAATGGTGGGGGAGGGGTAAAGTGTGTATCTACCGTGTTGCACTATGGATTGAATGTGGCACATAATAAACACTCTATAAATGCCCACCATTACTACTAGATGATGGAGGATATGGGCAGCACAAGGTCAAAACCCAGCCCTTTTCTTTATAGAATCATTTTCAATACTTGATCTAAAATATGCATTGAGGGCATCCCGCGTGGCTCAGCGGTTTAGCGCCGCCTTTGGCCCAGGGCGTGATCCTGGAGTCCCAGGATCGAGTCCCACATTAGGCTCCCTGCATGGAGCCTGCTTCTCCCTCTGCCTGTGTCTCTGCCTCTCTCTCTCTCTCTCTCTCTCTCTGTGTGTGTGTGTGTGTGTGTCTCTCCTGAATAAATAGATAAAATATTTTTAAAAGATAAAGTAAAATAAAATATGCATTGAGTTATAGATGAGAAGATTATATTACCAAAATAACTCATTTGGAAAGGTATACAAAAACCATAGAGTAAAATAGTTGAACATTTATGTTTAGATGCTAAAATATATTTGGAGGTATATCCTAAGGAATGCTACAAAATGTTTGCGAAGTCATGAGAGATTGTAGAATTAAACTTACTTAGCCCTGCCTTCTCTAGATCATTTTCTATTTTCCTCTAGGTTCTGAAGAACTAGCTACCATTAAATCAGTTAAAATTCTTGGCTCATAACACCTTTCGCCATTATTCCATTACCTCTACAAAAAGAGCCTATGGCAGACTTGGTATTGATCATAATGACCCCTCTAGAGGAAGCTATTTATATTTATATATTTGAGAACAAATCAGTATTCAGTTAGAATAACATTTTAGCTCTTAAGCTAATAAAGTGACCCTATTAAAAATGATCTGCTTTTCCATGCATATTGATTTCAGAAGCTAATAGAAGGTAAACAGCAAAGAAGCACCATTCCACACTGCAGAAAAACAGGAAATTGCTTGCTACAGTTTTCTGGTTCCAAGATCCATTTAAAGTCTCACAGTGTTCTGTTACACAGATGTCATTAATGCACGTGGAGCATTATCAGTGCTTTCCAGACACAACGAGTCTCATCATTGTCATTAGTCTGGCTCTCTTCTGATTCTGGAAGTCTTACAGATTAGAGGCAAGGACTGTATGCAAACACAAGGAACCCTGATTGCTAAGGTTGAAATGATAAAATAAAAATATTATTATTCTACCTGCAGTTACTTTGGTAGAATGGTTTGTAAAGCACATGTATATTATTACAGAGTAACATTTAAAATATAACACTTATTATTTTGTTTAAATTTTTGAGAATTACATGTCTAACATATCAAAATTATTTATATAAATTACATTATATATTTATTTAAAAGGCAAATGAACGAAAAAAAGAGTTCATTTTAAATTATACCTTGTATTTAAAAAGTAAAATGGTACAGGGGTGCTTGGGTGGCTCAGTTGGTTAAGCATCAGACTCTTGGTTTTGTCTCAGGTCATGATCTGAGGGGCTGGGATGGAGCCCTGTGCCAGGCTCCATGCTCAGTGCAGAATCTGCTTAAGTTTCTCTCTCCCTCTCTATCTCCCCTCCCCATTCTCTCTTTCTCTCTCTCTTGCTCTCTCTAAAATAAATACATAATTAGTTAAAAATAAAATAAATAAAATAAAAAAGTAAAATTGTATATGTTAAAGAAAAATTATCATTTGCAGTTATGATTATTTCAAACATTTTTTATATTGAGAATTTTTGAAAACAGATACAAGCAGAGAGAGTAAAATTTCCTAAAGTAACAGTGTATTCTCATAACCCAGAATTTATAATGGTTGAGATTTTGCCGTATTTACTTTTGTCTTCTTTTATTTTATTTTTTTAAAGGATTTTATTTATTTATTCATGAAAGAGAGAGAGGCAGAGACACAGGCAGAGGAAGAAGCAGGCTCCATGCAGGGAGACTGACGTGGGTCTCAATCCCGGATCTCCAGGATCATGCCCTGGGCCGAAGGCAGGCACTAAACCGCTGAGCCACCCAGGGATTTCCTTTTATCTTCTTTAAAAATAAAAGCAACGTACATTACAGAAGAGATTGAATCATATTTTTCCCCTGTCTGTTCTCATCCCAAAACTCCTGTAGGAGCAATCACTTATCTGAATTAAATATAAATCCTCTCTGTCCTTTGCAATATTGATAAGTAAGGCATTATTTTATAGGAAAACGAATCATCTGCATTTACATTGACACTTATATATATTTTTCTATCTTTAGGGCCAAGCTTCAGGAAAAGATAGAAATTTATAATAGTAGCCCCTGTCAACAAGTATGTAGGAAGAAATAATCATGATCATGTTAAAAGTTCACTAATTTAATCATTGCAGCAATGAAGAAGAGATATAGCCAGGCAGTAGACCCATGTTCCACAGACCTAAGGAATGTGCAGTTTAAGTTGTATAGAAAAAAATGCGTCACTCTTTGTCTTTCAATGTTTAAAAAATGTAAATTGGTTTATGACAATATTACTAAATATATACCAACAGGATCTTAATGTGTAAGATTGTTCTTTCCAAAGATGGTTGAAATAGTATCTCCCTTTACACATGCTAATCAATGGGAACTTGTCACTCAACCCACTGAGAACTGTGGTCTATGTCTCATCTTCTTGAATCTGGGTGGATTTTTTTCCACCATTGGGGTATAGAAGAAGTAATGGTACATGACTTCTGAGATTAGCTCAGATATGGCCAGGCCACTTTGTCTGGTTGTCCTTAAATGTTAGCTCTGGAAAAGGAGCCAACATAAGAACATTTAACTACGAGACTGTCACATTGGAAAAGCCATGTGTAGGTGATCTGGTCAACAGCCCAGGAGAGATTTTAGCAGATGGTCAGCGTCAACCACTAGCGTTTGAATGGACCTTCTTGAACATTGAGCTAAATTGAACATGAAATCGTTGCCATCCAAGATGGCATGTAATCACAGCTGTGTTAGACATTCCAAACACAGCTACCTAGCGCAGGACTTTTCAGGTACCCAGGACATAAAATCATGAATAAAATAAAGTGGTTGTTTTAAGCTGCTAAATGATGCAATAATTTGTCAGGTAGCAAATAAATTCTAGACAATTTAAAAATCAAACAAAATGTTGAAAATGTAAATAATTTAACATAATAAAAGTTTAGTCAATATTAACAAGATATTCTTTACTACTCAACTTTGCATGAAATTAATATTTGCTATAATGACTTACTACCAGTTTTACTAAAAATTTATCATCCAAATGGAAAATTTCCTGTACTTTGAATTGGATTACACTTTAAAAATGTTTTGCATAACCACCATCATCTTCCCACATCATTCATTGATAACATCATCTACGAAAGAGGAAAACTTATAAAGAAAATAGGTGTAAAGAAAACTTGTAAAGAAAAGGCCTCACAAGCCTAGAAAGGTGCTTATGTTAGAAATAAAAATTGGGGCAAAAGATAGTGAATTCAAATACATGAAAGGTTAAATGACTTAAGCATGAAAAGCTTAATTTTTAAATGCATGATAGTGAAAATCATTGGTGGACTCTTTTAGAATCATCATAGAAAATATAAATAAAATCCAAAGGCAAGCAACAAACTACAGAAAAGGGGTGACTGTTTTCCTAATATATAGAAAACTCCTATAAATACAAAAGAAAAGATGATCCGGAGAAAAATCAGGTAAAATAAATGAGAAGACAACTCACAGAAAATGAAATTCAAAAATCCTTTTAACATATGAAAAAATGTCTGTTTCACCCCTTGAAAAGATAAAAGCAAATAAAAATGCAAACTAAAACTAACATTAATTTTAGATAACATTTCTCTTTCTGTTGGCAAGGTTTGAGGAAACAGTCAGACAGTATAACTCCAGAGAGGGAAATTTATCAATATCTTATCAATTTAGGTACATTGAGCTTTGGACCTAGTGTTGACTTTTCAGAATCTATCTCAAATATATACCTTCATGAGCATGAAATTACATATGAACAAGATTAATAATTGTAGCCCTATTTGTAACAGAAAAATAATGGAAACAACATACATGCCTATCAAAAGGGGTTTAGCTGAATAATATCTTTCTAAGAAAGAAAAAAAGCCTGTGACAAAATTGTGTCTAACAGGCCTCAGTAAGTGCATGTCGTTGAAACAGAGGACCAAGTGGTAGTGTATTGAGATGGATGAAAGATGTAATTATGAAAGGCATGCTTATTTTTTTTCTACGAATAAAACTCCACTTTATTTCTATGAATAAAACTTTCCAGAAAAGGAAAATAAAAAGTCCCAGGTCATAAAGCATTCAAAGATAGCCAAATACTACTTTAGTGGATATTGGAAAGTTATGTTAGGCTAACATTTTTATTGGAAAATTACTATAAAAATTCCAAAGCTCTTAAAATGATACTTAGAGCATGGCTTCTGAATCATAGAACCTAAAGGTATTTGGCAACAATTTTGTGATAAGTGAGCAACCATCATTGATTAAATCCACAAAGAAGGAAAAATTCTAGAAAATTATTCTAGATAAAATCAACCAAACAAGAAAGTATGAAGCAAATAGGGTAAAATATTAATAGAGATCAAATAGAAGGAATAGGTACAAGGATGTTCATTTTATTATTCTATTTTTCTGTTTGAAATACTCATTACAAAATTTGGGGCAAAGAAGAACGGTAAAATGCAGAGTCTAAAAAAAAGTAGTCTCATGTTTTGAAGAGTTGCATAATTGCAAGCAAAATGAGTTTAAAGCAATAGTTATTTTGACTTTCTTTTGTTTTTCTGTGGCTTTGTGTCTGGCTTCAGATGAAGAGTCCTAACTACCTGCTGCCTGACAGAGTCTAGTGCCAAACAGAGACCAAATCTTGCCTACTCTGTGCTGCAAAGAGTGACTCTCATTCCTGCTTATGGCAGTTCATTCCTGTTCACACGTATCCCCTCTGAGCTTCAAGAGCTGCTCCTCTCACCTGTCTCATTCTGGAAATACTACTGTTAGCAGCCATTATTTTTAATTGCCTTATATACTTGCTTTAACAAATGATTATCTACTTTTAAAATAATATTTCATTCTTTATTTTAAAGAACTAGCTGAGTGAAATTTAGAAAAAAAAATGTAATCCATATGTGATGCTGTGCAATGTTGCTCTGTTCAGAAAAAATTTGTTTAGTATTAAATTGGTAGATAATTATTTATTGTAAATGCATCATATGAAGCAGATTCTTTTTTGCCAAATGAGTTTTCATGATACTTGCTGAGATTGAAGTTAGCATTAGTCTCTCATTTTTTATTTATTTCTCTCACTTAAAACAATGGAATATGGTTTGTGTTTTCCAAAATATGGAGAAGAATTTAGGAAATGTGGAGAAATGTGACTTTTTTTTCCCTAGTCACTGTCAAAAATTGTAAATCAGTGATAGAGCTCACATACACATATGCATACAGTTTTATATGCTAATGTATTAAGAAAATTCATATATAGCCTGAATATTTCTATATTCAGTATGCCTCCTGTATCAAATCTTTTTCTTTTCAATGACCTATCTTACTGTTTTTGCACCTATTCCATTTTAGGATTTTGTTAAGGAAATATTGTTTTTCATACATACATATAAAATACACTTTTTCTTTTATTTCACTTGAGTAACTATATTTCAGCATTGTTTTGTCATTTTTTCACACTATGCAGTAATAAACTGGAGCTGCATTCAAATGATTTGATATAACACGTTGAATCTTTCATTCTCAGTCTGGTCTTTTCTAGATAGAAAATTAGAAACTTAAGCTATATAAAAATTACTTTTATTAATAGTTTGGTATAGTCTCAGTACTTTCTCAAAGAATGAACGATTGCTGTTTGGGGAAGTTATAAAATATTTTGTAAAATAAACAATATATTTATTTATATTCATTTGTTCTTCATGTCCTCCCAGAAATCATCTATTTAGCCTAAACAAATACATTATGAAAAAAGACAAAACCAAATTGAAGGAATTCTAAGTACCTTTTAGAATTCCTACTGCTGTCACCTGATAATGGCAACTGTCAACACTTGTCTTGTGCCCTCATGCGTACCCTCATTTCCTCCAATCTCACTGCATTTTTCATTAGTTCTATACTCCCAAGACTGGAGGCCACCATGACCCATGCATTTTCAGACTGAATAAATACGGTCTATCAATTTGACCTTTTATGCCAATATTTCTGCTTACAGTATGTGTTTCTCTTTCTCATTCTGGAGAGTTGGATAGTGCATTATGTGTTCCAGAGATAAAATATACTATCAAAATGTCACGTAGATTGAAGCAAATAATTTTTACTTCCTTAATATATTTTGACCAGAGTAGAAAGTCTCAGTATTTACTTAGAGAAAATGAATGTTATTACTCTTATGTACTTTTCTGTGGTTGGTTGTTTGGTTTTTTGGAGAAATAAAAATTAGTAAGTACAAGTTAAGTTGGAATTTTGTCTTTCATTTTTTCATAATTTAATTTTATTTAATATATTTATTTAAAAAGATAAGGAAATGAGACTGAGGTAACTCAGTCGGTTAAGCAGCTGACTCTTGATTTAGGCTCAGGTCATGATCCCAGGGTCATGAGATTAAGCCCAGTGTCAGTCTCCACACTCAGCATGGAGCCTACTTAAGATTTTCTCTCTCCCTCTCTCTCTGCCCCTCTCCCTTCTCATGTACTCTCGCTCTCTCTAAGATAAATAATTCTTAAAAAAAAAAAAAAAAAAAGATAAGGAAACTGCTAAACTGGGATTGACTGATTTCCCTGTCCTGGAGAGTAATGACAGACACAAAACCATGTTTGAGTGGTAAAGAGCTCCAGTGATATTATTGTTTTAGTTCTTTCGCTGCAAGCATTGATCAGAAATCACAGTTGATTTTCCTTTTTCCAGAAATGTCCAGATATTACTATCAAATTTCATATTTTATTTTACTTTCAGTATGATAGGTCATACATCACAGTGCTAAGTGCTTGTTCTGTGCCAGATGCTATTCTAAGTACTGCGTTCAGATTACTTTATTTAATTTGCACAATAATCTATAAGAGGAGTGATATTACACTACTTTTTAGTTGGAGAAACAAAGGCCAAAATGAGTATGTTAAGTGGTGGTGGAGACAGGCTTTCAGTCCTACAAGAAAATTCCAGTTCCTACTTAGGTGTTTTATCATAAACCATATTGATTTGTTTTCAACATTACTGCTTCTGCTTGGCCCCAAGCAAAATAAATAAATATATATTTTTCTAAAGTTCTAATTATTTTTAAGGCCTATGTAGGTGACTTTTTCTCCCTATGACTTTTAGAAACAGCCTTTATTAGTTTATTTCCATTCAGATTTTTTTTTTTTTGCTATTTTCTACGAACTAAAGCATACAAAGCAAAATAGAGTGGTTCAGTTACGAACTGTACACTTTAAAAGAGTCTAAACTATCAATGTCAAAGAAAAAGATGTCAAAACCTATAAAGCGTAAACATTTAGAAGAGAATTGACTTAGATATTATTACATTAGTCTAACTATGGCTTCATATTTACAGCAGTAGGGTGAGGAATCTGCCACGTTCTGGTTTCTGTCCCCTTGAATTCATGCATTGAGATCCTAATGCCTCGTGTGATGGCACTTAGCAGGTGGGACCTTTGGAAAGTGCTTAGTTCATGACTCTGAAGCCTTCATGAGTAGGATTAATGCTTTTATAAAAGAAACCCCACAGTTGACTCTGAGTAGACCGTTTAAGCTTAAGTTATTTAAGCAAAGGAAAATGTCATTGTTAATCAGAGAGACAAAGTCATGTATACTCAGCAATAGTCATTACCACAGAGCTTCATTTCCTTTAGGAAATACGTGTATGTGTGTTTATATGTATTTCACATCTATATGGTTGCTATTTTTACTCTCCCTTCAAGTCTCAACTAATTTCTGTTTTGATCTCCACAAAACTTTTCCAAACTTTTCCATCCCCCAATACTCAGATCTCTGATTTGCTGTTCTGCTATTACACAGTTAAGAATTAAATTATAATACTACCGCAATAAGAATTAGATCCCCCAAAGGAAGAAAAGTCATCGATTGTCTAAAAACTTTCATATAAAAAAATAAGCAATAAATATCGCTTAATACAATCTTAGTAAATAGGCTAGAAATATGTTTATGTATTCATGTTATAAAATAAGACTCATAGGTCAGCCCTGGTGGCTCAGCGGTTTAGCGCGGCCTTCAGCCCGGGGTGTGATCCTGGAGACCTAGGATCGAGTCCCATGTCGGGCTCCCTGCATGGAGCCTGCTTCTCCCTCTGCCTGTGTCTCTGCCTCTCTCTCTCTATGTCTCTCATACATAAATAAAATCTTAAAAAAATATATACTTATATATTTGTGGGGTGCCTGAGCAGTGCAGTCGGTTAAGTGTCTGACTCTTGGTTTTGGCTCACATCGTGATCTCCAGTCATGGGATCCAGCTCCGTGCGGGCTGGGTGCTCAGCAGGGAATCTGCTCAGAACTCTCTCCCTCTCCCTCTGCCCCTCTCCTCACACACTGTCTCGGTCAAATATATATATATATATTTGTATATTAGTAGTAGTTTAATACTATCAATTATTTTTGAAAAAAATGATATGATAAAAGATGTAAAATACAAAAATATTTGAAGATCAAAATATTTAAGTATGGAGACTAGTGAATGTGCACTCTGATTCTCTTTCAGTTCAAATGCTAATAGTCCACTTGCATCTTCTTCCCTCATTCACTATATCATAAACATTTGTCTGCTGGAGAACAACTGAACATAAAGCATATGCATCAGCTATCCCACCGAGAAATATAAAAGGATCACATTTTTGCTCCTTTGCTTTTGTGAAAATTGCTATTTGTCAACCAAAATCCATCCCTTCTCCCATAGATATAGGTTGTGGCTGGATATCCCAGCCTTCTTTGCAGATAGTTTGGGACCAGATGACTAAATTCTCCTGGTGTGTGTGAGTGAAGGTCAAGTGCACCACTTCCCAATACAAACACTGAGACACTGAGACATCAGATGTGAGCTCCTGGAGGCTCTTTTCCCAATCTGCAGCCTGGAAAGGGGGCAAGTCTGTGACCCAACTCCTATTATGTGGAGGAGATCCATCCCCTAGGCCAGAGCACAGCTGTAGATAGAAGCAATTTGGATTCTCTGAAGGGCAATGTGGAAAAGTGCTATCCATCAGCCTGTACTACTCACCCTGGCACTGTAGAAGATCTGAGGTAATGGGCTTCCATGTTCTGGAAGCTGCTTCACTTTGGGTGGTCTTGGTCACAGCAGCCTAAGCTTCACCCTATATAATCCTTCTTGCACAGAGACTCCTCTGCCTGTGTCTTCTGTGTTGCCTTGTTGAAACTGCAAGTTTTATAAGATGGCATGATAAGGAAACAAGGGGATACAAATTATTTTTTCCCCAAATATCTCTTGTTCAGGTTTAAAATGAATTCAGCATCAGATTATTCCAGGTCCATTCCTGGCTTCTACACATGTAGGTAAACGGAGGTGAACTACAAAAATCTCTTCAGTTGTCTTATCTACAAAATGGCAATAGTCATAGTATTTATCTCTTTATTTTAAGGATTAAATGTGACTACTACTTATGTCGACTGCCCAGATGCTGGTCCACACTAAGCATCAATACATGCTCATTGTCGCTATACACTCACATGCCATTGCCAACTCTTTGGCATTTCTCCTGGCCTGAATGGCAACTGAAAACACGTGACCAGTTAGAGTGACAGTCAGGACAGACAAGCCACTCCTGTCATTTAGGAGCTGTCAGAGGTGAGCAGACTTTTCCTATAAAGGAGGAGGTAGTAAATCCTTTATGCACCACAGGGCATAAAAGTAGTCTCAACTACCGACCTCGGCTGTGTTAGTGCAAAAGGACCCACAGACAACAAGTAAATAAATAAGCGTGGCAATATTCCAATAAAACTTTATTTCAGAAACAGATGGTAGCATAGATTTAGCCAGGAGGCTGTTTGCCAGCCCCTGACTATTGAGTCATGGACAGGTGACAAACGCAGGTAGTAATTTCATCATTCCTTAAGAAGATGTTTACACAAAGTCACAGGAAAATGTGCACAGCAGATCTGAAGAGTCTTACCGTTAATTTTGCTTGATTTACTGGCAGTCATGCAGATGCCTTCTATTATTCATCAAATCACTCTAACATTTATTGATGCACCTGTTGCGTTTCACATGTTTTCATTTTTATACACTGTAAAATGGGCAAACATACTCTATGCCCTAAATCTGTGCTTTGATTCTTCTGTGAAACAACTGAACATTTGGTTAAGAATATAGCATCTTTATTCTCTGAATATTGGAAAGGTGGGGAGAAGCACAAAGCAACATTGTAATTAGAATTAGTAGATGATTAGGTTAAAACTGAGAAGATAAAATACATAATAAATTGATGCTGCAGCAAAATTCACTTCAGAGTAAAAGGAAATAAGAGTAATAATAGATTCTTATGAATAGCTCATAGCTCACAGATAATTTCCTTTGCCTTTAGCAGTTTTTGTAATTTACTGAGATGTATTACTTCTCACCCTCTTGTCTCTCCTGTCTTTATCCCTTCCTCCCATTCTTGCATTCTTACAACACCCACATTTATTTCCCCTGGTCTCTGGCTTCTCAGCCACCCCTGATTTTCCATCCTTTACTCTGGTCTGCAAGTACAATTGCCTTGCACCTTCTATGTCTCTTACATCAGCTTTAACATTCACACATATTAATACTCACAGGTAGAGTTTAGGTTTTGCAGAATGTGAATTGGAAATTACGAAGAATTTTGTTTATTTTGATCACTAATTATGTAAAGGGTTTACCTTAAATTTAGGGGTTTCTTATAAAATGATATGGATTTTTATCCCAGGCTTACTTTTTTGTGATGTCTTCCCATGAAATTGTATTGAATTTATAAAGGAAGCTTAACAGATAATATACATATTCATCTATCGGGGCTTGATCCATTTATACCTTCTACCATCTGTATGCATCTCTGGATGGTACATGGAGACTAGTTTTTACCTCAGATTCTATTTGTGACAATAAGATAGGACTCAAGGAAATGATTTCCACCAGTTGGTGGTAAAAAACCCTGAGATGATACTTATTCCTTCTGTTTTTACCATCAACAACATCAACACAAAGGAGAAGGCCATCACATCCCTCTTTCACATAAACCCGTTATGGTTTTCTTTATCAACTACTAATTCACCACAAAGTTGTGAATGGGATAAATTTTGGAAGACTTGGAAAAAGAAGTTTCTGATAGTCGAACCTTTCCAGTTACAAGTCTTAAAATGTTTTCAAATGGAAGTGACTTAGAGATATCGTCCTTTTTGCTCATTTTACCAATAAGAGACCAAAGCACATGGTGACCATTTTGCTCACTGTCCCACAACTGGTTGATATCAGAGCTGTGACTAGAATCCAACTTTCCATCTTTACCCAGAATACTGAAAATTGATGCTAGGCTACTTTACTTTTCTGAAAAACCTATATTAGCCCCTGTTCTCCTTGACTGAAAGAAACCTAAGAGGATTTTCCCTTTTATGAAGTGGTCACTTCCTCACTCTATACCATTTCAGCTTATGAAAGGTTCCGTGAGAATGCTTGATTTGACAGCAGGGGAAACCCTGAGACAGGGAGAAGCTCTGAAGCGCTCCACAAGTCAATGTGTCTAGTTTCTGCACTAGATATACTGAAGGGAGCCATTCATTCAAATGTCGTTGGATGGTGCAAATAAATACCTATCCTTCTTTTCAAGGGCTTATTGTGGTGAATAAGGAAGAACTGCCCAGACAATATACATCTATTCTCTTCATGATTGTGAAACCCAGTGACCTGAAAACCACATTTATGTCACTCTTGGTGGTAGACTCATTGGAAAATGTGAACCTTTAAAGACCAGGAACAGGCATCGCCATAACAATTTTAAGATTTCTACCTGCCAGTTCCCCTCCATATTCTTAGCAAACCAGCTCCGAGTTTACCGTGATAGAGTTTAGGGACATCTAGAAATAAAAAATCTGTTGCTAATTGGTAAACAATAAGAAATTATAGTGTTTAAATATTCCCAAGATGGGAAACTACTTTGAAAATCTGTATACATAATAATAAGAAAGCCAAAATATAATAAATATTATATAGATCAAAAGAAAGTTTGTAAATGTTTGTTGTTAGAGTTAAAATTACCATTTCTTTCCAAGTTCTATTATTCCAATGTTCTTACCTCCCCCCACTTTTTAAACTATATTTAAATGAACAAAATTAAACATACAAACTGCTTTGTCAATAGTTAAACGAAGTTAACATTTTCAGTAAGAAAGACAAATATCTAATTACAATTATATTATTGAGTTGTTTTTAAAAGAGTTTGTTTTGTAGCAATTTCATCAAAATGAGAAAACAACAACAACAAAATACTGACTTAAAAACTGGCCCGTTCAAATGGAGGAATAATTTTCTACGCAGCATTCATTTGATAGCCTAAACTAGCAAAATATTCTCCATCTTGTCCTGAAAGTGGTATGAGGATGATTTCTACATTTCAGAGTGTTTCTTTATTTTTAAGATTTTATTTATTTGACAGAGAGTACAAGTAGGGTAAGCTGCAGGCAGCTTAAAATTTATTTTAAGATTTTTATTTATTTGACTCTCGAGTACAAGTAGGGTAAGCTGCAGGCAGAGGGAGACAAGTAGGCTCTGTGCTGAGCAGGGAGCTGATGCAGGGCTAGATCCCAGGACCCTGTTATCATGACCTGAGCTGAAGGCAGATGTTGAAACCTACTGAGCCACCCAGGCACATCATTCAGAGTGGTTTCCATTTTGTTTCTTTGTTTACATGTTTGTTTTACCTTGGAATGGTACAAGTGTGGCTCATTTATTTACATTTTATCGCAAAACCCAGACATTGTGTGTGTGTGTATGTGTGTGTGTGTAAAAGGTAGATGCTTGATAAATAAAAACATCTACATCTATTTACTTACCATGGTCCTGGAGCTCAAGTAATATAATCTTATTCTTTCTTCAGACTTACTTTTTCTTACACTTTGTCATGGAGGAAGGCTCTGGCAGTGAACTGGGTGTTATTAGAAGGAAAAGGTCAACACCAGTATTGTTCTCTAAGGACCCGGTATATGATGATGGGTAAGAGGTCAGTTAGCAGCACTTCTGGCAGGCTTGGGAACATTCCCTAACTTGAGCACATCTTTAGTCTTTCTGCACCTCCTTCCTATAAATTTATGTAATTTTGAGAACTGTGGTTGAAATGGATCAGAAAATAAAAAGTATTTAATTAAAAATGTGTTCTAATCTTTAGGTAGACATGCATCCATACATTCAGATTTACCTAGAAAGTCTTACTTGAATAGTGAAATTGTATTCGATAATAGTACCCTTTATAAGATATGTGGAATGTTTTCCCTCTCAGCTTTCTAGAATTCTTGTGACTTTTTCTTTTTCAATATTTATTTTTTTAATTAAGGATTTTATTAATTTATTCATGAAAGACACGAAGAAGCAGAGACATAGGCAAAGGGAGAAGCAGATTCCCGAAGGGGAGCCGGATGCGGAACTTGATTCCAGGACCCTGGGATCACCACCTGAGCTAAAGGCAGATGCTCAACCACTGAGCCATCCAGGTGCCCCATCTTTTTTGACATTTAAGGACTTTTTAAAAACATTTTATTACCATATTTCATGAAATCATACTTTTCTTAATAGGTACATGGAGCGAGAAATGATTTTATAAAAACTTCAACAGCTGTTCTAAAAAAAATCCAAAGTTTTCTAACATATTTCTGTAGTTAAAATACTGCTCATTTGAAGTGAATGCTCCAAAGTTGACTTCAAATCATCATTCTTGTAGCATATGAAGCTCAGTAGGTATAGGGAGACTCCCACTGTAGGAAACTCTTGATCAATACACCCAATATTATTGAAAACGCATCATCATTCTTACTATGCATGGAAATTATGCTTTCTATGAAACAGACTAGTCTGCAATCTCTTTCAAAAATCATGAGATGTGCTCAAGAACATATTTTAAAAACCTGATAGTATGGTGAAATTTGTTTAATGAGGCAAATCGCAGATATTTAACTGAAAGCCATGTCGGCCTTATTGTTGTTGGCAGTGATATCTGCCTGAAGTTTTCATATTAACTCCTTAATAAAGCCAGCATTCTAAAAGAAAGAAGAATGTTAAAGACTATGAGAAACGTCTCTGATAATATGCTTATTAATCCACTGAATCAATTTATTTGAGGTAGATTTATTACATTTTCTCTCATGAACCCATTTAGTCTATATAATTGTCTAGAAGAAATTGTTTCTGCTTACCTGGCACACTTACTCTTAGATAATCTGTTGAAAGAATCATCAGAAACACTGCATCAGATTAATTTTTATAGAGCATTTCCTATTTCCTACCATATAGCCAATAACCTACTGATAATTGTTTGATCTACAAATACACCTACACTCAATAACTGGTCAGGTCTAAGCAAAATGTCTTACTTCAAACTTGATCATAAAAAAAATCTAAAAACTAAAAAAAATTCTGAAAATAAACCAAAAAAAGCAGTGCATAAACAAACACAAATGAAGACTGGATACATTGAGTATTTGCTATTGAAATATACATTGGCTATTTACTTTCACCCATATTGTGTTATTTAAAGTCAATTTCTTAATCAATGTTTTACTATGTTTTTCCCCCAAAGAATTGATTTTTACTACACATAAAGAGGAAAATATTCCTCATAACATCCAGAAATTTGGAGAGAAAATAAAATAACAGTCTTATTTTCTGAATGAAGTTAATTTACAGCTCAAAAAAATAAACACACTTGGAGTTGTAGGTAAACAATCGCCTACCCTGACCTGTCCATCTCCTGGACACATGACTATGTGTGTTGATTAAGGGCAGGGCACTTGTGGAGGCAGAAAGGAGTCTGGTGTCATATCCATCTGTTGCTACTCTGATTTTTCAGGCAGTCTAATCATTCTCTACCTCATTGAACAGGGTTATAAAGTAAGATAATAGCAGTACATGACCTACAGGGAAGTTGTAAAAATTAAATGAGAAAACACAAATTAAAATGCTTACCATAGAGCTTTTCATTATAGATGCTCATTATTAATAATGGGCTTAGTAAAGGTAAATAAGTAACTAAATAAAAAAGAAAAAAAAAGAATATGAAAGTTGTTTGAGTCTATATATGCCAGAACCATTTGGGGAAGAATATTAATAAAACTCATTTTCCCATTACCAAAAATGAGAAATTAGGAATTTTTAAAAAACACAACAGTTTATGCACTAAATCTTTCTGAGGCTCCTCCCTTCAGTCCTGTGAGACTAAATGGTGGAAATGGTTAGCAGACCGTAGAGAAAGTCAAGGAAGGAAAAGAACATTAAAGGTTTAGTAGCACTCTTAGTAGAAACAAACTAAATCCAAAGACTTCCAGTGACCTTCTAGGGAGCCATTTAACTCATGTCTAGAAGTTCAACAATTTCAGCTTTATTATTTCACTCTGCACCCAGTTTCATCTTCTTTTCAGTTATTATTATTAATTATAACATAAATAAGGTCTTGTAGGTATCAAAAAAGAGGAAGAGTAGAGGAATTATTTCTTATTTCAGTTGTGAGCTGGGGGAGTGAGGGATGTATTAGTGTCCATCTAGCAATATTAAGGAGAAAACAAAAATAAGCATGTCGTGTCCTCATGGGCATATTTAGAGAAGCCCAAGAAAAGCAAGGGGATCCAGAACTTCCCTTGGACTGGGAAGCTGCTTTGACACCTAGTTTGAAAAGGCATATGCAGATTCCCCAAATAGCCAGTTCCTTCACCTCTGGACACAAAGCACAGAGAACAGGGATTCTCCCTTGGGAGCCATGGTTGCAGATGGACTGCAGTCTATCCTGGACAGATGGAGTATCTGAAATGAAATACAAAACTTGTGCAGCATTCATATGAGCATTTTATTGGGGGTAAACCCACAGACGAGAATAGAACCCTAAAGGAGATTACAACACACACACACACACACACACACACACACACACAGAAATCTAAAGGTCTTTTAATGTCTGTAAGTTATTATTTAGCAGACATGAAATATGCATAGAATCAGTGATTAAAGATGAGAGAAGCATTAATGGTCAATGAGTTACTAGACTTTTTGATGTTAGATATAAGGGTCTTGGGAATCAAAAAAGCTAAATGACTGGCCCCATGATGACAATAAGAAAACTTCTAAATAGTAGCTTCAGATATAGAAAACAGTTTTTCTCTCTCCATTCAATGATCTTTATATATTTACATCAATAATGACTGTTGTCTGACCATAGTATGTACATAAATTGTATCAGGCACTATTCTACATACTAAATGCACTATATAATCAAATTCCTTAGTGCTGAGGAACAAGTTTGATTTTATTAATTGGGAAAGTTTGAGTAACCAGCTTGTTGGGAGCAGATCAGAAATTCAAAAATTCTCTAACTCTAAAACTCGAATTGCATAATGTTGTAATGTTCTTTGCTAGGTTGATTACTCTCTTCTGAAGACTCTAATACCATTTTTCAGTGTTTATTAGTTTGTCCTCGATAGTAATTTTCACAGTGCTGAGAATTAAGCAGGATCTCAGAAGAAGATTCTTGTTGGTTGAGTGATGATGGAGAGTGTGCTACTGATGACATTAGTGATGGTGTAGCCATCCAGACTCCTGAGTATGGGAAATGAAAGCAAATGGACCCTGGAAATATTGATCTCTCATTAAAAAGTGTACCTTGGGTAAAGAGAGCCAAAAGAATGCTGGAAGAGTACACAGCATATCCATCAACTTATCACTCAGAATTATATTTAGAGAAGGAATCATTGACTTCTAAAAGTGGTGGACCTTGGGAACGTCCAAATGGACTCTCAGAATTATTAACACTGGAATGCACGGACCCAATCATACTGTTAAAGAGACTGTACTCTTAATACTCTTTACCATTAGTCTCACTATTTTTAAGTTCATTCATTGATTTTTAAGAAAAAGGAGCATTTGAGGGGAATCCCTGGGTGGCGCAGCGGTTTTGCGCCTGCCTTTGGCCCAGGGCGCGATCCTGGAGACCCGGAATCGAATCCCACGTCGGGCTCCCGGTGCATGGAGCCTGCTTCTCCCTCTGCCTGTGTCTCCGCCTCTCTCTCTTTCTCTCTCTCTCTCTCTCTCTCTGTGTGACTATCATAAATAAATAAAAAAAAAGAAAAAAAAAAGAAAAAGGAGCATTTGATATTTATTTACTTTCTTAATTACTTTGTAAAGGAATAATTAAAATGTAATCATCAAAGTTGGGCAAACAGCCCTATGAATAAACCCAGAATAAGATGAATTGACAACATGGACCCTATCTGAACAATGCCGTGTAGGCAGACTTTTCTTAGTTTTAGTCACTACAACTGAAATGAAAGATTCTTCTTTAAGTTAAAACAATTCTAATTTGTCATGTAGTCTTTTTTTTTTTTTTTTTTTGCCCAAGTCTTTATAAGAAATTCCTTAGCATCAAGCTACTTGATAAAAAAGACAGAAGACCCACACTGGAGCTTCACGGTGGGTATAGATGAAAGGCAGGGATATTGTAAGGAACACTTAGGTACTAACACCTGAAAATACTAACACAAAGAATAAGTCCTAAGTGTTTCATGAGCTGAATAACCTTGAAGACCTTATTTCAATAAAACATTTCTAATTAATTGTCTTCAATAGAAACTGGAATGGCAATATTTAGACTTAGTCCTTCACCTTCTCTGAATCCTACTTTGCATTAGGCCAAACACTTGGGCACAAATAAGACCTTAATTGGTAAAACATCTTGTTTGGTATGTCCTTGGCTTTGAGCTTCTTTGGCGATTTTTGCTTCTTCAAATTGAGTTGGCTGGATGCCAATTTCATTTTGAGGAACTTTTTTGATATTTAGTAATGCAAGAAATTATATCCATATTTGCTGTCAAATCAGAATTGCTCCAGCTTTTCATTCCATGACCTCAAGTAAACAATTGATAAGATCAACTGGGGTGCTTAAAGTGTCATTCTTCTTCACTCTTCAATATTATACGGCCTTCAATATTATAAATGCCTATTTAGGCCATCCTAGGATGAAGCATGGAACTGGAGTTGCTTTGGAGGTTGGGTTAGGATTCTCAAATGTTTCTTGAACCCTGGTGTTCCCTATTTTAATATCTGATTCTAATATCCAGGATCCTATACTTTGCTAATCAGTGTTCTGACTTCAGGATATGATTTAGCTTTTGCAAGTCAGCAGGATACACGAATACCTGATCCACTCTTCTAGTTACTTGGAGACAGAAAGAAAGGACTTCCTCTGGCAAAAGTATATACTCGCTGTATTTATCTGTTACATGTTCTGGTGTGCTGGCCAGGACTGGAAGCTCACTCCCTTGGGGTACCATTTTGAAGTCAACAAGAAGTGACAGACACATCTCACAACCCTTACATTTATTTTCAGCTATTCACAGGAGCAACTTAGCACACAGTATGGATTCTTGGGAGACAATAAGCAAAATGTCATCTTTTGCACATAGTCCTCTCTCTCATATAACAAGAACTATCAGCTGTCACATTGGAATCAGGATCTTCTTGCCTTTGGTACTGCACTTACCTTGTAGTGAATGTCATGGTAGATGTTTAATAATCCCACCCCCGCCAAAGTACCTAATGTGTAGTAGTTGTGTTTCCATGGTAAAATCTGCACACTCAGTAATTTCAAACTACCAACATGGAGCAGATTTGGAAAGAGATGCAAATAATCAGCAGCACACCACTGTCTTTATGCCATTATTTGGTATAAATATGATGTGGTTTGAGAATAGTGACACCATCACTCAAAAGTCTACCCATACTCATATAAGAAAATCTTGCTTGACTAATATTACATGTATCTTTGCTCTATATTTTGTTGCATCTCTGATCCATGGATTTAAATGTATCTTGGTCCTATGTAAGTTTTGTCCTAGTGGTCATTCTCTATCAGCTCTATGACACAACATGGAACTTGAATAGAAAACATATTTTATAAAAATTCTAGGGTGATTGGTGTTTGCCATGATGGTATCAAAGGCTCACATCCATGCAATTAATTATCCTTATGCTATTAGTCATGACCTTCTCCTTTGAAATGATTGCCTGCCATCTGTTATTTCATTAAGTATTAAATCTTTGTCGCTGAGCAGCAAGCCAATTTGCCTCAGTGAATTTACCAAAAAAGCATTTTAAATTTCTTTATGAGGGTTGTAATTGCTTAAACTCAGTGTTCTTTTAAATTCCCGATAAAAAGTGAATATATGCATCTGGGGTACACTGCAATCAAGATATTGAAGTCATTAGCTGCGCAGTCATACAACCTCTTAAAAGTCTTCTCACAGTTTAAACCGTACATTATCACAGTATGTATGTACTGCAAATTTTGCTCATTAAAAATGAGGATGTGCACATGATAACTATGCAAGAGCTTTATTAATAATTCCGTGAGGCAATAAATTGTTGCCATTTACATGTGTCCCAAAACTGCCTTTGGATTGTACTTTCCTGTCCTCTGGATGTGTGTTTTGTGTATAACTGATTTCTCTGTATTACCATTCATCTGATCACTCAATTTGCATTCCCTTATTGATTTCATAATCTAGATTAAAAACTACTTAACATGGAGCGCATGGGGACATGATTTTGATAAGGCCATGACAATGTGAAGGACAAATGATACATACTGCATTAAACTTTTCCTACTATATTCATAGTTTTCAATGAGGCATCATTATTTACTCTCAGAAAAAGTTAGTGAGTAGTACTAACCTCACCTTCTGCCCAAAAGCGGAAGGGTAACTCACAACAAACCAAGGGTAACTCACAACAAAAGTGTCCAAGTGTCCAAGTGGAAAGTCATACAACTTCTGAGACTTTACCTAAACTACCCAGTTCAGGCATTTTTCACTGTGGGGGCCCAGTACAAAATACTCAGCGCCACAAATATACAGTAGATATGATGATGGGAACTCAAATTAAGGAATAGTCTCTAAGGCCAGGCAGACATGCCACCACTCTCAGACAAAAATGTAGTGACTGGTAACAGAGTCAGAGTATTATTAGAAATAAGTACTGAGAATAGAAAGTCACATGAGCAAGTCAAAGATTCAACCTTTACAAAGATGCTGGGAGTTAGATATATATTAGACCAGAAACTCAGAAAGCAGATGAGCTGAAACATAACAAATCAAACAGAAGCACATGAGTTTGAAATAAGATTTTTTTGCAAATCAAATTCAGATAGTGGGGTGTCCATTATCAGAATGTAAGTTTTTGGGAGGATGAACCGAAAATTGGGGAACTGACATAAAATCTCAAAGTCAGCACTGGAATACAGAATCTAGCAGTAATTTGACAGAGAATCACCTGGTACCTGAGGAGCCCTCCAAGTTGAGGGCAGAGACTGGCTGAAGAAGTTCACTGAATGTTGATCACCTGCCTCAAACCTAGATGGACCTTTGTCCCTTGGGGCACAGCTGAGAGTGTTGGGATATCAGTTGTTGCAGAGGCAAAGACTAGCGGAATGAGAGAGGACATTGTTCCAAACATGCTAATTTTCACTAGAAGTGATGTTGATTATTATTGCAGCTTATCTATAACGCGTCTTCTTGTTGCCAAAAAGTCATTTGCTGAAAACCAACTTTCTTCTCTACCTTGAATTCCTAAATTCACATTTCTGGCACTGAGACTGACCGTCTCCTTTGTTGTGATCTGCAGAGCTCTCTAAAAACACAGACCGCTAGGTCTCAAGCCACTCCTATGGTATTATTTAGGAATCTATATTTTCTTAAGATTCCTGGATGATTCTGATATATTTCCATCTCTGAAAGCTGCTGTAAAGAATTGCAATGCTACTTAGAAAAAAAAAAAACTTGATACAGAAGAATTCAGAAAGAAAGATTAAAAGGGTAAAACTGTCAGTACCTGAGTAATAAGGAATGCATTTCCAAAATATAAAACATCAGACTTCAGAAGATGACCTCTAACAAGGGAAAGGCAAAGGCTCTAAATGGAAAAAATAAAAAAGTCAAGAGAGCTTTAAAACCAGAGCACCATTTGATTTATATTCACCTAAAGAGACGGAAAATGATTTCCCTTTTTCAAATGAATCAGTCCACAGCTTTCTGGAGCTCTGGTGTTGAGGGATTTTAAGTCATGTAATTACAAAAAGAAGAATGAAAAAGTCTTAAAACATAAAAAAGGTAAAGGAGGCAGCTTCTATGTAGTGTTTACACTACAAGATAACTAATTATAGCCAGACATGAAAAAGCAAAGGGCCGCAGTAAACAGACAAAACAATTCACTATGTACGCACCCCTCCAAGGCTCTGACACGTGAGGGGGAAATTCTTGAGCTTGATAGTGAAGTCAAGTGGATGTGGTAAGGGAAGTCTTCATTCAGTAAGGAGGAATGGTTGGTTAGGTAGGTAATGACATGAGACATTCATGGAAATGAGTGAATAATTTAGGAGGGTCATACTCTTGATTAGCAACATGGACCATATTCTGAAAGTGTGTAGGAAATGTTTTTTTTTTTTTTTTTTTTTTAGGGAAAAGGAGAAACTATAACACAATAGTTTCATTCTGAGGACTGTTCTCAATAAAAAAATAGTACTTTTAACAGGTGTTTGAACGTGTCTAATGGAGTTTGGTACAGGGATCCCTTAAATCTCTCTATTTTTCTAGTAAATCCATTTGTACTTTGAGTATTTGAGATAACCTGAGGTGATAGACTCAACGCTGAGTCTCACAGAAATGCTCGCAACTCACTTTTACTAGTTTCAAATTTGATTTCAAAAGTCCCACAGGTGATTCTAAAATTTTGTTTTCAACCACATTCCTTATCAAGCCACCACTTCAATTAAAACATAATAAAAATCAAACCTTGTACTTAGTGGAGATACCTAGACACGGCTAAAAATTGTAATACTTCTCAGCATTAGAGAAGTATTTTGGATATTCACTTTAAAGAACTGAAAAATGTAAAAATCATAGTTTGAATGATCTCTGGGAGAGGAGATAATAGTTGGGGGAAAATATATAGCTATGTGTAAAGTTTTAATAATAATTTTATAATTAGAATAATCCCACCCATAAAACACACACACACACACACACACAGAAGAATCTTCTAGGAAGGAATCTGGAACTAAAGGATTGTGGAAGAAATGTTGGGCACATTGCTGTTAACTCCAGCCTCCAAAAAGAAAACAAAACCAAAAAGAAAATTCAAGAAATGCCCTTAGTGTCTTTGTAGCCAGAGGTGTTTATGGGGTGATAGAAGAGGGTGATACAGAAAGTAGGATTAGAGGATGAGCAAGCAAGTGTAGAAGGAACACAGTGATTATATGATACATTGATAGATCATTTAATAGAAGTTGGAGAAGGAAAGCAGAAGGATCAGAAGTGTTACAGTTGTGTAACATAGAGAATTTTTTGTAATTGTCACCTCTGCTTATATTTTTTTGGAGGTCATGTCAGTGAATATGATAAATGTGTTTTCAGCACCCATGTGCTACAATAGAGTGTTGAGAGTCACCTTGAGCTGTAGTTGAATATTCATTTCCTCATCTCTATGCCATGAATATTATCTCTCTACCCCTCCAACAGGTACATTTTGTTGTTAAGGGTAATGAAAGCTGTGTAAACTGTTGTATGAAAGAGGCATTATAATTAATAGTGGAATCAGAGGCGTTCTTTCTGTAGGACCCCTTGGAGCCATGGGGGCCACGATGAAGCTCATACCTGCACTGGCCAGTTCTGTGATGGGGACGTGTCCGGTCATCATGGGGCTGGGAGCACAGTGTATTGGAGAGTAGGGACAGTGAGCCAGAAACACTCTCCACTAGTGCTAGAAAAGTCAGTAACAAAGGAAAGAAAGATGCTGATCACTTTCCTATGTCCTCTGTTGAAAAGAAGTTAGAATATATTTCTTAACGTTCCTTATAATACTTTAAAGCATACCTTCCTGGAGGACAAAAGGACATCTATTTTTTTTTTTAATAAGTTGCTCTTTGCCATATACACTGTCCCTTTCTCCCCAGGGCTCAGCCTGCCGTGTCTGCAGCTCTGATTTCAAGGGGAAGTAAAGGCGATATGACAGGAAATAAACCACATTCAAGTAATATAATAACTGGTCTCTTGCTCTAAGCCACAAAATTGGGGCAAATGACCTGCTGAAAAGGGAGAAATTGCTTTTGTGTGGCCCTCCTCAGCATGAAGGACAGAGATGCTCCAGAAGACAATAGAAAAATGTTGCACACATCTTTTCTATCATTTTTAAGAGACTGACTTAACTCCTAATGCAAGAAACTCTTATATGAATCTAAATGTGACTTTGGTGAAAGTCATATTTGGGCATTCTCTGAGGGAACATGGTATGAAACTACGACTAGGGTGATTTTTAAACTTTTTTTCTTTGTTTAATTGGTTTAATTAAATTATCCAAATTTATTATATAATCATTAAACTTTTGCATTGCCTATTACTAACATTTTCACTCTAAAATCGATATATAATTTCTTCAACTCCCAAAGGACTTAGGATAAATTTGAAAGAGGCTTTTATTTTATGAGATGCGTATTAGGAACAAATATAGAGCGCAGAGCTATTTTCTGTGAATTTACTTCACACTTTCTTTAGAGATCTAACAAAAAAACCCTGAAACTAAATAATCAGGAACTTTCTTACAGTCTCTCAAGACCTCTATCTCGTTTTATTATGTCTTCTTAGTAAATGAGAAGTCTGCTTTTATTAACTAAATTATCTTCTTTCATTAAATAAAAATGTCAGTGCATTAAAATTTATTTAAATTAGTCAGAAAATAACAATGTTTTTCAGTGTTTTAGTCAGAACACTGAACCTTACTTTAAAGGTCAATTTCAGAATTATTTCTTTTTTTAAACTCAAACCTGGTGTTTAATATTTAAACCATGGCTTATAATTATTTTTCTTGAGGCAGTGTTTATTTCTATGACTTCTATATAGCAGATATATATATATATATATATATATATATTTTTTGTCGGGTAGGGAGATGTCAAGAACGAAAAAAGTACTTGCAATAACTTCATTCAAAGACAAAATACCTTGGGGACAATGTAGATTTCATAGGCCCATACTCAATGAGGAAAAAAATATCATCAAATCTGTGAAACACTGAATTCCATGAAATCTCACGGAGACCCTGAAAGATTGACCTTTTAAAATGTTTAGAAATAGCAAGGAGAAGCCAACAAATTGTTACTGCTAATATTCTTTAGAAAATCTTATTGTGCTGTTTTCTTCAAGGCTGCAATTTTTTTGTGGATTTTCTTAAGTGTGCTTAAATGTTCATAATTTCATTATGCTATGACGAATATGCTTTCTATAATCCATTTGGAGCACTATTTTCTGAGCATATTATTAAAGCCAGTTATTTAATTGCATACATATTTATACTTTGGAAAATGGTATCTTCTTCATTTTATTTAAAATACTGGCATTTTTTATTTATAAGAGTTATAATCCCTGCTAATTACTTACGAAGTTTAAACATAACTATAATTAAAGGAGGATTGGGTTAGGTTATATACACTCTTTAAAAATAAAATAAGGCGGGACACCGGGTGACTCAATGATTTAGCACCGCCTTCAGCCAAGGGTGTGATCCTGGAGACCCCGGATCGAGTCCCCCGTCGGGCTCCCTGCATGGAGCCTGCTTCTCCCTCTGCCTGTGTCTCTGCTTCTCTCTCTCTGTGTGTCTCTATGAATAAATAAATAAAATCTTTTAAAAAAATAAAATAAGGCAGAATGAATTTATAAAGTCAGGATGTTTCTCAAGAATTAGTTCGGGAAGGCCAGATAATATCAGGATTTCAGATTATTTACCAACTCTACATATAGATAATCCTCTGTATTTGTGAACTAATGATATCAATCATGCATGCCTTATACATATTTATCAGGATATATTGTTATTGGTATTCAAAGGCACTATAAATTGACGCCTCCCTCCATTAAAGAGACGTTTCATTGCAAGTGCAATCGACCATATTTATAATCAACAAACACAACAATACCAATTTCTACTTCCCAATCTTATAGCATTTCACTGTCATTTCCTACTCTTACATATGCCATATGCACACAAACCTATACAAATACATGCGTATGCTCTGCATCTGTTTTTGCTTGTGTTTTTGCATACATAGACATACATTAGACATACACACATGTATGTCTAAATGAAATCCCATGTGACCCTGAAGTTTAAAGAAAACAAGTTTTTTTATTCTTGGTAAATCCTTACCACAAGTCAATAAAAGATAATTTGTTAAATGTGATCTTTAAGGTAAAAACAAGTAATAACATTAATAAATAATTTCACAAAATGGAAGAAAATATATCTAAAAAATTTAAAAACATGAAAACATATTCCTATTAAAACTTATGAGAAAGTGACAGGAAAGCTATAACATAATGCTACTCGTGCTAAATGTTACTGAACGCTATTTCCTTAACAAGAGGTGAATATTATAAGATTTAGGTAGAATAATAACAACACAGAGTTGGCCATAAGCTACATAAGTTCTGGTTCCCTGTTTATCCGTCAACAACACCTTGGGTGGGTTTTCCTCACACCTTGTTATTGCTCAGACCGTGTAGAGGTCTGGTGATCCTTTGGCCTCTGCTTGAATGAGTGGGATGGGGCCACAGTTCTGTTTTTGGAGGATCGTTTAACTATAGTGGTTATTTTCTGAAAGTTTACGGTTTTGCTGGGCTGCCTCATTCTTGCTTCTTTGGCTGGAGAGAGAAGGTATTTGGAGGCTTTTTGAGTCTGACCTTCTGACATCTCAGGGTTGCAACCTTCTGTAGCTCCATGTTCAGATTATATGAGGCTAAAAGAAAATCCAGACAAACCATCTCCCAACCTTAGTCAACCTTAGTCAATTTGTTTTCTCTCTACCTTTCAAAGTTTTATGTTTGTTTTATATATAATGTCCAGGGTTTTTAATTATTTTTAGAAGGAGAAAAAGCAAAAAAAAAAAAAAGAAAGAAAGAAAGAAAAGAAAAAAAGTATTTATTGCATCTTCCCCAAAGCAAAAATCCTGATACATAATTTTAAAAGCAAAAAGACCATCAACTTGGGCCAAAGGGGACCAAGATAGGTCACATTTCAAAAAGACCTCCAAGTCTACAAATCTATAGAGGCTGGAAGCAAGAAAAAACTGTAAATACACGCCTGTTTATTTTCTCCACTGAAATTACTTGTGGGGTACCTGGGTGGTGCAGTCAGTTGAGCATCTGACTCTTAGTTTCAGCTCAGGTTGTGATCTCAAAGATTGAGCCCCTTGTAGGGTTGAGATGTTCAGCATAGAGTCTACTTAGGACTTGCTTTCCCTCTGTCCCTCCTCCCTGTTCTCTCTCTCTCTCTCTCTCTCTCAAATAAATAAATAAATCTTTAAAAAAGAAAAAATAAATTACTTGTATTTCACTGACTTTCATTCTTAGTTTTACTAATATATCCTGCTTCCATTTCCAAGACTCAACATCAGGGTTTGATCAAAGAATGTTTCTTGCCCCCAGAGATGACTGTCTTGTGAACTTTTACTTTGTGGACTTTCAGAATTCTTGTGGAACTGCTCTGTGCTTCCTGTCCTTCCTAATTTGGAATGGGAGTGTCACTTTTTTTTTTAAGATTTTATTTATTTATTCATGAGAGGCAGAGATATAGGCAGAGGAAGAGGCAGCCTCCTGGCAGGGAGCCCAATACAGGACTTGATCCCAGGACCCCGAGATCACATCCTGAGCCAACAGCAGATGTTTAACCACTGAGCCACAGAGGTGTCCCTAGGAGTGTCTATTACAGTCATCTGAGACTTTATCACCATTGCATAGTAGGTTGTGATGGAGGCCCATAACTTGTTTTATAGTTCAGATTTCTTAGATCAACAGCAACCATATCTGAGGCATTATAGTCAAATTAAATACAGATTGTAAAATTCTGGACATTAAGCCCTATACTGTAATTTGGTGAGAATATGAGGATCATAGATAAGGGTGATTGTATTTTGCCTGAGGCTAGCATCTAATAATTGTGACCAGAGACAGACAAGGGTAGCTTGTAAAAATGGGATCTATTCTTTGTCGCCCTGCATCCTTATCCTTTCAAAGTGACATTGCAGATTCTCTCATCTACGCGTAGAATCTCTTTTCCCTCCCCTTGAGGCCAGCTTGACCATATGACCCTCTTTGACCCAATCTGATGCTGGAGTATATGAAGCAAGAGGAAATGAGCAGCCATTCTCAGGGCTTGTTCTTTCCTGCACTCAAAACCCTGGGGCTGCCATGTTCATGGGCTGAAGCTAGTCTGCTGGGGAATGAGAGGACACTTGAAGAACCAAGGTGACAACCTAATAGTGAGCCCCAACCTTGTCCCTGATGCATGCGTGACGCCAACCAAAATCACCTGAGCCTACCTCAGTCCAGATTGACGATCCAATGGAGTCCAGTCCAGTCCAATGGATTGATAATAGTCTAAATTGATGATTCTTTTTTAAACTGTAAGCTTTAGGGATGCCTGGGTGGCTCAGTGGTTGAGCGTCTGCCTTCAGTTTAGGGTATGGTCCCAGAGTCTCAGGATCGAGTCCCACATCGGGCTTCCCTCCAGGAGCCTGTTTCTCCCTCTGCCTATGTTTCTGCCTCTCTCTCTGTGTCTCTCATAAATAAATAAATACAATCTTTAAAAAAATAAACTACAAGCTTTGTGCCATTTGTTAGACATTAAAAAATAACAAATTTAGATATCATAAAGAAAGAGAGAACATTATCAACGAAGAGGAAAATAGTTGCAATACACATATCCACCAATGTGCATGGGTCCAGAATATGATAAAGAATGACTTAAAAAAAAAAAGAAAAAAAAAGCCCAAAGAAAAATAGTTTCAGATTTGAACAAGTATTTCACAAAAAACATCCAAATGTCTAGTAAGTATATTAAAAAGTCTTCAGCTTTATTGGTCATTGGAGAAATGCAAACTAAAACCACAACGTAATATCAGTACACATTTATCAGATTTACTAAAATAAAAGCAATAGAAAACATCCAGTATCAGGGAGGATGTTGCTGAGCAACCACATTCTCATAAACTGCTGGTGGGAGTGTAAACTGGCATTTTTAAAAACTGTCAGCATCAACGAAAGTTAAAAATACACTTACCCTGTTACCAAACAATGTCACTCCTAGATATAAATCCAAAAGAAATGTGTCCATATGCTTATGAAAAAAACATATCATAATAGCATTGTGTAAATGGCCCAAGTCTTCCCAAACTAGACACAAATATCCATCAAGAGAGGAACAGATGGGGCACTTGGGTGGCTCAGTCGGTTAAGAGACTCTTGATTTCAGCTCAGGTCGTGATGTCAGGGTTGTGAGATCGATCCCCACATCTGGCCCCATGCAGGGCATAGAGCCTGCTTAAGATTCAGTCTCCTCAAAAAAAAAAAAAAAAAAAAAAAAAGATTCAGTCTCCTCTCCCACTGGCCTTCCCTCCCTCCCTCTCTAAAAAAAGAAAAGAAAAGAAAAAAGAAGTACAAATAAATCATAATGCACTGACACAAAAATAAGGTACAACAGTGATGCAAATAATCTACCATGCTGTGCACAATATGAATGAATATAAGAAAATACAATTTTGAACAGAGTAAGTAAAAAAGCCGAATCAAACATAGGACAAAACAGGGCAATCTAATTTAAGCTATCAGAAATCTAAAAAAATAAAATCTAAATGGAGATTTTCCACAGGGCAAGAGTGACTCTAAGAAAGCATAAAGGTAGGCTTTGTGTTTCTAGTCATGGTCTATTTCTTGGCCTGGGGGCTGGTTACACAATTTGGGAACCTTTTAATATATATAAAAACCTTATATTAAAAGGATATATATCACCTCATAAATGTTAATAAAATGATAAAAATTAATAGTTAACTGAACATATTTGAATACTAATATCTTCCTAAACAACAACAAAACAGCAAAAATATCTGAAAATGTTTTAAATTAAAATAATTCCCTTCTATCTTGCAAGGCATCTTGCATGCTATGTTTGTTTGGTACTTAGTTCCACTTTATTTAATATCCCTTCAAATTAGACATTATAATTAATTTTATAGCATTACCCAATCAGTGCATTTTATATTTATGCAAAGGCTTAACGATATCTTTGCTACCATCTTCTGTGCATTTCATATCTTCGTTGCTTTTGATGATTCTCATTTTGAACATATATTTCAGTTCCTTCCACACTGGTATATTAGCAGTGGTTTCTATCAGAAAATGTCTTTGTTTTTCATTGTCAGTTATTTTAAAGGCTTATTCTGTTTTTCGTTCCTGTTAAAATGTTTAATTGTTATTTATTTGTGTATAATCTATATTTTTAGGTTATTTTTATAATGTACTCTTTGTCTTTGGTGTTCTGAAATTTCCCTATTCTGTGTGTGTATATATATATGTATATATATATTTATACATAATTGTATATTTATAATTTATATATGTAATTAAATTTAATTTAAATTAAATATAAATTAAATATTTATATAATTAAATAAAATTATATTTATATTTATATATTCATATATATTATATATATAATTTTTCCCTATTCTGTATATGTATATTTTTTCTCATACTTAAGATTGTCTACTAAAACTAAAAGTTCATATGAATTTTGGAAAATTTTCTGAGACACTATATTTTTTAAATATTACCTTTCCCCATGCACTCTCTTCTCCTCTCTGGGATTACCAGTGGAAATATGGTGCGATTTTTCATCCTTTTATACTGTCTTTTAAGATATCTTTCGTAGTGCCATTTTTCCCCCCAAATCAATACAGCTTTTACTGCATCTTTAATATATCACAAATATGTCTGAAAGATCAGCTGGCATCTTGCTATTTCTGTAGCTAGATCACTTAGATCTTATTCATCAGCCTGCTGAACTGTTCCTTTTTCAGAAACAGACACCACCCCAAATTTTCTGATATCTTTGTTTTCAACTGTTGTGACTTGCTGAATCAAAGCTCTGGGTCTGCTACAAGTTCAATGTCATTTCCTCCAAGAATTAACTCATTTTTCTGGGCTTGGGATACTGGACAAGCAACAGCTGGCCTCATCTGAGCCCTGCGGATGTATTTTTCACCCAGAGACAGGAGAACCATTCTCCTGAATAACAACATTGACAGGGAAGTGAGCATACACAGACCTCATCATGTATCAGAAGCCCAGTGTGGACCCCTTGACCATGTTCTGTATGTAACTGCAGATTTTGGACAGTTCTTTTCTATTTCCCACCATTTATCAACTCAGAGCCTCTTCTTTTTCTTTCCAAGGAAATTGATTTCTACATTGATATGATTGAAGTCACTCCTCTGGGGCCCTCCACCATAAAAGTGCATCCCTTCAGAGTGATGTTGACATTTTCTGGATGTTGGCAATCAGATTGCCGAGAGTAATCTTAATTCTCATAGTAGATGTGGCAAAGGGGGCCATACTGTCATCTTTTAATCCTTCTTCATTGCATCAGGGCAAGTTCCAATATATATGCTTGGAGTTAACTCATTTCCTCAAATTCATGTATTCTGCAGCTTTTTCTTTATGTTTTCAGATTGTTTCACTTTCAAAAAATGATTTTTTGCAGTATGTATGTTTATGTTGTTTTCCCCCCACTTTTATTTTATTTATTTTTTAATTTTTTTTAATTTTTATTTATTTATGATAGTCACAGAGAGAGAGAGAGAGAGAGAGAGAGAGAGGCGCAGAGACACAGGCAGAGGGAGAAGCAGGCTCCATGCACCGGGAGCCCGATGTGGGATTCGATCCTGGGTCTCCAGGATCGCGCCCTGGGCCAAAGGCAGGCGCCAAACCGCTGCGCCACCCAGGGATTCCCCCCACTTTTATATCTATAATAATTTTAAACTTATTTTCATATAAAGACAATAATTCCTTGATGATTTACTCTTTCTGTTTGCAGTACCTTCTGTCTCTTGCTCATTACAAGATTACAAACCCCAGAAAAGGGCAGCCCGGGTGGCTCAGTGGTTTAGCCACCTTCAGTCCAGGGCGTGATTCTGGAGACCCGGGATCGAGTCCCACGTTGGGCTCCCTGCATGGAGCCTGCTTCTCCCTCTGCCTGTGTCTCTGCCTCTCTCTCTCTCTCTCTCTCTCTCTCATTATCTTTCTGTGCCTCTCATGAATAAATAAATGAAATCTTAAAACAAAACAAAACAAACCCCAGAAGATTGTTTCCTTCTGGGGTTTGTAATTTTAAATTGTGAGTTCATATTTGTTAGGACTTTATCTGTGGAACAGTACCAAGTTTAGTGAGACCGTATAATCCTCTATCTCACTAAAGGAGAATCACAATACTGTACTCATATTTTATGTTACTGTTTAAGGTGAGGGATTCCAAGACCACAAGCTTTTCCTTATTAGAAGATGTATTAGTTTGCTAGGGTGACCATGATAAAGTATTACAAACTGTGGCTGGAACAAGAGATTAAGACCTCAACATCTTTTTTTTTTTTTAAATTTTTATTTATTTATGATAGTCAGAGAGAGAGAGAGAGAGAGAGAGAGAGAGAGAGAGAGGCAGAGACACAGGCAGAGGGAGAAGCAGGCTCCATGCACCGGGAGCCCGACGTGGGATTCGATCCCGGGTCTCCAGGATCGCACCCTGGGCCGAAGACCGGCGCTAAACCACTGCGCCACCCAGGGATCCCAAGACCTCAACATCTTAATTTGGGGTGAGACATAAATCAACTCATAATAACCACATATTTTAATACATTTTTTAGTTTACTATTTTAATAATATAATTCTTCAAGCATATGTCTTTAATGGGTTTCATTTCCAAATCAATTTAGTGCTCCTCTCAAACCTCATACCCTATCTCTAGATCTGCATTGACCACACAAGCTTCCACATCATCACGATCCCTTCTTGCTCTAAATTCCAGGTTTTAATTATATTATTCTCTATTTTTTTCCGTATAAAATTATCTGTAAAGCCAGATTATAAAGTACACGATGTATGAGTTATTTACTCAGTGCAATTATCTCTCGTTATATATTAGATATTCAGTGTTTTAAGATGAATTGGATTATTTTGAATTATATATGTGCTTCCAGAATAATAGGGTCATTGAATGGCTTAATGTTTCTCCAAGCAAAAAGAATGCATATGTTTAAGCCTTGGACTATCTGGAATATTACCTCAAACAATGGCCTGGAAACTTGTATTCATTGAATTATACTGTGTTCCAGTAAACTTTTAACTTTTTTTTTTTAAATCTTCACTACTGGAATCAAAGTTCCTCCAGAAAGATTATTTTGCATATTTAAATTTGTATATGTAGTTTTTTGCATATAACTAATGCTTAGAAAGGCTAATTATTTTGTAGTCAAGGAAAAGTTCTTGTATTTTTTTCCTTTTTTTTTTTTTTTGCACTGGAGTTCAATTTGCCAATATATAGCATAACACCCAGTGCTCATCGCATCAAGTGCCCCCTCAGTGCCTGTCACCCAGTCACCCCCACCCCCCACCCACCTCCCTTTCCACCACCCCTTGTTCGTTTCCCAGTGTTAGGAATCTCTCATGTTCTATCTCCCTTTCTGATATTTCCCACTCATTTTTTCTCCTTTCCCCTTTATTCCCTTTCACTATTTTTTATATTCCCCAAATGAATGAGAACATACACTGTTTGTCCTTCTCCGATTGACTTACTTCACTCAGCATAATACCCTCCAGTTCCATCCACTTTGAAGCAAATGGTGGGTATTTGTCGTTTCTAATGGCTGAGGAATATTCCATTGTATACATAAACCACATCTTCTTTATCCATTCATCTTTCGATGGACACCGAGGCTCCTTCCACAGTTTGGCTATTGTGGACATGGCTGCTAGAAACATCGGGGTGCAGGTGTCCTGGCGTTTCTGCATCTGTGTCTTTGGGGTAAATCCCCAGCAGTGCAATTGCTGGGTCGTAGGACAGGTCTATTTTTATCTCTTTGAGGAACCTCCACACAGTTTTCCAGAGTGGCTGCACCAGTTCACATTCCCACCAACAGTGTAAGAGGGTTCCCTTTTCTCCACATCCTCTCCAACATTTGTTGTTTCCTGCCTTGTTAATTTTCCCCATTCTCACTGGTGTGAGGTGGGATCTCATTGTGGTTTTGATTTGTATTTCCCTGATGGCAAGTGATGCGGCGCATTTTCTCGTGTGCTTGTTGGCCATGTCTATGTCTTCCTCTGTGAGATTTCTCTTCATGTCTTTTGCCCATTTCATGATTGGATTGTCTGTTTCCTTGCTGTTGAGTTTAATAAGTTCTTTATAGATCTTGGAAACTAGCCCTTTATCTGATACATCATTTGCAAATATCTTCTCCCATTCTGTAGGTTGTCTTTGAGTTTTATTGACTGTTTCTTTTTTTGTGCAGAAGCTTCTTATCTTGATGAAGTCCCAATAGTTCATTTTTGCTTTTCTTTCCCTTGCCTTCATGGATGTATCTTGCAAGAAGTTGCTGTGGCCAAGTTCAGAAGGGTGTTGCCTGAGTTCTCCTCTGGGATTTTGATGGAATCTTGTCTCACATTTAGATCTTTCATCCATTTTGAGTTTATCTTTGTGTCTGGTGTAAGAGAATGGTCTAGTTTCATTCTTCTGCATGTGGATGTCCAATTTTCCCAGCACCATTTATTGAAGAGACTGTTTTTCTTCCAGTGGATCGTCTTTCCTCCTTTGTCGAATATTAGTTGACCATAAAGTTGAGGGTCCACTTCTGGATTCTCTATTCTGTTCCATTGATGTATGTGTCTGTTTCTGTGCCAGTACCACACTGTCTTGATGACCACAGCTTTGTAGTACAACCTGAAATCTGGCACTGTGATGCCCCCAGATATGGTTTTCTTTTTTAAAATTCCCCTGGCTATTCAGGGTCTTTTCTGATTCCACACAAATCTTAAAATAATTTATTCAAACTCTCTGAAGAAAGTGGTATTTTGATAGGGATTACATTAAATGTGTAAATTGCCCTGGGTAGCATTGACATTTTCACAATATTTATTCTTCCAATCCATGAGCATGGAATATTTTTCCATCTCTTTGTGTCTTCCTCAATTTCTTTCAGAAGTGTTCTGTAGTTTTTACGGTATAGATCCTTTACCTCTTTGGTTAGGTTTATTCCTAGGTATCTTATGCATCTGGGTGCAATTGTAAATGCACCTTAATTTTTCTTTCTTCAGTCTCATTGTTAGTGTATAGAAATGTCACTGATTTCTGGGCATTGATTTTGTATCCTGCCACACTGCCGAATTGCTGTCTGAGTTCCAGCAATCTTGGGGTGGAGTCTCTTGGGTTTTCCAGGTACAGTATCATGTCATCTGTGAAGAGGGAGAGTTTGACTTCTTCTTTGCCAATTTGAATGCCTTTTACTTCTTTTGGTTGCCTGATTGCTGAGGCTAGGACATCTAGTACTATGTGGAATAGCTGTGGTGAGAGTGGACATCCCTGTCTCGTTCCTGATCTTAGGGGAAAGGCTCCCAGTGTTTCCCCATTGAGAATGATATTTGCTGTGGGCTTTTCGAGAAGTCTTTTAAGATGCTGAGGAATGTTCCCTCTATCCCTACACACTGTAGAGTTTTGATCAGGAATGGATGCTGTATTTTGTCAAATGCTTTCTCTGCATCTATTGAGAGGATCATATGGTTCTTGTTTTTTCTCTTGCTGATATGATCATTCACATTGATTGCTTTAGGAGTGTTGAACCAGCCTTTCATCCTGGGGATAAATCCCACTTGGTCCTAGTGAATAATCTTAATGTATTGTTGGATCCTATTGGCTAGTACCTTGTTGTGAATTTTTTGCATCCACATTCATCAGGGATATTGGTCTGTAATTCTCCTTTTTGGTGGGATCTTTGTCGGGTTTTGGAATTAAGGTGATGCTGGCCTCATAGTACGAATTTGGAAGTATACTCCATCTCTTTCTATCTTTCCGAACAGCTTTAGTAGAATAGGTATGGTTTCTTCTTTAAACGTTTGATAGAATTCCCCAGGGAAGCCCTCTGGCCCTGGATTTTTGTGTCTTGGGAGGTTTTTAATGACTTCTTCAATTTCCTCCCTGGTTATCAGCCTATTCAGGTTTTCTATTTCTTTATGTTCCAGTTTTGGTAGTTTATGGTTTTCCAGAAATGTCTCTATTTCTTCTAGATTGCCTAATTTATTGCCGTATAGCTGCTCATAATATGTTTTTGAAATCGTTTGAATTTCCTTGGTGTTGGTGATCTCTCCTTTCTCATTCATGATTTTATTAATTTGAGTCTTTTCTCTCCTCTTTTTACTAAGGCTGGTTAATGGTTTATCTACCTTATTAATTCTTTCAGAGAACCAACTCCTGGTGTTGTTAATTTGTTCCACAGTTCTTCTGGTCTCTATTTCATTGAGTTCTGCTGGAATCTGTATTAACTCTCTTCTTCTGGGTGTAGGATTTATTTGATGTTTTTCTCTCCAGCTCCTTTAGGTGCAAAGTTAGCTTTTGTATTTGAGTTCTTTCCAGTTTTGGATGGATGTTTGTATTGCGATGTGTTTCCCCCTCAGGACTGCTTTTGCTGAATCCCAAAGATTTTGAATGGTTGTATCTTCATTCTCATTAGTTTCCATGAATCTTTTTAATTCTTCTCTAATTTCCTGGTTGACATTTATTTATTTATTTATTTATTTATTGGATTTCAAAACTTTTTACATTGTCTAGTGCCTATGCTTAAGGCTTCTTGAAAGAGGTATGATTTTTTTTGTAAACTTATTTTTTATTTTTTTTTATTGGTGTTCAATTTGCCAACATATAGAGTAACACCCAGTGCTCATCCCATCAAGTGTCCCCCTCAGTGTCTGTCACCCAGTCACCCCTACTCCCCACCCACCTCCCCTTCCCCTACCCCTAGTTCGTTTCCCAGAGTTAGGAGTCTCTCATGTTCTGTCTCCCTTTCTGATATTTCCCACTCATTTTTTTCTCCTTTCCCCTTTATTCCCTGTCACTATTTTTTATATTCCCCAAATGAATGAGACCATATAATGTAACCTCCACGTGTTTTAAATCCTTCCAAACTTCTTCTTGTTATTTAGTTCTAATTTCAAAGCATTATGGTCTGAAAATATGTAGGCGACGATCCCAATCTTTTGGTATCGGTTCAGACCTGATTTGTGAGCCAGTATGTCGTCTATTCTGGAGAAAGTTCCATGGGCACTTGAGAAGAATGTGTATTCAGTTGCATTTGGATGTAAAGTTCTGTAAATATCTGTGAAATCCATCTGGTCCAGTGTATCATTTAAAGCTCTTGTTTCTTTGGAGATGTTGTGCTTAGAAGACCTGTCGATTGTAGAAAGCACTACATTCAAGTCACCAAGTATAAGTGTATTCTTATCTAAGTATGTCTTAACTTTGGTTATTATTTGATTAATATACTTGGCAGCTCCCACATTTGGTGCATAAATATTGATGATTGTTAGGTCCTCTTGTTGGATAGATCCTTTAAGTATGATAGAGTGTCCCTCTTCATCTCTTACTACAGTCTTCGGGATAAACTTTAGTTTATCTGATATAAGGATGACTACCCCTGCTTTCTTTTGAGGGCCATTTGAAAGGTACATGGTTCTCCAACCTTTTATTTTCAGGCTGTAGGTGTCCTTATAACTAACTCTGGGAAACGAACTAGGGGTGGTGGAAGGGGAGAAGGGTGGGGGGTGGGGGTGAATGGGTGATGGGCACTGAGGGGGGACTTGACACGATGAGCACTGGGTGTTATTCTGTATGTTGGCAAATTGAACACCAATAAAAAATAAGTTTATTATTAAAAAATAAAAAATAAATAAAATGAGCCTCTTGTAGACAGCAGATAGATGGGTCTTGCTTTTTTATCCAGTCTGACACCCTGCGCCTTTTGATGGGGTCATTAAGCCCATTGACATTCAGAGTTATTATTGAAAGATATGAATTTAGTGTCATCATGATACCTATTCAGTCCCTGTTTTTGTGGATTGTTCCCTTGGACTTCCTCTTTCTATTACCGAATCCCCCTCAGTATTTCTTCCATGGTGGTCACATATTCTTTCAGTTTCTGCCTATCTTGGAAGCTCTTTATCTCTCCTTCCATTCTGAATGAGAGCCTTGCTGGATAAAGTATTCTTGGCTGCATGTTCTTCTCAATTAGGACCCTGAATATATCCTGCCAGCCCTTTCTGGCCTGCCAGGTCTCTGTGGAGAGGTCTGCTGTTACCCTAATATTTCTCCCCATAAAAGTTAGAAATTTCTTGCCTCTTGCTACTTTAAGGATCTTCTCTTTATCTTTGGAATTAGTGCAAGTTTTGCTATTAAATGTCAAGGAGTTGAGCAGTTTTTATTGATTTTAGGGGGGAATCTCTCTATTTCCTGGATCTGAATGCCTGTTTCCCTCTGCAAATTAGGGAAGTTCTCAGCTATGATTTGTTCAAATGCATATTCTGGACCTCTGTCCCTTTCGGCACCCTTGGGAACACCTATTAAATGTAGATTTTTCCTTCTGAGGCTGTCATTTATTTCCCTTAATCTATCCTCGTGATCTTTTGTTTTTCTCTTTTTTCCTCAGTTTCCCTCCTTGCCATCAACTTGTCTTCTATGTCACTCACTCGTTCTTCTCTTTCGTTAACTCTCGTCATTAGGACCTCTAGTTTGGATTGCATCTCATTTAATTGATTTTTAATTTCTGCCTGATTAGATCTAAATTCTGTAGTTATGAAGTCTCTTGAATTCTTTATGTTTTTTTCTAGAGCCACCAGTAGCTTTATAAAGGTGCTTCTGAATTGGCTTTCTGACATTGAATTGTAATCCAAATTTTGTAATTCTGTGGGAGAGAGGACTGTTTCTGATTCTTTCTTTTGAGGTGAATTTTTCCTTTTAGTCATTTTGCTCAGCGCAGAGTGGCCAAAAAAGAAGTTGTACTTGATAGAAGTGCAAACTCTTCTCACTGTAGCATTCTGGCTGTTTTCTCTTTAAATCTCAGGCGGAATTCGTAGCTTTTCAGGGTGATTTGAAAGGTATCTAGGTAATTTGGTGGGGACAGTTGACTTGGGGACCCTACTCTTCCGCTATCTTGCCCCCTCCCCCAAGTTCTTGTATTTATGAATAAGTAAACATGTTCTTATCCAGATCATGCCAGATAAGTTTCCAACACTTCTATCTTATCAGAATATATAGAGTAATGGTTCTAATGTGTGTTAATATGTGTAGACTTATAACAGTGCTTGACACATTGGGTGTACCATATGTTTGCCATTATTACTTAGCTTCCATTTTTGCAATGCCCAATGATATCTACCCCAACCTGTCATCCAAATTAAAGTCACCTATAGTCAACCAGTTAAGAATTCACTGGACCTGAAGCCAAATTCTGGAGAAATTCCACATTGAATCAAGTTTGTCCTATAAATTTTGAGTCAGATTTGGATTTAGGCCTGAGATCAAAAAAAATGACAGAAATTATTTAATGTTGGAAGTATTAATTGGCATCAATGTCTTTCCAACCTGCTGCTTTTCTGTAGCAGAGTGTTCAGCAATATGCCACCTATTTTCCCATACCTACGAATAATGTTGATATTCACTATTTCTTGCACTGAAACTTCTTAAATTTTGGGCAGTCCTGGTGGCCCAGTGGTTTAGCGCCACCTTTGGCCCAGGGTGTGATCCTGGAGACCCAGGATCGAGTCCCATGACAGGCTCCCTGCATGGAGCCTGCTTCTCCTGCCTGTGTCTCTGCCTTTCCCTCTCTCTCTGCATCTGTCATGAATGAATAAATAAAATCTAAAAAAAAAGAGAAACAGATAAAGATAGATAACTTGATCAAGGTGAGTAGTACTGTAAACTATAAATATTGTAAAGTTATGATTAATGGCAACCCAAATTGTTTCTCCAAATTTCTTCAATTTTTCCAATTCCACTACTTATAGGATCTGGAAAACATTGTTGTATTTTAACCTTTACTAGAAACAGGTAATCATTAGTTTCCTAAGTAGAATTTCTAGCTTTGAAGTAAAATAGATTGATACTCACTTATGGAAAAAAAAAAGAAAAAAATATTTACAAAACTAATTGTATTCAAATTTATCTGGAATTCTCAGATTCTAGCCTTCCTGAAGAATACAATTCCATTTGCTAACAAATAATTTAGGTGTAATCTATATAAGGTCAATAACTTGTCTAGATTTCAAATGTTTATGAGTGTTGTGAAAATATTATTGAATACACATTATAATGTGGTTGATTCCTGTTTGGCAGTTTTCCAAAGAATCATAGGTTTCTTTGACTTTTCTTTCCTTTTTTTTTATTACAAATTGCAGTTTTTGCTGTAATTATCTTTAAATTTGAGATTGTAATAAAAAAAATTAAAAAAAAAAAAGGGATCCTTGGGTGGCGCAGCGGTTTGGCGCCTGCCTTTGGCCCAGGGCGCGATCCCGGAGACCCGGGATCAAATCCCACATCGGGCTCCCGGTCATGGAGCCTGCTTCTCCCTCTGCCTGTGTCTCTGCCTCTCTCTCTCTCTCTCTCTCTCTCTCTCTGTATGACTATCGTAAATAAATAAATAAATAAAAATAAATAAATAAATAAATAAATAAATAAATAAATAAATAAATAAATTTGAGATTGTATATGAATTTGACATATGCATTCTATTTAGAATGGCTTAAAGAAAGAAAGGAAGTTTTGGGGGTCATATTTTCATCCATGAATATTCCAACAATCACTGGAAAACTATTACATATGCCATAATTAAAATTAAAGCAACTTATTATGGCTTATATGGAATATAGAAATATTTTAATTTTGGCTTTTTGAAATCAGGTTTTATTCTATATATAATTGCTATTTTTTCCAAATATTTATTTATTTATTTATTAGAGACACACACACACACACACACACAGAGGTAGAGACACAGGCACAGGGAGAAGCAGGCTCCCTGGGACTTGATCCTGGGTCTCCAGGATCATGCCCTGGGCTGAAGGCAGCGCTAAACCGCTGCTACCAGGGCTGCCCTATAACTGCTATTTTTATATCCAATTGTGTCAATCAATATTATTTGGAAATATAAAGGAAATAAAACTCAGTTATGCAGTACTCTTATTAGATCATCTAATTTCATAATCTTGGTAACATTAAAATAAAATGACACAATTGAAATCTTGGTTAACTGATGGACATTTTCAACACTCTGATATCCTACTATATTTCATAACACTTCTTCTCTCTTCTAAATCGATTTCAAATACAATGATATTATAGTTCTCTCAAAATTTAAAATTTCAGGTTACCATTAATGTTTTAACATAGTTTAATAGAATTAAGATTCTTTGCACTGGCATATATTTAATATATGTTTTATAGTCTATCTGTGATCAAAATATCAAAGCATCAAGCTTCAGGCTTTGCAATTAATCTCCTATAAATACTTCTAGAAATATAGCCTAATAAAATAGAGTTAAGAAAAAGAGCACATAAAGTAAGGAGACATTTTACTTCCAGTAATGATGGTCTGGCGATGAGTATCAATCCTACTACTGAGTAAAATAAAATGTCTTTAGAACTAATAAAATAGAAAACAATTACCAGGAAAAAATCCAAGAGAAGGCAAGAGCCCAAAAGAGGAAACCCAGAATTCAAACACATTTTACCCTGAGGACATTTATTGATTATTAAGAGGAAGAAACCAAACAAAACAAAACAACTATGAGACTGAGGTATGGTCTAGCCTACTTCGTTCATGTGGAAAGATGAATAAAAATGCATATGAGAGACTACACCCATTTTCAGTTGATACTGAAATTATTTGACACCTACTGTAATCAACTGTGTTTCAGGTCAGAAAGTAAAGCTTAAAATCTTAGCAGAAATATATAAAAGCTTGGCACCAGTTGATTTGGGGAAAAGTAAAAATTTTCTTATAAGTACAATTAAACTTAATAAAATTAAGAATTCAATTAGTGGAATTTATAGCTTTCCCTAAGACATCTAAAGAGTTAATCAGTTAACTGTGAAACAGGTGAGAAGGAATTTTTCAGATTGCATGAGATAGAACCAAAGGGATAGAAAATTTTGAAGTGTCACACCCAAAACAACTTAATGAAGAGAACTACTATCATGTGATCAGTACTATAGAAAAAGTGGCAAAAACAATATTTGAGGGGATAATGGCTGAACAATTGCCAGAGGTGATAAAAGCTACTAATCCAGGGATTTAAAAGTACCAGTGAATCCCAAAGGGGATGAGCAGAAAGAAATCCTCACCTGGACAGATTCAAAGTGTAGAAATTAAGAAATACTGTGGTTAAATTCTGGAGGGGAAAAAAAAAAGAATGCTTGCCATATATGTCAGGACAGTGGTCATGGGCAGACCTATTGTTTTTAAGGTACCTTGGGAGTTTCTGAAGCTTTTTGTAATATTTCCTAAGTTTGTAACTGGTCTATGAGCATTTTGATTATAAAAACTATATATCATGCTTATTTATGTGTTTTTTTAAGAAATTATTCTTCAGGGCAGGTTTTGATTCACAACAAAACTGAGAAGATGTAGACATTTCTCATTTACTTGCTGAAATCACACATACAGCTTCCCCCACTATCAACATCTCCCATAGAGTGGTAAGTTTATTATAATTGATGAACCTACCCCGACAAATCATTAACACCAAAAGTCAATAGTTTACTTTTACTTTTAGCTGTATATTTTATGGGGTTTAGACAAATGTACACTGATATATATATATATATATATATATATATATATATATATATAGAGAGAGAGAGAGAGAGAGAGCATTATCACTAAAAAATCCTTTGTATTCCACTGATTTCTTTATCCCATCCTCTTCCCTAACTGTTGCTGGCAAACCACTGATCTTTTTACTAGCTCTACAGTTTGTCTTTCCAAAATAATATATAGTTGGAATCATATAGTATGTGGCAGATTGTCTTATCTCACTTACTAACATTCATTTATGATTCCTCTGTGTCTCTTTAGGTTTGATAGATCATTTCTTTTTATCACTGAATAATATTCCATTGTCTGGATGGACCACAGTTTATCTGTTCTCCTGCTGAAAGACATCTTACAGGATTTCAAATTTTGACAATTATAAATAAACATGATTGTGCAGATTTTTGTGTGAACATGTTTTCAGCTTATTTGAATAAATTCCAAGGAATAAGATTGCAAGACCATAAAGTAAAAGTATTGGCTTTTGTAAAAAAAAAAAAAAAAAAAAAACTACCAGTCTTCTAAAATATCTGTTATTTTTCATTCCCACTAGGAATGAGTAAGATTTTCTGTGGCCTCACTTCCTCTCCAGCATTTGGTGTTGTCAGTATTTTGGATTTTGGTCATTCTAATAAGTGTTCAGCAGTATGTCATTGTTCTTTTAATTTGCATTTCCCTGATGACATATGATGTGAGCACTTTTTCCATATGCTTGCTTGTCATCAGTGTATCTTTTATGGTGAAATAACTGTAAAGATTTTTGCCTTTTTAAAAAAAATTGGATTGTGTGGTTTTTTTTTTCTTGAAGTTTAAGTGTTCTTTGGGTATTTTGGATAACAGTCTTTTATCAGATATATATTTTTTGCAAATATTTGCTTCTAGTTTGTGGTTGGTTTGATTTTTTTTCCTTTGGCAATGTCTTTCACAAAGCAGAAATATTTAATCTTCATGAAGTCCAACTTATCAATTTTTTCTTTCATGGATCATGCTTTTGGTGTTATAGATAAAAAGTCATCAGCAAATCCAAGGTCATCTAGATTTTCTCTTCTGTTATCTTCCTGGAGTTTTATAGTTTTGTGTTTTAAATGTAGGTGTGTGATCCATTATGAATACATTTCTGTGGAGATTCTTTCTTCTTCTTCTTCTTTTTTTTAATGTGGAAGCCCAGGTGTTTCAGGACCCTTTGTTGAAAAGGCTATTTTTGCTCTATTGTGGTCTCTTGACTTCTTTATGAAGGGTCAGTTAACTACATATTGATATATATTGATCTATTAAACCTGTTTCTGAGCTCTCTATTCTATTTGTGCATTTATTTACTGTCAATACTATACTGTCTTAATTACTGTCTTCATCATCCTTTATATACATAATTTATATTATATGCACACACATACACACATACACATCCCACACACAGAGCCTCATAAAAACAAACAACAAACAAACAAACAAACAAACAAACAAAAAACTGAAATGGGAGATTCAGAGAACATGGAAAGCTGCAGAATTTCCTTTTTCTATACTTTCAATTCTGACCTACAGTATTTTTTATTTGCTTACTTCTTTATAGACAAACATCAGCTATGATCTTTGAGATAGCTGAATGAAAAATTGCATTTGCATTTGGAATCTGTTGATTTCCTTATAGAGTCCCTGAACATGTCTTAGCCCTGCCCTATGAATGAAGGAAAATCTTGAAGTCATTTTCATGAAAACTGATCTAAAAAAAACTAAGGTGGCATATCCTGAGAATGGTGTGATCCAAGGAGTGTGTGTATGTGTGTACATGTGTGTGTCTTAAAAAATGAACCTATGAATCGATGAAAAAAAGAAGAAAAAATCTAAATGGTCAGCACCCAAAGGAAAATCATCCATCAGTCAAAAATATACACAAAGGCCATCGATGAATAGAAATTTAACAAAAGATGAAGGAGATCTTAGATTAGCACAAAATTATTTTTTGAACTTAAGTGAGAGATGACTTTCTGAATAAATAATTTAGTAAGTAAATGATGCGTAAGTTCAAGGAAGAGATTGGACTAAGTGGTTTAGAAGAAAAATTGGAAGAAATTTGTGAGAATCATGGAAAAGAGGAGGAAGTTGCCTTTAAATATATCCAGAAGACCTAACATGCAAATAATTGGAATTACAGGAGGAGAAAATGAAACAGATGGAATACTATTAATATTTAAATAAATGAAATGAATCATAGAAAATTTTCCTTACCTGAAAAGATACCTTAATCTGTTGATTGTATTCAGGGAAAGATTGTTGAGACATATGCTTTTTCACCTATTCTTGTAAAAGTTTCAAAATCTAAGAAAAATAGAATAATTTATAAAATGTGAAATAAAAAAGGAAAAAATACACACACTACTCTTTTTTCCAGTTTTAGTTGAAAATAATTGACGTACTCTACTGGATAAGTTTAAGATGTATGACATGATTTCCATATATCATGAAATGACTACAACACAGTAAGTTCAGCTAAGATCTATTTTCTCATATAGATGCAATAAAAAAAGAGGAAGGTGAAAAAGAAAAGAAAAAAGGAAAAAAATTCTTCTTGTGATGAGAATTCTTAGGATTTACTCACTTACCCTCTTTCCTATATATCATACAGCACTGTTAGCTATAGGCATCATGTTGTATATCACACTAGTCTTGTGTACAGCATTCAGGGATCAAAGATAGATTAATATCCACCATAGTCCACTATGAGTGAAATACTGCAATCCCACAATACTACACATTGACTAGTTATCGTGTTTTGGTTGAAAAGAAAAATGCATTTATGGTAAAAAGAAAAAGCATCTTGTTTATTAAATTTAAATGAATTGTCTTAGAATCAGGCAATGTAAATACAAACTATGGATTCCTACAGTCAAAAGTACATTTGCTGTTCATACTGAGATACTAATAAATTTGAACCAAATTATAGGCAAAAACAACTAAAATGCTGCAAAAATTAGTATGACAATATTAAATTAATATTAGCCTAATGGTACATGACCTGAAAAAGAAGAAAATTCAAGAAGAAGCTAACTTTTGGATTCACTTCCAAATAGAGGAAAAGGAACCTGAGAAATGAGAAGGAAAGGAGATAATTTGCACCCAGAATGTGACAAAGAGAACAGGATGTCAATGTCACCAAGGCCATTATAACTCAACCATACTCCAGGTAACTCTAATAACTCAAACTTTTACCTAGGAGCCCAAATGATTAAACACTAGGGTTAAGAGATTCCTTGAAATAAATCCATTAGGACAGAAGCAAATTAGTATAATTTGAAGAAGAAATGGTTGAGAATTTTCCAAAAGTTAAAAAAATAGAGATTTAAAACAAAATCTACAAAATTAGAAGAGAAAAATGCAAACAAAACCTCAATTAAATATATCTCAGGAAAACTGCTTAAAAAAACAAAAATGAAATCCTTAATGCGGGCAGAAGGCAAAGAGAAATTCATTTAAATAGAGCAACAATATGTTTTAGTACATATCTCAGGAGCAACAATGGATGTCAAGAAACAATGGGATGATACCTTTAAATTACAGAAAGAAAATTACTATAGCTCAGAATTCTATAGCCAGAAAAAAAAAAAAGACCTTTAGCATTAAAAATGAATGTCATAGGGATCCCTGGGTGGCGCAGCGGTTTAGCGCCTGCCTTTGGCCCAGGGCGCGATCCTGGAGACCCGGGATCGAATCCCACGTCGGGCTCCCGGTACATGGAGCCTGCTTCTCCCTCTGCCTGTGTCTCTGCCTCTCTCTCTCTCTCTCTCTCTCTCTCTCTCTCTCTCTGTGTGTGACTATCATAAATAAATAAAAATTTAAAAAAAAAATAAAAAAAATGAATGTCATGAAGACAAGGACATTTATCTAAGCAGCACCACTAGAGTATACTTAACAGGAAATATTGTGGAAAAAGAGCCAACAGAAGGGACACATTTCTTATTGCCTTATCAATATCTGGGGAAAAGACACAGTATCTAACAGAACAGATGTCAGGGTCTAGGAAGACCATTCAACCCTTGGGCTTGAGGCTTTGTGTTGCATGGTAAAGAAAGCATCATCCCCTTCCTTGTCAGAGTTCATCAGGAATGTATCAAGGCAGAGTTTTGATTGCAACTCTGTCCTTGAAGTTTGGGTTTCATGTGTAGGGCTAACCACAAGTCCCTCCTTGGGTATCATCTAGAGTTTTTCCTTTCCAAGGTTGGGTGGATACAACTCTGTGACATAACAGTATCAGGATTCACATCAACATTCATGGTTAATAAAGCCCACTTGGCTTGTTGGGGGAGGCTTGGGTCTAAGACTGATTTTGACACAGATTGATGCCCTCACATGGCCTCAGCCAGTTTCCATTGGACTTTGCAGAAGTTAATTCCTTTTCTGGGACTCCAGCCCACCTGAAATCTGTGTTGGACAAAAAAAAAAAAAAAAAAAAAATCACATACCTCTCAATAAAATAAATCCATTCTCAGAAGAAACTACCTGAGAGAATGTGTCAGTACCAGAACTGCAATAAAGAAGGAAACAAAACAAGCACTAAACAGTATTATTGGTAAAGAAGGAAAATTATTCTAATTGCTAGATCAGGAATGCAGAAAGGAATAAGAAGAAATAAAAAAGGGTAAAAAAAATCTATGTTTATTCTAATTAATATTGACTTAATAAAATAGTAATGGTAAAACCTTGTGAGCTGTTAAATATACATAAAATTAAAATAGGTAACCAAAACAAGTGAGTCAGGGTAGAGTACACTAGTAAAAATCTTTTTTTTTTAGAAGTGTAGATCCATAAATTGACTTAGAGGCATAACATACAAATTCATCAATAGTGCAGTTGAACTATCTAGGCTGATCACTAAAGAAAAAAATAATGTATGGCTAATAAGGAAATAGATGCAAAAATAGATAAAAATAATCAATACTGAAGGTGGTTAAGAAAAGTTAGAAAAATAATGTAAAATAGTAAAGAAGGATAGATGAGAGATAATAAGTAAATGGTATTACCTGAAGTCTAAATGACCCAATGTTTCAATTAAAAGACAAAAATTGTCAGACTATCCTAAGAACCAAAGTCCTACTGCACAGTTACAAAAAAGTGGGGAGGATGTTCAAAATGTTCAAAGTAAAAGATAGAAAACTCCAATAAAAGGAAGTTGGTTGATTTTATATCCTGGAACTTTGGTGAATTCCTCGATCAGTTCCAGAAATTTTTTGGTGGAGTATTTTGAGTTTTCTACATAGGGTATCATGTTGTCTGTGAAGAGTGAGAGTTTGGCATCTTCTTTGCAGATTTAGATGCTTTTTATTTCTTTTTGTTGTCTTATTGCTGAGCCTCAGACTTCCAGTACTACGTTGATCTACAGTGGTGAGAGTGGACATCCCGGTCATGTTCCTGACCTGAGGAGAAAAGCTCTCAATTTTTCCCCATCAAGACTGATATTCACTGTGGGTATTCAAATATGGCTTTATGATGTTGAGATGTGTTCCCTGGGTTTTTATCAAGCAAGGATGCTCCATTTTCTAAATGTCAGTGACATTTCTATAAATTAACAGTGAAGGGATCCCTGGGTGGCGCAGCGGTTTGGCGCCTGCCTTTGGCCCAGGGCGCGATCCTGGAGACGCGGGATCGAATCCCACATCGGGCTCCCAGTGCATGGAGCCTGCTTCTCCCTCTGCCTGTGTCTCTGCCTCTCTCTCTCTCTCTCTCTCTCTCTGACTATCATAAATAAATAAAAATTAAAAAAAAAAATTAACAGTGAAGCAGAAGAAAGACAAATCCAGAAAACAATCCCATTTGCAATTGCACCAAAACACATAAGACACCTAGGAACAAACCTAACCAGAGAGGTAAAGGATCTGTACTCTGAAAACTACACAACACTTATGAAAGAAATTGAGGAAAACACAAAGAAATGAAAAAACAGTCCATGCTCATGGATTGGAAGAACCACCATTGTATCATAAAAAGATTTCCTCTTTATCTCTAGTAATGTTACTAGTCTAATGTAGTTAATATTTTTGGCCCACTAAATTGAATTTAAATTAAAAAAAAAAAACTTCTAACCTCAAAAAAAGGAAGTTGATGAAGCTTTATACATTTTAATTACATTAGACTAAGAACATTGCTAGAGATAAAGAGGAAAATGTTTATGATAAAATGGTCAATTCCACAGGAAGATATAACAATTCTTAATATGTATACACCTAATAATATAATTTCAAAAGTTACATAGCAAAAAGAAACTAAATATAGAAATAAAATATCCACACTCATAATGGGAATGCCTGCATTAGCCAATGTATGCATCATGGGATCTGATCATCTGGATTGGGGACACCACCCCCTACCCCCCACCCCCACCAAATGTGACATAGTAGCTCCTCCCTGATGAGCAGATGGTAGGCAAATTAACAGAATCAAGTAGGGTCAGTACAAGGCGAGGAAAGAGGTTGTATGCAAGGACTAAACAAAGAAAGATGATGGTGAGATCAAAAGCTGAGAGTATTTGGGATTTTCTGAGGCATAGAGAGCAAGGGGCAGAGAAGAGAAAATGAAAGCAAGGTGGGTGGGGTCAGATCACAGATTGGAGAGAATTAGAGTCCGTGTTCGCGTGTGACTGACTTCTGAGTTTTTGACATATGACTACATATTTTATAATATAAATGATTTTTAAAGGACCATTTATTTCAATATTAACGTAAAGATCAGAATTTTTCAGAACAAGCTCCTTCAGTCTGTAACATACCCCTTTCTAGACACCAGAAGAAATGGTTTCACAGTTTGAGATGTGTCTGTGTTTATGTTCCTCGTTGTTGGCTTTCCCTAGAAGAATATATTTCTAAGTATCCAGAAACAGGTTGTCTACTCGCAATAGAAGTGAGCCTAAAATTAAATATAAGGATTTTACACATTTGCTGAAAGAGAGAGACCCAGATAGGTTCTATGGAAGAATGTGGCTAAAGGAATTAATATGGACAAGCCTTCTTCCTGGAGACAGTTGGGCAGTGCTTATGATAGTAACAAAGCAGCTGCCCCCAAGAGAAATGCTAAATACAGCAGGAAAAATCCCATCCCCCAAGGCAATCCTCAGAAATGATGGGGTTTCTTCTGAGAAGATAAATATATCCTCTCACACTAGAGAGTTAATTGGTGGGTTAGAAACTTCTACAACACACCAGAATTACAGAGGGCACCTCACAAATGACATCAATGCAAGGTGGAATGTGCAAGAGCCAGAGTGTGTATGGGAGCCAGTGAGGGGAGAGAGAGAGAGAGAGAGAGAGAGAGAGAGAGAGAGAGAGAGAGAGAGATCCTGGCAGCCCTGACTTTATGTGGGTTAGGAATGAAGAAAAGTGACGGGGAAACTCATCTGAACAGATATTATTAAACAGTAACTAAAGTCCACTCAGTTGCCAGGAACATGATGTTTTTGAAAATGTAAAAATAGAAAAGGGTTCAAACTGCCCAAGGAAAGGAAATGATCTGTGAGTGTCCATAAATTTCTGTGAATCCACAACCTACAAACGAACGTTAGCCTGCCTTAAGAAACTTGTACAGAAATGTTCATAGCACCATTATTTACAACAGCCATAAAGTGGGGAAAATCCGATGCCCATCAACTGATGAATGGATAAATGCAACCTGTTACATGCACACAAGAGAGTATTACTCAGCTACACAAGCGAAGGAGTGCCCACACAGGCTACACCGTGGATAAATCTTGAAAACATTTTGCTAAGTGGAAGAAGCTAGTCACAGGAGACCACATAGTATATGATTCCATGTACATTAAATATCCAGTACAGGTAGATCTGTAGGGACAGCCAATAAATTAGTGGTTGCCAGGGTCTGGGAGCAGAGGAGAATAAGGTATGTTTGGGTTTGGAATTGTAGACATTTTTAGTGGGGGGGGGGGGCGGCTATTGAAAATACTTCCAAACACAATAGTGGTTTTGGTTACAGAATTCAATGAAAAATTATTGAATTATATACCTTAAGTGGATGCATTTTGTGGTATGTTTTTATATACCACAATATATAATTATATCTCAACAAATCTGTTATGAAAAATAATGTAGGAAGGATTTAAAAAACACTTGCCATACATGTGAAAAAGAGGATTCCAAGGATGCATACAATTATTTGTATGACTTGACAATTATACCACTTCTAATGATAAAAAAAAATGTGAAAAATAAAAAATCAGCCTTCTATTTCTAGCAATGGCAATGAAGTAATTTCAATGTAACGTCAAATGGATACAGTTTAGAAAATCTGATAAGGGTGTTTCAAAATATTGGGTCCTGAAAATCATCGAAGAATGCTAAAATACGAAGAAACTACCTAGCTAAGAAATAAAAATATAATGGAACGAGAATCAAAATTGCTAAGTGAGGAACCAGGATGTTAAAACTGCTTTTGCCCTGAGGATAATACTTAATCCAGAAAAGGTGAGTTCAGTTTTTCAGTTTTCTAAAAATAGGAGGGGAAATAAGTGAAAATAAAAAAGCCTGATAATGTCAAGTGTTGGACCCGATATAGACGAACAATATCTCTGGTGGGAGTGAAAATAGGTAAAGCCAAGTTGTAAAAGAACTGTAATTAAAGAGTTATAGGCTTACACAGCAATACTTAGAAACATAACAAACATAATTATGAGAAAAGAAATAAATACAGAAAGCTGCATACATGTGCAGTGTGATGTACAAAGATGGTGAAACAAAAAAAACTAAAAAGCAAGTATTTATTTAAACAGTTTAAGATAGGGCTGCTTGTGTCATAAAAAATTTCAGAGAGCTTTCCTTGATAGGAATATTTTATAGAGCGGGAAGCAAAAAGTGTTCAGAACAGGAAAATCTCAAAACTGAAAGTGGTTACAGAGCTGGCTGTCTGCAGCTCCAGCTCAGTGTGTGAAGCAGGAGTGAGGCAGCACGTGGTTGGGGATGATGCTGTCTGGAAACTTGCACTCTGTGCAGTGCAGAGCCCTGCAGTGAGCTGACTTGATTGCAGCAGATTGGCTGGGAAACCGGAAGGTGGTGTTGACTGGAAGAAAGCTAGAGCTGTGTTTCAGATCAGAGGCAGCATTTCAGGGAAATCGGGGCAGTTCAAATTGCAATTACGTGGCTGGGGAGTTTGGTCTAGAGGAATACTTAAACCCTGGCCAATTTTCTGGTTTCTCTTTAAACACTCTTATAGTGGAAGAAGAGTCTAGACATTCAAATTGTTTAACTTCATGGGGGATCATTAATATTCACTTTAATAATTAATGGTTTGTATAAAATTATGCACACGATTATGTGCACGATTTTCCCTGTATATTATAATTTACATTAAGAAATGGAATGATCCATGTTAGTATGTATTGGAGTGTCTGCCAGGTTCCTTGACTCTTGCAACTGCTCTCTTTCCACACAGGGTGGAACCCTGGGCAGTTGACTCAGCCTTAGCTTCTTGTCCCAAGCTGATTCACACAGAGTTGTGAGTTGGGAGATGAGTCCTGTTTAGCCCCAGATAGCCAGCTGTCGAGTAGGGGAGGTGCATTAAATCAATAAAACAAGAGATGTTACCTTGAATTTCACCTTTGCCTTATAAAAGTGTTTCAGGTCTTACTTGGATTCTGTGACCCATCTTAGTATCTTATAATAAATTTCATGATTTTTTCATACATAAAACTTTTAAATATAAGAACAAGCCACCAACCTCACCCCAATAATCTTAAAGGATCTGCATGCAGTTAATTGTTTAGAGTGAAATTGTTTTACTGATATTTATACGTTCAAGTATAGTGTGTGATCATATTAGCTTTACCTATTCCTCTTTTATTTTTTAAAGATTATTTATTTATTTAGAAAGAGAGTGTCAACAGGGAGAGGGGCAGAGGGAGAGAGAGAGAGAGAGAGAGAGAGAGAGAGAGAGAGAGAGAGACCTCAAATAGACTCTGTGCTAGGTGCAGAGTCCGAGGTGGGGCTGGATCTCATGACTCTGGGATCACGACCTGAGCTGAAATCAAGAGTTGGTTGCTCAAGGAACTAAGCCATCCAGGTGTCCCTACATATTCCTCTTATAGTATAGGAAACCATTTTAAAAATTCCAATTATGTACTGACATTTAAAAAAGTCTAGGAATCCCTGGGTGGTTCAGCGGTTTAGCGCCTGCCTTTGGTCCGGGGTGTGATCCTGGAGACCCCGATGGAGTCCCACATCGGCCTCCCTGCATGGAGCCTGCTTCTTCCTCTGCCTGTGTCTCTTTGTCTGTCTGTCTCTCTCTCTCTGTGTGTGAATGAATTAATAAATAAAATCCTTAAAAATATGAAAATCATTTAAAAAATAAAAAAAATAAAAGACTAAACGCGATGTAGCCACTATTTATCACTTTACCCTTATTTAGCCACGATTGAGTGTATTATTTATTTTGGAAAAGTTACCTTGGATGTTAGTAAACTTTTGCTAAAACTTAATAAACATAGATGTTAAATGCAAATGTGCCAGATTTCTGTCCTTTATATTCGTTTTACTCATTTCAGAGGGGGAGAATCTAACATGTTGATTCCTCTAGAATACTTAGCTGTGGTTTTCATGCTTACATAAATTATCAGCAAATTTACCTAGTATGATTTGAGGATTTGTTCAAACTAAACTTTATTAACTACTTTCATTCTAAAGCGAACATGTTAAATTTCTAATACAGAGAGTGTGCTGAATTGCACAGGATTGGAATCTGTTGGTCGTGGACCAAGATTCAAGGGTAAGTAACATGCTGAATCACAGCACTTAGTTGAATCATTTAGTTTTCAAAGTGTTGCATTATTCAAGAGAAGAATATACTACACAAAATTGTGAGTGACACATTAGATTAAATTGTAATTACATAAATATTCCATCATGGTCAATATAACATAATGTTCAGTCCTCATCAGCAAAAATATTTTTTAAAAATCTGATTAGTCAGAACTGATGACTTAATAAGTTGGAGTTGAGTACAATTACTGTCTGTCCTGTTTTTGATGGATGTTCTAATGATCAAAGGTTATCTTAAAATTACATTGTAAAAAAACACAGCAGGAAATTCCATTGTGCTTCCAGTATATTAAAATGACAGGTAAAATGTCTTACTCATGGATGATTTCTCCTTAATATACTTACATAATAAAATAAGGTATGTTAAAATGTAGGATCCCTCACTACCGTTGGAGACAAACAGGCTACTAATTGATAATGTGGTCATAAAGGCTTCAACGCTTTCTTATTTTTTTATTTGAAAATTACTTCGGCAAATTTAAATCTTGCTTTTCATTCCATCGGTTAGTAGTAACGAGCGCCTGTCCAATCTCGATTAATATAGTGATGAAATTCTGAGACATTCTTTTTAATGTTTGTACAATTTACTTTCTGAAAATTTTTCTTTATATTTAACTAAAATACATATCCCCTCCAATTTCAAATTGATATGTTTTGTTCGGTTCCATTAGACCATATGGACAAAATGCATTCTTTCATGCACATGACTTTTCTATTATCTTTTTAATTATTATTTTACGTGTCATATATTGCTGTTAATTTATTAAGTTTTGCATATGCCTCATTTTTTAATTTTATTTTTATTCTAAATATTCTTCACTTAATAGGCTTTAATTTGCTGGCATCATTTATTACTTTTTAAGATTTTTTGCATTCATTTTTCTCCATTTCTCTGGGTTGTGAGAAAATGCCAAGGTCGGGATCCCTGGGTGGCGCAGCGGTTTAGCGCCTGCCTTTGGCCCAGGGCGCGATCCTGGAGACCTGGGATCGAATCCCACATGGGGCTCCCGGTGCATGGAGCCTGCTTCTCCCTCTGCCTATGTCTCTGCCTCTCTCTCTCTCTCTCTCTCTCTCTCTCTCTATCATAAATAAATAAAAATTAAAGAAAAAAAAAGAAAATGCCAAGGTCTTGACTGTGTTTATGTAGCCTATTCATAGGGAAAGGTCAATTTTCCTAGGTTGCAGAAAACCTATCTAAACCCAATTCTTCTCTTGTACTTCACTTCTCCTGTGCCTCCTTACCAGAAATATTCAGTATCTCAAGCATCACATACTTAAAACCCAGAAAAGGAAATCTGCATGCCCAATTCCATAGCACCTTCTGACCTTATGATTCATGCTATCTGACTCTTTGCATTGTTGCTATCACATTCACCCCATGGTTCTTTCAAAATTTTGGTGCCTATTTTTCCCTCTTTCTCTACTCTGAGTTTTGCTGACATTTAAAACACATCATGGTTTAGATAAACTACCCATCTTCTAATTTATGCTACAGATGCCTGCAACTGCTTAATCCCTAAAGCATTTCTCTGCACTTGATTTTAGCTAACCATTTATTCCCAAAATGTCACTCCAGACCTGAAAATTGCACAAGCAAAAATTTCGATCTAAGATATCTCAACTAGGGTGCTTGTCACTATGTCCACTCTTTCTGCCCATTGGATTTTCTTGAGTCTTCTCTACAAATTCATTAGCCTTTTAACCTTGTCAATCTCTTGATATTTTAATTTTCTTCCCAATCTCTATGGAACTTCTCCTTTCTCTTTTTAAATTTTATTATTGAAGTATAGTTGACATACAATGTAATTTTAGTTTCCAGTGTACAACTTAGTGATCTGACAATTCTATACCTTGCTCTGTGCTCACCACGTGAGTGCAGTCACTATCTGTCACCATGCAATGTTATTACAATTTACTGATTGTATTTCTCCTTGTTTCAGCTCCATGACTTATTTATTTTACAGCTGGGAGTTTGTATCTCTTAATCCTCTCCACCCATTTCACTATCTCCACACTCCTCTCTAGCAAAAACTAGTTTGTTCTCTGCAATTATCTCATACACTTTTCCCTCTAGATGATACACTATAGTAGTTTTATGTAATTTTCTTTCACCACAATCTTCTTTTCCTTTGTGTTACTATTATTCCAAAATACTATACCAGCAAAAGCATAGAAATAATTACAATACTGGGGAATGCTGTTATCTAGTTTCTTCCTTTTATACTCAGATAACTGAAAGCTACTGAGAATACTGCACATCATGTCCATTAATGGCAAAACATTTCAGGGACTCTGAATTCAGCTAAATCACCTGTACTGTTAACCATCTTTAATTTATTTTTTGTTAGTATTCTCAGAAAGTTGAGATAACAGGACAACAAATGAGCTTGGTAGTAAAAATAGGTGCCCTAACAAGGGATGGAGGCATCAACACTGATTCACATGAGGGTGACCACAAGAGGAAACAGACTACTATTTTAGGCAGTAGGAAAAATTTAGGTACTTAAATAAATGAGCAAACAAAAAAAAAAACAGAACAGCTGAGTGTAAGTAAGCTGAGTAGACCCTCAGGGAGCTGCAGGGGAAAGTGTTTTTTGCATCTATAAACTCTTCTGCCTAGACCTTCAAACTATACTCACAACAAAATATTGGAGAAAGACTGGAGGAATCCTCCCTAAATGGTGAAAGTCTAAAAGAAAAGAGCAGATATGCTAGTGAGAAAATTAATACTCCTCATTTGCATTCCTCTTGGGTATGGTTCAAAAGTCTTAATTTTCAAGGGAAGAGAAAGCAAACCTATCACTCCTAGAACTAAATAGAGTAGGAAAACAAACAACAAACCACCTCTACCTCCGGGGGAGGAAAAGAACACATGTATCATTAGAGATCCCAAACCAATAGAGGAGGTCAGGATTATTTGAAAACTCCCTCTTCCAAGACTCAGAGCCCTCCTTACCCTGAGACTGAACCCTGACAATGGAAAGCCTCTTTAACCCACTCTACTCTACTAGAAGCACTGAGAAAGAAGCAACACCATTCCACTACTAAGAGAGTAGTAACAGCATGGAGAGAGACCAGAGCTGAGCTTTAGGCTCAAAGGGATGGTCTAACTGAGTGTAAAAGAGAGAATAAGAAAATTCTTGTGATAAACAGACCCCACCCTAAGACCAAGTTAACGCTAGAAGAATTTGAAGCCAGTGGTTCATTTTAGGAAACCATCCCAACAATGAAACAAACACAGCTCAACTTTTGATTAGATAGATTCAAATGCCTACTCCCACTCCCTTCAAGGGCATAGCAGAAGAAAAGACATGTTCATTTCCAGAAATAAACACACACACTATCTGTATTTCAACCAAAAGTTTTCAGAAAGACACAAAAACAAGGAGGAAAAATGAAAAGAAAATCTACTGTCAACAGACAAAATAATCAATAGGATTTGACTCAGATATGATTTTGGAAGTATTAGCTAGGGAGTTAAGAATAACTATGAATAATGTCTTAAAGACACTAATAGAAAAGGTAGAAAATTTGTATGAATATATGGAAAATTGCACCAGAGAGAAAAAAATAAATAAAGTGCCAGTCTAAAAGCACATTGCTGATACAGATGAAGAATACTTTGGACAAGTTCATCAATAGATTTCTATTGGATGGAAAGTGTTTAAGTCAATAGGAAATTTTGGTCATATTCAGGTCTAAAGCCATTAGCATAGTGCTTTGTATAAAACACATTAAATAAATGCTTGTTTAATGAACAGGCTTATTAATTTTTTAAATTTTTGCATCTATTGCAAGATTTCAAGTGATCTTTTAAAAATAGATTTATTGGGTGATAATTTGGATATCACCCATTTTAAATGTATACTAAGCCTTTTTGTCAACTTACAGAGATGTGCAGATATCACAAAAATCTATTTTATGGCATTTCTATCATCCTACAAAAATTCTTTACACTAATTTGCAGATAACCCCCTGTCTATCATCTATCATATATCTTATCCTTCTGCCTATATATCTGTATGTTTTTACAAACTGTTTATTAATTTTTATTTATTTTATTGTACACATACTATGTAAAAGGTACTTAATATCTCACTCTTAACTTATTGTCTTTCCTCTTAATATCATTTCCCTAAGTCTATTCTTGCTCTAATGTGAATACACACACACACTCACATATAGATAGATGGATTCTAAATGTATTATGAATAGACTGAATCAGTTCATCAAGAAACAATGTGTGTATAACTAAGTGTGCTCTGGAAGTAGGTAAAGACTCATGCAGAATAATTAAAATGACTTCTCTTTGGAGAGTCAGGGATAAAGAAAAGGTGAATCTTAAAAAATAAGGGCTGAATCCAGCTGAAGACTGTTTCATATAGACAAAAAAACTTCATAAGCTACTGCATCAAGGATGAAAAATTAAGGATAAACACAAAAAATATTAAACTAATGAATAATAGGGCTCAGCATCTAAATTATCATGTCACCTGGGTTTATTCCAATCAAGGACACTAGTTCCCTGAAAAGGTGAGCATTCCAACTTATTTTTAGGTGTGACAGATGGAAACAAGGCTTCAGGATAAACAAAGCACATTTGTGATCATGTTAACTTTGTAAACCAGCAACAGATGTGCTCTGTTGGGGTGTGCTAACTCCACTAAAGATAAAACTTGTTGGCAGAGAAATTCTCATTTACATAGCTTCCAACTGCTGTCCCACATTCAACCTTATGCAGAAGTATATTCGCTGTGAGAGGGACAAATCTAGAGAACTAGTTATTTTCCTGAATCTGCAATAAAAGAAGCGGAAATAGAATCCCAAAAATTCTTAGCCTATACCTCAAAAAGAGAAGAGACATTAAAATAATCAAATGTGGAAATATTTGCCTCTGCTTAAGAAGTCTCAGTGTGGAGAAAATTGCTTTTCAGAATATGAATTCAAGTTAGTCTTTTTCTTAATACTAATTTTCTAAACTGTCAATAAAAATTTACCTAATACGGTCTTCAGATTTCAGTGCTAAGGAATAAGATTCTTATATTATCTGTTGAAAGCGAAGTAATCTAAATAGAAGCTCCTTACATATTTATGAGAAAGTGTAGGCAGAGATGTATTTACAGCCATCCAAAATAAACAAAAAAATATGAAGCCTAAAAGAATCTGTAAAATACAAAAAAGGGCAAAAAACAGCATTAAGGATAAAGAAACCTCTTCTTTCTAAAAATATACTTACTTCTGAACAGAGTAAATTGTATGAAGCATTCATAGGAGTTCCAAAGTAAGTTAAAGTGCATTTTATATTACATGTGATTCAAAACTGAGACGACTAGAAGACAGTTGAAAGTACAATGAAGTTATCCATTAAGAAATAATTTAGGAAAACTTAGAATCCATATCCAAAAAAAACATTTTTAGTAGCAGAAGGGACGTTTGATACCAAGTCACTAAGTTATGGACTTCATTTAGTAGAACATCACAACATTCACACAGTAAAATAAAAAAAGATAAGCAACCAAAATCCATCAGCTTTTTGAGAAAAAGCAAAGGCCGTACATAAAATGAGGGGCAAATTATCACCAACTGAAAGAAGGAACCCCCAAGGAAAGAATTACTTACTAGGTCATGACTTTTAAGTACCTTGCAATATACTTCAAAAGTGTTTAATACCCATGGGAATTTTATACAAAATACCATTGAAAGGCATGAGACACATGTCAACAAATGGAGGGTCATGCATTCCTTCCATTTCTGATTAGGAAGTCTTTGCATTGTAAAGAGGGTAATTATTTCCAAATAAAGCAATCAAAACAAACAAACCAAAAGTTTTTGCAATTCTGTAAGCTTATACTAAAATTCACTAGGAAGATACAATGGGTATGACTAAACTACAAAATTTGTAAAGCAAAATTAATGAGAATCACTACCCTAACCATAAATATTTACTAATCAAAGCATTATTTTCCTTTTCCATATCTAAATAAATCAATATAACACAATATATAATCCATGAGATTTTGTATGTGATAAAGGTATCTTTTCAACCTACTGATAAAAGGGTGAACTTTTCAATAATGGAATCTGGGACAATTGGCTAATAAGTTACTCTTTATCTTCAGCAACCAAAAAAATACAATTTCAAAATAGGTTGAATATTTAGATAAATATGAAAGCTGAAGTGGATGAAAATAAAAATCATGGCATATTTCCATAATTCTCAGTTTGAAAAGCTATTCCTATATAAGACATACAAGTCATAACATACAAAGAAAAAAACATGTTCAGAATATATGTAAATATACAGGACACTCATCTATATCCATAAAGAGAGAAAAATACAGGTTTTAACAGTATTTCACAAAATATAAAATACAAATAATCAACAAATTTGAAAAGACAATTGAGTTCACTAATACTTAGGAAAAAGCAAAACGTCAATCAAAAATCATTTTCTATCTATTGGATGGTCAAATAATAAAATATATTAGTGAAATGAGCACTGTTGTGCTTTTGTGAGATTGTGAACTGCTCCTAATTTTTGAGGAGAATACAGCTGTAGCTGTTAAAATATAAATAACATTGGGATCAGCTATTCTATTTCTAGAAGTCTGTATACAGAAACACTTGTGCTCAAAGATTGTACTTAACAATAACTAGCAGCTCCCCCCCCCAAAAAAAATGGAAGCAAACTTCACATTCATCTTTATGGGAGTGCTTAAATAAGCTGTGTTACACTGTATTATATATAAATATATAAACATCCAGGCACATATGACACATTAAAAATAAATATGGTGTTGACATAAAAGCTTCCCAAGTTATATTTTTAAGGGAGGCATTTGCACCAAACTCAGAACACTTGTTTACAAAATGTATTACAACAGCATTTGTTTGCATGGTTATAGATTCATAAGAATGCAAAGTCAGAGATTGTGAGAATCTCTCAAGGGCGCCTGGATGGCTCAGTCAGTTAAGCATCTGCCTTCAGCTCAGATCATGATCCTGGGGTCCTGGGATGGAGCCTTGCATTGGACTCCCTGCTCAGCTGGAAGTCTGCTTCTCCCTCTTCCTCTTCCTCTCCTCTGCTCATGCACTCTTGCTCTCTTGCTCACTGGCACTCTCTCTCTCTCTCTCTCTCTCAAATAATTAAATAAAAATTTTTTTTTAAAAGAATTTCCCAAACTGACAGACATGGGAAGTTCTCTGTTGAACAAGCTATTAGCCATTTCATTGACAAGGGCATGGAGATAGAAGATGTCTGTATCTCTGCAGAGAACATTCATTGTATTCACAACATGTAGGTGACTAAATATTGCTTCAAACAATTTTAAAGAAAATGGTTCACATCATGCTTTTGTAAATGTTTAAAAAATAACGTATTAGGTACAGTCTTCTGGTGAAAGGTTTTATTTTCTAGAGTTCAGAGGCTCTTAAGACACATAAATAACAAATATTAGACCAAAATTTATCTGTTTAATCTTTCTGCCCTGAGACAAAGAAAGCATGTTTTCCTCATTATTAAGGTCACTTGAGTTTCTGTGTTCCAAGAATAGGATGGAGGGCATTTCTAAAGAAGGAGGGAAGGAAGGAAGGAAGGAAAGAAGGAAGGAAGGAAGGAAGGAAGGAAGGAAGGAAGGAAGGAAGGAAGGAAGGAAGGAATTTTCCTTGCTTATAATATCTACCTTCTTTTCAGACACTTTTGTTTTACTTCCAGAACTCTCTATTCTTTTGCTGCCTACATAGTTCATTTTCCACCCAGTTAACCAGGAACAGTGCTGCAGTGTTCTACATGGACATAGCTAGTGTTTCATACTCTATAAAGTTTTTTTTTTTAATTTACAATTTAGCTCTCAATCTTGCTAGGTCACCAGATCCCTAACATGAAATTTAACACAGTTAATTAACTAGTTTCTTGACAATCACCCGGAAAATACCCAATAAAGATGAAACGAGATGGCTTAAGTGGAAATTGCAAACTATAAAGGATGATGATGATGATTTTACACTTATCATGTTCTCACTATTCACTCTAATTCTCGTGACAACCTAATAATTAGTTACAGCTACTTTATAGATAAGGAAACCAATGCCCAGAAATATTAACAAAAGTAAACATGGTATGTGGTGAAGTGAATACCACACATTTGACTCTAAGATCTAATAATTTGGATGGAACACATTAGGATAAATATTCTTTTTGACCAGTGAATAAGATATTTAGAGTTAAGATTTCTCCTTACATCTCACAGGCAGTGAAAAAGTTCCCAGATCCAGAGGGGTAGAACAAAAGGAAAGTGAAACAACCCGGGGAAAGAAGAGTCATTACTATTTTCATAATAGTAGGAATAATGCTATGTTTAATCGTCATTTGCCTCTTGTTTTCTCATATGAACTCACTCCCTTGAATTGTTATGTGTTAATTAAAAAATTAAAAACTTTGGGGCAATATATTCTATAAATGCTTGACAACGATTAAAATTTTATTGCATCAAGTTCATTAAGCAAATCCTATCGGACTGTGAGTTTATTGTCAATTTTAACTTGTTCTAGTGTTTCAATTACAATTCCATTTTGAACTGTAATAAGGTAGCTGATAAATGACAATGGTTAACAACTGCTATTAAAACTACCCAGGGCAGAGCTTCATAAATGTAGAACAATTAGAGTAACAAATGAGAGTAGCAATATGCTATTATTTTTACATTATTCATTTGATTTATTGCAGCATTTTAATTGCTCTATCTGAAAAAAAAAAGGTCCACTTGTTTTCACAGCTCCTGGTCATTGCTTTCTAACTGATTTTATATCTATTTTATTTACAACGTGGAATAATCAGTGTTAAGATTTCAAAGAGCAAAGATCAAATAATGTGGGAAAAGTAGTTGTGAGTCACTGACTTTGCTGTGCTTACCAGGACATAGAGGTAAAGATTTAAAGGAGATGACAGTTTTCTATGGATAACTGAAAACTTAAAAACAAGACTAACAATGATTTTGCTTGTATTCTTCCAACTCCCAAATATGTGAATAAAAAAAATCACTTATTTTCTTTCTTAAGATTATTTATTTATTTATTATTTGTTTGTTTTAGATGGGGGGGGAGGGACAGATTGAGAGAGACAAAGAGATAGAGAGAATCTTAATTAAGCAGACTCCACACTGACCATGGAGCTGGGCACAGGGCTAGACCTCACTACCCTGAGACCATGACCTGAGCTGAAACCAAGAGTTGAACACTTAACCCACTGAGCCACCAGGGTGCCCTTAACATTACCTATTTTAATGTACACTTCACACTTAGTGGAAAATAAAGATGTCATAGTGTTTTCAATATCTCAGAACTGCAATTTGTCATGTTTTGTTCATATAAGGAACTAGGTGAACCATGAACAAAGCTCCAGTATCCTAAATACTTAGGACTAACAAATAAAATGGTATTTAGAGTGGGGATTCCTGGTTACCTCAGCGGTTTAGCGCCTGCCTTGCCCAGGGTGTGATCCTGGAGTCCCGGAATCGAGTCCTGCATCGGGCTTCCTACATGGAGCCTGCTTCTCCCTCTGCCTGTTTCTCTGCCTCTCTCTCTCTGAGTCTCTCATGAATAAATACATATATATTTTTTAAAAGTGGTATTTAGATAATGGAAATACATTTGTTTTGTTCCTAAAGTTCTCCCGAACAATTCATTTTATAAATATTTATACATTTTTCAAAAATGATCAACATTTAACTCACAGTTGTATTCATTGAGTTGAATCATTAAAATGGTTCTGATGAGCCTGTTGTTTTTTCAGAGAAATTGCTCACACTTCAATATATGTTTGCTCTATTGAAGAATGACTTAAAATGTAGCCACTTTGAGAATCCTCATTTTGAAAATAGTAGTAAAAATTAAAGTAAGGCTTTCAAGAAAAGATTCCTGAAACAGGGCAGAACACTGGGTACCAAATAATAGCTTTTTAAAGGAAGCAAATTTCCTAATAGTTATTCTGCTGAGAAGCCCTTCCATATACTTAAGTTTGAAGCTGAAAGTTAGGAAAAATATATTGCATTTGTAATTAATTTTCCTTAAAAATATATACTCTGGAGAATACCTTATAGCAAAGAGTGAGACAGCAGTATTGAATTATTTTTAAGAAGATCTGATAGAAAAGTACCTTCTTAGGATAATGGAAAAAAATTAAAATATATTTTAAGAATCACAGGCGCACCTGGGTGGCTCCATCCATTAAGCATCCAACTCTTGATTTCATCTCAGGTCATGATCTCAGGGTCGTGGGATCGAGCCCTGCATTGGTTCTGCACTCAGCACAGAATCTGTTTGTCCCTCTCCCTCTACTCCTTCCCTCTCTTGCACATGCTTGCTCTCTCTCTCTCAAATAAATAAATAAAATATTTAAAAATCAAAAAAATCTTTACAAAGTTCTCCAGTATCATTTAATATCATGGAGTCATCTGATAATTTCTGAAACTAGAACAATGCTTAAAATTACTCAAAATGTAGGAGTTATTTTGTGGGATAAGGTTATAAAACTTTATTTACTTTAAATCATATTGTGGCTTTTAATGTTTTAAATAACTCGCAAGCTCAGTACTTTTGTACCTCAACTCATAAAACATGTGAGGAGGCTGAAAGCTTTATGGAACTTAAATTGTTTGGGATTTATCATCCTGAGACAAAATAAAAACAGCTTTGGTTTAAACTATACAAATTCTTACTCATCTGTTTCCTTTTGGTTAGTATTCTATTCATGTACTATCCAGGTAACTTCTAAATATTTCATGGTAACAGCATTATCTATATTATTTAATTAATGCTTACTCTATATATTTACATCAAGAAAAGTGAAAAAAGTTGCATTTAATTTAAAAATAAATAGCATCAGAACATAGACAAAATAATGGAACATTATGAAGCCTATTAGCTAAAATTCTACAAAAGTCAGCATACTAAATGATACATTGTCAATACCAGTTTTGTCAAAATCAAGACTAAAACTCACTAGAGATTTTCAATATTACCTTGGGGGTTTTATTTGTTTGTTTGTTTGTTTATTATTTTAGATAGAGATGGAGGGTGGTAAAGGGAAAGAAAGCAAATTCTGCAACGAGCACAGAGTGTGGTGTGTGGCTTCAGATCATGACCTGAGCTGAAATCCAAAATAATTTCTGGATTTAACTAATCAAGCCACCCAGGTGCCTTGAAGCACACATTTTAATGAAAATTGAAAGTAGTGTAAAATATCCTGAACAAATTAAATAGGAAAAGTATAAGATATATATGAAAACAAAGACAGATAGCAAGCCTTGTTCAATTAATATATAGAATAAGTGGTCCATAACAGTGATATCAGTCATGATTTTAATGTTTTAAGTGTCCAGATAAGTTTATTACAATTCCATTTTTTAATTTTTTTTTATTTATTTGACAGAAAGAGAAAGAGAACAGAAGTAGGAGGAGCAGCAGAGGAAGAAGGAGAAGCAGACTCCTCCCTGAGCAGGGAGCTAGATGCCCATGCCAGGATCAATCAGGACCCTGAGATCATGGCCTGAGCCAAAGGTAGATGCTTAACCAATTGAGCCACCCAGGTGACCCAAAATGATATGGTGTTAAGAAAAAAAATGGATGGACTGATTGAACGGGATGAAACTCTGAAAACTGATCTAAATGTATGTAGATATTATGTAGGTTAAGGTATCATTTCAATTCAGTATTAATTATAGAATGTGGTTGAAACAGTAGCTGCTCAGAGAAGCAAGAGAAATATCCTTTCACCTTAAGAAAAAAAGAAAAATACATTTCATCTGGATTATAGATTAAATATAAGAAACAAAATAAAACTGATGGTGACCAGAGGAGAGGTAGGTGGGGGGAATGGGTGAAATAGGTTATGGGGATTAAGGAGTGCACTTGTGATGAGCACTGCGTATTGTAGGGAAGTGTTGAATCACTATTTTTATAACTGAAATTAATATTACATGTATATTAACTAACTGGAATTAAATAAAATCATAAAAAATAGCAAAAATGTTTGGGAGAGTATTATCATAATATTGCAAGCTTGGGAGTTTCTAATCTAGTCTGAGAATAATGTGGTCATTAGGAGGAAAAATAGTACTTTAAATACAAATTGTCACATAGTATTTGCATGGAGAAATACATAATAAAGTGAAAGAGAACTAAAAGATAAATATAAAAGAAAAAACAGAACTTTAAATACATGTTACAGTATAGTATATTCATGTGAAGAAATGTACTATAAATAAAGTGAAAGAAAATACATATGTAATGCATTAAACTAGTTAAAGGTAGGTATTCCTCTTTAAAGAGAGTTTGTACAAAATGATCCCAAAATGAAACTGAAAGGAAATTTAAATTAAGCCCAGGACCAAGTAAATCTCCAAGGAGTTGACCTAAGTTGATAATACGTATACAAATATAGGCTTAGCTCCATCGGCTACTACACAGACTCCAATGTAAGTAATAATGATACTACATTTTTACCTATCAGCTTGGCAAAACTAAATATATATATATATATATATATATATATATATATATATATATATATACATATTGATAAGTATTCTTGACAAGGATGGGACACAATAGAAAGCAATCAGAAAATTTGACTTGGGAAAACTTTCCAAAAGAAATAAAAAGTTTTAGAATATTGAAATATGAGTTGAAAAAATGTATGTTGCAAATCAATTATATGGAAGGTGACAAAAAAAAAGCAAACTTTTTTTCAAAAAGTAAAAAAGCTACTATTCAGCAGAGGAATGACTACATATAGATTACTATGCAGTGGGCCTCATGTAGAGCTTACAAAAGTTCATTAATCTGGGCCTTTTTATTTTATTACTTTTTTCTGAACCTTCCCCCCCCCAGGAATTGGCAGGCTGTACTTCAATTTATAAAACCATGGTCATATTCATGTGAAAAGAATAATCTTATTTAATGTACTTATACTTCTAAAAGGGGGCAATGTTCAAAATATTTTTCTTTTTCTTTTTTTTTAGTTTTTATATATTTATTTATTTATTTATGATAGTCACAGAGAGAGAAAGAGAGAGAGGCAGAGACATAGGCAGAGGGAGAAGCAGGCTCCATGCACCGGCAGCCCAATGTGGGATTCGATCCCGGGTCTCCAGGATCGCGCCCTGGGCCAAAGGCAGGTGCCAAACCGCTGCGCCACCCAGGGATCCCCAGAATATTTTTCATCTAGAATGCTCAAATAAATTAGTGTACAAATAAATATGTTCTCCTATTCACAATATAAACTAAAAGTTATATTATGAAATTGCTTACCAAATATTAGGTATAAATTTTAACGTGTAGAATCCATAGTCCATTCCACTATTTATTGAATAACTTACTGAATTTCAAGAACGGTTGGCCTCATTTTCCTTTGATGCAATTGTTACTAACTAAACAATGTCTGTCTCTGAGCCCTGATTTGACAGACAGAACTGCACCAAATCTTCTAGTAGCTTCCTGCTTATTACCCACCATGAGGTACGTGGCAGCAGGCACTTTATTGCTTCAGAACAGCTGGGCCTGCTGTCCGTGCATCCCACAGGCCAACTCACATGCAAAAATCCACTGTTTTCTTGTGTTCTGGTTCTGGAGAGCCTGAGCCTTTAACCCCCTGTGGGTGCTGGGCTGTGGTCCACTCCAGAGTCGCCAGGGGCTCACCCATCCAAGCCAGCATCACTGCCAGCGTGTCACCTGCCTACTGAGCCAACTACAGATGCCACCATTGGGGAACCCATATTCTCAGTAAGGCAAAAAAAATTGTCCTAATATCAACAATATGGTTTACAGTGACAAATCCTCTCCTCATTTCTGCTAAGCTAAATAACAGCAATTATATTTTAAAAACTGCTACGCTTTATAATGCCTGGGTCTGTATCAAATAAGCCATGCAAAGGCAGGAAGAAAAGTTAGCAATGGTTATCAAGTCATCCTCTGACAGTCTCAGGACTTTATGTTAGAATTTTAATTTACTATTAAATTGTTTTGCTTACTATATATCAATGGATAGAGAATTTTGAGTATGTTTCTCCATCATGATCACCCATTCAACAAAAACAAGATGGCATACGTTAGTATAAGATTGTTCTTTTTTAGAGTTATGAAATATGATCCAAGCACCCTTGCCATAGTCTGCTTAGCATCACAATCGTTAAGAGATTTGGAGGTGTTCTCTATACCAGAGGCTTCCATTTAGGCTTCTGAGATTTTGGCTAATGGAAATCACAGGACAGTTAGGTGAGACTCACAGTGGACAGGAAAGCCTTTCCATTTACACCAGGATGTCACAAAAAACATATCATCAACATCTCTATGTGCCAAGAGGCAAAGTGAACCACAATCTCTGCCCTAGACTTGATCACAGGACCTATTATGAAGCTACAAAAGAAAGCTTAGCTGAATGGCATTGTCTCCTTTTTATGTTGCAACTGTTTCTGTTTCCTTTAATGACTAAATTGGTTTTGCTGTATTGTGATTTAATTTTTGATTAGCAACATCTCAGCAAAAATTAATCATCTTTTAATCATGCAATCCCACCTCATGATTAGAGGTAACTTCTAATATCTTTAGAATCTACTTAAATTCATAACCACATCGAAGGGTTATAAATAGCTCTTAAATCACTGATTTTCTCTTTGAAACATAAAAATAAGAAGCTCTGGATAATTCAGTTACATTCAGAGACTAGTACTGCATGCCTCAATCTTTGCCATTAAGCATAGAAAGAGGAAGAAATCTTCTTGCCTTCCAAAAGCTGATAATTGAATTACAAAGAAAAGAAATAAACTCAAGAAACATAATTACATTACTTTGTCTTTGGGTAAAATAAACAAAAAGTAGATATTAAAAATGCAATATTTATTCACTCAGTAAATTTTTAAAGAAAGTCATTTCCAAAGTATATAGTGAAGATGAAATGTATTGATTATAATTTGGCATCTCTTTTTGTTCTTTAAACATGGCTATTCTCTAGGTTATGAAAAAAAGTGTTTAAAGAGGCTCATAAGGACTTCTCAGAAATATTTTTGGAAATTGCTCGCAAAATCATTTTCTCCTCTTCCTTGAATGCATGGCTAGCCCACATCTCATCCAACTTAGCTTGCAGTTCGGCATTGACATTGATATAATATGTTTTCAACAGTGGGAAGATCATTACTTCCCAGACAAAACCTATCCATTCTCTCAAACACCCTCCACTGTACTCTTTCTCTGCTTTGTGCCAACTGGAATTGTGATGACTCTAGAGACCTTAGAAATAACCAGTTGAGGATGGCAGAGACCATGAGCCTGGGTGCCTGAGTGAAGAAATGGATAGGACTCTCCCTCAACCAGCAGTACCTAGCTGGGACTGGTATATGTGCAAGAAATAACCTTCTATTTGGGGGTGCTTTTCCATTTTGAGGCCTATTTATTATAGCTATATGGACTACCCTAAATAATCTAGATATTCACACAAACATTGATCGTTAATCCAGTTAATCCAGTTCTGTTGAATTCTTCAAGTCCCCTAAATGAGGGCCGGGGTGTGCAGAGTAAAGCAGCTGCTGTGCAGATTGTCACCAGGAAGGGCAGTCTCGGGCTTGGAACAGGATCACTGGGGGTGTTGTACTCATGGTGGTGGTGGGGGACCCCATACTCTGTAGGAGTCCATCAAGCCAAGGGAATGTGAGCCCTTCTACCAGGCTCTGTCAGCAAGAGTCAGGATGGGGGTTCCAGAATTTCTGCCTCTGGCAATTCCTTCCCCATGCAAGCTCAGCCTCTCCTCTTCTATCTTCTGTAGTAGCATCGGATGTAATTTAAAATGTTCTTTATCCATATCCATTTCAGTTCCCAAAAGAAGCCCTGGTACTGTAATCTTTCTGGCTCTATACACCACCTTTGCTGGGAACCCTTTGGCACCTTCTCTTTATGATTTTCCCATAGTCTGCTGGGTGCTAGGATCTCTGTGACTTGATATGGAAGAGGAGGCCTGTGGGGTGAGGAGGCTGGCGGTGGACCTGAGGGTCATCAGTCAGCGACTTCAAAAAGGAGATTTAAAAATTCATTGATATGCAGGATATTCGTCTAGGAAAAAAAATGAAGCCTTGTGTAGGAATTACAGTATGTGTTCAGGGAAATAAAAATTAAAGCTACTAAAAAGATGTCACAGTTTTCATGCCAGGGATTAAAATCTAATGCAGCTTTTAGTGAGTGGTGCCTGTTAGGTTTAAGAATGAATATACAGCAGCAATGATTAGAGAAGGGCTGGTTTGCTCCCCCATGCTCACTGCCCCTCTTGGAAGCAGTGGTCTATCATATTCCCAGGTGCTCATGTCCTGGATGGTTTTACTTAGGAGTCATTATTTCTATTCTCTTCAGAATGACCTTTTCCATCAAATTTTGATGATTTTATTATTTTTTTTATTTTTAAAGGTTTTATTTATTTATTCATGAGAGACAGAGAGAGACGGAGACAGAGACAGAGACATAGAGGGAGAAGCAGGCTCCCGTTGGGGAGCCCAACGCAGGACTAGTTCCCATGACGCTGGGACCATGACCTGAGCCAAAGGCAGACTCTCAACCACTGAGCCCCCCAGGCATCCAGTATTTTGGTGATTTTAATATCCATGTTGAGGAGCTCCCAGGATCCAGGACTCTGAGTCCCTCAACCCCTCTCCAATCCTGGTGTCCTCCATCATGCCACTACTGCTCCCAGCCAGGGCACTCCCATGAATTTATCAGCACCATAACCCTCCAAAATCTCAGTTCTCCCACAGGCACTTCTGTTTCCAGCTCACACACTTTGACTCCAACAGTCTTTCCGACCCACCAGGACCTGAATGTTTTTATCCTTTGAATTAATTCTTCACAGTCTGGCACCCCTTCATCATCCCCCCTCATCCTCTCAATAGCTTAGCTTAAATTTACAGCCAACAAATTCTCCTGTTATTGCTGGGCAACAATAGCATGTGACCAGTCCATGTTTTTCTCTCCCCCGGATTATTATATTTCAAGTGTTCTCATTTCTTCTCCAATTGCCTATATTTTACCTCCCCCTTTATCACTATCTGCTGGTAAACTTGCTTCTACTTTACCAAGGAAAATGAAGCCACTCATAATTTCATACAATGGGCAATGCTGTGTTTCATCACAATGTTACTTCAATATTATTAATTAACATCTAAATATATGACAATTTCCATATAGCCTCAATTTTTCAAAGTAATGTGGATTTAGGTGATTAAAATATTAGGAATCAGCAAAACATTACAGCTATTTTTTTTAAGTTAACATCATTCTTGTAAGGATAGTTCATTAAATTCTCTGCAAAATGAAAGATGAATAAAATGTTCAATATAAAATATCTTCTTAGTAAATATTAAGCAAAATTAGGCTGTTTTTCAAGAACGATCAGCATAATATTCTAGGACTTTGTGATTGTGTGCACTTATATTTAAAACTACATTTGTAAAATGCTTATTAATGCACCTCATCATATGTGTTGTAGTGTTTTAAGAAGCTGCATTATAAAAGGCATTTCCAAATTTATGGATTCCATTTTAGCTATGAATGTTAAAACTCACTAAAACTTTTAAAATTGTATTTATTTTTGTTATGATCTCACTTATTTTTTTCAAGATCAACTTCTTGTTGGCTTATTGAACCATTGACTTTTTTCATGTATTTTGAATCTGTCATTTTACTAAGTTCTCTTCTTGATTTTAAGGTAAGTTTCAATTGAGTCCTTTGATTTCTTTTTTCAGTTAGATAATCATGTCTTCACAAATAATAGGTTTTTTCCTTCCAATAGCTGTAGATATTTTCTGTTGTTTTCTTCCTATAATTTAGAATGTCCAGTGGCCAAAGCAAATATTCTTGCCTTGATTCAGGTTTTCTGAAAATGCTGTGGTAGCTTCAGTTTATTTCTTTTATTTCTTGTTAACATGAAAGGATGAGTTTTTTTTAAATATTTGGCCATATTATTATATTTGTATTTGTATAAAGTTATAATGAACGAATCTTGAATTCTATCAAATACATTTCCCATGTCACATACTCCTTTGACAGTGTAACATGAGGAGTTTCAGCCTTTCTCTTTTCAATTTTTCACCGAGTTTTAATTAATTCCAGAGTAAAACTAAGATACATGGTTGTACATCTAGGTTAATTTTGCTAGGCCTTAATTACACTGTTTTCATCTGCATTAATTTAAGCGACTAGTACGTTTTGTAATGGTTCTATCATTTTCTTGTTCATATCTAAGATTGTACCTCTTTTCACAAAATTAACTAGAAAAGGAGAGTTCAGGGAATATAGAGGAGTAGGAAGCCCCAGGAATCTGTCCCTAACCTAGACAACAATTTTCTGGCAGAATCTGTATGCTATAGCTGTTTTGGAAGTCTGGAACCTACTAATGTCTTGCAACTTCCAGAGGAGGGTTAGGACAAATCCTGGTGAATTTTGGTCAACTTCACCTCTGAGAGCACAACTCTTCCCCACCCCCCAGCCATATGGAAGGCAGCTGTGCACATGTTTTTAAAGCAGCTCATATGTAGTTTGTGGGAGGCAGGCTGGGAAAAACAAAAACAAACAAACAAAAAAAAAAAAAAAAAGAAAATGAAAAAAACACCCAGTTCTCCAAGTATTGGGAGTCTGTGTTCTGATTGCTGATTTACATTTTGTCTATTGTATGTATAAAAATAAAAAGAGGATGTGAGAAAAGCTGATGGCACTATTGCTTTTTCCCCATTCCTCTATGGATTTTGAACAATGCATTGTCTAAATTTTCAGATTATTTTAATCTATGGCAGACTTGGCAGGAAAAGTAAATGGAATGCAAAATTTCTGAGCCCTTGTTCATTTGAAAACACATTTGTCTGCTACTGGCACACAAATAAAATGTGAATAGCATTTGAGAGTCACACACTGTTATTTTTCTCTGCACCTTGAAGAAATCCATCTATCCCCATTGGCGTTTATAATGGAAAAGTCTAGTCCAGACACCAGTAAGGCTTCAGAACAATTCAAATATTTTGCCTAAGTATGTTGAAGTGTTGATCATTTAAAAATAATAATAATTTGCCTTGATATATGTTAAGTCTTCACGTTTGGATATAAAAATTCTTTTTGTCAGTTCAACGTAGTTTTCTTCAATTATATCTTTGATTGTAGTTCTGGTCCTTCTTTCAGAAACATTAACAAATAATCTGCTATGTTCGTGTCCATGTCAAATTCTCTTTCTCTTTTTCCACTGCTATTCATTTTGTGATCTTCCATTCTTTCATTTTTTTCCTTAAAATGTAGAGAGATTCTATACTTTACTGTAGCAGGAGTGCCTAGGGGGCTGGCATTCTTCACACTGTGTTCTTATTTATATGGCCTCCATTCTGTATAGATTCCTGATGTGCCAAGACTTTTTTCTCTTCAACTCCTGGACTTGATGTAATTGTCTTGAAAGCCTAGAGTTTTTTTAGAGCAGCTTGCAGAAAATGTACAATGGATAATAGAGTTCCACTAGTTGAGTTTCTCCTTATGTCCTGCTATTCTACACTGTTTTCTCAGAAGACAAATGGAACCATGTAAAATTGAGCTTATAAAAATTCTTATGTTTATAGGAAACAAAAAATCAGTATTCCTACAAACATCAAGCATTTCTGGATTTAAAGCTACATATTCTATGAATTTCAATGAACAGTAATAAACATTTTTAATCCATTATGCTAAAAATACTAGATTATTTTTGTTCTCTTTATAATAAATTGTACTTTTAAAATGATTCATAAGAAGTGGCAAAGCATATGCAGTAAAAAAAAAAATAAAGAAAAAAGTTCTACAGGGATCCCTGGGTGGCGCAGCGGTTTGGCGCCTGCCTTTGGCCCAAGGCGCGATCCTGGAGACCCGGGATCGAATCCCACATCGGGCTCCCGGTGCATGGAGCCTGCTTCTCCCTCTGCCTGTGTCTCTGCCTCTCTCTCTCTGTGTGTGTGCGTGACTATCATAAATAAATAAAAATAAAAATTTAAAAAAAGAAAAAAGTTCTACAGAGGTATATCTAACTATATATATATATTAACTAATTATATATATATGGAATTAATGATGTTTGAGTTAGGTGTTTCTGCTTTTATGCATTCTTCACTTATACATATATCTTTTCTGAACTTCTCTATTTTAAACACAGACTCATTTTTGTATTTAATTTTATCTCCATGTGTTGTATTATTTTTCTTAAAGAGAGACACTGATTTGCATGAGTTTGAGATCCCACAAAATCTGGATCTGTCCCTGGATTTATATCTTTGTTTGATGATGCTAAAGTTTAACCATGTTAATGCCTTACTTTTAGGTTGTTTTTTTTTTCTCTCATATCCAAATATGATCATCACTTTAAGTCATTGTTGAAAAGATGGAAAGCCCTAGGGAAAGAAAAACAGCCTGGAATTTCCATTGGAAAAATGAATTGTTTCTTTTAACTTTTCTTGAGTTTTTAAAGTAATGAGAAAAATCGTTGCAGTCAGCACACTTCTGACTTTGGATACACACATATCTTGAGGTAAAGGGAATTTTGTTTTTCTTCAGGTAAGCCTACCTGGCCCAAATGAATTATTTTATTCATATTATGTATAATACACTTTATGGACACTGAAATTGCTTCCATACTAAGAAAAGCATGGTATTTTTGCATTGTTTTTTTTTTCCTATTCTTTTATTTAGAGGCTCTCACTAATTCACCATTTACATTCACTCTCTCTCTGTGGCCCTGGAGACACAGTTGTATTTTCCAGATGGCTTTTTTTCTTTTCTCTCTGAAGATAAAAAGCTACCTCCTCCCCTCCCCCTTTTTCTCACAATGTTCAAATCATTCAAATTGCTATGCCTATTGTTTAAAACAACTTGAAGTGTTAATGATTCAGTAGCTATAACTCAGAAATGGGACGATGTGGAAGGGATGAATCTGGAAAAATATAAAAAGCAACACAGTGTACAACAGTGTGGTTCCATGATGTCCAACTGAACTACAGGAGGTCAGAAGACAAAGTACATACTGTGATCATGGAGGGTGTGAAGATAAAGGAAATTAGCAATTCCTCTCATGAACACATTTTATTTTTAGAAAAAAATAAAGAAGGATATTTTCTTTTCTTCTTTTTTTTTTTTAAAAAAGATTTTACTTATTTATTTGAGAGAGTGAGAGAGAAAAAGCAAGGGGAGGGGCAGAGGGAGAAACAGATTCCCCACTGAGCAGGGAGCCTGAGGCAGGGCTCATCCCGGGACCCTGAGATTATGACCTGAGCTGAAGGCAGATGCTTGCCCAACTGAGCCACCCAGGTGCCCAAAAGCAGGATGTTTTCTTTGTTTTTATTTTTCCTAAAATATTTTAAGTGTGTAAAGAAGTGAAAAACAGGTAAGAAAAAGATTAGAAATGCCATTCAGAGCTACCAGGTTTTATAATCTCAGTAAGTGTATTTCCATCGAGTGAAATAGAAGAGAAATTTTTTCCAGTTCATTAAGAATGCCTCTGAGACAAGTTCCATTCTTGCCATTAGTCATAAAACTCATAGAGTCTGCCCACACCACCACACAAAAGAACTCCTTAAAAATGGTATTAAATCACACGATAATATGCTCAATTTAAAGACATTTGTGAAGAAGTTCAACATTTTCAGCTATTGATTAAAGAATGAGTCTGCAAATATTTCATTAGCATTATTTTTTTAACCATAATACCAAAATGGGTGATAATGAGTAGAATGTTGGTAAAAGAAACAGTGCACTGCCACATTTTTATGCCCATAGAGAAGAGAAACTGTAACAGTATGACAGCAGTAACCTTAGTACTTAAAGTCTGTTCTACTTACAGCTCATTTTACTCCCCCTAACAACACTGGCAAAACTTGATTGATTGATTGATTGGTTGATTGATTGATACCACACCAGAACAGCAGAAGAGGTATCTAAGTTATAATAATAGTGAAGATATACTTGTGATGAGTTGACACTTAATTTAGTTTGCTGATAATCAATAGCAGTGTATTTCCTAAAGCCTGGAAAACATGTCTTCTTTCTTTCTCTTATTTAATATTTTGCAACAATTAACTAACCCCCCTCTATGATGTTAGTACATATTAACAAGTTGGAAGATGCATATAATTTCTGATAATTTAAATATAAAATTTAAATGCATTTGCAAGGGATACACACACACGCACGCACATAGCACTCAATGATCTATATGTCATTAAAATATTGAATTGATGAAATCCACAGTCAAAACATCAAAGCTCATTTATCTGTTAGTTTCAGCCACCTCCTATACCTGAACTTTACAAGAAAAAAAATATACATATATAATATTACTGAGCAGTAGAGCACCCCACTTCCCTTCCTAACCTATTGGTAAACAGTAGCAGAAACCAAAGGTGAACGACAGAGATAAACTAATAAATCACAAAAGACTGCTGCGGAGTCATAAAAATAATACTTTTTCCTACAGATCATATCAAATTAGGGATTATTTAAATGGTGATTAGGAAGGAGTATGATGTTTTAAGACAGATAAAATAAATTAGCAATAGCTTTTAAAAGTAAATGCTTTTGGATTCCATTTATTCCTTAATCCAGAATCAGTGGACCTCCTGATACACTATGAAAGATCTCTGCATGCGCACCCATGGTCACCACTTATTAATGGGAAAGTGTGACTCAAAAAAAGTTTAGAATCAACAATGGTGCTGTTCAAAATGTGTTAAAAGTTACTGACTTTGGACATTATTCCACAGCTAATTTAAGAGCCATGAAATGAAGTATTGCACTGTACCATATTCAAACATTGTCTCCCACAAAAATATAATTTTCACTTGCCTGACATCAGATTACTTTTTTCCATGAAACATTATGGCATAACAGAAAGAGCATGAACTTTAGAGACAGCCAGGGTTTTGAATTCCTGTTCTGCTTCATGAATTAGAGTAGGCTATTTAAAAATCTCTGAACCTTGGTTTCATCATCTGAGAAAAAGTAAATAATACGTACATTAAAGGTTTGCCATGAGGACTATATTAGACTTAATGTAATAAGAATGTACTTGGCACATAATAATCATTTCATAAAAATTAGTTTTCCTTATTCTCTTCCAACAATGAAATCCACATTTAAATAGAAAAGCACTCCATCACTAAGTTTATTAAGTGAACATAAGGAGATAATTAAGAAAAATATTTGATGAAACATTCTAAGGAATGGCAATATTTTTGGAATAAATTTACATAGCAACACCCTTAACCTCCATAAATCAGCAAGATCCTCATTTTCTTGTATATGTTTAGCTAGTTTAGAGATTGTCTGGCCTCAGGGAACAGTATGGTACTGCCATAGCAGGGAATCTTTAGGCATGGTGCATAAGGATGACCATAAATGAATCCAACTGTTCCCTCTGTCATTCAAAGAAACTGGATGCAGCTCCCCTTTCCTTGCTCATGCTCTATAAAAACAGAACAGTTAGAGCTACCATTGGATGTTGGTTGAGAACATTATATAATTTCACTAGAGGCATTATTATCACATCTTACTCATGACATAATTTGTAAAATTGACTTATTCAGTTTTAGGTATATGTTCCACAGAGTAAACTAAGCTATCACAATGTAGAGGAAAGACAAGATACAGATTTATCAAGCTTTTAAAGATTTCCTAAATTTAAATTTGACAATAGTATGTTGTTGAATTTGGAAAATAAAGGAAAAGGAAAGCCTACACTTAGGCAGGTGCGTCCTCAGACATGGTTCAGAGGTATGGGGGGAAATTTAAGTCTGAAACACACAGAAAAAAAAGAAACAGAGGTAAGTTGCAGCCAAAATATAATTAGAGCCAGCTTAGAAAGTCTTTTCCATACAGCTCTTCTACTGTTCTATCTACGCTTTGAGTTATGATTTTAAAGATTTTCTTTTAGTTTTTTTTCCCTAAATCATTTTACTTTGTTTTTTTAAAAAAATAAAAAGGTGAAGGAAGAAAAAGTGAAATGAAAAATGAGAAACATCTCTCCATGCTCTCTGTGCTGTAATTTGTTCTGGGATTTCACTTTCCTTAGAAAGTGCCCCTTTAGTCAAGGATCTGTTCATTCTTCTTAGCTAACTTTAGGTAATTTTCTGCATTTCATGGAGACAGATCTGAAAATGTAAGCATTTCTTCACATTGACTAACATATGCCTGCTGACTCAGGTTCACCCTCCACCATTTAAATCTCCTAATAAATGTAAGACGTTCACAATCATCATTTAGCATGCTTGAAGCACAGGTTTACCCTATAGTACTATACTCCATTATATCAATTAATTAAGTCAGGGAAGCTATTAAAACATCTGTTACTTAAAAAAATGGATAAACTTTAAAGCCATTTTCCCATGACATGGCCTAGATTTTAAGTTGGGGAAATGGTTTAGAGATAAAATTATATGCAAATGAGGAATAAAATATATTTTATGTTTGATTGGCTCTGTATACTCTTTCTGGTGGATGATCTACATATGAAGTTCAGATTTTATCTTAAAACTGAACTTCAGCTAAATGTTAAAGATGAAAAAAATCTTTTGATCTCATTCTTTGATCATCTCAGATGAGAACAAGCATGTAATCATCACAGTGAAATGCAGAGATTATAAACAGACAAGATGGCAGTGGTAATGGCGCCCTCATTTTGAATCTTCCACAAATGTGGAGAGAGAAACCAGAACAGCAAAGCAATATGGTACCTAACTCACAGCGAACATATATCACAAAATGGCGATACCAGGTATCCTTGCAGACTTCAAACTTGTGTGTTTGGAAGAGAGAGGTGAGTAGTGTCAAACTACGTTAACTAGTGTCACACTGCAAGACTGCACCATTTTGGCGACTATGTTAGAGGAACTGGATAGGAGACAAATGGATTCATGAACCAGAGAACCAAGCACAGCTGGGTATTCTGGGAATGGCAGGTAAAAGTGGGAGAGGATTTCACCATGCCTTTTGCTAGGAGTAAAGGGAACCTTGGAAAATTTAAATTCTATGTGTTCAATCTGAGCCCTGTGAATTTTGTAGACTGAGGAGTCAAGCTTCCAAGGCACAGCTTGAAAGAAAAACAAGTGTGTGTGCACACATGCGCGTGCACACACACATAAACACACACACATCAGAAACATGATGTGCCAAGAAAAGTTATTGCCTCTTGAAAAGTGAAGTGAGGGATGCCTGAATGGCCCAGTGGTTGATCATCAGCCGTTGGCTCAGGTTGTGATCCTGGGGTCCTGGGATCGAGTCCTGCCATTGGGCTCCCTGTGGGGAGCCTGTTTCTCTCTCTGCCTATGTCTCTGCCTCTTTTTCTGTGTCTCTCATGAATAAATAAAATAAAAGCCCTTAAAATAAAATAAAAATTGAAGTGAAAAACAAGAGAGGCATAACTCAGAAAGTGAAGTGTGTTTCTTCAACGCTTAATGCATTGCTTTCACTGATCCTACATTTCAGCTCAGGCTTCTTATATGTTAGAGTTGACAAGAGAAACCCTTTTTCTCTAGCAAGATTTGCCTGGATGTCCTATAATGGGAAAAGTCACAGTGATGCTCATTCATTTTTTTTTAACTAACATTTTAATTTTGAGATAATTGGAAATACACATGCGGTTGTAAGAGATAATACAGAGTGATTTCTTGTAAGCTTTATCTAATTTTTCCCAATACCAATACCTTGGAAATCTATAGTACAGCATAACAGACAGGATACCAACATGGATACAGTCAAAATAAGGAACAATTCCATCCACATGAGGATTCTTTATGTGGCCTTTTTATAGTGACATCTATGCTCATCCCACCCCAGCCTCTTAGGAACCCATAGCTGCCACTAACTCATTCCCCATTTTGCAATTTCACAGTTCTGTCATTTCAAGGATGCCGCACAAATGGAATCATATAGGTTATATGATATTATCTTTTTCTACTCAATATAATTAACTACAGGTCATTCAGATTGTTGTGTGCACCAAGAGTTCATTACCTCTCACTGTCGATTATATAGACACACTACCATTTGTTTAACCATTCAGCCATTAAAGGATATCTGGGATATTTCCAGTTTGGGGACTTACAAATAAAGCTGTCAGAAATACTCATTTTCTAAAGTCTTGTTTTTAACCAATGTCTTGATTTCTCTGGGACTTGCACAAGAGTACAGTTGCTAGGTCATATGATTGTTGCAAGTTTATGGGGTTTTGTTGTTGTTGTTGTTTTAAGAAACTGACAAATTTTTGGAGTGGTTGTGATACAGAAGACTTTGGCTCTTGTCCCAGGAGTCAATCTCATGGACAACAGAGAATGGACAACAGAGAGTGAGCAAAGTGATAGAGGTTTATTAAGCAGAGACATAAAGTTCTCAAAAGTGAGAGGGGTCCCAACAGAGTTGCCACTGAGGTCTTTTATGGTCAGTCTTTTATAGGGAACTGACCAGGGAATTTGGTAAATTTCTTATCAATATCAGGGTGGATTTGTAAATATCATGTCTATATTTGGAACAAACATGGTGGACTTGTAACAAACAAGATGTTTTTTGTAAATATCATGAGCACAAACAAGGTATTCCCTTTTCTCTGGTCAATATCTCCTCCAGGATATTTCTCTATATTTGGGGTTTCTGTGAACCTAGTAGCCTATTAAAGGGGATACTCCCTAACAATTTGGAGATAGGGAGCCAGGTTTATTTTACTGTTTTTACTGTCTTATCTCTGTTTTTTTGGGATGGGTAGGATCCTGACACTGGGGTCTTTCCCTTATCTTTTCCTGCCTATCCCTGTCTGCCACTGACTTATTCCTACATCAGTTGTATCACTTTATACTACATCAACATGAATGATCTAGGTCCTCTACTTCCTTGTCAGCATATGATTTTGTCCCCTTTTTTTTCTTTAGCCATTCTAATAGATACACTGCAATATTTTAATTGTGGTTTTGATTTGCATTCACCTAATGGTTCATGGTGGTGAAAATATTATCAGGGATTTACTTGCCATCTGCCTATCCTTTTTTGGTGAAATGCCATTTTTTTTCTTTTGACCGTTTTATAATTGAAACATTGGATTTTTTTACACTTGTTTGAGAGTTTACATATATTTTATATGTGATGAGAGTATTGTATGTATTCTAAATGCTAGAGATTTGTCAGAGACTTGTGGGTTCAAAAATGTTAAGCTTGCCTCCAGTTTGGTTTTTTACCTTATTACCAGGGTATTTTGGTGAACAAAATGTTTACATTTTAAAGTCCAATTTATCAGTTTTCTCTTCGATGGATTGCAGTTTGGTTTCAAACTACAAAACTCTTTTCCCAGTCTTAGATTCCCAAAGATTTTCTCCTGTGTTTTTTTTTTTCTAAAAGTTTTATACTTTTTACATATTAAAGTCCATGATCCATTTTGAGTATAATACATAGAAAGTGTGAGGTTTAGAGAAGGCTCACGTTTTGCCTATAGATGACTGATTGCTTAAACATGATTTGCTGAAAAGACTATTTCTTTCCATTAAACTGTGTTTCCACCTTTGCCAAGTGTGGGTCTATTTCTAAGTTCTCTGTTCTGTTCCATTAATCTGTATTTCCAATTCCCCACCAATACCACACATCTTTGATTACTAGAGTTATGTGTAATATCTTGAGTTTGGCTAAACTGATTTCTCCCACTTTATTCTTTTCAAGATTAGTTTAGTCATTCTACTTTATATGCCTTTACATATGATTTTAAATTAATCTTTTATGTATCTAGAAAATTTGATGGGATTACTATTGGTATACTAAATCTGTATATCTATTTGGAGAGAAATGACATCTTTACTATGTTAAATTTCAAAATCCATAAAGATGGTATAACTCTCCATTATCTATAATTTCGTTTCTTTCAATATTGTGTCATTTTCAACATACAAGTTCTGTACATTTTGCTAGACTTGCATCTAAATATTTTTTGAATAATTATAAATGATATATTTTAATTGTGGTACATTGCTTGAATAGAGAAATACAATGATTTTTGAAGGTTTTATTTTACAACATCCCAGAACCAACTTATTAGTTCAAGGAGATTCTTTTGTAGATTTTTTGGGATTTTCTACATATACGATCATCTGTAAATATAATTTTATTGCTTTCTTTCCAATCTATATGCCTTTTATTTGTTTTCCATGCTTTATTGCATTAGTTAGAAATTTTTAGCACTAAGCTGAATAAGAATGAAGAGAGCAGAAATTTTTGCTATATTTTCGAATCCAGGAGAAAAATATTCAGTCATACAACATCAAGTTTAATGTTAGCTGTAGGGTATTTTTTATAAATTCACCTTATCAAGTTGAAGAATTTCCCCTTCTTTCCTACTTTTCTGAGAATTTTTATATTAAAAACTACTAAATTTTGTCAAGTGCTTTTTGTGTATCAGTTGGTATGATCGTGTGATTTTTTTTTTCTTTTTAACCCTGTTAATATGATGGAGTATACTGATTGACTTTTAAATATTAAGCCAGCTTTGTGTCATCAGAATAAAATTAACTTGGTCATGGTGGAAATTTTTCTTATAATTACTGAATTCTATTTGCTATTATTTTGTTGAGAATATGTTTGTCTGTATTCATGAGGGATATTGCTATATAGTATCATTTGTTGTGCTGTTATTTTCTCATTTATTATACCAGGTAATATTAACTACAAAATAAACTAGAAAAAGTTGTGCTCTTTCATTTTGTTCTGGAGTAGAATGTGTGCAGCTGGTGTTTAACCAGTTTGGTACACAGCCAAAAGGGGATACTGTAACACAGAAGCCAAAGAGTATATTCTGGCCCACTCTCCTCTCTTAAAAGTAAAGAAAATCTAGTTCACCGAAATTAGAACAAGAGAAAAGATTGCAGTTGAATCTTACATCTAGCTGTAATAGGACCAAAAAAATAATAAACAGAAAATATTCTTGCTGAAAATTAAAGAATGTCATAATAGTATAGCAAGAAACAGACAAGAATGTAATCTTTTTAAAAAGATTTATTTACTTATTTTAGAGAAAGAGCATGAATGGGAAGGGCAGAGGGAGAAGGAGAGAAAGAATCCCAAGCAGGCTCCACACTGAGTGTGAAGCCAAGGCGAGGTTCAATCTCATGACCCTGAGACAATGACTCTTAATTGACTATGTCACCCAGACACCCTGAAAAGGTTACCTTACTACCTAAAAACAAGCAAAAGGACTTAAGAAAGTGAAAAACATATAAGTTATATAAAAATATAAATGTTTGGACTAATAAATATTGAATAGAGCATTGATAAAATATAGAAATAATTTTAAATATAACATTTATTTCAGAAAGAAACACTAAATGAGTGAATAAATACCATGATATAATGCTGTAAATGGAATTTGAGAAAAAAGGTGTAAAAAAAGAAAAAAAAAGAAAAGCAATAAAAAATAAAGAGATTAAAAAACTGAGAGAAATGATAAGCTAAAAAAGGCAATAGGAGTTCCTGTAGAAAAATAATATAAAATAGAGCAATGGAGCAAAGCAATATTTAGAAATTATCATTTAAAATGTTTTGGAATAAAGAATCTTTGAACCTACACATTGAAAGGCCACACCACATGCCCAACAATTAATCAGTAATAACCAACAGCATGACATAGTCAGGTAAAGCTATTTGATTTTAAAGGGACTGAGAGACCCTTGGGCATCCAGGGAAATGAACAGTTCATTTATCATGGAAAGAAAATCAGATTGTCATCAATGTTCCCTAGCAATTCTTTATGCCAGAAAATAGCAGACACACATTTAAAATATTCAAGGAATGAAAGTGTAGGCCAAAATTGTACATCGAGACAAACTTACTTTTAATTGTAAAGGCCAGACAAGATATGTTATGAATATTAAGGAATACCGAAAATAAGATTCTTCTGAGAGTTTCCTGGGGTATACATCAGAAAATAAGTCTCAGACTTCCTAAATAGCTACCGAGATATCAGTAGAAGGAATGTTGTTGATCACTGAGTACATATTTACCTGTAAAATTAAGCTATAATTATGTAGATAAAGGAGAGAGCAGAGTGCATAAAGGTCACATGCCCTGATGCAGTAGAATTACCAACATAATGAAAGGCTGCAAAGGAGAATAAATGGAAATTAATGTTCTGACTGCTTTCATGGAATTAACCGAGAGAAAAAGGCAATGACTTCACATGAGAATCTGGGTGATGGGGAGGAAAAATTTATTAACTTCAGTATGGTTTATCAAAGGGAACTAATCCCTTCCCTCTCCCACTCACCAAACTATAAAAAGGGGAGAGGATAATGAGAAATATATGATGGTATATTTTAAGTGGAAGAAAGCATCATTAAACACACAGAAAAGAACATGAGAAACTTGACAGACACCATTGGATGGTCACAAACTCATCCCACTGGAGTCTCACCAGGAGCAGAAAGAGAGAAGAACATGGATTCAATATGTGATCTTATAATGGCTGAGGTTTTCCAAAACTCATCAGCCCCTAGAAACTGTCCACAACTTGGTCTTCCTTGATGTCAGGTCTGAAAGTCATTGAGCATGCTTAAGGTAAGCCCCTTTCTTTAAAAAGATTTTGCTGTACAAATGTTATTCCTTGATTTAAAAACATACAAATTGGGGCACCTGGTGGCTCAGTAGTTGAGCGTCAGGTCATGATCCCGGGGTCCTGGGATTCTGGGAGCCTGCTTCTCCATCTGCCAATGTCTTACCTCTCTCTGTGTCTCTCATTAATAAATAAATAAAATCTTCAAAAAAAAATACACATTGACAAAAATAAATAAAAAGAGCTCTGAAAAGCGACTCTCTTATTTGGTTGTCCCTACAAAGAGGTGCTGACATTAGGACTCTAATGCAAGGAGTTTATTTGGGAAGTCTAGATAAGGGAGTTAAAAATGAGACAAAAAGGAGAGGAATTCAATAATTTACGTTTTTTAAGTCCTCAGCTACTGTATGCAAAATGGAGCTCAGTTCCCCTGGGGAAATTCTGACAGTTAGCAAAAAATATCACTGTTACTCTACCAAATTCCTGTCACTAGTTGAGAGACAGTCCCTAGGAGAACTTTAATTCTCTGGCATATCTGCTTTGCCAAATGAGCAACAAAAAGGACTCCAGTGACAAGGAAAAGCCCCCAGGAAATCAGCGGGTGGGAGTCAGATACTGGGCTATCGTCCACTGAAGTGATAGACCATAACTTCAGTACATGTGCTGCTGAGGCGAGCACTCCAAACCAGAACTTCAATAGCTTCTGATACCTGAACCAATCAGAATGTGTAAGTCGTATTTACATCCTGATTCAAATGATCCAAACATTTTCAACAAAGTAGATGTTTGATGTCATTAAGGAATTAATGCTAATTTTATGTGACATAAGTTATTGGGTAGTGTTATAGCCAGTGTATTTAAAATATACATCATGAAAAACATGTGCAGTGTTACCTCAAAATATAGTAAGGAGATGGGGGGATATTGGTAGACATAGGGATGACATACCATGCCATGAATTGGTAACTGCTTAAGCTGAGTGATGCATATACAGGTTTATGATATGATTCTCTCTACCTCTGAAATGTTCAACAATAAATTTACCATTTTTTTAACAAGAGAGAAATACAGGTAACTCACTAGTATCTAACAATTTAGGGCAGCAAAATATAACTAGTTATAATTTTGGAACTTTCTAGCAATTAACTCTTACTTATGTGACTAAATTTGATGAAGCCCCATACAAACATCATTTATAACTAAAGTTAAATTTGAAGAAAATCTTTGAAGATTAATATGAACGAATCAATACTAACTCAAATTTCAATGGAAATTAATTACTTTATAGTCTTCTTACTTTGAATGTGTATGAAGAAATATTGGAAAGACATATATAAACCTTACATAGGAACTACATAAATTTCTGTAAACAGTAGAAGTTTCCCTTAAAAATTCCAACATTTATTAGATGACACACAACTGAACAGTTGTCTTCTTAGATTCTTGTTTCCAAGAGGCTTATTCTTAGATTGTTTATCTATGAACCATGCAAGGTTAATAAAGTAGATTCTAGCATGGAATAAAGTAACACACACAATCGTTTCAACTGTGAATCAATGAGTAAATGTCAGTTCTCAGCTGTCTAATAATTTTGCACAGTTCAATCTTGTCATTCAGAATGTGTCCCAGAGTATTTTTCATACTTCTTTTCAGAAATGTACAACTAGACTGAGCAATCTATTAGTTCTGGCTAATTTATATGGTTCTGTGATTATTTATTACATAAAAGGATGTGATTTCTAAAGTGGAGACACATCTTACATGACTACATTTCTAAAGTCAGTTGTATTAATCTATATAAAATAAAATTGAATTTACCCATAAAATCCTTTAAATCACTATAAACTAAGAATCATCTATTAGTAAGCTGAGTAAAATCAGATTTGTTTTTATCAATGAATAGGTATTTCTGTTTGTTCAAATTTCTTAAGCTATATATTTTTCAAAAGTGAAATTTGGAGGAGAAAGGTGCTGGAGACAATTAAGACAAGAAACTTTCTATTTTCACTGTGGTCATTCATTACCAATAAAACATGCAGTCTTCATGATACCAGCATCTTACAAAACTGGAAACAAAATATTATGTGCTAGAAGATAATATTTTAAGAACAAATGCATTTTAGCCATATATGTTTTCAAAATAAAGATTGTTTCTCTCCCAGAATAATTCACTGACTGACAATAGTTCAGTCATTGACATTTTATAAAAATAAAAACTGATTGGCTTACCTGTGTAGAAATGAAATCAATACTCTTTATTTCTAATATTACAATTTTATTTTATTTTTTTTAAAGATTTTATTCATTTGTTCATGAGAGACACACAGAGAGAGGGGGCGGGGGGAGAGGCAGAGAGACACAAGCAGAGGAAGAAGCAGACTCCACTCAGGGAGCCTGAGGTGGGACTCGATCCCGGGTCTCCAGGATCACACCCTGGGCTGAAGTGGCGCTAAACGCTGAGCCACTGGGGCTGCCCTAATATTACAATTTTAAAAATCAGATGTTTTAGATTTTTATTACACTGACTAAATCAACAGGTTAGTTTTAAATTAACGCCTCTTCATTTAATTACATTAGCATATAAATGGATACTGTGAATAACAAAAAAAATTGTTATGGTATTGATTCTGTCAAGATAATTAAAATATTTTGTTCCAGTCTCTAGGATTCTTAGGATAATATGTAAAAACTGACCAGTTTTTGTATTTTGTACATATACTGACCAGTATATGCATTCGAAAATACTTGAATTGTATACGTAGACCATGATGCAAAATGCTAGAGTTTTGAGATCAAACATACACAATAAAGGGCATATATTATGTTTTTAAAATGCTGAAAAATAATTTAAAGAAGAAAACTAATCCATGGCTTTGTTTCCAATGTGATGGAGGACAGACTTAACTGCCTTATTCTTTTGTATAATTAAAATACAGACTCCCATCTCAGTATCACCTAGACTGAGATGTACTAAATGCTACAAAATAATATAAATTTGGCACAAATATTAAAGCTCATTTAATATCCATTTAAAACAAACAAACACAATTATTTGCAATTATGGCTACTGTAGTCACTGAGAAATCCCGATTTGGGATTCTAAATAAGGCATATGTTAACCCCCCTTGGCAACTTCTGTATCATTTAGATGACTAGCAATCAGAAAACAAGTAAAATCTGCAGGTGTCCAAATGGTTCAGGGAGATGGCGGAGCTGATTTGTGGATCCAAGGTAATCAGGATAGTTATTAAAGCAGCAAGCAGATACCATCAGATCACATGGGCAAAGAATGTAATATCTTACTAGTCAACAAAAGTAGGCTTGCACAGATAGTGTCTTTAAGTCCTAGGGACCATATACTCTCTTTACTTGCTATTTGTGTCCAAATCCACATGAGTAAATGATCAGGACTAATTTATACATAGAATCAAACACTATCAAGGGATAACAGTTGCAGATCACAGAAGAGGGAATGCTTGATGATTATTTTCCAAAAACAATGTGCATCAGAATCTGATTAGTCGTTTTTATAAATTATTTCCCAGCTCCCTCTTAAGCTTCCCGAGTTAGAGTATCTAGAGGAGGAGCCTAGAATTAATATGAAAACAAAAAGCAGACAAAACTCTAGATAATTTGTATGTATGATTAAATTTCAGAAACACTAAAGTAAACTTTTTTTATATGGCATGTGTGTGTAGTCACTCTCACATATAGACTTCTGTGCATGAATAAACACAATATGAGGGTGTCTTAGATTTAGGGATTATGATTCTCAAAAGTTTAATGGGAAATAATGATGCTGCTGCAGAGGAGGATTCCATGACCACATTTTGCTCCTTCTTTTTTAGCTTAAACAGCTGACATTGGAAATATTCTAAGGTATTTCCCACCAACATCACTCAGCTACAATAGATTGGAATTATGTATGACAGTTAAATGGGTTGCAATAACTATTTTTTGATGTTTAATGTAGTGTTATCCTCAAAAAATTTATAATTCAGTTAGCATTGCTAAATTGAGACATATAAAGTAATGGCTGAAAAACCATGAATTCTTTTGAAAATACTGACAGGATTGGGGAGGGCTCAAAATCATCTAAGAGTATGGATGTAGGGATCCCTGGGTGGCGCAGCGGTTTGGCGCCTGCCTTTGGCCCAGGGCGCGATTCTGGAGACCCCGGATCTAATCCCACGTCGGGCTCCCGGTGCATGGAGCCTGCTTCTCCCTCTGCCTGTGTCTCTGCCTCTTTCTCTGTCTCTGTGTGACTATCATAAAATAAATAAAAATTAAAAAAAATTTTTAAGAGTATGGATGTAATAAATTGCTTCTATCTGAAAAAAGGATATTATTTCTAATTTGTTTCTGCCACTCAATGTTTGTAATTTATTCATTTCATTTTAATCAGAAAATTAATTTGAAAGGATTTGCTCATTGATAGTTACTCTTTGCACTTAAAATGTTACACTGTAAAAGGCAAAGGTTATCCCTGTAAGGCAAAGGTATTAAAAATCTCAGACCAAAAATACCTATAACATTGAAAAGAAGGCTAATAGCCGAATGAGTTCTAACTACAACAGAACAGGCACTAATGACATAGTTCAAATGTGGGTAAGTGCTCTGAATTATATATTAAAGTTACATCCAAGTCCTGCCTTTGAATTGATTCATAGTTCATCAAATTCATCCGGCATGAATTCACAAAGCTGCTCACCTTTTCAGAGGATGGGCAGTCAGTCTGTATATTCAGGCATTTTCCAAAGGTAAGTAAGAGTGAATCAGATTGTATTATCTCCAAAAGACCTTTGGAACTGAGTGTCCATGATTCAATAAAATCATATAATACCGAATTCATGCTACTAGAAAATCCATTTAGTCTCCACAATTTTTAAAACTTATCATGGTTTGTACATTACTCATCAGTAGTCAGATGCCATCCCCACACTTGGCAGTGACTCACGTCCCACATTACTGGGAATGTGGAGATGGTCCAACATACCTTCATTCCCACTTCATAATTTGTTTTCTCTGACTCTTTTAGGAATGTAGTTATGTGATGGTTGTTCATTAGTTAAATAGCTTTTTGTATAATTTGTACTATCTTTGTTAGGTTTGTAATTCATGCACTTTGACTTTATTAAATTTCAATATTTTGACGCTGTTAGACTATTTTTCCATTAAAATGATCTGTTATTAATAGAGAAAAAGTATAAAATTTTGGGCTATTGAACTGTTTTTGTTTTGAGGCTATAATTAAATTTTTTTCTGTTTATTTTAAAATTATTTATCTATTCTGATTACCTCTTCATGTTAATTTTAGACACCGTTGTAGAGAATTTGGAAATCACACAATGACTACCTTCACAAAGCTTATATTCTTGTAGAAAAAGGCAAACAAGCAAACAAAGACATTGAGAGTAGATGAGAAGATTAATTTTAAATAGGATGACCAGAGAAGGACTCACCCGAAATTTAACCAAAGGCCCATAGCAGAAGGTTCTGGATTGTTACTCCTACACCCATTTCCTCTCGCATACATGGCTATCTAGCTACAGGCTACCTTTTCTAATCACCGTGGTAACTGTATATGACTATTCACAGCAAAATATCACTGGAAGTAATCTATGTGATTTCCACCCTACTTTTTTTTTTTTAAATAAATCCTTTGACTTAGATCTCTTCCTTCTTGTGTATCCATGCAGGTGGCAACAATGACCAAAAGGAATAGATAGAATAAAAATGGAAAAAACATACATCCCTCAACAATGATGTGTAACAATGATATCCTTACAGTTAGAAGAACATAACTAAGACAGATATAAACAACTATCCACTTAATATATTTACTTAGGATCTGTCTGTCAGAAAATCTTACCTTTTGCCCAAATAACACAGGCTAGTAAGAAATAAAGCTGGAGAATGAATGGGAATAGTTGGGAGTAAGCTCTTTGGAAAGGGACTAACCTGATCATGAAATCCTTACCCTCCTAGCCTCATCTAAACCTGATCACCACCCTATGGCCCATCTCCAAACACCATCGACTGGGTGCTAGGGCTTCAGCATACGAATTTTAGGGAGACATTCAGTTCATAGCATCATGTGTTATTTAACAGTGTTTTATACATAATAGTTTCTCAGTAAATACATGTTGAACTGAATTGTGATAGAAAAACTTTCAAAAAAGAAATTGGAGATAATGGCAGTAATGACAATTCTTCTGACTTTCAGCTTCCTTCTCCTGTACCAGCTACACACACACACACACACACACACACACACACACACACACACACAGAGAGAGAGAGAGAGAGAGAGAGAGAAGAAAACCAGGAAAGAATTCTTACCCTAAGAATTCTCTAATAGGAAGGCAACTCATCATCACAATTAACAGATAAAGAAAAGACTGGCAAAACAATTTAAAAGTCATGGTTTTGAATAAGCTACAATATTTTACAGAACAATTTAGTGATTTCTTTAGAAATGTATACTTTACATTTGGAAAGATGACTAGGATAGAAAATATAATGGAAAGTAAGAGAAGTTAAATAATAACCATTTTGAAACAAATCTTATATTAAATCTATGTAAATAAACTCAGGTTTTGTCTATTCTGGCAAAATGCCATGCAGACTAACTAATTTGCAGTTATAAGTCATATCATTACTTGTATTATTCAGTATCTAGAGCCCTTTCTTCTTCCTAATTTTATAGACCATTATTCTGTTTTATTCTTCATTGTACTCTCAAATAAATCTATGCAATAAAAGAGCTCATTATTTTGTGGTACAAATTTAAATATTCAAAAAAGTCATAACATTGTGTGATAAGTATTTAGAGAGAGGAAGGAAAACATAACTCTCCCAGGAGATTTAAGGAGGTCACCATATGACAAGTCCTGTGATAGCCAGAGATCTACCAGTTTTCCTCATTACATAGGGGCTACAGTAAGTAGTAAGTTTAATAGCCTTATGAAACTGTACACCTACCAACACCTTACAAAATTCATTACGGTATAGCAAAGAACCCTATACTATCCAGGTTACAGGAACATAAAAGCTACCTTGGACCTAAGCATATATTAAATGGTAAGGCAAGAAAAAAACAAGGGCATGGACTTAGACGGAAGGATATTGTATAAATATGAATAGTACTGTGTTTAAACTATAAATCATGTTGAAGTGTTATTCAATGTCTGCACATTAAAAGATGAGACAGACAGGATCACCACATTTGAGTATAGCTGGAAGAAATAATTGCAGTGAAGAAGGTGGGGACATTTGATAAAGAACATCTGGTTGGGCTTCCTTCCATGTCCTGTCCCCAGTGGCTTGGCTCTTGCTGCCAAATGGGAGCTGAGTCATTGGCTACTAATAGTGTTGATATGGAATTCTACAAATTTGGTTTTGGTTTCTGCCTCCCAGTGTCTCTTGATTCCCAGAAGAAGGTAAATGATTACAAATCTAAAAAAGCTGAGTGATTATTCCATACTGATGTGCTCTGACTCTGAGATTGTTGACACACACATTTTGGACTTAGAAAACCCTGAGGTATAAACCAGCATGGTAAATCATAGCCTTGTAGCATGAAGTCAGCACTTTGGTGTGGCAGTGAAAAGTATGCGCTCTAGAACCAGACTGCCTGGGTTGAAGCTCCAGTTGGAAAACTTACTAGCAAATTATTTAAGACTGTGTCTCTGGCTCCTAACTCTGGGAAACGAACTAGGGGTGGTGGAAGGGGAGGAGAGTGGGGGGTGGGGGTGAGTGGGTGATGGGCATTGAGGGGGGCACTTGATGGGATGAGCACTGGGTGTTATTCTATATGTTGGCAAATTGAACCCAATAAAAATAAATGTATATATATATATATATATATATATATATATATATATATATATTAAAAAAAGACTGTGTCTCTGGGATGCCTGCGTGGCTCAGCAGTCGAGTGTCTGCTTTCAGTTCAGGGCGTAATCCCAGGATCCGGATAGAGTCCTACATCGGGCTCCCTGTGGGGAGCTTGTATATCCCTCTGTCTGTCTCTGTCTCTGTCTCTCTCTGTGTCTCTCATGAATGAATAAATAAATTTCAAAAAAAAAAAAAAAAAAAAGACTGTGTCTCAACTTCCAAATTTGTAAACAATGGAAATAATAGCACCTATCTCATGCCCTGCTGTGTGAATGAGCAAACATTTATAAGACGCTATGCACAGTGTTTGGCACGTAGTATACATATAATAGATTGGCACATAGAGATTTTAGGATTGTGAGAAATCAGTGTAAATTATTAGCACTGATAATATAGCAATGCCTAGAAAACCAAAATTAAATAAACTGGTTCACCTGGTTTCTAGTCAGTTTCACTGGGAAATTTCCAAGACTGGTCATGTTTTTGTTTGCTGTATAAAGTCTATAAAACAAATTATGTTTTCTCTCAGATTTTTTGAATGAAGTCACATAAACCACTTAAGCTAACTTCCTCTACTAGAAGGATAATATTTTTACATAAACTGACATTTTTGTCTCTCTACGAAAAGAAAGACATTAGTTTTTCCAGATTTTGAAAAAAATAAAACTGACATTATTTCCCCCATTTAAGAAAGGAATTCCTAAGAAACCCTATTCTCTTTACATATCGCTTCATGTTTAAAACTTCTAAGCCTAGGATTTCTACAGACTGGCAGCCTTTGTAATATTGGGTCAAATTATAGAGTGACTTCTATGAGGATGAATAAGATATGACTATTCAATCTACTCCACATGTTGCCACTATTTGCTGTTTATAGTCATGTTTACATAAAATACTTACTAAAATATAAATGGCTTAATGTACAGGGCAGGCTTACTCATTCTCAACAAATTCTTTATAGCTGTTAAGGATTCCTTAGTCGATGAACTCTTCACACACTGGTAAATGTAGATATTTGAATTGACGAGACATCAATGATCACGTTCAAAATTCTTGGACTTGCGTGATTGAAGGTTTTCTTTTTGGTCACTCAGCTTCTGTGCACCCCTCCAGTGTTGGAGACCCTCTACCTTCAAAGCACTCCTGCCTTGCAGAGTATGAAGAGGATCTGAACATGTTGAAGTCTGGCTTCCCCAGCCTTCTTTATATCAGGCTGCCAGCGTGAGATGTGGGTTCTATAGCTCAGAAACCACTGCCTGATTTGACAAAACGGAGCCAGCCAGGGACAGGAAGGATGCAGTACCCACTCTGGCCAGGGGGAGGGGCGCAGGTACAAGAGTGGTGGCTCCTTCCAGGGGCAGCGAGGACAGCAATTCTCACAGGGGTACCAAGCTCCCTAAGCTGCCAGAGTGCATAGGGCCAGCCCCTGGGACTGTGCTATTTGGTCACAGTAGCATGAGAGACCCACTCTGTGCTCTGACATTGGACATGGTTTCTCACTCTCCTTCGAGGCTTCGAGATCTCCTATCCTCCCAGATTCTGTGAACTATGCAGAATCCTGCTAACAAAGCTCTTTTCTTCCCTAAAGTAGTAAGACTTGGCTTGCATTGCTGCCCATCAAAAACACTCGCTAATATATAAGCTGAAGAATGTGCCTTACAGAAGCCTCCTGAGTGCAATCTGTTCTCACCTGGGCAGGTGATTCATTGCACTCTTCATCTCGACTTGTCTCAAGGGTATGGGAAATGTATGCCTTTCCACATTTTAGTATTTATCAAAGCTATGCATTCTTGACTCAGACCTCGTTCTGTTAGGAGCCTTATTATTAATTAAGCTTTCTGGTTATTCTCATACAAGAAAGGAATCCTCTAGATACATGCACTCAGGTTATTCTCTTTCATATTCTCTAACCATCTATGGAGAATCGTGTAAATCAGTCTTCCCGGGATTAAATCAAGTCCAAGACACTTACAAGGGGGGGGGGGGGCAGGATATCCCTGCATGTCCAGGAAGTAATCTTTCTGGGGTCAGCCTGCATGTCAATGGCTCCTTGCAGACCTCATCAGAACTATTTCCTATCTCTGATTTGCCTTATCATTCTGGTCTGTTATACACAAATATTGAGATTTAGGACTGTTTTGCTACAGCTAATAGTCACTACGCTGTCATGACATTCAGTTTATCAGAATGGTGGATATGAGTCCCTGATGAAAAGTGATGGATGGCAAGCCCACAACTGAAGCCTTCACTGCTGGGAGCAGAGCTGGGTATCCTAAGTGTCTCCTGTAGAAAGGCCTTCTAAGCACTTGGCACAATGGATGAAAAGAGAACCATATCACATTATGCAATTTCGGAATACTGTAAGCAATGAAAAGAATTTGCAAGCTTCACCAGGGAAGGAAAGAAAAATGATTAATGAAAAGTTTTAAAAATCAGAATGGATTCAATATTCCCCGTATAGAAATTTCTGTATTTCTATATTTCTTTCTTCCAAGACAGAAATCTAACAGCAAATTATTTCCAGCCAACGCTGTCCAAAAAGTCAATAGGCAGACATGGATAATCTGGGAAAGCTTTTATATATAAAAAAGGAAATAGAGTATTTAATTCATGTGAACAAATTAAAAGATTTTCACAAGTGAAAATAAATTTGATCCTGAATTAGCAATAAATAAACAGAAAATTAAACATGCAAAAAATACTACAATCACAGAGCAAGACAAGAGTTAGTTTCAGTCAAAATACATGCTTGTGCTGGGTAGAAAAGGCAATCAATGATTGCCTCATGGTTCAACAAAATAGAATTTACATAATCATATTAATATAAACACTGAATACTGATAAGCAACAAGATAAACTGAGATCTGATACTTACAGTATGCACTGACACACTAATTCAGCTGTTCCAGGCTGTGTCCACTGATTGGTCAGATGAGAGCTTCACCTGTGATTAAGTATTTTGATCATCAGCTCCAAATGTACAATACAGGAAAGTATGAGACACATGGGAACGAACAGGCATGTATATAGCAAGCGTGAGAGGAGTGTGTAGTGAAGGAGTGGCAATTCTCATGTTTCAAATTAGTTAATAAGCATTATCTAAAAGTGGAAAATTAAAATACTTTAATATAAGCATACTATTTTAAAAATATTCATGGAAAAACAATGAAAAATATGAGAAGGGAGACAAGGAAAAATATTTTGGTGTAGAAAAAGTATAACGAAAAACGCCCATATTTGTTTAACTCTAAAAAATACATGCATATGTAACTGTGATAAAAAGATAAATTATAAAGATTTCAATTCTTGAATGGCATTTGATTACTTTATAGTATAACTGTGTTGGACTAGATGTCAAATTCTGAAATAGAGAATAATTAGGTTTGGAATCTTCCCTTTAAAACAAACCCGTGGAAATAAATAAATAAATAAATAAATAAATAAATAAATAAATAATAATCAAATCCGTGGGATGTAAGGAAACAAACAAACCAAGCTACAACCACAGTTACCAGGGCTTGTTCATTTGTATACTTGTTCTTTATCTCTTACTCTCTTTTTCACACACACACACACACACACACACACACATGCACACACACAAACATAGGACATAGGTAGGTGTATATAATAGGAAAATAGGAATTAAACTGATATTAAATTCCATTCTATAGGAGTGACATTCTCTCTATATAGGAGAGTTGCATATTTAATGCCTATATTTCTAATTACTATTTTAAGAGAAATATTTAAATAGTACATGTTTCATGTTGCTCATGAGATTTTAAAATAAGAGAAAGAAAGGAAGAGAGAGAGAGAGAGAGGAAGAGAGAGAGAGAAAGGGGGACACTTGGGTGGCTCAGCGGTTGAGCATCTGCCTTCTGACTCAGGGGCTCCCTGCATGGAGCCTGCTTCTCCCTCTGCCTATGTCTCTGCCTCTCTGTGTGTGTGTCTCTCATAAGTAAATAAATAAAATCTTTAAAAAAAGAGAGGGGGGAAAAGAAAGAAAATCAGAAGGGACTTCTGTCCAGTAAAGGTGGAATGAGTTCAGAGAAAAAAACTACTCATACTCTGTGTAGGTAGGCAGGGCCTTCTACAGTTACACTGAATTTCCTCTACCTGGAAGGCACAGAAGAAGCCACATGACCTGTGTGTGCATAAAAATGGCACAGACTGGAAGAAGGAACCACCGCCCTGGAGGTAAACATGCTGTTTGGGGGCATGAAAAGAGCTTGTAAGGGTCTATGTGGAGTGTTGATGGAGCAGTCTGGATAAGATGTTGGTGAACAGATGCCTGAATGATGCCGACACCAGATGTCTAACGTCTCTGTACTCCCCATTCGGTGGTGCCTTAGGACTTGTTTGAAACCCTAAGAAAATGGGAACTAAGATTAAGTTTATGCTTCTCCAGAAACGAAGACATAGTGTGTAAATGAATAGGTTTATTGAAACTAGTTGTGTTTATATTTGCAACACGTCTACTGTGTATATATATATATTTTACACACATTCATACATATATAGTATGATTAAAATAAATACATAAATATAGTGTTTACTATATATGTATGCCAGTATTATGTGTGATATATAAATATACACACAAATATATATATATACATAATGAATATATATATGTGTGCATTTGAGGGAAGATATATGTATAGGTGTATATGTATTTAAATATGTATATACATCATTATGGACTCAATGCCTGTACTCACTCCCCCAGTGTGATGGTAGGCAGGGCCTTTGGGAGATGATCAAGTCATGAGGGTGGAGTCCTCATGGATGGGATTAGTGGTCTTAGGAAAGTGGCAGCAGAAAATCTCTCGCATTTGTCATCATGTGTGAACACAGTGAGAGGAGGGCTATCCATGAAGCAAGAAGTAGGTCCTCACCAGACATTAGATTTGTGGAACTTTGATGTTGGACTTCCTAGACTCCAGAACTGTGGCAAATAAATGCCATGGTCTACGGCATTTCGTTATAACCACCTAATGAACTAGGACATGTCTATTCAATATTTCTTTGATTTTGTTATCATATATCTGAAAACTAAATGTTCAAAGATGTGAGATAAATTTAATTTCCAAGACTATTAGCACAAATTAAAAATGAATCCTGATAATTACATTGCACAATCAGAAAACATAGAGATGAATCATAGAAATGTGTCCCTCTTTAAACAGAAAATATATGAAGCTGCTAAAAAATAATACCAAAAGTGTCCAGGAAAACAGATCCTATAATACATTTGCATAATTATTCTTAAAGATATTTTGAAGTGACTTCAAGGACATATTTCTTCTAGAACAATTTGCAATGATTTTAAAATAGTAGAATTATATATAGACCCTAAAATATTTTCCTAAAATCTTAGCTTTGGGAAGAAGAATGCAAAAAGGCATGAAGTCCAACGTTCTCTCTTTGTTATATATTTTTTTTATTGGAGCTGTAATAATTTGCCTGTAACACAAGTATTAGCCTGCATCAATTCTGCCTTGATCTTGTCACTGTCCATTTGCCAAGTGATCCCCTGCTCACCGGGCCTCACTGTGACCCTCACTAAATGCCACTCTTCACCTCTGTGTATCTAAAATCTCTCTAGCACAAATCGGAATCAATTGCACCTCTTACCTTTGGAACTCAGGGTTCTTGTAAACTCTTGAATCCATGTTTAAATCACAAATATAAACTAATCAGTAAAACAATACTATCAGGCTAGAAGAATGTGAGAGGGCCTTCCCAAGTGCAGAGTTAAAGTCAAAGCTTTTCAGAGTGTGATTTATGGGCTTTCATCAAGCCTCTGATTGAAGAGTATGATGTACCCTTTATGAGTTGAAAAGGATACAAAATGGAGAAGTCTGAATATTTAAGAGTATGCGGTGCCATATTCACTTGAGTCTAAGTCCTTTCTTCACACAATTCTAAAATTTCATGTAGGATGACTATGTTTACTATGGGGGAAGCCTTTTTCTATTTTGCAAACGCTACCAAAATTTCCATTGTTCCTTCTACCTTTTTTAATCCACTCATTCTCCAGATTTTTTGGATGATAATTTGCATTTTATCTTCTCTATCCATACACCTAACTCTTCCTCACCTAAGCTTATTCTCACACATGACTGTTTCCTGCTTCACTGATAAAACAAGAGCAATCAGAAGAATCATCGATAGGCTCCTGACCTCACCATACCCAGCTCTGAGGTTCCCTCGCCATGAATTCTGTCTCGATCCTGTTCTTCTGGATGCATTTTCTGCCACTGTCTACAGTTAGGCTTGTACACTAGATACCATTGCCTCCCACTTTCCAAGCATAAAAGTCCAGAAATTCCCCCCATTATCTCATGCATACTCACATTTTTTTTCCAGTCAAGGGAATCATCATCTTCAGCAACAACAACCAAAATTCTGATATTGACAAAAACCTCTTTTGCTTCTCACGTCTCCCTTCAGGAATCTTCCCACTTCACCCTCATTTACTTTACATAACTTCTAAAATGATGGGTTTACTGGTTTCAATTCCTCTCCTTCCATTTTCTCTTTAATCCATTTTAACCAACTTCTGTTTCTACCATTTCACCAGAACTTATCATGGAAAGATCTGTGACTTCCACCTTACAAAAATCAAAGGGTGTATTCTGAACTGTCATGTTAATTGACCTGTAAGTAGCATTTGAAGCCATGAATCCATTAGTCCTCTCAGAAATTCTTTCTTACCTTGTCCCAAAATGCAACACTCTGCTGATTTTGCTCCTATAACTCCACTGATCCTTCTAAGTCTTCCTCACTTGTTCTTCCTTTATCCCTGTCCACTGAACATCGGGATGTCCCAAATCTTGTTACTTCTCCCACACACACACTTACTCTATTCTTTATCTTTTTCAATCTGATGGTTTTAATTAATATGCCAACAACTTCCAAATTTATGTATAGAACCACAGAAGTTGAAAGGTTTCTCCCTTCAACTCCAGGCTCAAATATGCAAGAGTACACTCACCATCACAGCCGGGATGGCATAACACACATCTGAAAAAATTTTTAATTGAGTTAATCATCCCAATTTCCTGTCTCTCCAGTTAATAGCATCCCTATACCAGCTGTTTAGTCCAAAATTAAAGGTAATTGCATTCTCTTATTGCTATGAAACTATATCCATATTCACCTTCTAACCTCCTCCACTGCTACCACTCTGGGCCAAACTGCTAATATCTCTTGCTTATTTTTATTTCAATAGCTTGCTAGCAAATATCCCTGCTTCCTGCTTTATTTTCCTATAATCTATTCTTAATAGTGAAGCTACAGTGATCTTTTAAAAACACGTCAGACTATGTTCCTTTGCTGAAAACCCTCCCCTGATTTTTCATCTCATTAAGAGTAAAAGTCAAGTCCTTGTGATGGCTCATAAAGCCCTACAGAGCTGAAACTCTACAATTCCTCTGACTCATCTGCTCCTATTCACCCCTAGCTTGCTTCACTCCAGTTACACAGAATTCTTTGCTCTTTTGTGCCTGGATTCTTGTCCCCCAGATAATCAGAATGACTGCTCTCTTGTCCTCCTTAGATATTTGACCCCAAGCTACTATTTCAATGAAACCTAATTTTCCATCTTGTTTACATCAATACACACATATACACATTCCTTTGTGCTTTATATTTCTCAGTAGAAATTTTCATTACCTGAAACATAGCATAATGACTTACTTCATTAGCAAGTCCCCCACCTCAATGGAACACAAACCCCATGAGGTCATAGAACATTTGTTGGATGAGTGAATGAAAGGCAGTTGGTAAGGCAGATGGTACATTTTAGAGTCGAGAGCACTTCAGAATGGAGGAAATACGGCAAATCCTACATTTTAAGAGTAGGCTTTTGAGATTATTTTTGAATGAGTTAGGGACATAATTGCAAATATTCACATTCCAGTGCAAATGCATGTTATTATAAATAACTGCCTCTAATCTCAGCTCAGCCCTCAATGGCCTTCAAACCTATCTCTTATAACCTTAGTCACTCTTGGTTATTTTCCCTTGAGCAGCTATTCTTAATACTAGTCCTGTTAATTCACTTACATTTCTTAAGTCACCTCACTCCAGTAGATAATCCCAGCTTTTCCTTCAAAAATAAAAGTCATTAAAAGTGAAAACTCCCTGGCAGCCGGAAGTTCTGCCTTCTAAAGAAGCTGGTTTAAGACATAAAGTCTATATACATGGTGGGAGGGGGGCATGGACAAGAGACAGAGAGGGAGTGCTGATTATATTTTTGGTTCTACACGTAAGAGAAGTTTAACATGCCTATCATCCCCATACTATCAACCAGAAATTTCTTCCTTCATATATATTGATTATTGATATATGGATATTTACTATGTATTCTGGAGTTATAATCTAATTATAGTTCATTTTCTGTTCAAATTGCTCTAGCATTGGCCATTAGTAACAATTTGATTTGGTTCCTGTGCTCCCCTGATATTATTGTGGGTTGGTGTTTTTTGTTGTTGTCGTTTGGTTGTTTTTTTTGTTTGTTTGTTTGTTTGTTTTTTCTATTGTCTCTCATGTTTCATTTTATTTATTTTTTTTAATAAATTAATTTTTATTGGTGTTCAATTTACCAACATACAGAATAACACCCAGTGCTCATCCCGTCAAGTGTCCCCCTCCGTGCCCGTCACCCATTCACCCCCACCCCCCGCCCTCCTCCCCTTCCACCACCCCTAGTTCGTTTCCCAGAGTTAGGAGTCTTCATGTTCTGTGTCCCTTTCTGATATCTCCCACACATTTCTTCTCCCTTCCCTTATATTCCCTTTCACTATTATTCATATTCTCCAAATGAATTAGAACATACACTGTTTGTCTTTCTCCGATTGACTTACTTCACTCAGCATAATACCCTCCAGTTCCATCCACGTTGAAGCAAATGGTGGGTATTTGTCGTTTCTAATGGCTGAGGAATATTCCATTGTGTACATAAACCACACGCCGGAACACCTGCACCCCGATGTTTCTAGCAGCCATGTCCACAATAGCCAAACTGTGGAAGGAGCCTCGGTGCCCATCGAAAGATGACTGGATAAAGAAGATGTGGTTTATGTCGTTTGGTTGTTTACCATGATTCTGAGATCATGACCTGAGCTGAAGAAAGACCAGAGCTTGTTTGTTTGTTTTAGCACTTCCTCACTTCCTTACTTTTTTTCGCACTATAATATGCTCCAGACTTATATATACTTTGCCCTGTCCTGGAGTCAGTCAGATCTCCAAAGAGTCTTCATTCCTATTCTGCAAGAATGGTATGACAAACCAAGATCTGGGTGATTTCAGCTGACAGAGAAAGGAAATATATGTGTATGTACCATTATCTATAAGTGTGTCTATATGTAACCATCTCTCTCTCTTTCTCTCTCTCTCTCTCCCTCTCATTATATATATGTATATACAGATATACATATATGTGTGTACATATATATATATATATATATATATATTTTAAAGATTTATTTATTTATTTGTGAGAGTCACACGGAGAGAGGCAGAGACATAGAAGGAGAAGCAGGCTCCCTGCAGGGAACTTGAAGTGGGACTCAATCCCAGGATCCCGGGATCACAACCTGAGTCGAAGGCAAATGCTCAACCACTGAGCCACCCAGGTGCTCCACCATCTCTATATATATTAAGCTAAATATGACTTTATAGTGATGTGTCAACTCTAATCCATAACTATAGGGGTCATTCCAGCCATCTTTCTGGCTTACCTATTATCTTCTGTACCAACACTAAGAAATCCGGTTCCTACTATCCTTCATCCATTCACATATTGTTCAGTTCTACAATACATGTAAAGCAATTTAAGAATTGCTATCCATGTCCCAGTGGAAAACAACTTTGCTAACCAGAGTTCTTAGAATAATTCTGCATCTTAGGTTTCTTTTCTGTAAAATAGAATAACAACCATCTCTATTGCACATAATAATTGCAAGTGTTACAGAATAAATACACGTATATTACTCAGCAAAGCACCTGTCATAGATCTAGTAACTCCTAGTTGTTGGCATTTGTTTTGTTACTATTAATAATTAGGACATGTGTTTTCTAGCCCTGACTCTACTGTATATTAGCTGGGTGAACTTGACTAAATCACTAACTTCTTAAAAAAAATAAATATATTTATTGTTAAAAATGTGGATAATATAAAAAGCTCTTTGAAAGTTGATATAAAACAAGCCAAGAACTTATTTATATAAGAACATTGTATATTCTATATGTTATTTTTTAAAAGATTTTATTTATTTATTCATGAGAGACACACACACAGAGAGAGAGAGAGAGAGAGAGAGAGAGAGAGAGGCACAGGCACAGGCGGAGGAAGAAGCAGGGTTCATGCTGGAAGCCTGACCTGGGACTTGATCCCGGGTCTCCAGGATCATGCCCTGGACCGAAGGTGGCACTAAACTGCTGAGCCACTGGGGCTGCCCATATTCTATATGTTAGTTATAAAATTGTATGCATACATCTCTACCTATCAACCTATACTTGCCTATATGTCTGTATCTATACAATAATTTTCAGGTATTTTAGTAATTGGTAAAATTGCCATATTCTAGGGGGGCAATGAATTCACAGCCTATGTATATTCATATATATTAATATATTATATATTAAAAATTTTAAAAAGATTTTATTTATTTATTTGAGAGAACAAGAGAGCATGAACAGGGGAGAAAAGGGAGAGGGAGAGGAAGAAGCAGACTCCTCACTGGGCAGGGAGCTTGATACAGGGCTTGATACCATGACTCTGAGATCATGACCTGAGCCAAAGGTGGACACTTAACTGATGGATCCACCCAGGTGCCCCTTCACAGCCTATATTTTAAGGATATCTTTGTTTATTCAAAACCAATGCCCGACCAACTAAATGTACCAACTGTAGTTGTGGTCAATTTTCCATTCCTTTATCTCAGTTTTCCTCTAGTTTTTCTACCTGTCCTATTCATGCTACAGATATTTCATAACATTAAACGTGATATTTGTAGGAAGGAACATTTTCACCCCTATCCTGATATTTCTTTTTCAAGGAAAGCTGTTCCTTAATCCTTTGTAAACTCATATCACAGCATTTATTCCTCCCACGGATGCCGCTTGTGTTACCAGGTTGCTTGATTGAAGCCAGCGACCCTCCCTCTTGAGTGAGTGGAGTTAATTTCTGCATAGTCCTCAGCACCAGGGAGACTATTTGATCTGTTTCTCTAACTTGTTCCACAAAAACCAAGATGTAGCTGGGTGAGAAGCAGCTGCTTTGTAAACTTTCCCCAGGTGGTTTGTCTTTACTTGACTTTTCTGGCGGGGAAGAGAGAGCAAGATCATTCTGAACAACGCACTCAGGGCTGAAGTTCAGCAGGTACGCCATGTGGCCTTGCCATTATCATATTTAGATGCCACCATTCCAAATGGTCTAAGCCTGGGCCATGTGGTTATTAACTATGTTGAATACCAACTCTGCCCTAAGTTATATCCTCTGTCTTATCCTCTAGAAGTTGCAAGAGGGATCGTTTTTATTCTCTACTTAGTGAGCATTTAATGAGTTTGTTTCTTATTTAGCGATTAGTTCATAATTTAGGGAAAAGAAGTGCTATTTATTGCCTCCACTGAAAACCTCAGGGTGCCATGTTACACTAATCCAGGAATTACCATTCACACTGTCTTCCATGATAAATGTACCCCCTGAGCACAAGTATGCGACATCCCAACAAATATGTCAAGTGAAAAATTACCTGTCTTTTAGTACAAATGAGTATATTGAATGGCTCTTTAGAGATTTAAGAATTATTTTGTAAATCCACAACTAATTCTGAACATTTAAGTCAATTGTTTTTGTCCATGTTTCTGTCTTAAGATAAATTGTGTTAAATAGAAATAAGTAACTGAAGGTGCTAACACACACATGCACACGTGCACACACACACTGTCTCCTCATACCACAATTATTCCCTTCAAGGCAGCAAGTATAAAAGACACTGGAATATGAAAAAATCAGGTCTATTGCTCTGTTCCCTGAGTTTTGTAGGATCTTGAGTTGCTGGCATTTGAGAAAAGAAAGGAAATAGTTATATTTGGATCTTGCTTCCTATTAAGCTTGGATCTGCCCTATACCACAAACACCATCCTCCTGATTGACAAAGGCAAGGGGCCTGTGAACTTAACAGATGGCCTTTTCATCATCCCCCCTCCTCCCAGTTGTCTTTAAAACTTTTTTTTTTTTTTTTTTTTTTGTCTTCAGAGCTGTCTCGGACACCTGTTTTAGTTCAGTACAACATCTACAGAAATATCAGGAGTAGTGGAGTATACATACAGAGAAATCAGAACTCATGCAGTGTGAACTTCCCCAGGTTCTATACACTACAAAGAAGATTCTTGCTTTGGAAAGCACATATACACACAAAAATACAGGCACACTGTCTATCCTCAGAAATCCTCTGTTCCAGTAGGAATTACTGAGCACACAAGCAGGACATGGTTAAAATGCCATATTCAATGAAGAAAGAAAGGAAAGAATTGAGAATTAATTCCCTTTAAGGGAATATTATCTACTTCTGCTTTGCTAATTGTGCCTGTCAACTTGGTAGATCCATATGACCAGAGTAAAAGAGACAATGCTCAAAACCCAAAGGAAGTTTTAAGAAGTAATTTATTCAAAAGTGTAGTTTAATAGCCATTGTATGACATTTAGATTAGGAATATGTGTGCATGTGCACGTGTGCTCATGTCTTTCTAATCAGTCCATCCGTTCTTACCAGATTATTCCTCACACCCCTCGTTGTTGACTCCAATAAGCCAGTAGACAGATACATAGATAAGTGAAACAAAATATATAAGTGAAAAATCTGAAAGATTCCAGAGAGGAGGAAGAAAAGTTCCATAATCTCTTCTGTTTGTGATATAAAGGGTTGTAATCATACTCCTGCTAAGAGGCTATTAAAGAATAATGATCACTAACCTGAATCATGTGGTAAATAATAACCATTCTTAAAGTTAAGTAAAGCCCCTAATCTTCCTGTGGTCAACTGTGCAGGCCTCACACGGGGGACCTGGAGATCAGATTACAGTTAGGACTGGAAGCTGGTCAAGGGAGCCCAACAGAAGGTAGAGAATGTAATGCTTACTCAACATTCCCAGAGAAGTGCCAGGCTTTTCCACAAGCAGTACCTGGTTTTCCCAGAGCATTGTTTCTACAATTTGAAGGTGAATCACTTGAGGATTTTTTACAATTCAGGTTCCAATTCACCTCTGTCTACAAAGGAGTCAGATAACTTCATTCCAGCAAAATCTCAGGAGATTGCAAATGCCATGTGGGAAGTTTGAGTAGCAAGGCTCTGGGAGTAAAATAATCGGCTCAGGGCCTGGAATAAAATAATCCACTCAATGTTTCTGCCACTGGAGGCTTTGTAAGAGAACCAGTGAGGGGATATACTGCCTCCATCCCAAGTGTATTCAAATCCAGATAAAAACCTTTACTGATGGGGCAACCAAATCCAAAAAAGGAAGTACAGTGCAAAAGGACAAAGATTAAAATTCTCATTAATTTAGTAATTTTCAGATCCAAGAAAAAATATGGACATTGCACTTTCAGAAATGTCTCTCATGATCTCTCTTTTTGGATTCTCACACTCTTGCTCCTTCTCTCTCTCTGTCTCTCTTGCCCCACTCCTTGCTCCTCCTTTGTTCCCCTGCATGTCTTTACTTTGAAGTTCCTATCTATTGATTCCCTGTAGGTCATGCAAAGTCCAACTGTTCAGACTATTCCTATTTTTGCAATTTTTCAGCAACTTTGAAATTATTTCCAAACAAATGTTCAGAAAAGGTCTCGTGCAAAAAGAATGAAAAAGAATGAATTTGTGTAATCACAATTCTAAACCACTTCTGCTGACCCATGTATTTCTTCATCATCTGATTTTGCCTTTCATATATATATGTATGTATATATACACCACCTATATACATATATATGTATGCGTATTGATATGCTTGGGCTTACTTTTTGTATATGTATATATGCTTTCTATATATTTATCTATGCTTAGATTTACTTTTGGGGAGTGAAAACAGTTTTATATATCAAAGGAGTGTTCTATGTACTGTTGGCAAAATTTTATGCAGGGAAGAACTGATTAGTTAAGATTTTAATCAGTACTGCTCTCATAGAAATAGCTTTGCTCCATTTCTTTCTTCCCTGAGACATGTTGACAATTATTAATGCTGATGTTTTGGAAAGTAGGTTAATTTCTTGAAGTCATGGTTTGCTTATGTTTATGATACAGTTTTTATAAAATAGGATTATTTTGCCTATCTTTAAACTTTTCAATGGTTATTCCTTTAATATTTTATTTTATTTTATTAATTTTTTTCCTTTAATATTTTATGACGTAAAGAAAATAATCTTCATTTTTTCACACACTACTTTCAATATAAAGATAAGCCAACTACAATTTTTTAAGTGCCAATTTTATCTCAGATGCATCTTAGATTCAATCCTATTCTTTTGGGGTTTGGAATTACAAATAGATTCTGGCTTAATAATCCAGTTTTTCAAAAATTCTTCAATTTAACAACATTTCAAGTAATCTTCGTTCTAATTATTATAAAAGTCTAAGCTAGTGTTGTTGGTTTATTGGCAATAAAGTTGAATGTAAAACATTCTTTTCCAAAGGAAGCATAAAAGTAAATCACTTCAGAGGGAGAGATTTGAAAGGATTGTTAATAGCTTTATAAACACCTCCACAATGTTAGAAGAACTGTGAGGAGTGTTTTTTAATAGTTGGGCTGGGAAAGAGAAAAACAGAAGAGATGTTACAATGCAAAAGGGAATTGTTAAATTTGTTTCCAATGACAGTGCAAGCACTTCCCGAAAATAAGCAAATCAATCTCCAGATGTACCCCCTGTGCTGTGCCACAAAAATGGAGATGGATTAGAAAGTGCGGGGAGGAGCTTGTAGTTTTATTCATGTATATTGGCTCTTTAAAAGCAGGTACTTAAAATTTTCAGATCAGCTCCGTTATAGAATCTAGTTCCAGTGGCAACTGCATATTTGTTCCTTTGCTTGGTTGCTTTGATGGCATTGATTGACAGCTCTAATCACTCTTTTCATGGAAATGAAAATTATAATGACATTAGTTCTAAGAAATTCATGAAAACAATTAAATTACTTTATTCACATATTAGTAAAATGAGCGATTGGGATTATTCAGTTTAACAAAGACTTTTAAATCATTCATCTATTTTTTTTTTTTGGAGGAATGTGAGTCCAAGTTGGAAATGAACTTACACTGTTATTTTAATTAATTATAGATAAAGGATATTAAGTAGATTTATATTGGTTTATTTTCATAGTACTAAATGAAAGTGGGTTTAAATGGTTATTAGTTTTAGATTTTCCAAATTATATTAGAAATGGTGGCTTAAATCTTAATTTCATGGCAATAAATTGTATAATAATCATATTAATTAATTTATAATGAGTTCTTATTATGTGATGGATATTTTTATACATTATATCTACTCCTCGTAGGAAACTATAAAAGAAAGATATTTTTCTTCATCTCAATATATTCTCATCTCTTGAAAAAATTCTGTATAGCAACTAAGCTGAAGATTTTCACTACCTCTTTCTTCCTCAAGCTCCCACACTCATATTCCTTAGATTGAGACATTATCTCCTAGTCAGACTTCCAATATCCTGATTATGTTTTCTCACCCCTTGAAGTCTCACCTTTAATATGAATTTTTTGTGGAAATAGATCTTTTCCTCAATAAACTAGGCCACTGCCCTTGCTCTGAGTTCCCACATGACTTTCTCGGTTTTCCTCATTTTGTTTATTTGGTTGTCTGAACCTTCTTCTTATCCTGATTCTGTGCCAGCAGAGGTCCTAACACTTCGGCTCGTTAATGCACCCCCGGGGTTGAGCACAGTGTCTGCTGCATGACTGTGGCTCACTAATCATGGGTTTGTGTGTTCATGATAGAATTCCCATTTAGATTGAAAACTAAGTTCAAGCCAAAAAAGTGAACATGAGAAGTCAAACCGTCAAGAAGTGGCACGAATGGGATCCCAAGCAAGTTGTTTTCATTTAGGTCCTATGTTGCCTTCAACAGTGGAGGTTCCCTTAACATGGACATATGATTAGTTTGTGAACACAGAAGTACCCTCTGGTCTAGTTTCTGGAAAGATATAATTCGGAAGAATGTTAGCATCCAATGTATTCAGATTTGAATATCTTGGGCATGTTCTGTTTTCCATTTAATAATGGAAAAGACAGGACATTACAAGAGTTTATTTGATATTGGATTGGATATGAGCCACCTAACAGGAACCTCTGGGAATAATATGATGGCTTTCACTTGATAAATAAAGTGCAATAAAAATCAATACAGAATAAAGAAAGAATGAGATAGAATGTGTTAAACACATATTAAAATATACTTGCCCTATATTAAAATATGCTTTATTGATCTGGTACCATGTAGGTACTATATTAAATACGCTGTTGCCTTTCTACGGTGATTTCTTTTACATCCAGAAAGGTATCCTACAAAAAAATCCAGATTTTTCCCTTTGTAATGGTAAATTCTTAGCCAGACTACAGTAATAAATGTAGATGGAATTAGTTTCAAGTCTCAGGTAATGTATCTGTTTTCCTATTTCCAAAAATAGATCTCTACTACTTATATAGTCTGCATTTACAGACTCAAAATGGTCAGAAGAAGAATAAATTTAAAGAAAATTTCATCACCTTCTTCCCTGTGCTGCTTTACTAACAATACATGCATTTTTTGCCTGCTAAACTTTGATTTTCCGCATAGAATTTCAATACAATAGGCTAATCCAATAGAAGTGCTTTACAGCTCTTTTGACTCTCTTTTCTTGGAAACCAGTAAAGAAACTGATCAGACCTTCACTTGTTTTGTTTAAAACAAAACAGCTTTTGATTAAAGTTTTGAATTTCGGTGCTTATGAGTTCTATAGCCTCTGAGAGGTTGTTTTCAATTTTCCTCTATTATTATTATTATTACTATTATTATTACTATTATTATTACCATTACTATTACTATTGTGGTGGTCATGATGATGATGATTATGATGATGATATCTAAGGCAAATTGTACAAATGCATCCTCCAGTGACGACCTAGGTATCATAATTATTGCAAACCCCTTTGACTTGGAGAGTGTCTGATTAAATTGAAGACAGAAAGTAGTATGATATTGTTTCTTTGGAACAGGTTTGCACTGGGCCAGGCTACTACCATCCTTGTATTGGCCCTATCACAGGTTCTCCTCTTGTAGGTATATAAAAGAAACTTGTCATTTGACATTACACCAGAAAAACATCATTCAAGCACTGCTTGTCCAACTCGGACTTATTGCTCTAAAATTCCACTGACCCCGGGGAAGTGTCTTTCAAAATTTCAGTTAGACTCATCATAATTTTTTGTCCAATTCTATTCACCTACATACACCTACCAACCAAAACATCTTTCTTTTTTTTTTATAAATTAATTTTTATTGGTGTTCAATTTACCAACATACAGAATAACACCCAGTGCTCATCCCGTCAAGTGTCCCCCTCCATGCCTGTCACCCATTCACCCCCACTTCTGTCTCCCTTTCTGATATCTCCCACACATTTCTTCTCCCTTCCCTTATATTCCCCTTCACTATTATTCATATTCCCCAAATGAATGAGAACATACACTGTTTGTCCTTCTCCGATTGACTTACTTCACTCAGCATAATACCCTCCAGTTCCATCCACGTTGAAGCAAATGGTGGGTATTTGTCGTTTCTAATGGCTGAGTAATATTCCATTGTATACATAAACCACATCTTCTTTATCCATTCATCTTTCGATGGGCACCGAGGCTCCTTCCACAGTTTGGCTATTGTGGATATGGCTGCTAGAAACATCGGGGTGCAGGTGCCCCGGCGTTTCATTGCATCTGAATCTTCGGGGTAAATCCCTAACAGTGCAATTGCTGGGTCGTAGGGCAGGTCTATTTTTAATTCTTTGAGGAACCTCCACACAGTTTTCCAGAGTGGCTGCACCAGTTCACATTCCCACCAACAGTGTAAGAGGGTTCCCTTTTCTCCACATCCTCTCCAACATTTGTTGTTTCCTGCCTTATTAATTTTCCCCATTCTCACTGGTGTGAGGTGGTATCTCATTGTGGTTTTGATTTGTATTTCCCTGATGGCAAGTGATGCAGAGCATTTTCTCATGTGCATGTTGGCCATGTCTATGTCTTCCTCTGTGAGATTTCTCTTCATGTCTTTTGCCCATTTCATGATTGGATTGTTTGTTTCTTTGGTGTTGAGTTTAAGAAGTTCTTTATAGATTTTGGAAACTAGCCCTTTATCTGATATGTTATTTGCAAATATCTTCTCCCATTCTGTAGGTTGTCTTTGAGTTTTGTTGACTGTATCCTTTGCTGTGCAAAAGCTTCTTATCTTGATGATCCTCTCATTAGATGCAGAGAAAGCATTTGACAAAATACAGCATCCATTCCTGATCAAAACTCTTCAGAGTGTAGGGATAGAGGGAACTTTCCTCGATATCTTAAAAGCCATCTACGAAAAGCCCACAGCAAATATCATTCTCAATGGGGAAGCACTGGGAGCCTTTCCCCTAAGATCAGGAACCAGACAGGGATGTCCACTCTCACCACTGCTATTCAACATAGTATTGGAAGTCCTAGCCTCAGCAATCAGACAACAAAAAGACATTAAAGGCATTCAAATTGGCAAAGAAGAAGTCAAACTCTCCCTCTTCGCCGATGACATGATACTCTACATAGAAAACCCAAAAGCCTCCACCCCAAGATTGCTAGAACTCATACAGCAATTTGGTAGCGTGGCAGGATACAAAATCAATGCCCAGAAATCAATGGCATTTCTATACACTAACAATGAGACTGAAGAAAGAGAAATTAAGGAGTCAATCCCATTTACAATTGCACCCAAAAGCATAAGATACCTAGGAATAAACCTAACCAAAGAGGTAAAGGATCTATACCCTAAAAACTATAGAACACTTCTGAAAGAAATTGAGGAAGACACAAAGAGATGGAAAAATATTCCATGCTCATGGATTGGCAGAATTAATATTGTGAAAATGTCAATGTTACCCAGGGCAATTTACACGTTCAATGCAATCCCTATCAAAATACCATGGACTTTCTTCAGAGACTTAGAACAAATTATTTTAAGATTTGTGTGGAATCAGAAAAGACCCCGAATAGCCAGGGGAATTTCAAAAAAGAAAACCATAGCTGGGGGCATCACAATGCCAGATTTCAGGTTGTACTACAAAGCTGTGGTCATCAAGACAGTGTGGTACTGGCACAAAAACAGACACATAGACCAATGGAACAGAATAGAGAACCCAGAAATGGACCCTGAACTTTATGGTCAACTAATATTCGACAAAGGAGGAAAGACGATCCACTGGAAGAAAGACAGTCTCTTCAATAAATGGTGCTGGGAAAATTGGTCATCCACATGCAGAAGAATGAAACTAGACCACTCTCTTGCACCATACACAAAGATAAACTCAAAATGGATGAAAGATTTAAATGTGAGACAAGACTCCATCAAAATCCTAGAGGAGAACACAGGCAACAACCTTTTTGAACTTGGCCACAGTAACTTCTTGCAAGATACATCCACGAAAACAAAAGAAACAAAAGCAAAAATGAACTATTGGGACTTCACCAAAACATCTTTCTTTATGCAATGCCATTTGAGAAAAAGAGAGAAAGAACAGAGGAATGCAAATCTTTAAGGTGAAAAGAGCCATGGAGTTTGAAAAATCTTCCCTAAACAAGTTTCTAATTCTCTTGGAGGGCTGTGTGGACTGGATGGTGAGGTAGATTGGCCAGCCCACCCCAACCCAAAATATCTATCGTCATCAGATGATATAAAGTAAAATTACATATGAACATAAAGTTTACTAGTCTTTCCTACCCAAATACTTCAACTAGTAATTACTTCCAATCTTACATAGCCTGATCTTTGTGCATTTACGGCATCTGTCTCCAGAACACCTTTCCATGTGAGGTGCCGCAAATTGCATTAGGGTTAAACAATCACACGCTGTTCGCTGTTCACTTTTGCTGTCTGCACTGCTATTAGGCTATGTCTTAAGCAGTGTGTCTGGATGATGCAATCTGTCAATCTCCCTAGCAGAGCTGGCTGGAGGGTATGATGTGCTGATCTCAAAGAAACGAAAGATTTTGTTTTGATCACTGAAAGAAGGAGACCTCAACTGCCTTTATTGTAATCTTAGCCTTATACTTGGCAAATCCAGATATTACAAAGAACTATTGTTCAGCAAAGCAGAGGAAGAAAAAGTAACGTGATTCTGTCTTTTTATATTTTTTCTCAGAGACCCACTTAAGTTGAAGGCTGTGATTCAGAAGAATTTGTTAATTTGCCACATGCAATTCTACAACAGTATTATTTTCTTTCAAAACTTTTATGGACTACTGAGGACTTTGTTTTGTTTTCAACAACTATGCCTACCTACAGTCCTCATATTAAGGAGATCAAGAGTTGGTTTCACAATCTCATTTTTGAATCCATATCAACATAGCAGTAAAAGCAGCATATTAGCAATAGAACTAGATGGAGGGTCTGGAGAATTGGATTTTTATGACTGCGCCGTAAACTGCTGGGTGACCTTGAACAAGTCATTTCTGCTCTCTAGGTCCCCATATTCTCATTTGTAAGATGCAAATAACAGGAAAATTCATTTTGTATGAGCAGGTTTTAACTATGAGCAGAATAACTTGGGGACCTTGTTAACAGTACAGGCTCCGAGGCAAACCAATGGGGACTCTAATTTAGTAACTGAAATGAGGTGAGAGAATGTATGCATTCAGTGTGCCTCCCAGGTGATTCTGATGCAGAAGGTTACAGACTGGCATCTGACAACTGCTAGGCGGATGATCCCTGTGATGCCTTTAAGATCTAGATGAAATTCTTTCCTAAGGTAGATCATGGATGTATGTTAGATATACCTAGGACTCCTTTGAAAGGTTGGTGTAGTACACTTTTGAAAGGTTAGTGATACCGGAGCCATATAACAGCATTATGTTATCATTGGTATGAGGTAGAGCTTGGGCAGAGTTATGCTTCTGATGCTCCCCCAAGTGACTAATTCACAGCCAAGGAGGAGACTTGCTGCTCCACCAGGCTTGCTTGGATTTTACCTCCAACTTATTGAGGGCCCTTTACATGTCCTGTGTCTGCCACATTGTACACACTTTCTAGACCCATACTGTTATCTCCATTTCCCACGGGGAGAAGCTGGGGCTGCAGGTGAGTGACTTGCCAGAGGTCAAATATTTCTGAGAGGATGAGAAAAGAGATAGTTATAATCATCAGTCCCCTGTGTTCCTTCCAGCACACCACACTATCTGTCACTGACTTATATACTGTACAGACATCAGAATTGGACTAACTAATCAGATTTGGCCAGAGTCCCAGTTTTCCTAATTCCTAGAATGATCAGAAGAGTTTCCTTATGGGAACTAAAACTACTATACACCATCAGGGGACCCAGTTTTAGGAAGTATCTCGGGTCAAATTCAACTGACATAATTATGCAAATAAATCTCAGCACACTTATTTAGAGTCCCCTTCTCATGACCCATAGCCAAATTTAGTACTAGTACAAAATCCTTGTGTTAAAAATCAGTCTTTGAGTCCCAAAGCAATTAAGAAATTGCCAAAATTTTTTGGAATAGATCACGCTGGTTCTGTTTTAGGAAGCACCCTAGTTAGACATTTTAATTAACTCCAACTGTAGGTCAATAAGGCACTTGTAGAAAAGCCAACAATCAGGTTGAGGTTTTCAAAAATGTTAATTTTCTTTTTCTGGGATAAATATTTCTAGTCCAGAGTGTTATAATACGACCAGGTGGTAAAGTCATAATGTCTTTGAACTATTTCTTGCATTTCCTCAGTGAGTTTTTCTATAAGAGGGGTAAAAATTTCACATGTAGGGAATTAGAATTACTGCTTAAGACTTATTTTAGTTACTGAAAATATTCTAAAAATTTGTTAAGTATACCTCTTGGGATGCTTATTCTGGCGGTAGTTGGCTTACTCTTTCAATTTTATGATCACTGTCAAACATTTGGTTGACAATTGTACCTTTAAGATAGAGGGGATGAATATTCTGGTGTTGAGATTATAGATCCTTAATGGAGTTCACATATCAGCAAGACCACATTCACAAATCTTTGGCTGAGTTGAAGGATATATTTACTACTCTTTTTAAAAAAAACTTGTAAATACTTTCTTCAATCTTAGTTACTGCCTTCTTGCTCCTATCTGGTTTGTTTCCATGTGTTAAATCACTAACCTCAATCTACTGTTCATTTCCTTCACATCAGACTCTGTTAATCCAAAAACAGCTTTTTTAGTGTCTAAGCTCAGCTTGCTCTCAGTTATTCTAACTCTTGATAGGTGCTAAAAGGACTAAGAGAAACTCTGTTCAACAGTACTTATAGGAACCATGAAGACAGCCTATGTCTGAGTGACCCAGAATAAGACGGGTTCTAAGTTTAATGAACTAACTGGTCTACCATCAATGATTTCCTGCTAACGGTCCTACAAAAGCCATCCCAAAACAGGCTTTCACCACCTTGGTAGACATAAGATGGACTATGACTTATGACTATATGGCTATGCTGACTCAGCTTGTGATTTCTTGATTCCTATTTTATTGAAAATTTCCTACCTCTCCTATTTCATTGTGTTTTCATCAGGCATAGCACCGTCACCCTCACTGTCTTCTGGCTGACTCTCTCCTTGCTTCATAGAGGTGACTTGCTGCCCAGAGCCTTCATGCAGAATGCTGAGTATCAGTCTACTGTGCAGCTTAAATTGTACTCCAGGAATCTGGGGTTTGTCTGTAGCATGAGTTCAGCAAAATTATCTTGTTTATTGTCTGGACAAAATATAAGTAGAGTAAAATAAACTTGGAGTTATTTCATTTGTCAAAGTGCATTATCCTTCAAAACGCAGATAATGTTATCAGTGTCTTTGAAGTTAATTAGCATTTTTCATTTGTTTTACTAATCTAATGGGACATAGAAAGGGAAAAGTTCTATTATGAATGCATTTTTGTTCTGAGTAACTGCATCTGATAAATAAATAATTTAAAAATGTGTATCCTGAAACCTAAGGAAAAAAACACCAGAAGTGGCTATTAAGGTATTTTGCTTGATTATAATTAATCTACACATTACACCATACATTATACTATATAGGCTAATAAAGGCTGAATAAGACATCTCTAGCTGACTAGTTTTGAGAATTTACAATGTAGCCTTAATGACTATTTCATCAGAATGACACCTCCCTGAATGAAAAGCAAAACAAAACACATAATTGGGTTGACTCTTGTGCTATTGATTGGCCCTTTTGATCCAGCAGTTCAATTTGGTAAAAAGGTGGTTTTTTGGGCTGGTGTAATAATGCAGCAGGCCTAGTAAAATACAGAACTAAGCAAAAAACATACTGTTTATGTGTTCACCTTCCCACTACAGGAGGGAAATCTGCAACAGTTGTCAGTTGCTGCCTACTTTATACACTTCAGCATATCTGAAAGATTATATAATTTGGGATTTAATGATGAAAATGCAAAAGATAACTGGAATTGGGGCACCTGGGTGGCTCAGTGGTTGAGCGTCTGTCTTTGGCTCAGGGCGTGATCCTGGGGTCCTGGAATTGAGTTCCGCATCAGGCTTCTCACAGGGAGCCTCCATCTCCCTCTGCCTGTGTCTCTCATGAATAAATAAATAAAATCTTTTAAAAAAAGATAACTGGAATCATAGTGCACATAAATATATGTGACTATATATAAACTACATATAGTCCATGAATTGATCAACATATAAAATTATATACAAGCTAAGAAAATTGTGTGTATATATATGTATATATAAATAGTTTTATATATATAAAGTATATATAAATAGTTTTATATATATATAAAGTATATATAAATGCTTTCATATATATATAAAGTCTGAATGAGTACAATTACATGTGTATTGTAATACAAAGAACATTTGGATAACAGATAACCAGGAATCTGCCCTCACCAGGGGCCAAATCTTCCTTGAGCACCTTGGATCCCAAACTTAGATCCTCCAGAAGTGTGAGAAACAAATTTATGTTGTTTATAAGCCACCCAGCCTGTGATATTTTGTTATAGCAGCCAGAAGAGACTAAGACGCCACCTGGACAAAGGCAGGCAGCACACACACCAGGTCAGCTGGCTCACATCAGCTCAGCAGAGTTCACTGGCAGAAATTTATGGGGAGTCCAATCATGCAGCTGACTAGAGTGATTGCCTTAAGCACTGGGTTGGAGAGGCTTTCCTCAGAGAGCAGCAGAAGGCCGTGTGTTCTGGGAGACCAGGCTGTGGGAGTTTAGTCTCAATCAAGCTAATCCTTAGTGGTATTTAAAATTCATTTTCTCTTTAAATCATCTTAACAACCTAATGAGTTAGGTACTATCCTTATAGCTATTTTTATAGTTGTATTAGCAGATGCTTAAGGAATTGAAATAGTTTAATTATTTCAAACATGCATTTGAATATTCAGTCATGCATTTTAATCTTGAACCAAATTCTATGACACTACGACTCATGTGCTAGCCTTCTTAGGTCAATTATGATTTTGGTAGACACTGCATTCTTATATTATAATATTCAGGAAACAAAGTATTTGAGACACTTATAATTGGTTTCATTTGGCTGGAGATTTTGTTTGCATAAATGTCACTCCATCTTTCTCTTTCCCACATTCTGTTTTAAAATGTAGATAGATAATTAAAAGTTTAGCTACAAATACATAGATATATAAACATAGCTCACAGATACCTCTAAAACATATAAAAATATTTGTTTCTGAGAGAGATGCATAAATGCTGATATGGTGATGTAGGTCCTTACCCTGAATTTGTGATTTCTAGATAAAAATAATTCCAGATTATAATTACAAGATTAATAATTAAAAGATTATAAAAGAGTTTGCCACTAGTCTCTCATTATTTCATCAGCTTGGCATTCCTTTGATCCTTAGTGTTACACTGTTGTATTGCTCCCAATGCATGCATATTGTGCCTTTGTTTCTTTTTTCTTAAGATTTTATTTTTATTTATTTTTATTTATTTATTAGAGAAACAGAGGAGAGCACAAGCAGGGGAGCAGCAGAGAGCGAGAGGGACGTGCAGACTCTGCCCTGAGCACGGAGCCCAACACAGGGCTCGATCCCACCACTCTGAGACCATGACCTGAGCTGAAATCAAAAGTTTGATGTTTAGGGCAGCCCCAGTGGTGCAGTGGTTTAGCACTGCCTGCAGCCCAGGGCGTGATCCTGGAGACCCGGGATCGAGTCCCACGTCAGGCTCCCTGCATGGAGCCTGCTTCTCCCTGTGCCTGTGTCTCTGCCTCTCTCTAAATAAATAAATAAATAAATAAATAAATAAATAAATAAACAAACAAATAAATCTTAAAAAAAAAAAAAAGAGTTGGATGTTTAACCACCTGAGCCACCCAGGAGCCTCTGTGCCATTGTCTCTATGACAAACATTTTTCCTCAGGTGAGTTGCTCTTGGAAGATACCTGTCTCTCTCTCTCTCTCTCTCTCTCTCTCTTTCTATCTGGTGTCTCTCCTTTTTTTTTTTTTGTCTCTTCCACTCTCTGTCCCCTTTCTTCCCCTCCTTTGGTAAAATTGTAAATAGTAGGGAGAAGATTTGAAGAGGAGGAGGTCAAAGGTATTAGAAAGCAACTCTGACTTTCACCTTGGAAGTCATCAGTGAGAGTAACTCTCTGGCTGAGGCCAAAAAATGATGCCACATAAAAAAAAATTTCTTGATTAATTCATGATTTTGGTGCTATTTTCTTATTGCTGCATCTGCCCTCAGCTGTGGCACAGATTTTACATTCTCAAAGTAAAGATTTCAATAGTGCTGAAATACATTTGCCTTGTTTTGTCATGCTTTCAGAAAGTGTTTTTTGTCTGTTTTATGAACTTCAGGTAGCAGTTTCCATAAATGCCACCTTGGTTGACATCGGAAAGAAGAGACTTCTATTAGATTACATATCAATGCCACACCTGCTGCCATGACCAAGCTAGGTAGAGAGTTTTTCCATATTTTCTTTCTGCATTCAATCTAGGGATTCCCAACACTCTTACCTGGAAGCATAGTTAGGAAAGATTAGCTCAACCAACCAAGGAAAAATAGAAAGTTCTAGTCCCTGATCCCTTCCTCTGTTTATGAGATGGAAAAATACAGTTGTTAACCATTACCTATTTACATCAGGTTTCTGATACTAGGATACTCCCACCAGTACCCGGTCTTTCATGGTGTGAAAATAACTCTCCCCCACATTCCCCGTCATTGCCTGAAATTTCCAAGGACATTTACAAATCATTTTGAGTTCATTTTGTCACAAACATCTCTCTTCACCTCAGTGCACTCTTTCCAGTATACACCCATCCCTTAGGTTGAGATCATACAACAAACACCTGATCCACTAGTCACTTCACCTACTACGTATCATCGTGTATGTAAGAATCCTCATTATAGGGTCACCTGGGTGGCTCAGTCAGTTAAGCATCTGCCTTTGACTCAGGTCATGATCCCAGGGTCCTAGGATGGAGCCCCACAGTGGGCTCCCTGCTGAGCAGGGAGCCTACTTCTCCTTCTCCCTCTGTGTGCTTACTCTCTCCCTATCTCTCTCTAGTAGGTAAATAAATAAATCTTAAAAAAAAAAAAGAATTCTCGTTATATATTAAAGTGGTCTCTGACTCCCTTAACTTCTCACCCTTTTGACTGCTTACATAATCTGAGTAAATTCTTTCAGGTCACAAATGAGGAAACTGCACACAGGGCAATCTGACGCCAGAGGACTGGAGCCCAGCTAATTTGCACGTTCAATTTGCCATATTAAGTATTAATCTCTCTCCTTGAAATTAACTTCTTAGAAACCTGTATTTTAAGCCTGAAAGTGTTCAGTGTTACTAAGAAGTAGTCAATTACCCAGGTTGTTCCATGTATTTGGATTTATTTTAAATGACTTGCATTCTCTTTTCACACTGATACCATTCTCTTCAAAAATGACTTCGAATATTGCACTTGCTCCTATTAATGCTAAATCTCTGCAAAATATCATCATTCAGCTGAAATCAGCTTTTTGACAATGTCCTTCCCATTTTGACTGTCACTATGACTTAGCTGGGTAATTCCAAACCACAGTCCTTATCTCTTTGCTCAGGTTTTCCTCCCTTCTTATTGGTCTTGTCAGTAGAATGAGATTCTTTTTGCATAAATCTTTTTTTTTGTGTTTTACCTGATTGCAACCTATACTTCATATTAAACCCTGTCAGCTTCCCAGTCAGTGTGTCCTTTCCTGTCAACAGAGGGATTATATATCATCCAGAACAATAATTTTATGTTTTGTCAAATTTTCTGCTTTACTCAGTGAGTTTGTCCAATGTTTCCTGCTTAAAAAACAATGTTTTTGTGCATGGCACCGCTGATTTTTCATATTCAATATTTGATGGTACAAGGGCCTTTTATGTTATTGAAAATCATAATCTTTGACTATGAGTTGTTCAATATTTTGATATTTCAAATTCACAAACTCTCTTCCTAAATATCTTGCATTTATATAATGGTTATCTTTTCAGAGGACGTTCACTTTATTTGTTTGCATTACTTCATTTGTTTATCACAGTACCCCATGAGTTAAGCAGACAGAGCAGATGGTGTTAAAATAACCCTTATGGATGTGAATGCTATGACTCAGAGGTTACAAGTGACAAAGTCACACAGATAGCAAACAAAAAACCCTAAAGGAGATGGTGTGATTTTTTTTTAAATAGTAGCAAAGTAATTTTTTAATGGATCACACTTCATGCATATTAGGCCCCATTAAATGCTTTGAATTTCATTTTTAAGAATCTACTTTCATCATTCTGTCTGTATTCATGCATTGTTTTTTTCAACAAATCGTGATTCATTGCCTACTACATACCCAGGTTCTGGTGACATATAGTCATGACCATGACCCTATAGTCATGGCACTTACTTAGTAGAAAGATAGCAAAAATAAAATTTCTACTCTGTCAGTGAGTGCTAAGTGCAGAAAAAGGGGGAAAGAGGGAGAGAAAGGGGAGACACAGATGGAACAGAGTTATTAGTGAAATCTCCCTGAAAGGTAGCACTTGAATAGAGACCTAAAAAAAAAAAAGCAAGTCACATGATTGTCTGATGAGAAAGCTTTCAAGATTTATTTCTTTAACCTGAAGACCTTCTACCTATTTGGAAGACAACCATAGTGCCATCCTTTCCCAAAGCTGTGAAAATATCTTAAGAAGTGGTAGGGATTATGTTTTAAATAACTATCCCAGCTAGAGTTCTTTATGTAGAGCTCACATCCTCTTTTTTTTTTTTTTTTTTGTCACAAGGTTTGTATTAAGTGAGCCTTTTGTAATTGAAAATTGAGTTAGACAGACCACTGTTAAGCCCTTAATGTGTGCCAGGTACAAAATGCATTTTTCCCAGTTAATCCTCAGCAACCCACTTGAAGAAAGTATTATCCTGCATGACGCACTTGTGGTGTGCTGACGATCACATGTCAGGGGGACCAGCCCTCGTGGATTATTGGTCGGTGGTCTGGTGATAAAAATGTGGATACTTGGACTCAGTTTACTATCATTTGTTTCTGCATAGACTGTAGGATGAAAGATTGGATGAGTCTTAAGTTTTCAAATACCAAGAATAAGTAAAATTCTATTTTTTTAGAAATGATTTTATTTATTTACTCGAGAGATAGAGAGAGAGAGGCAGAGATGTAGGCAGAGGGAGAAGCAGGCTCCCTGTGGGGAATCTGATACTGGACTTGATCCCAGGACCCCAGATCACAACCTGAGCTGAAGGCAGATGCTCAACCGCTGAGTCACCCAGGGACCCCTAAAACTCTGCTATTTAAAGGAAGTTTTGAATTATCTTGTCCAAAGGTTGGTCAGTACAAGGTAGATCTAAAAGCTGAGCACTTCCAGTACTGAGGCAAAGACCACTTCTAAGGAGCTGGTTTTATTGTTGGATAATTTATGAGTTTGCCTACACCCATAATGTCCCAGGTGCTTATAGGAATTGTATTCCCTTTTTTTATGTTAATAATTCTGGCCTTTGGAAAAATACCAACAAACTTTTAAAATCGCAATTACTAAAAATGCTAATTCTATCAGCTAAAGATAATTTCTGTAAAAAAAAAAAAAACAAAACAAAACGAAGTACCCTGTATTTCCTTCAGAACATTTTTTGTGAAAACATATAAATATAAAATAAATAAATGTTTACAAACTTAGGCTCACTTCATATACCTTACATTACTTACACTGAGACTGAGTTTTTAATTAATTAAGTAAGTAACATAGACCTTTATTATTATTATTGACTACATTGGCTATATTGCATTAATCGTATATTATTTAAGTAATTTCATATTACTAGACATATAAATTATCTCAAAATTTTGTTTTTATAAAGAAGATGACTGTCCACTTTCATGTATAATATTCTTCACTTATCAAATTACTTTCTTCGATTAAGTTTTTTCTTAGATGTTGCTATAATCATTCTCTCCTTACAGTTACATCCCATAATGTCATAATAACACATCAGACAGACCTACTACCAATGTCTGCAAAACACAGTTGCACTTTTTACCTGGGTGGTGAACACAGGTGTTCATAGTAGTCATGGAATTAGTATTCTTTTCTCTGCAAAGATACATTCATATGTATAACACATTTATCAATTACTGTTTTCATTCAAACTTCAGATTTCTAGCAATTATAATTGGAAAGCAAATGTGGTTTTGTTCTTAAAATAAACAAAAATATTCCTTAATCTTATTCCTTTCATCTCTTTCTCTTTGTCTGTAGTGCCTTCCTTCTTTTACTTTAAATTCCTCCCAGACATCGTTGCATTGTCTGTAGAGCTTACTACCCTCTCCCATCTCCTCCAGTAAGTTGCTGTCTTTTCCAATGGGATTCAAGCCAAAGGTTCTGGAAATGTCTCATTTCTCTCCACACACAACTGACACCCAAGGGACCAGATGGCAAAGACAAAATTCTTCTCAATGCGTAAGGAGCATAAGAGGCTAAAAAATTCACATGTTAAGTGTATATTTCTCGGGGCACCTGGGAAGCTCAGTCGGTTAAACATCTGCCATTGGCTCAGGTCATGATCCCAGCATCCTGGGGTTGAGCCCTACATGGGCTCCCCGCTCAGTGGGGAGTCTCTTCTCCCTCTGCCCCCAACTCATGCTCTCTCACTCTCTCTCTCTAGTGCTCTGTCTTTTTAGTGCTCTCCTCTCTCAAATAAACAAAATCTTTTTAAAAATGTATATTTTCTCTCCCATGTAACATTTAAGATATCTTCAAAATGATAGCATGCCATGGAGGCTGGAAAATGTGGTATTTTCAGGAAATATAGAGAAATCTGATGTCATGGTTTGAGGTGGATAGTGTGAACGAAAACTGTAGACAAATTGTAGACTGCCTTGAATGTATTAGAATAAATTCTAACAACCAACCAAAACAATTTTGTAGTTAGAGAGACATCTTTCTTTAGATATGCAACTGGAGAGTATTGAAGATAAAAAATTTAGGTTCTTATTAGTAAAAAATAAAAAAGGGTGGGGTGGGGTGAGGAAAGTGAGAAAGCAATGCAGAAGAAAGCATAGAGAAAGTCTCTGAGAAAACATTTATATTTCTCATATTCTCCTTTCTGTCCTCACCTGAAACTTTGTAAGAAATATTTTACACATGCAATCTGTTAAAAAATAATGATTAATCAATTAAGGATCATTATATAAATCTGAGATTTCTTGAACTTATTTCCTAATTGAGTACCACTCTCTGCTCAGCGGGAGCCTGCTTCTCCCTCTGCCCGTTCCCCACTCCCCGTTTGTATGCTGATTCCCTCTCTCTCTCTCTCTCTGTCAAATAAATAATATCTTTTTAGAAAATAAAAGTACAAAGCATTGAACTATATTATTTGAAGAGTTAGAGTAGTACGTTTCTAATTATGATAGAGTTGGAAAGATAAGACATGTATCAAGAGAGGTTATGAATAATATGAAACTATTTGTAGTTTAGCTGTCCTGAAATCATTTGTATCTTGAATTCAGCTAAAAATTGGGATGTAGCTATCTATAGAGATCTTTCACAAGAAAGCAAGTAATATGTTCCAAAATTCAAGCACTAACACTCAAGGACTTTGTATACTAAATGCATTCTGAGCCTAGTTACCCATATTTTTGGTAAGCATTTAATTAGTGTGGCTATCTTATTATCGAGTTCTTAGCAAATTAATGGTGATGAGAGAAACTTGTGGGAGGGGTAATTATCAATAAAAATCTGTAATGGAAACAACAAATAAAATTACAAAGTAGACAAATATTTCTCAGTAAGAATTGAAAATTTAGGTAACTTATAGTCATGTATTGTAGAAACCCTAGATGACACTAATAAAACTGATAAAATACTAGAAAAACTTATACCAATAGTGACTATACTAAGCCTCCAAGAAAACTAATGCATTAGGCTTTTTTCCCCCCAAAAAAATCTTTTTTTATTCCAACAGAAATACATTCTCTATTTTAAAAATTTCTGTTCACAAGGGCTAAAATAATAATAATAATAATAATAATAATAATAATAAAGGTAAAGCCAAAAGGAGTAAATCTCTAGTTAACCAGAAAACTTACCTTATGGAATAAATTACTTTCCAAAAGAGATTTTGAAAAGCAGAGCTTTTATTCAATGGAAATGAATCCAAATAACAATATAATAATAACTTGCCACAAGGTAAAACACGATTAAATACATAGGAAATTGCTCTAGAAGCCCAGTAAAGCATCTATGTGATGGGAATCTGACATTTATGAGTGTTTTCAGCTAGGTATTGAAAAACAGAGAAGATTTGGACAGGCAAATAAAAAAGAGAAAACTCGATAAGAGGTTAAGATTGCAGGTGTCTTGTCAAGAATTCCAATAAATGTGTTGTATATTCAAGAGACAAAGATTAAAGAAAGGTAGCTGACATTGGGTGTTCATATACAGGAATAATGAAATATTACAACATCAGAGAAGAGTTTTTGAAATGTAAAGTTGATATCTTTTGTGTTTCAACACTTGGGAATGAGAAGTTATTAAATGTTTTTGTTTAATGGGGATGCTATTGAATCAAAATAGTACTGAAGAGTTGAATGTGGCACCACTGTTTGGGATAGAAAGAAATTTAACTGGCATGAAGAGAAGGTGAAAAAAATTGCAAAGAAAAAACTGTTAGTAAAGATATTAATAGCAATCCAGGCATGAAGTTGACAGTTCCAGTGGGAATGGAAAGCAAGGAACCTTTTAACTTACAGGATAGCCAGAGGTGATCCCACTTGTTTTATAGATGAGGACTCTTGGAGAGGGGAAGATGGGTAATTTGTCCAAGATCATACCTCTAGTTAATGCTGAAACCAGAGTTAGAGTCCTACTCCTCAGCCCCAGGATATTTTCTATTATGACACCTACGTAAATTATATTTTATTTTCTTTTTTTTCTCTCAAAAGCATTACTCTTCAGAAACTGAGCTAAAAACCAAGAATTTTATATTTTATTTCCCAGAATCTCGAGAATTTTTTTTCTTATTGTTACTTAACCTAACGGTGTCTTTCATCTACACCTCTTAAAATAATAGCATAAGAACTTTTCTATCAGAGAACATCTGTGGAGGAGAAACACCATTCTTCTAAGAATGAGACTATATAAATGTGACTTGTTGCAAATGCATCCTGTTGTAAAATACACAGAAATCAGCCAACATTCTTCATGCTGTGATGGATTTTGGTATGAACATCATGAGGAGAGATGTGCATTATTCACAAAAATGTGTTTTCCTATGTGTAATTTCAATTTAAATGCTACAGAAATTTAGGTTTCCACTGAGCCAGCAATAAATTTTCATGAAAAAAAATTAGAAGAAGAATATACAAAATCAAAAGGAATAAAAAGGGACTTTTTACAGACCATTTCAACCTTTTATTATCCAGTAACACATCCTCTTTCCTTCTTTTCTGTGCTTCTCTGTTCATTTTGTGCAGTGCTGAGTCAGCAATGACCTTTCTATGAAAGCCCAACCGAGTCTGCTTTCTTCCCCAAGTTAACACATCTTTAACCTGCCTCTTGACAACACTGACACATCTTATTCTCTTTAGCAATTTGTTCCGTGTTTTATTTTGATCGGATTTTATTTGTGTCAACATAACACATTCTTCTTGAGGCACTAGTTTGTGTTTCCCTTCAGTTTACCCTCAAGAACCTTTTCCCAGGCTTCCCTGTTGGATCATATCCCATTTTATGTTTACGGTTTCATTTGGTAATACTGTTAGGTTTTGTGGCTGATTTTGTATCCCCAGATTCCCAGAGTCACCCGTGCAAAGTGAATGCTTCTTTTGTATCCTCAAGACAGTCCTCAAACAAAGTGCAACACTGATCATCTAAAAGAGGTCAGCAAGATGGACTTCAGTGGCCTTTACTCTGTTCTTTTAAGGCCACACTTTTCCCCCAGGTGCTGTGTTTCTTTAATGGAGTTTTCAATTTATTTTATGCTCCTGTCTTTCTGATCTGGAAACAGGGAGTAGGAAATAAACAAAAACAGAGATTCCTAATAGAGCAGTACTTCAGGACACTGCTGTTAGTATTGAATCTGCTATGGTTTTATGTCTTCACCTTTATTATTTTTGCCACATTTGTGGGTTTGGTACTTAATTATCTTGAGAAGTTCAATACAAGCAAAAGGATGACTTGACAGGTAGACAGAGCAGAGCAATAGAGAATCTTGAAACAGTTGGAGACAGAGAGACAAGTCAGCATGCGAATGGCTGCGACTGGGTAATCTGTCAGCAGATAATAGGGTCCAGGGCACCTGTCTGGGGATTGAAAACAGAAGGGCAAGCTTCTCAGTCCTGCAGAATTGGCCACCAATACAGACATTTAGGCATGCACACAATGACTCATCAAAGACAAAACCAAACAAAATGAGACAAGAATCCAGTTACCAGAAATAAAATAGAAGTTACAATGGAGTTTATGAATATGAAGTTTTCCCAAGTATAGAATATGGGTCCAATATTATAAGTATTTTGCAACCTAGGCACCTGATACTGAAGTCCTCTCTGTGAAATTGTTCATTTCTTTCTTCTTCTTTGAGGGGAGGGTTGATCTAGGGTCTGAGGCCAGTCTATGTCTTCTGATGGGTTGAAAGGCTCCTAATGTCATTCTTAAAGTTCTTAAGTGACTGTCAGGACACAGCTTGAGACAAGCACTCAATTCAAATTCAAAGTTGCACACAAAATAGACAGGGATAAACTACAAAATGAACTCAGAGAATAAACAAGTACCCATAGTCAAATTAAAACATGGAAATCATTCTAGAGTTTCTCTGATGAAAAATTGCAATCATTTCTTAATTATTGTTCATCTTGTAAAAAGCTGCGTTTTGTTGGAGAAAACACATCATTCCTGTCAATCGAGCAGTACTTCACTTTTTTTTTTTTTGACTAGAGTTTGGCAAACATCTTCTCTCTTTTTTTAAAAAAAAGTATTTTATTCATTTATTCATGAGAGATACAGAGAGAGAGAGGCAGAGAGAGGCAGAGACACAGGCAGGGGGAGAAGCAGGCTCCATGCAGGGACCCCGACGTGGGACTAGATTCTGGGTCTCCAGGATCACACCCTGGGCCGAAGGCAGCGCTAAACCACTGAGCCACACGGGATGCCCCAAGCAGTACTTCAAAAATAGTTTGCCACATAGAGAAGCACTGTGGTCTGTGCCGGGTGAACAAACATGATCATCTTGGAACAATCCTCTTCCCCAGACTTCAAACACAGAGCCCAGTGGGTGTATCACAAATACATCTTAGGTTGCCCTGGGTCCCTGTCCCTACGGTGGCATCCTCCACCCCTCACCAATGACCTCAGGCAGCGGGCATTCCCATAAGGCACAAGCTTAACCTGGAGATACTCTTTCCATTGACCCTATGACCTTAAAATTTGGAGCCTCAAGTTCCTGATCTATAAACAGACAAGTGTGTCATCGGATTTAGGAGGATTAAGTGAGGGGATGCTAGCAAAGTGCCTGCAGCATAGTAGATGCAAAGTCAAGCTCAGTCTTCCTTACACTGTGTCAGTGTGAAGTATATTGAAGGATTAAATATCCGTGAAGGACAAATGGGACTGCCTCTGAAATGGTGGGACTTCCTGGAAGATCCCAAAATGTGACTCTGCCCAGCTTAGCACTGAGAGGTGCTCCCACTAAAATCCTATCACCAGCCCCCCTTCTTTGGTACATATTATTGTTAATAGACCTTTTTTGTGTGTTCTTTCCATGACAGTGGCTGCCAAAGGTGACAGCAGTTGATCCAATTATTTGCAGAACTGTCAGTTCTGTTCCGTGTGTCCCTTCTCTGTCAGTGATCACTCCCAGTGACCTGAGTCTCTGTGAGATTGTGCTTTCTTTTCCGTGGCAATCTCCATTCATACGCATCCATTCACAAATTCTGAATTTTGTTGAGTAATGACCATTAGCATGGTCATTAACATGGTTTTGTGTTGAACTCTGAGGAGACAATGGTCACAAAAAACAAGCCGAGTTCTAACTATTCACAGTCAAGGAAAGGAGATAGATATTATCTACCTATAGAGACATATCTAAATTGTTCCTTTTTTTTTTTTGATCACGGATATTCAGGAAGAAAATAGAATAGACCTCTCCATCAGCTCTACCCTGTCAGTAATGTCACAGATCACTTAGTCCTCCATCTGTGTCATCCTTCCTGTGTGGTCTTCATCCTCTTTTTCTTAAGGTGGCCCTTCCATCTTCAGTTTTACTTTCACATGTCAGGTAGGAAGAAAAGAAGAACAAGGAACCAGGAAGCTAGACCAGGAAAGTGAAACTTACTGAAAAATGCACAGCATATTGATTTAATTCTCACATGGCCACCATGTGTCAAAATGGGTCACATGGCCACCATGTTGCAGAAGAAACTGAACTAGTCCTTCTGCCTGGCACCCTGCCCCCATCCCCAGCAAACTTGGTTTCTCAAGTGAGACAGAATGGATGGGATAAAGCAGCCAGCAGTGTCTGCCACATTTCACGTTGCCCTGTGCAGATAGGCCTTAGCAGAGCTAGTTGGCCCAACCTGATTAGCAACTCTTAGTGTTGACTAGCTTAAGAAAGAGTGGTTAGGAGTGCAGACTCTAGAATCTAACCCATAGATTCAAACCCCAGCACTACCATTAGCTAGTTCTGTGGCTTAACATCATATTTAATCCGACTGTACCTTAACTTCATTTTTAGAGATAACAGTAGTCTCTACCTCATAGTGTTGACATGGAAATTGGTCAAGGGGACATAGACTGAGCTTTTAACCACTGAATGAGACTAGTAAGCATTTCTTATATTAGCTGTATTTTATATTAGTCAAGCAATCTTTTTGTCTTGCTTTGCTCCTCCTACATATATTTCCCTGCTGGACAAAAATGAATGGGCCATTGATGTGATTAATTCCAGTTGGCTCGGCAGCGATGTCTCCATTGTACTTTAATCCATTTACTCTTCTGGCATATATCTGTTTTGTGTGAATGGGATAATGGCGCATTTGAGGAAACCAAATCAATCTGCACTACATAAAATTTCTGAACCTGCAGAGCTGAAAAACAAGATTCGCCTCAGTGGGGCAGAAGCAACCTGTAAGGTGTGGCCCCTTAAATGGCAATGATAATACCTTGCATATTGCTCCTCTCTCTTGCAACTCTGAGAATCTCGTATTCTTTTTATTACTTTATTATTAAAAACTTATGAGGTCTTAGTTAATACTCTCTTTGAAAGGCTCTTTAAGACCAAAGACCCACAATAAGCATAATGGGGGACCAGTTGTGGATTCTGAGTCTGGTTCTACCACTGACCCTCTGTTGGGCAATCTACACTCTATTCTCTGGGTCATTAACTTTCCTGACAGCTGTAGAATACCCCATAGGAACACTTAGCTGCCAGGCACTTTGCCTTGATCAAACTCATAGCTATTTCTTTATTGCATTACAGTTGCACAACACTAAACCCATGTGTCTTCATAAGCCCAAATTACTACTGGCAAGTGAGTTAGTCCAGAGAACAACAGAGAAGTGTGTGCAATTTTTTTCTTTGAAGACTGGTCTGAGTTTGGGGATAATTGAGTTTCTTAAGTATTCTTTGGTTTGAAAAATCTCAGTTACTAATTCCTAAGCAAAGATCACTATGTGCAAACTGCAAATTACATATCTTACAGAGTTCAAGTGTAAACTTCCAACTTTCAAGGAATCCCTACATTCTTTGTCACCCCTCTTTCATAGAGTCATTCAGTACTTCTCATGGATATTAATCATACATGCATGGGGGAAATTCTTCATCATTAGGAATAACTGGTTTCCACCTACTGGGTGCCAGTTGCCCTTGTATCAGGGAGCTATTCCTACAAAATAAACTGCTGCAAAATGCAGTAGAGTAAAATAATAATTATTCATTTCTTAGGTATTTGCAGGCTGGGGCCCGTAGCTCTGCAGATCTCCAATGGGTTCGGTCATCTCTCGGATGATAGCATAAAGTCTCTACTCTAGGAGATTTTGTCCATTCTGTTCCATATGTATCTCATCCTCTTCCTACAACCAGAATGCTAAATGAGGCACCTCCTTCTCTTGAAAATGGCAGAAGTACTAAAGAGATAAAAATCAGACAGGTTCTTGAAGCCCGGGCCAGCAGGAGCTGGTACCGGAAACTGTCTTTGTCATCTCTCCATGGACCAAAGTAACTTACATTTTTGAACCCAAATTCCAGAGATAGAGAAATAGATCCTAACTCTTTAGGAAGAGGAAATGCAAAGTTAAATGTGGAAAATTCAAAAGCTTTTGTATCAGTTTCCTTTGACTACTGTAAAACAAACTGCTATAAACTTAAGCCTAAAACAACACATATTTATTCTTTTATAGTTCTGGGGGGTCAAATCCAGAATGAGTTTCAACAGTCAGAAATCAAGGTGTTAAGAAGCCATTTTCCCTCTGAGGCCATAAGGAAGACAGTTTTCTTACCTTTTCCAGGCTCTAGAGATGCACCCACTACATTCCTTGGCTCATGTCCCCTGCCCCACACCATCTCCACAGCTGGCTTTATAGCATCTTGCTTTGGTGATCACATGCCTTCTTCTGTGTCAAACCTCACTTTACCTCCTTCTATAAGGACAACTGTGATTACAGTCAAGGCCCACTAGAATAATTCTGGATAATTCCCCAGAACAGTCACAGTTTCTGGGGATTGACACCTGGATATTCCTGGAGGTCATTCCTAAGCTTACCACAAACTTGAAGGTAGAGAGAGATGATGCATTGGGGCCACTATTACAATCTATTGCACACACCCTGGACATCCCAAAACACCTCCCCATGTTTCTAATCATTTCTGTGGAAGGCAGTGCCACCCTTTCAGTAAAGAGCCTTTAGGAAAGGTAAAATGCTACAGGGTCAGTAATGCAGGTACTAACTAGTCTGTCATGCAAAATTCAAGTTGTGAGGAAGAAATCGCAGAGCAAAATGATCCAGAGATGTGAGGTTCTCTTGCCCCTAAGGAGATCATAGGACTGAAAATAAAGTAATAAGCAAATTACTTTTCATTCATCAAATAGATCTTGTGGATTCCTTCTAAATAATGGAAAATAGAGCAGTGAAGAAAACCAGCAGAAACTCCTGTCCTCATGGGTTCATATATGTGTATTTTGATTGGGAACAGCAGACCCCGGGAACAAAAAGAAGAGGAGGGTGGTGGAGGGGCCCAGCAAGGTGGAGAGCCTCTGTCAGAGACTGCGTGTGGCCAGCCCCTACAGGCCTACAAGACAGCGCATGAGATCGGCTCCTCCTCTGTCAGACGGGCTATCTGTGGAAGGATTTTAGCAAAAGCTTGTCATAATGTGACTTCCTTCAGAACAAGAACACCTCTGGTGGTGGTGGCGGAAGAGCAGGGCACAGCAATGACAGCAAGGTGGGTAGTGGTGAAGACTAGAATGCCAGTGGTGGAGTTGAGCAAAGAGGAATGGCTCTTTATTAGGACACCAAGGTCTCTTCCTTCCTTCCTTCCTTCCTTCCTTCCTTCCTTCCTTCCTTCCTTCCTTCCTTTCTTTCTTTCTTTCTTTCTTTCTTTTTTTTCTTTTCTTTTCTTTTTTTTTTTGGTACTCCGGAGGTAAACCTTCAAACTTCTGCAAGTGTATGAACACATTGAAAGTGACCCTTGGATCCTGCTGACTTCTCTTCATCCTTAGGTCCCACTTTGTTTCCAGAGAGCCACAGGTCATTGCCTATGTGTGTATAGAAGACGATGGGACACATGCACTATATTTGTGTGTACATATATATATATACACAAAATATATATATATACAAAAATATATATGTGTGTATATATATGTGTGTGTGTGTGTGTATATATATATATATCACATATATTTGAAAGAAATGGGATCACACTGTATATACTCTTCCACAACTTGGATTTTTATTTATTTATTTATTTATTTATTTATTTATTTATTTATTTATTTATTTCATTTTCTAATTAGTAACAACTGCCTGTAGTTTAGCTGTCTGGGTTCAAGCCTGCCTTTCTGGGTTGGACTTAATTCTTTAACTTTTATAAGCCTCAATATTTTTGTCATCAAAAAGCATGCAATAGTAGATGGCCACAGAATAAAATAATATGCTGCTTCTAAACCGTTTGGAGCATAGTCAAATTTCAATAAATGTTATTGATAATGCTACTGCTGCTGATTAATTTGCCTCAAAGGACATTTAGCTTTAAAAGAAAAGCTATTACTTTCAGTGTTTCACTATTAGGTTTAGTGTCTTCTTAGGTTTCTGAAAGACACCTTTTATCAAATTAAGGGACTTCCTCTCCCCGATTAATAATAACCATGGTCTGTCTGCTTATTTATTAAAGTCTGAAATTACTTTGGTATTTTAGAAAGATTTTATTGTTTTTCTGATTCTTTGCATTGTGTTTTTCTTTCCTGAAACAGACTATACTTTCCCTGTTTACAATGTAAGATCTGCTCTGATTTCTTTCTGGGTTGGAGGGTGGCACGTTGTATCTGTATTAGTGACTAAAGCTGTACTATGTTTTAATTTTTTGTGCACATGTGCATATGTGTGTATATTGCCTCTATTGGGATTTGATGGAATAGTGTAGGGAATTATGCACACTCTATTTATTTTTATGTTCTGGAATAGCATAAGTATAATCTTTTTCTAAAATGCCTCCTTAGAGCCTGTGCAAAATCACTAATGCTGGGATGCCTGGGTGCCTCGGCAGTTGAGCACCTGCCTTTGGCTCAAGGTGTGATCCTGGATTCCTAGGTTCAAGTCCCACATCAGGCTCCTTGCATGCAGCCTGCTTCTCTGTCTGCCTGTGTCTCTGCCTCTCTATCTCTCTCTCTCTCATGAATAAATAAATAAAGTCTTAAAAAATCATTGATGCTAGTATTATTTTGGGAGAAAATTGGTGAAATTTACCTACACCTTAAATTTATTCCATATGTATTTGGTTTTCTGCTTTTTTCTGTGTCAATCTTGGAATTTATAATTACCTATAAAGTTGTAAATATTTTGCTAACATTCCAAAAGTATTAGATGAGAATGATGTACAAACCTTGATGTCTTTTCCTAGTATGATGTGTATTATGATGCTTTCCTGTAATGAAGACAATAATTAACAAAGCTTACTGAGGTCATGGATGGTGGCCCAGCAGAGACCTCAACCCCCAGCAACCTGATCCCAGAGTCACACTCTCATCAACACAAAACCATTACTCCATAAGTTATGTGATACAGGTTTCTCACTGTGGTCCACATAGTTTACACCTTCAATTGTTCTTCCTTTAACTCAAGCATAATTTATCGAAGAAAACATTAAGAACATTTCATGTGTACATTATTCTTTTGACAACACTTATTTGTAGTGCTTTATGGTCAGAATATAAGGCCGGTATTAGTTTATGTTGGAGAATTTATCAAGTTTTCATTTTGGCATAATATCTTTTAGGGTAAAATGTTTACTACCTGTCTACAAAATATATGATTTTAGCATTAATCAGTTACTTTAAAACTTCACTTATTTTTGGCCCCTGGGTTTACCTGCAGGAGCGCTGTAACTCTAGCTAATGTGATTGGGTATTACCATTTTCTTCTTCCTTTTCTCTTGATGTGTTTTTGTGCTATACTCTGGTGGCGCCTGAATTTTTAAGTGTCTTTTGTTATTCGTATTTTCCATAAATATAATATGCACCATCTGGTTACAATTAATGGTTTTGATTTGAAATCTATTTTAACTGATTCTGCTATTTCTTATACCAGCTGTTTTTTTTTATATGTGTGATGTTAACACCTTCTCAGCATATCTTTATAACTTTCAACCTTGCTGCAAATTATTTTAGAATCTTTAAAACAACATGTCCTTTTTTTATATATTTTATTTATTTATTCATGAGACACACACACACAGAGGGAGAGAGAGAGAGAGAAAGAGAGAGAGGCAGAGACATAGTCAGGGAGAAATAGGCTCCCTGCAGGGAGCCTGATGTCAGACTCTAACCCAGGACCCCAGGATCATGACCAGAGCTGAAGGCAGATATCTGCTCAACAACTGAGCCACCCAGGTACCACAAAACAACATGTCTTTAAAAGCAACATGAAATGGACTTTTCTTTTTTTAATTTTTTTTAATTTTTATTTATTTATGATAGTCACAGAGAGAGAGAGAGAGAGAGAGAGAGAGAGAGAGAGAGAGAGGTGCAGAGACACAGGCAGAGGGAGAAGCAGGCTCCATGCACCGGGAGCCCGACATGGGATTCGATCCCGGGTCTCCAGGATCGCGCCCTGGGCCAAAGGCAGGCGCCAAGCCGCTGCGCCACCCAGGGATCCCTGAAATGGACTTTTCTTGTGCCTCCCCACCACCACACTCCCAACAAGATGAGTCTAGAAAGTCAACAAATACACACTTTTCTCATAAATTGACTTATCTATTCTTTTTTCTGACAATTTAGTCTGTTCTCTTTTGTTATCTTTATATTTCTCCATTTCCAAGAGATCCCTGGTTCCTCTTTTATTATGATTTGTATACTCATTTGTAATATATCTGCTACTTTTTGTGTTCACTGTATTACTTGTGATTAGCTATTGTTTATTGTTGTTGTCATTCCTGTTGTATTTAGAGCACTGTTAGACTTTCAAAAGGCTTGGTTTTCTGTTTATATTCATGGGTGAGCATCCTAATTGATCAATATTAATATGTAGACTCTACTGCCTTAGCGAAGGTGAAAGTTCCTTTACTGTGACCATGAGCTTGTATTTTACCAAGATAGGGAGAATGAAACTAGTGATGGGAGAAATAAACCATGGTATGGTTTTCTTCCACAAGTGCACGTGGTTACCTTCCAGGGACCAACATCATGGCCCACAGCAAGGGTGGGGTTTGGAAGAAAAAGGATTAATCTGGGAATTTCCTGTGAATAAACATCCACTTAGATAGTTGTCTTTATGTTTCCTTAATTTTAAGTTAAAAATGAGGAATCTGGGGCACCTAGGTGGCTAAGTCCATTAAGCATCTGACTTGGACTCAGGTCATGGATGCCAGAGTCCTGGGATGCAGCTGGCAAGGGGCTCCCTGCTCAGAGGGGAGTCTGCTTGTCCCTCTCTGGCTGCTTCTTCCCCTGCTCATGCCCTGTCTGTCTTTCTTTCAAATAAGTAAATAAAATTTTTATTAAAAAAGGGGAAGAGTCATCTTTTTCTCTAAAAGAGAGAGCTTCCCAGAGTCCTTTATTTAACAGTACAGCTAACCACCGGAGCGCACTGCTATTACCTGTCCACTGGGGATTTTAATCCTAGGGAAATTCCCAAGATTTTCTGGGAAAATTCTCATATTTCAAAAGTTCTCTCCACTCACAGAGGTTAAGAACTTCTTTGAGTCTCAAGGTTTTGCCAGCAGTCTGATTCCTCTAGACATGTTTTTCAGAAGCTTCTTTTTTTCTCTCTCTCTTTTTTCAGTTGATGGCACTGTTCCCAGATTTCCACTGCTGTGATGGTTTTATTTTACTTCATTTCATAGATATTTGGCAAAGAAGGAAAAGTAAACTCATATTTTCCATCAAATATTCTTAAATTCCTCACTTATTAAACTTTTAATTTTGTAATGTTATTTGAAAATTTATACCTTATTGAAAGTTGAAAACTATATGATACCTGTAAATACACTTTTTATCAACAATTTTTAATCTAAGACTACCAGATAGAAATTTGAATGCGAATTCTAGGTCCTTTTCATTTGCAATTGGTCAGCTTGTAAAAAGTGGGTTACTCTGAAATGAATTTTTTCCCAATGTTGATGTAAACAGAGATGAAAGAACTTTGGAAATTTATGATTTTCCTATGTGTATATGTGTTAATGTAAATTATTTAAATGTATTAATTGAAAATATATTTTATTGTGACAATAGGGTTTTTAGCAGTCATTTTTAACTTACATTTTCAAAGAATTACAGTATATTAACAAATATGACTATTAGAGATCATCGTATTAATACTTCTAATATGCAAATGAAGAAACTCAGACCCTGCAAGGTTAAAGAAACACTGTTATTCGTTGATAAAGGCCTTCTTTTAAGCTAATACTCTCTCAATTCTATAAAAAAGTACAAATCTGGGGTAACTTAGTGGAGTGATAGACTTTTTTCTATGAATCAGTGTAATCCAAATTAATCTTCTAATCAACTAACCTAACTACAATTTAAAAATTATTTTCAAAAATGCAACTAAAACAAAGTTACATAAAGCCCTATTTTCTAAAGTTTTTGTTTTAGGACCTTGAGTATTAGAACCTCCTTACTTGTTTACCTGATGTTATGGGTTGAAGTGTGTCTCCCAAATTCATTTTATGGCCCTAACCACCCTATCAAGTTCCTCAGAATGTGACTGTATTTGGTGCTAAAGTCTTTAAATTAAATGAGGCTACTAGGGGTGCACCTTGATATAATGGACCTGTGTCCTTTTAAGAAAGGATTAAGGCACACAGAGAGACAGAGGACCCACCCTTTGAAAAGTAGACAAAGGCACCTGGGTGTTTCAGTTGGTGAAGCATTCTGCCTTTGGCTCAGGTCATGATCCCTGGGGCCTGGGATCTAGCACCCTGTCAGGCTCCCTGTTCAACAGCAAGTCTGCTTCTCCCTCTGCCCACCCCCTCTCTCTTCCACTGTCTCTCAAATAACTAAATAATATTTAAAAAGACTTTAAAAATTAAAATGTAAATAATAATCTTAAAAAATATAAAATTCTTAAATAGATGAAGGGAGGGTGGCATCTGCATGTCATAGAGAGACCTTAGTAGAAACCAACCATATGGACATCTGTAGGGTTAGAAGGCAGAGGGCTAGCATCCAAAACCAAGAGAAAATAAATTTCTGCAGTTTAAGCCACTCAGTCTGTGGTATTTCGTTATGGAAGCCCAAGCCAACTAATGCACCTGGGGACATCACTTGATATAATTATAGCAGGTACACCTGTTTTAAAATTTCTCAGAAAAACAATAGGTGAATGGGTTGTATAAGGTCATGTTTAGCTTAAATTGTGACATTTTTCTCTTACTGTTCTTTGAAAGGTAACATGCTCTTATTTCACTCATTTAAAAATAAGCTGCACACCAATTCGCCCTATTTCAACACTGTTCTTAAACTGAAAATTTAAGAACAAACACAAGTAGAACAAAAACTTTTCAGCAATACGTCACATAATATCCAGGCAAAAGTTTAATTATTCTACTCATGAAAGAGCCTCAGAAGGACTCTATTATTTGCTCTTGTATTAAACACAATTCAAGATATTTTGGTTAAATGGTTTCTGAATTGACGGAACTCTGTAACATTAACAATAGGGAGATTGACAAATAGAGAGAGATCTGCTAGCATTCACGCAATAGAGTAGCTTTCATTATCACATTAATTTTAAAAAGCAGAAATCTTAAATCATCAACTTCAGGAATTATAGTCATACAGAGCCATGCATCTTGATGGGTGTACAATGAATCTTTATATGGGTTAATAATTAATGGCCATAAGCATCACTCAAGATTATCAAGAAGAAATATTATATTGTGTGTACTGTTAATGATAATAGATTTTTAGAATGGACCCATTCAAATTAACATAAATGGATTTTTTTTGTCAAAAGAATAAACCTTCAACCATGTAGAAATATATGTTCTGAGTGCTTAGAATGATTTATTTTCAAAGATTTACTATTTACTCAAGGTTATATTTTCTATGTGCTACACATGTATTTTGGGGAATTAAAAAAATGATGAATGTACAGTACTACACATTATAAATTAGCATTAAAATAATCTCACGCACCAAGTTTTGAAAGTACCAATATGATAAATTTTACTTATAGTGGCTGAGAGAAAATAGAAGTAGAGTGTCATATTCCAAAGAAGCAGGAAAACAACTGCCTGCCAGACTAGTGTCCACTAATGAAATAGCCAATAAATAGTTATATTAAAATATCAAAATTATGTTAAATAGATTGTGTACTGTTTAACTTGGAGGGTATTTTCGATGAACCATGTAATCCAAACTCCTGAACATACATCCTGGACCTCCCTTACATCACACACACACACACACACACACACCTCCGAGGACGGTGGGGGCAACAGTGTGCATGGGAAAAACTAAGATACCAAAGTTCACCAAACAGAATACTAACAGATACTAAACAGATACTAAAAGAACACCAAACAGAACTTCTCAGCTGAGAATGAAAAAAGCCGGGAGCTGGAAGACATCTTAGTGATCATCTTTTACTTCTGTCATCTGAAAAAAAGGTGCCAGTGTTAAATGATCTACCAAGAATCACAGTTAGGCATGCTAAAGACTAAATTAAAAACAAACAAACAGACAAGAACGACAGTTTCATTGCCTAAAAAGAAATTTGCACCTACCCTTAATTAAATCATACTACTTTCTGCAATTATGAAGAGTCCAAATTGCTATTTGCTAACCAGGAGGAAAGTAGTTGCATTGTTCGAAGTGGAAAAAGTGCAGGGACGAATGAGCAAGTGTTTAAAAACTAAGCATGATTATGGAGGAGAACAGGATGAGGCTGGAGTCAGGGCAATGATGGAGGGAAAAGGAGGAGTCTCTGTGGGCTGGCCTAGGTAGAGTGCACGGTGAGAGGAGGTTCAAACGGAAAGTCAGTACATATTAAAGATTAGGTTTTACAAATTTTAAATTTGAAATAGGTCTAGAAAATTCTTCCCCCAAAATAAGATTATAATTTTACCTCCTTCTTGGATCTTTTTTAATATATGCTATCTTTTTTACACACACACACACACACACACACACACACACACACACACACACACACCTTTTCTCTGTTCTTTCATGAGGCTCCTTAATTTTATTTCTGATTCTGAGGTTCTGGATTAAGGAGAGCCAACATTCATAACCCTGAAATATTTAATAATAAGTCAGAAAGACAAAGCAATACTTGAGGCAGAAGTTTTTCATTAGCTTCAATGAAAACATGGGTAATAATTTCACCCTAACCTGAAATGCCCTAAACTCTTTAAATGGACAAAGTAGGAGAACTAAACATTTTAAGCATCTGTTCAGGCCCATAAATTCATGGTAGCACAAAACAGACTTATGAAACATTTTCCTGCACAGAAATACAACAAGCATGTATGGAAATAATGTGAATTTCACAAGGGCTCACGGCTGCCTGGACCAGTGGATCCTCTCCAGCCATCTGCCCCACTGACTGCTTCCTGTCGTCACCCCGGAGTGTTAGGGACAAGTTGTTTTTGTTTTTGTTTTTGAACCAAAGAAGAGGATTTTAAACAACCCAGAATGGCATTTACTTAATGTTTTAATGCAAGTTTGGCAAAACGCACCTATGACGAAGGGAATGCTGCTGGTAATCTTTCTTTCATCATTAATTTTAGCTCATTTTTATTAGAGAAAAGAAAGTTCTTAGTAAGCCTGAGGTCTTTTCTTTTTTCTAACTCTATTCTGTTAAACACTGTTCATGTTGATTTATTGCTCGTGAAAATGTGAAAAAACAATTGAAAGAAAGAGATAAAGATGAATCAAATTTCAATATAGGATCTGTGAGCTGCAGCAATGCAGATCAAAGGGTGTGTGTGTGTGTGTGTGTGTGTATGCCTGCGTGTGAAATGCAAATCAGATCTTTTCACTCTCTTGCTTCAGTGTCCTCTGACTTGGCCTTCTAGGCTCTGTCTTCCTTGGCCCTCACTGCTGCCATAAAGCTCCACAGGAGTTGACTCCTAGTGGCTTTCTGAACAGAAATCACAATAGCTTTCCTTTCAGTTACTCAAAATCCCTGGGATCCTTAGGGCCTGAGGGCCTCTGACTGGGACTCCCTTTCCTGGAATGCATTTTCTCCCATCCTCATTTACTTAATTCCCAACCATCCTTTACAACACATTTCAAGCATCCTTCAGGGCATGAAGAACCTCCTGTACTCCTCACAGGTTCTTACCACCATCCCCCATGTCGTTGTGGCAATAATATTCCAACTGGAGTTGAATAATGCATCCTGTGATTTTTGCTAAAGGTCACGTTCATCCACAAGAATGTATTGCTGCAAGAGCAAGGACTGTGTTTTTCTTGCTGGCCGCTGGGATGCGGCTCCAATCATAATACTTCATTCGGCGAGGGCAATCAATAAATGCATCTTAATTTATGGAATGAAACAACAGAACAGAAACCTGAAAGCAATGAGATTATACATAATAAGGGTGCATCTAACATACAAATCAGCCATCCTCGCAATGGATAGAGATAACTATTTTCACAGCAGTAACTGTTAAGCTGACCTAGGGTCTAGAGAATCCTTCTGTGCCAACAACGAGTGAGCTAATAGTCCAATTTCTGCCTTATTGTAAATAGATCTTATCACACTTGGAATAGCATATTGTAGGGGAAGGAGAATTTCCCCCTTCTTTTCCTCTAGGTTCTCTGGCTGACTAATAATTAGATTGATGGAGACAGATTAAAACTAGAAAACAAATTTAATATCACATGTACAGGAGCCCCCATAAAATACAAGACTCAAAGGCAGTCAGGCAATGAGGCCCATGTGCCATCCTGAACTAAGGACAAGGGGGCCAGGATAGGGCTCCAAAGGGGAAGAGGACAATTCACAGGAAGATGTGAAGAGCTAATGTTCAGTACACAAATATTCGCCATGCCATGCCGATATGTCTTCCTGATATAAAAAGGTTTTTTTTTTTTTTTATTTTATTTTTGTGGTAACAGTTCTCTTCCTGGTACAGGTTCCCTATCTAAATCCCTTTAGGTGGTTAGGCGACAGGTTAAAAAGCTTTTCCTGAGTTTTCTAGATCTTAATTTGTGTTCAGCTCAGAACATTCCCCAGGCCAGCGTGGCACCTGGAGTGGCATATTCTGTTCCCTCTCAATATCCAACTCAGAAGCTCAGGATTAAGGAAAATATTAAAATCCTGAAGAGAAGCAGAGGGTGATGCTATATGTTATAGCCTAGTAACTGGAGACCTTGGTAGATATCTGAACTGCTATCAGGATAAGGGGATTTAGATTTATTCTTGGGATCCCTGGGTGGCTCAGTGGTTTAGCTCCTCCCTTCGGCCCAGGCCTGATCCTGGAGTCCTGGGATGGAGCCCCACATCGGGTTCCCTGCATGGAGCCTGCTTCTCCCTCTGCCTGTGTCTCTGCCTCTCTGTGTGTCTAGTGTGGGGCAAGAAGCAAGGGTGAAACAGATGCTGGAGAAGAAAAGCTCTCAGGGGTAGGGTTTTGTTTTGTTTTGTTTTTCTTTTCTTTTTCTCCTGACAGTCATTTTAATTTGATGTGAGAAATGTCAATAATCCTTACAATTCTTAAGACCATGATAAAGGTCTTAACGGTATGCTAAATCACCACACATATCAATTATTTGGACCTCCTTTCCTGCCATGAGTTATTAGGAAGAAAGGAAATTTATAATTTAAGCAAACACTGGTATTAAAAATTAGGTGGCAGAGATAAGGTATTTAAGAACCATCACAAAGTTTGTACTAAATTTGAACTGATGTTTTTTTTTAATTTGTCATTTAAAAAGAAAGATATCTGTACTAGTTCTGCTTGAAGAAACTTTTGGAAATTTTACTAATATAGGAACACTATTTTGAACCAAGCCAGTTGATTCCATATGCTCCTAGAGAATTACCCATATTACCATATGCCAATGTCTAGAAATTATTGTTGGAGTAGATTTCTTGACAAAATTTACAAGATGCTTCTGAGTCTGCAATACCCAATTGACTGGTTTATTAATCTCACACTGAAGTATTAATAGACATACCAGGGAATTTCTACTTCTGCAAATTAAATTACATGTGCACGTTTCTGTAAATGTATGGCTGTCTGTGATTTAACATAATAGAGGATCCAGTTTGAGATAAATCTGGGGCGAACGAGAAATTTCCCATTTGAAAAACTTTAATTACAACATGCCATCTTTATTCTCTTATATGAGTAATTCTCCTGAGATCTTTGTTCATAATTTCCAAAAGTGGGCTGTTCTGGCTAAAAGGGATATGATTGCTGTTGTATTCATTATAAATGCTTATCAACAGGTATAAAGTTTGAGTTACTTCCAAGGATTTTTATATGGAATATAATGACATTGGGAAGGACTTCTCAGTCTGACATATCACATATTGATACACAGACCCGTTATCTAATCTTCTGATGTATTTGAATAGATGTGAACGCTGGTCTTTTTGTCTTCAAGAATTTGGACAAACCTTTCAAAAGTAAGCCCACCTGCCAAATTATTCCATCCAAAATAAAACGTGGCTAAATTTAATTTTTTTATAGATCCCTTCTCATCCACCACAGCAATTATTTCTCATATTGACATTTTATTTCTTTTTAATGAATCCATTCTTATATATTTCTTCTTTGTCACACAATATTATAAAGACAATTACCATCACCATTAGCCACACACTACTTTCACCATCATCTAATTACCTGAGGTTTTTTTTTTTTACTTATTTATTTATTTATTCATGTGAGACACACAGAGAGAGAAGCAGAGACACAGGCAGAGAGAGAAGTAGGCTCCACGCAGGGATCCTGATGTGGGACTCAATCCCGGGTCTCCAGGATCATGCCCTGGGCCAAAGGCAGGCTCTAACCCACTGAGCCACCCAGGGATCCCCTCAGATTTTCATTTGACACGTTTACAGCTATCTGCATGACATCCCACATCCTTTTTTTTTTTTCTCAGTCCTATGTCCAGATCTAGTACTGGTTTGATCAAGATTAAGCTTTGTGGTTTTGTTTTTCTTTTGTTTTATTTTTTCCCTAGGATTTTTGAACAGCTGTATTACTCTTTTCCCCTGGATTTCTTCTCTCTATAGTATTCTCTCACCATGATTTATAAAGTTAGTTTAAGAGGAGGGCCTGTTCTTGTTTGTTTGTTTGTTTGTTTGTTTTCTCACCCGTCTAGTTTTAGGTGACCAGTAGTCACTTTGACGTAAAATTCCAGGCTTGTAAGGGACCAGAGGCACAGGAAAATATCAACCAAGAATGAGGACAAACTTCAAAAGTACAACTTATAGAAAGTATGCACAAGGATCAGGCATGCATTTGATTTGTTGCTTTGGAATGTGTTTATACAAAGGCCTTGTCCTTTTTTAAATGATACCTGACATTTAAGTAGGGCTGCGGGTAGTGGGTATAAAATTCCCCATACTCAAAGCAAAGGGCGAAAGGCTGTGGACTTTGAAACCAACCCCCCTGCCCACATATTTCCTGGAGACTATTTGATATTCTCACAATCTTATGGTGGCTTCAAAAGAATATCAGTCCTTTTATCAAGTAAGAAAAAAGAATGGCTTAGAACAGTATTTTTCAAACAGTGTTCTATGGAGCCCTAGGATTTCAAATCTCCATATCAATGTGGATAAGGATGAGGACAAGGATATGTGTTTACTGGGGGAGAAACCTAAAGTCAGTGGGTGCCAATTAGTGAACACAAGAGGCCTAATCACAAAGAAAAACTTTTGCAAACTCAGGAATCACTTGGTGGGCTTGACACATCTCATTGTTCAACAGCTCCCCTGCTTACACTGCCATCTCTCTGATAATGCACTTTTGCCTCTTCTACTTTGAAGAACTGATTAAATTGAGCCTACACACATAATCTACAATATTGTTCCCACCTTTATTTCATCTCTAACCTTAATTATCTTTTGCTGTGTAACATATCATATTTATAGATTCTGGGGATTAGAATGAGGCCATCTTTGGCAGGCCATGCTTTTACCAACCAGCACATTCTGTGGGGTTTCTTTTCTTCACTTTGAATAATTCTAGATTAGCAAAATCAAATTTAATGGCACATATCTTTTGTCCTTAGCAGTTTAAATATTATGTTGGTTCATGATTTCTGAAGAAGAAAAGTATGCATGAACACAAAATGTGCAAATGTGTATATAGTTATACATGTGTGCGAGTATATATATATATATATATATATATATATATATAATTCAAGTCAATAAATCCACTGGGCACATATTATGTGCAAAGCACAGTACTAGTGAGTGTAAATAGAGGAGACATAATCTCTGTATGAAAATTACAATCCAGTGAAAATGAAGGATAAAAAATATGCATAAATTATATTTTAAACATCTGAAATTTTTTAGTGTGTTGAAACAAAATGTATTCAAAACCGGTAATGAACGACATCCGGGTGGCTCAGTGGTTGAGCGTCTGCCTTTGACCCAGGGCGTGATCCCAGGGTCCGGGGATGGAGTCCCACATCAGGCTCCAAGCAGGGAGCCTGCCTCTCTCTCACTGTGTCTCTAATGAATAAATAAATAAATAAAATCTTTAAAAAAAAAACCAAACCACAAAACTATAATGATCGTTTAGCTTATAATTGGGGAAATATGTTTGTTCTATTTCTATCCTCTTATTTCAAGCCTGGGCTGAATACACGTTTGATTTCGCATATTTAAAGGAAAGCAATATTGAGTGGGAGAACTGTGTTTAGGACTATTGGGACAATATTTCAATATAATATTTGGCAACTCTCTTAAGGTTAACTTAATAGTCTTTGAAATAACATCCAAACTCACTACTTTATAAATTTATGTGGTTTGTGCTTGCTCTTTAAGAAGCTAGATATTAACATTGTCATTGTATTTAAGGAAATACGAGACAAAGATGTGAGTGCACTAATTTTTTCAAAATAAAATTTTAAAACATACTAATATAAAGGAAATATTAGAATTAGTCACTTTCTAAGACCAGAAGATGCTGACAGTGTTTGTTTAGAATTTCGTAATTATTCTAAGCCAGGAGAAGGCAGAAAATGCAAAGCCTCACAGGACAAAATGGAGAAGGTTGTGTTTGTTTGGTCAGTTTCATCATCACATTGTCTTCCCGCTATACAATCTGACTCTCCTTTGCCCTGAATATATTCTGATTCTAGAAATCAGAATCAGAGAATTTTAAAGCAAATAGAGGTTCTCACCACCACACAGTGACTTCCTTTTGTGCTTTTTGTTCTTCAAATGAAGAGAGTGAAGTCAAGTGGTACCCCTGGTTTAAGGCTGACAGCCAAGTATTTTTTTACAGGTAAAAAGAACTACCTGCCTCTCAGTCATTCAACGTGGACACCAATCCCTATTCAGTTTCCATCAAATGTTATTTTGGCATAAATGTTATCTGGACAAAACAAATATATGACTGTATATTGACCATATGTTGGCTTATAAAAAGCTCTCAGTTTCACTGAGATCTCACCAATTGTTTTTTTTTTAAACTTTTTTATTTATTTATGATAGTCACAGAGAGAGAGAGAGAGAGAGAGAGAGAGAGAGAGAGAGGCAGAGACACAGGCAGAGGGAAAAGCAGGCTCCACGCACCAGGAGCCAGACGTGGGATTCGATCCTGGGTCTCCAGGATCGCGCCCTGGGTCAAAGGCAGGCGCCAAACTGCTGCGCCACCCGGGGATCCCCCAATTAAGTTTTTGAAACATAATTTAAAGCAGCTATCAAAATATAAAATTTTGGGACAACTAAGGGGCTCAGTGGTTGAGCATCTGCCTTCTGCTCAGGATCCCAGAGTCCTGGTATCGAATCCCACATCGGGCTCCCCCAAGGAGTCTGCTTCTTCCTCGGCTTCCCTCTCTATGTCTCTCATGAATAAATAAATAAATAAATAAATAAATAAATAAATAAATAAATAAATAAATAAATATTTTAAAATATTTTTCTATAAAATTTTATCTTTTCTGGTTATAATTACATATCTTTTAAACCTTAAAATATTCACAATACTACTGTAATTCTCCCATCATCAGTGGAAAGTTTGATGCACAGTCCCTCCAGATTTTTTTCTTTGTAGACATGAAAAAGGAAATCAATATAAAATCATATCAAAATACATAGGTTTCTGACTTTGTACTGATTTTCTTCTGCCTAGCAAGTCTTCCTTTCTGGAACAGAAAGGATTTTCCTTCCTGAAAATGTATTCGGTTACTCATCTTTCATTAATACTTTCTTCCATAAAATCCCTTATATTCCTGTTATTAATGGAGAGTTCTTAGGAAGGCTGATCCTAGATGAGATCTCAAGTTGCATATAATTTAAAGCTATTTGAGTCCTGCTTCCCTGTACTCTTGCTTGGCACAGGTGGGCATGCATACCCACATCCATGACAAGAAAAATGAAATCCAAAACACACTTTAGAATGATAAACTCCTAGGAAATTTTAATTCCATTTCCCAAAAAGTCATGGTTCTCAATTACAGCGTAAACTGTTGCACTAATATTTATTGTATTAAATTTAATTGACTTAAATTGAACTGATTACCCCTACTTCTGGAAGTAGGACAGCATCACACAAAATGAAGGAAACATCTGTGCTTTTTTTTTTTTTTAAGCCCTTCAGGCAGTCTAAAGCTGGTAGAGATCCGTCCTTTGGTAACATTATCTGTACTTTTCTGTGTGTAAGCTTGTTGAAGGTAGGAATTATATAGTTTTCATCTTTAAAGCCTTTTTTTTTAGCAGAGATTCAGGTACATAGAACTGAACAAATATTTGTGAATTAAATGTGGAACACAAAAACATATTTTATTTTGGTTGTTCCCAGATTTTATTAACCCGAGTCTAGAACTGTTATCATTGAGAAGGTTGAAGAACTTCACATTTTATCAAAATCTTAAGCATAGCTCTAAAGCTTTTTATGCTCTTTTTACTTTGCCCCTAGCCTAGAAAAAGTCAACCAATGCTGCAAATCTAAAGACAAATGCTTGACATTTTAGTTCAAAATTTCTGGACTTCAGTACATTATCAGACTAATGGTGGGGGGAGGGGATGCTTAATTGGTTTTATTGGCAGGATCAAGACTCCAAAAGTAAATTTCACCAGAGTCAAAAATGGTCTGTGAAAGATTTTCTGTAACCACAGTAGTAATTAGCATTTTGTTATGGGGAACCAATCTTGGATTTATGTGCAGTTAAAAAAAGAGAGAGAGAAAGAGAAAAAGAGGATTGGTTGTAGCTGAATTCACTATGGGTCGGTTTGTCATGAGCTGCTAATCCTAGGCCTGGGACAGAATAATAAATGATACGGTAATAATTAGATGTAATGGAAATAGCAGATCGATTAAAGGAAGACCTGGGTTGTCCAAAAACAAATAATAAAAATGTAAACATATTTTATCAATAATTATTTGAGGTTTAACAGCTGTCTTCAACATTATACAAAAATAATTCAGCCAGCCATAGTTTGTTTATAAAGATTGAGGAATTATTTCAAAGAGTCAGAAACAGAATAAAAAATTTCAGATTGTCCATAAGAACAATCTAACACAAAGCTTTAAAGGACAATATAACAGTCTTGCAGGTGTAACTTTTCTATGGTCTACATAGTTGTTTATTCTCTTAGACTCTGATGTCATGCATCCCTGTATCTACTCGCACATGTGCTGTATTTTTGGTCTATTTAATTATGAGTGTGGAAGGACCTAGGAGGAAGGGACAAAAAAAGGAAGAGAAGAAATGGGCCAGAGAGAAAGAGATTTTTAGTGTTTCAGCAATCCAAATACATGAGTCATTTGGATTGCTTGCAAATCATGCTACATCCAACAAAAGCATAGACTCAGAGACTGTGTAGCTTAGAGGCATTTTCCCTTTTCCATTTTGTCTATGATTCTTAAAATACAAAGTTATGCATCTATGCAAAACATTGCATTCTGATACAAATTTATTACAGTCAAATACAAGGTAAGATAATGTGATTAAAAACTAATATAAAATTAGATGCACACGTCTTAGTTCCAGTACATTTTGAGTTTTTCAACGATTTTCAACAAAGGAAGAAAAAATACCAAAATTATATCATTTTACATTACACTGAAATCTGCTGTTATCTACAAAATATTTACTTTCTAACTTATCAGGCTTTTTCTTACTAGTTTTCCAAGTTTCTGGGACTAGTTAAAAGATAGCCATGTAGAAGCTATGGCTTCTATTACAAATATAAATATTAAGGCATTTTCAGATTTCAGGCAGAGTTCTCTCGCCAATAAATCAATAAGAAATACCCTCCCCAGTTAAAGAGAAGCGCACATAAGCTCAGAATAGCAAACAATAATAAATTACAAGGGAATCTATATTTTGATCTCTGTATTACACAAGCAAGAATGGGTGGCAAAATTCAATAATACCGTAGATTGTGGATTCTTCCATTTATTCTATAAAGTAAAATACTGCATCACAGTAATGTAAATAAATTTTCCAATTTCAACTTCTCCTGAGGATCCAAACATTTTCACAAAGAACAGATAGCTGTCCCAGGCACTGAATGACTGGTGCAGTTAGCTACAAGTCAATGCACCATAAAACCCCTATAGAGGAGAGCAATTTTTTGAATGCTTCCTGAGCAAGATACTTTGAACTATGCATTAGTACATCTTTCCCTTTTATCATACCTCTGGCTATCTTTTCTGGAGTGGTTCCTTTAACAATCCACCATTATATTCCACCTGACTCCCAGCCACTTATTTATTTATTTATTTCTTTTTCTTTTTCTTTTTCTTTTTTTTTTTACCATCATCTCTAAACATTGAGGAATATAAGCACACACACACACACACACACACAGGGCTGGTCTATAATTTTACTAGTAAATACTCTAAGTAGCAGTAATCCAAGGGCACTGGGTGAAGTGAGAGGCCAAAGCTACATACCGTTAGACCCCTCCCTTCTGTGATCGTTATAGTCCCTCACTCTTTCTGTCTCTGAGTCTCTGTGTCTTTTCTCCTGTCTACTTCTCTTCTGGTGTCTGTCTCACATATACACAGAGTTACATGTCTCTGATAGGTAAGCGAATATCTATGCATTTTTATGAGGTTGTATCTGCCTCCATAGTTGAATAATACCACATACTATTATTTCACTTTAAATTTCCTTGAACTGTTGCCACAGTGGTCCTAGTCCACAGCAGGATACCAATTAATGCTATTGACCTGAATGGTTCTAGACACAAAAGGATGTTTGCTGCCATCCAGAAAAAAAGTGAAGTGCAGAACAGAAAAAGACAATTAATTTTTTTACAATCAACTATGTTCTAGATACTATACTAAAGATGCTGTATGTATTTAATTGTCAGCATGCTATTATAGGGTATATATTAATTTTATCATCTGAGGGATAATTTTACCATCTAATGGGCTTGCTATGGAAAAAAAAACAAAAAACAAGCCTTCCAAGTCAACCTTATTTTGGGTGGTAGGGTCAGAATTTTAATTCATAATGTTTTGGCACAAAAGCTGTTATTTGGAGAGTGAGAATAACCCTTTGTCAATTTTCACAGAATAGCTCTATTCATTAAGAAAAATTTCATATCTGGGGCACCTGGGTGGCTCAAGTTGGTTAAGTAGTTAAGCATCTGACTTTAGCTCAGGTCATGATTTCAGAGTCCTGTTGTGGGCCCTGTGCTTGGTGGGAAGCCTGGTTCTCCTTCTCTCTGCCCTTTCCCCCACTCATACTCTCTCTCTCTCTCTCTCTCAAATACATACATAAAAACTTTTTTAAAAAAAAAAGAAAAAAAGAAAAATTGCATATTCTATGAGATCATGGCTTGAGAACTATTTTTCTAGATTTTTTTCCCAGATAGTAAAGTTCCCAAATTTCAGGATAAATGGATGAAATCATACATTTAGTGGATGCCTACTATAAATCAGGTAAAATTCTCCTTTCTTCCTCACTTATATCCACCTAGTTATTCTGCATCTATTTCTGTAGGTTGTCCTTCATGCCCTTAATGTGTATAGATTTGCTACTAAACGTCAGGATAGAGTTAGTCAGAAACCTTGGGAGCTTCCTAGGTGAAATCTGAAGCCAGCCCTTATACAAGGAGAGTGAGGAGAGATGAAAAGAGGCCACCACTCCAGATCAGTAGATAGAAGTTTTAATAAGGATAGGTAGGAACTTATACCCAAGGCTTGTGTTGGGTGGCCACAAGATGAGTAGATCTCAACACCTGCCCACCAGAATCTTAACCATTTATAAAGAGACCTTAATAGGTTCCACCATATAATCAGTCTAGATGGTCTCAACATGTTGCTCTCTTAAGGCTCTTCCTTCAAAAACAGCTCCTACTGTGGGAATGGTGAAATGTACATTCCAAGGACAGAGGATGGGGTGAGAAGCCTCTTACTGTCTGGGTACAGCTCATGAGCTAACCAGAAGTCACATCCTCTCAATGAACTCCTCCAACATGCCCCCCCCCCCATATGACTGACTCTTGAAAACTTACCTTCCCCAGTCTTCTATAGTGAGACCTAAACAATCAGTGAGGTTAGCATGTTTCATTAGCATGGAGGTAGTTCATTTTGGAGCTATCTGGCCACATTGGAGGCAGATACCACCGTACCATTGGAGGTACCTGCAAGAGAAAACATAGATTAAGATAATGATTCTCAAAATAAATGACATTTTTTCCCATCTAGAGTCCCATCATCTGAATCATTGATTTACTGAGTCTTCTAGGCTAGAAGTTGGATCACTCAGTGCCTTCACTTTTATCTTCATGTGATTATTACTAATAAAGATGACATATTAGCAGTCTCATTAGCTATAAACACACAGCATTCTGCTTAGGCAATGGCACAGATGCCTCCTTGTGAGGGAGTAATAATGTTAAGGCCATCAACTTTTGGAGGACAGTTTTCCTCTTTAGAGACATTTCAGTGTTCAGCAAAGACAGGTTTTGCCAGCTGTCATTTAAGGCTTGTTGGGTGAATTTAGTAAGTTCTCCTACATGTGCTATACCATCCTCCAGGCAAATGGGGGAGGATAAAGATGATGGCCAAATTATTATACCAGTGAAAACAGAACATACCCATCTGGCCCTGAGGGAGGGAGGTTGGCAATTTTAGTTACCTAGAGACAGATTCTCCTCTATGCCCAGGGAAAACTAGGATGCAGTGGAAGCCATGGCCAAAGATTGTGCCCCATGACCACTGGATCTCATCCAAGACTACCTAACGAATACTTGGGTTTATCAGTGCCAAACTGGTTGCTATACTGTAATGTGACAGAATGATTGCACAGTTCTGGTGGTATCTGTCTCATATTCTTGGTACAGTGGGTTGGTTTTAATTTTTCTGTTCCCAACATAGGGGTACCTGGGTGATCAAATGCCTATAACCTGGGATGAACCACATGAACCGATCCCAAATCTGAATGCAGACACCCATGGCTCTGATGGTAATATTTTTAAAACCCTTTTGGTCAGCAGTCTGATGGGCTGTCTTTGAAATTTCATTTGACAGGAAAAGAATATTTATACCTGGGGTTGTCAATAGTGTGTGCCACAGGCCAGGTTTTGGGATCACTACAGATAGTATCAAATGAATTAGGAGTGCTAGTCCCAGTTTGTTTTCCTTAATATATTCTTCTCGTGCCTTCCAGTCCCCTCCCTGGAGTGGTGATATCCACCATCACAATCCTGATATGCTAGAGAGGGGCACCCGTTAACATCACTATCCTGTGACTGGACACCCCAGAGAAGTAGAAGTCTAAAGTCAAAAAGACAGCTATTCAGTCAGAACTTGTGTGGAAAGTTCTCCCCCTTTATTAGGAATTCTATCTGTGACCTGATCCTTAGAGGTTAGAGCAGCTGCACCTTTAGGAATTCAACTTGATTTGCATACCATACATGTTGGCCTGGAGAGCCAGCACTTAGGACATGAGGAGATACACTGTGGGCAGAATATGCCAGGTCAAGATTCCCATCTTGTCCCTTCTTTCAGTGTGGTCCATTCCAGGTATAGTGTGCTTCCAGAGGTCCAGCTTGCAGCAGGACAATGGGGTCCTAGTGGAGACTGGCTACTTCTCCCACACCCAGGAGTCTGAAGTAACTCATCCCTCCCAGAGGGACATCCTCACTGCAAACTCCAGAAAGGTGTAGATGACACCTTTCCCAGCTGTGATGAGGCCTGGTTTTCTCTGCAGCATAGCACGTTGATCCATAGCAAGAATCTGGTCTACTTCTGTCTTCTGTGACTTCCGTGACTTTGAGGTGTTGGGTGGCTTGGCAGGGGCTTTCAATCTGGCATATGGGGCAACAGGCTCCGTCTTCAAATGTATTGAAGCCTGGGACAGTGCTTTTGCCCACCTGGCCATGATGGTTTCAGCTGTTAGTAATTTAACCTGATGTTTCAATATCCTATTTTCCTTCCTACCAACCCTGTTTGTGAGTTATAGGGGAGATGGAATCTCCATTCAATGGCATGTTCTTCTCTCAGTCTTGCCCATCATGACTTTTGAAGTATGACCCCCAAATCACTGTTTGTTGAGGGTATCCATTCATGGTACTCAGTTTCTCTAATCCCCTAATGGTGACAGCCTGTTTTCACCATGACAGGGGAGATCTTGGATTAGCCCAGACACAAAGCCTACACAGACCAAGGCATACTTAGAACACTCATTTATAGGGAGGGGGCCCATATAATTAACTTGCCAATCCTTCATTGGTTGAAAACTTTGATGGATGGCCCCAGACTCCTTTGGCAGTTACTTTGAGTATTATTTAGAAAATACTGCATTAACCAAGCCACTATATTTCAAGAGCCATCTGGCATCCCTGACAGCATGTCAACCCACCCAGGCACTCCTCCTGTGCACCCAATCTGCTACATCTACTGAAGGGTCAATTGCTAGGGTCGTAACTGGGCTGGGGCATCAGTTTCCTGATTTCCAGTGGGTGTCAGCACCTAAGGATAGTGAAGACTGTCTTAGGCTATTGCTGTTGAACCTAAGTGTTTTTCCCATATCCTAACCCCACAAGGGCTTATTTAGTATCACCCAGCCTTCAGTTTTGTCTAAGACATAGGGTCAGTCTCTTTACAACAACCGTACCATCAGTGCAAGTGGTTAACTGTCAAGGCTCAGCATGGATATCAGTATCCTGTACCAGGTGACATGGGGAAACTGGAGGATCTCAGCTTTCATTCCTGCATGAATGTGGCCTGATTATGTTCCCTTTGAAGGTCCTTCAAAGACAGGGATGTAGATGACCTGTTTCATTCTCAACTTCCTAGGAGTTTGCTTAACCTCCTTTATAGATCTCCAAGTTACTGCATGCCCTGGGAGATAGTGCTCACTGGAGCAAGCCTCCTTACAAGCAAGAATAATCATATCTAGAAGCCCACAAGCACTGTTCGGAGCTACCACAGGCCAGGGTGTGTGGTGATGCTGCTCACTTTCTCTGCCTCCTGCCCATTGCCACCACACTAACCACATCTGGATACTTCTCTGGACTTTTGCTGAAACTTGATAGCTACATCAATAAGCTCAGTGGGCATACATTCTCTCATCATGAGCCTTTCCTGAATGGGGGGCTGCTCTCGTGGCTGGAACTGTGGTGGTTGTGCTTTTGCTTTCCTTTGCATTAGTGGTCAGACAGCATGTGACTTTTCATCTGTTTTACTCTCCATCATCTCCTCCTCATTCCCCTCACTCGTCCATCTTAGCATCCCAACTTTGCTACAAGTGATGGGAACTTAATCCACAGAGTGTGCAGCTTCCTAGCTTTGCAAAATGGCACACTAAGCTCTCCAACTGATTAGCCTGCTCTCCCATCTTGTCTACCAGCCCTGAAGCCAGTAGAGTGGTGGACACTGCGCATCTTTCTCTAATCTCAGCACTTCTTGTCACTTCCTAACTTGAACTTCAGCCTATATATGAAAGGGTTCAGCTGAACCACCCACAGTCAAAGCCAGCCTATTGCACAACCCCACCATTCCCTTCTCTGCTGCAGTGTGCTCTGTGCATTTCTTCAAACAAATAGATCAGGTCACGTGGTGTTTTCAGGGTCTCTCCATACTCACACAATGGTTCCCAAGCATCCAGGGTATGGGCCACCCTTCCCCCATAGAGGTCAGTGGCCAACCCAGGATTTATATGATGCCTCTTTCCCTAGGGCCGCTTATCCCATCTCCCGGCTGACTCAGCAATTATTGCCATTGTTTGCAATCTTTGGAGCTCCCTGGGTGAAGTTTGATTCTGGCCCCCATAAATGGAAGGGAGAGAGAGACTATAGAAAGAGGTAGACCACTCCAAACAGTAGGTGGCAGATTTAGTAAGCAAGGGGACTTATTAATGAAGCTTGTCTTGGGTGGACACAAGATATTTAGGTCTCTGCACCCAGCTGCCAGAACCTGAATAGTTCACAGAGAAGTCTTAAGAGGGTTTAATCATGTATTCAGTCCAGATGGTCTTAACAACACCTTATCTCTCAAAGCTGCATTCTTGAAATGGCTGCCAGCATGCAAATAGTGAGTGGAAGGTATATCCCAAGGACAGGAGATGGGGTGAGGAGCTTTCAACTGTCTGGGGCCAGCTCACAGGTCAACCAAGTGTCATATCCTCTTGGTGACCTCCTCCAATAGATAGGCATTGGGTAAGTTGTTAGAATGAGAAAAACTATATACATTTGCCTTCCACCCCCTTCTTCTGGAGATAGCATCAGTAATAGTACGTACATTACAGTTATTGAACTGTGATGAACCAAGACAAGATTTGGGCATATAATCTAAAAAAATGGGGGCCCTTAGATAAAGCCCCCTTGACTATTTTGAACATTGAGGTTAGATCAAATATTGAGGGCTCCAAGCATGGGATCACTGGCAATTGTTAAACATTTTTTTAAAGATTTTATTTATTCATAGAGACACAGAGAGAGGCAGAGACACAGACAGAGGGAGAAGCAAGCCCCATGCAGGGAGCCTGATGTGGGACTCAATCCCGGGTCTCCAGGATCATGCCCTGGACGGAAGGCAGTGCTAAACCACTGAGCCACCTGGGCTGCCCATCACTGGCAATTTTTAAAAATAAACTCCATTCTAGATGTCTTAATTGGTAATTAAATCTCTCCTTCTTTACTTTTTTGGTAGAAGATAGTAGGCCGTTTCTAATGCTTTCAGGGTAGGCTTCTGGGAGAAAAATTAGTTTATTTTGATTCATTGTGTTTTAATTCTATGATCTGTGAAGGCATTCTGAGCTCTCCAGAAAACGGTTGATGTGTCTGGATATGCATGATTTCTTAGTCACTGTTGATATCACTTGAGCAATTGCAACTTGGGTGGTGGGGAAGCTGCATAAGTTCTGGAAATCAAGGGCATAAAGGTTATATCTAACCATCCATAACTCTGTAGCAGTGAACCGTAGCCCCAGAGATTTACCAGTATGGATGCCTGACCAGGGAGAGACATGGAAAGCATATGTCAGAAGCAGTCTTCTCAGGCTGACCAAGACTTGCAACCTCTTAGTGTGAAACTTTTAGCTATTGTTGGAATAATGGAAGAGAAACCTATTTCTTGTACCTACATTAAAAAAAAAAAGTTTTCCTTCCCTCTCACAGAAATGAACACAATCTGTATGTGTGTGTGTGTGTGTGTGTGTGTGTATGTCTGTCTGTCTCTCTCTCTCTTTCCCTAAATCCCTCAAAATGAATGATATCTAGAATAAGCAATTACTGAGGAATAGATTCATTTTCCTTGGGAATTATTGCTCATCAAGAATTATTTATAGAGAAGCTTTGATAGTTAGGTGAGCATAGTTTAACACTGAGAATTCACCAGAGGCTTTAAAAAGATTATCCTGGATTTTTTTTAAACCTTAGAGGTATATGGCTTAGCCGCCTTTGTAGAAATATTTTATGGAGGAAAAGGATAATTTTTAAATGTACCAAGAATGAAAAAAATTTTTGTTACTAAATGCTTGTGAAAGTTTGACTAGTCCTCTCTCTCTCTCTCTTTCTCTCTCTCTCTCTCTCTCTTTTTAACTAGAGGAAAGAAACAAGGAAAAATGATTTCTATGACTTTTCCAGAATTTTAAAGTAGTTTCTTCCACAGATGAGATCATTCCCTAGTGGTATTTCCATTCAGAAAAACCACAAACATTTTTATGCCTTTTTCCTCATATGAATTTTAATGTAAAACAGTGTCAAAATAAAAAGAAGCTCATATGTAAGCTGTTTTGGATTGCCATGAGACTAATTTCATGGTATTTGTGAGTAAGTCTCTGAAATTGCTCTTTGAATTTGGCCTAAAAAATACTAACTTCTAATTGGTGATTAATAACTTTAGTTAGAGGAGTCTCGACATAAATTGCTTCTCCACCAATTGCATGACCACTCACGTAACCTCCTATAATCACATGTGCCTGCCAGATAGTCATGTCTGGCTCTCTAGCAGGAGATAGGACTTTTGAGTTATGGAACGGGGAAAGACAGGTAAGAAGACTGCCTATGCTCCTGTCGCACTAGGCTTCCTCCTCTTTCAAGGCTTTCTATGCCACCTTAATGCTGTCACCGAGACAAAAATAACCTTGTGACTTGTTCATGTCTCAACTATTCCACTTTGGTCTAAGGCTTTTCAAATCTCGGACTGTTGTAATCAAGTTTCCCACAGTAGACATGGTTGGTTTGATGTCTAAAGACATCAATGTTTTCTATCCTAAATGTGTGATAAGCCCACGGTCAAAAGCATTTACATATTGTATGCTTATTGCTGATTTTTCCACACATTTTTATGCTTTGTAGTAAAGACTGTTTCATTTAGAAAAGCAAAATAAAAACACTTTGTGCATTTCTCAGCAAGTTGACCCAAGCTCAGCAGGTTGTACTATGGTCAGATAGAATCAAGATTGACATGGTAGCTGGTTAACCCATCTCCCACAGATTGCAGCCATAGAAAGAGTGGTCCCAACTCACACTTGTTTTCCTAAAAATGTGTAGCTCTAATGATGCTATATAATTTTGAAAAGTACTTTACAATATCATTCACTTCTGATTTTAAAAATGAATTAAATGTATTATTGTTTATAAATGTTATACATCCGGCAAGTTCCGGAACCCAAGGGTTTATTTTATTCTGAGGTGTTCAAAAGGTAACATCCTTTTCATGCCACATCAAAATATAACTGGGACAGGGCCCTGTCTGCCAAACCAGACCACCGAGACCATTTGAACTGTGCTCACAGCAGAAAGTGCCTGGGTAAGCCTCATTATCAGTCGGAATGACTTGTGTCAGTGGTTAGAACTGGGAACTCTGACAAACAGGACTGGTTTTGTAGCCCATACTGAAATTGAGCTGAATGTAGAGATAAACATAGGTCAGGTGCATCACAGATTCATAAATCAGAAATGAATGAGGGAACCATGAGCTAAAGATAATAGCTGATCTTCTGAAATTTGACTTTTACTAAATACTCAGAATGAAATGGAGTGAAATTCACTTAGTCTGTGAGGCAAACTGGGAAAAGTTTTGCTCTCTGTTAACTTTGCAGTAGAGGATGACCAAAAATTTATTTTAAAGGTGTTTTTCACAGAAATTTTCAACTTCAAAGCAATAAAATAGAAGACAGACCAGTTTCTAATAATAGACTAATCTAAGTGTTTTCTTAATAAAAGAAAGAAGGTTGTCTTTATCAGATAATATTGGTATTTCCGAGCTGGAAGAAAGCCCTAGACTCATCCATCCTAACTCCATTTTTCTAATCTAAGAAAGCTGAGGTCAAAAGGGTAAAGGATTCACTTCATACAGCAGAGAGAGGAGTGTTAGAACAGAACTTAAACCTCAGATAATAGTTTTTATGCAGGTCTCTCCTGCCTCTGAGACCCTAATAGTCCTAATATACTATAGAGGATAGCTTTCACTCAACCTATTAAGGGTTTAGGGTTCCCCAGTAAATTTGGACTACAGAGGCAATAAAACTCTTATGGACTGAATGTTTGTGTTTTCCCAGGTTCATACTCTGAAGCCCAATGTGATGACATTAGAAGGAACCTTTGGAGGATAATTAAGTTTAGATGAAGACATGAGGGTAGTACTCTCCTGATGGGATTAGTGTCCTTCTCAGATGAGGAAGAGATGCCAGGTCTTCCTCTGTCTGCTGTGCAAGGACACAGCAGGAAAACAGGGCCCTCACTACTGGAATCATGACCTCACCCTTCCAGCCTCCAGAACTGTGAGAGATAAATGCCTTTCATTTGAGTCACCCTCAGTCTATGGTATTTGTTATGCTAGCCCAAGAAAACTAAGATAAGCAGCATTCCCAGAAAAGTCTGTGGTGGCCTAGGAGCAGCATGGGGAGTCTCCTGCAAGTATCTACCCAGGCCTTTCCCATCCTCCATGGCCCAAAAGTCTCCACTTTGACTGGCACTGTATTCAGAGCTGTGCTTCCAATCACACCAACTGATTCAATATTGGTGAATATTGCAAAGCTGTTGAGCACCAATAAATTTCTGTCCTGAGAAGTGGCAAAGTGAATCCCATGGCACCATCTACCTGAGGCTACTTCCAATAGTAACATATTTTCAAAATAATTTTGTTGTCCTAAATACCTAAACATTAAAAAAGGTCCTTTTTCTGTAACTTGGACTTGAAAATACTCTACTTTTTAAAATATCTATGGGAAACTCATTCTCTTGACAAAGAAATATAAAACTAGCTTTATGCGGTATAACCTGTAGTTCAGTACCACTGGGATTTGGGGGGCGGGGGAAAGAGTTTTGAATAGATATTAGTTAAATCTTGAATATAGCAGAAAAAATTTTGAAATTGTTTTTTATTTGGATTTCTTATTCCAGATGTTGATATATTTACTTATCACAAATGTTTCTGGGGCAAGTACTATGTATAAAACACTGCAGTAGACAAAGTGGGAGATTTAAAATAAAAGTAGTGACAATGAAATTAAATAATACTTATTGTACAATCTAACACAGAGAGGTATATCTATAAATGGCTCTAATTCAAAGGATGCTGTCACATATGTTTTATGATGAATGCAAAATAACTGCCGTGGAAATAAAGGGGAAGGTGAGAATATTTCTAAAGAATGATTGGTGGAAGAAATATTGGGAATTGTGGTAACTGTCTGATAGGAAAAAATAGAAGTCCTACTATGGAAAGAAAGCAAAATGACCAAAGTTTGAAAAAGCCCAGATATATTTGTGCACATATGCGTAAAATGTTTGTGTGCTGATACAGAAACAGTGGTAAGCCTGGAAAATTAAATGAATGCTTACATCTTTATAAAATTGTTCTTTCTCCAGGCTGAATTTATACATTATTCTTAGTTCCTAGGAGGAGAGACATTAGATCAAAGTGTTTATTTAAATAAATGTCTGGTAGAAGTAAAAAAAAGATAACTTGAGTTTTAAGAATAATAGTGATGGGAAATAACTTTGTTAATCAATTTACTCATGTTTTTTAACAATTACTTGTTGAGTGCCAACTTCGTGTCAGGGAATGTTCTAGGCCCTAGCAATATAAAAAAGAACAAAATAAACAAAATATCCTCAGAAAGCTTATATTTTGGTAGGGGTAGTCAATAAAATAATACTGTGAGAGATAAATTATACATTAATAATTTATACAATAATAACATAGTAACATATATATAAGATGTTAGTTTAACATGTGATAAAACAATAATAATAAAGGGACACATTGCATTAGAATATTGGAAGTACTATTAAGAAACAAAGCAAGGAAGAAAATAGAGCTCCAGGTCAGTATGGAGGGTACAAATTTAGGGTATAAGGAACAGATATATAAGTTAGCCTGAGTAATTGGGAAAGGTGGAATTGTCATATGCTTGAAATTGAGAAGTCTGCCATTAGCATAAATTTGGGGTACAGAGATCAGGAATTGGTTTTGGCAATATTATTGATATACATCTATTAGAATTTCAAGTTGAAATGTTGAGTAAGTAGTTTGATAAATGAGTCTGGACTTCAGAGGAGAAGGACAGGCTGCACATTTAAAGTTAAGATTAATTAACTTAATTAATTAACTTAAAGCCATGGGACCAGAAGAACTCGCCAGGGGAATGAATGTAGATAGAAATGAGAAAAGTATCAAGTGGTGAGGGAGATGAAGAGAATAGCAGTGAAAGAGGTGGATAAGCAGTGACCAACCAATGACCAACCAGTGACCAAACCGTGGTCCTATGCTGCTGTCCTGCGAGCATAGAAGAAACTGGTTCAGGAGGGAAGAGTGGTGCAATGTGTCAAATGCTGCTGATAAGTCAAGCAAGGTGACAACTGAGCATTGATCACTGTATTTTAGCAAAACAGAGTTTTCTGTTGACTTGGACAAGAGCAGTTTGGGGAAGTAACAGGGATTAAGGATCACTGAAGTGGATTCAAAAAGAATTCAGTGTGTCTCATTTCCCTGAAACAATTCAGATTTACACTAAATTTCAATCATTATTAATAGCATTTCTTTTTATTGTCAATAATATTCTGGTAACTATAGGGGAAGAAAAATAATTTTCCCTCTACCCTTTTAGGTTCTTGGCTGAAACTGCACGTGCCAAATGTCACACACATAATTACATAATTACACACATAATTAATGATTAACAAGAGGAAAACTAACAGAACTTTAATTACTTGAAAATCTCCTATATACATGGGAGATACCCAGGAAAACTGAATAACTTCCTGAAATGGTGCAAGCCACCACCTTGAATGCCATTTCCAGCTAAAGACAAAAGAAGATATCAGAGAGGAGACAGAGCAATTATGAGAGGCTACCCAGAAAAGCAGAGAAACAAGAGTAGGGTTATTAGGCAGATTTAAGTTCATGTCTTCTCCATAGATAAATTTCTAGAGAGTTAGTGTTTTTCCTTTTCCTGGTACAGAGAGGGAGACACCCTTAGAAATAGTGATTTACCTTATAAATGTAAATATCTCTTACAAAAGGGTAAATTCTACTCTAGTTTTCAGAGCTTCTCCTGTATCTGTTGTTTCTTTAAAGTAATAGGCTCAAGATAAACCTTATGCCAAAGAGGCCTATTTCGGAATGCTATGTTTTGCCTCTTTTCACTATGCAATGAATTAGATCATCACCTTACTAAAATAAAGAATGGGAGGAAATAAATTGGAAACAGCAAACTTACATCTTTTTAAAAAGATTTATTTATTTATCTTAGAAGAGGCGGGAGGGCAGAGGGAGAAAGAGATTCCTGAAGCAGACTCTCTGCTGAGTGCAAAGCCAGATGCGGGGCTCCATCCCAGGACCGTTGAGATCATGACCTGAGCTGAAATCAAGAACTGAGTGCTTAACAGACCAAGTCTCCCAGGTGACTCAAACTTACACAACTGGTTTTTTTTTTTTTGTTTGTTTGTTTGTTTAAGATTTTATTATTATTATTTTTTATTCACGAGAGACATGGATAGAGAGAGAGATGCAGAGGCACAGGCATAGTGAGAAGCAGGCTCCATGCAGGGAGCCCAGCATGGGCCTCGATCCAGGTCTCTAGGATCGGGCTGGAGGTGGCGCTAAACCACTGAGACACCCAGGCTACCTTACACAACTTTTTTAATAGAAGTTTTGCTGAAAAGAAAATGAGGAAATAGCTAGAGAAGAAGTGTTTTATGTTGATGGACATTTTAATGAAAAAAAAGTAACGTGGCATAAATAAGAGAGAATTCTAGAACACTATTGAGAGAGGAGAGGATCTGGTGCACAGAGGGTGGGTCAGGCTTATGCGGGAGCACAGCTGATACAGAACACGGGGCAGAGAAGATTTATGAGCTGAAATAGGAAACACACTCTTTTTTTTAAGATTTTACTTTTATTTATTTTTAAAAATATTTTATTTATTTATTCATGAGAGACACACACACACACACAGAGAGAGAGAGAGAGAGAGAGAGAGGCAGAGACACAGGCAGAGGGAGAAGCAGGCCCCATGCAGGGAGCCTGACATGGGACTTGATCCTGGTCCCCCAGGATCCTGCCCTGGGCTGAAGGCAGTGCTAAACCGCTGAGCCACCCAGGCTGCACGGATACACACTCTTGACCTAAAAGTGAGAATGGGGTAAATGTTTCGAAGATAGGAGACATTATTAAATACCTGTCTCAGGGTGCCTGAGGTGGCTTAGCATCTGCCTTTGGCTCAGGTCATAATCCCAGGGTCATGGGATCAAGTTCTGCATCCGGCTCCTGGAAGCCAGTCTGCTTCTTCTTCTGCCTGTGTCTCTGCCTCTCTCTGTGTCTCTCTTGAATAAATAAATAAAATCTAAAAAAAAAAAAAAAAAAAAAAAAAAAACAGAAGCAAAAACACCTGTCTAGAAGGCTGTAAAAGTGCATAGGATAGGGAAATGTAGGAAGAGTGGTGGATAGTAATATGAAATATTGGGGTCTGGAACCAAACAGTCAAAAAAGAATTCTTGAGACATCTTCGGTGCAAAAAGATGGTTTTATTAAAGCAGAGGGATAGGACCTATGGGCAGAAAGAGCTGCCCTGAGATTGTGAGGAGTGATCAGTCATATACTTTAAGTTGGGAGGGGGTTAGGGAGAGCATAAATGTCTAACGAATTTGGAAGCAAGGTTTCCAGGACCTTGAGGAGCTAGCTATTGTTAAGATAAGGTCATGTACTACTGTCTGCTAAAACATTAGTCATGAGACCCTTCAGATGAGTATCAGTAGGCCATATGTTTGAAGGATGCTTGCTAACAAATGTCTTGGGGGGTGGATAGAGATAAAGGAAGTTTCCAAAGCGATTTCCATATGTTAAAGTAGACTTACAGGATTCTGGAGGTTGGGCTACTGTCAGGCTAAGGTTGCTTTTTGTCTCTAGCAAAGGATTAACATGGAGGCAGCTATGTTCCTGGAGGTAGGTCACTCTGCCTGTCTCCAGTACTTGTCAATGGGCTGCCAGTTGTAAGGAAGTATGGTTTTTCTTTCTTTCTTTTCCCTTTGTTCCCCACATCAGATGACAACAAGGGACACTTTGGTCCAAGTCAGAAATTCCTTACAGAATGATCACCATAGTTCATGTAAAATAACAAAGAATGAGAAGAGTTAAAAATGTAGACAGGAATCCAATCACTTTTACAAAGTAGATTTTGTGAGTGATGAAGAATGAGAGTCAAAATCCCTTCAGTACTATCTGTGATAGAGAAGGGTGGACCCTTTCTCTTAAATTTATGGAAGAAATCCTAGGTGAAATGTTGAATTAACTATGGCAAGTGCTTACTTGGTAGTGTTTTTCATACTTGTAGAATGTTGTATTAATTCTTGCAAATGGAGATTTGAAAATCTGATGGGTAGAGATGAAGGACATACATTCGTGAGTTAGGCTTATAAAAAATGATTTCTGGGGGCTGTGGCGCACAGAGTTGAGCATCCAAGTCTTGGTTTAGGCTCAGGTAGTGATCGTAGGGTCACGAAATTAAACCTCCCTCTAGGGTCCATGCTTGTGGGGAGTCTGCTTGAGATTCTCACTGCCTCTCCTTCTGCCGACCCCTCGCAACCACATGTGCTCTCCCTATTTCTCTCTCTCAAATAAATAAATAAATCTTTCAAAAAATAAAAATGCAAATGATTTCTGAAAGCTGGAACACAGATATCTTTTGACAAAGAAGAGATTACAATATCAGGTAAAGATCCCTGAAGAATTTCAATACTTCAGGTGTGGCTAACATCTAGCAAAAAGTCTGGCAAGCAGTAGACATCCAATAAATGTTGTTTGTGCAGAGTTCAGGGTCAGGCCACCCCAAAATGTGCCACTTTGGCATTTTGATTATTTTAAATACAAGTCAGTTAAGATACAACCTGTGTAAAACGATACCCAAACCCTCCTCTATTCTCTTGAAAATAGGATATATATATCACATGTGAAGCATACCCTCCTTGGGACGGGAGGTAGAGACACATCCTTACCACCAAAGTTAGAAGCTTGGAAGCTGAGAAGGCCATATCAATGATCATTGTTACTTTTTACTAATTTACTACCACAGCCCAAATTCTGTTTAGAATTCCTTACTAATAGAAGCTCCCAAGGTGAGGTTGTCTTTTTCCTGTCAATTCATCATAGATTTATTGTCTCTTTGTCTAAAATGCATAAAAACTGCCTAGTGTGATTATTTCTTTAGGCCTCATCTTCATTATTAAGCTTCCATGTGCATGCAATACAATTTTGGCTTTTTTCTCCTGTTAATCCATTTCAGGTAAATTTAAATCTTAGTCCTGCTGGAAATTCTTGAATGGTAGAGGAATAATTTTCCTTCCCAAGAATTGAATAAAATGTATAAATAAGTGAATATATCTATACCGTAATAATATAGCAGAAAAGAGGCCTTTAAAAAAAAAAAAAGATGCATGCTGCCCAGATGAGGTAAAGAAATCAGGAAATATTGTAACCAAAACAAAATGAAGACTTTTTTATTAGTAGATTTTTAGAAAGAGTAATATGATACTTTTAAAACAGCTATCTACCTTTTCCTTAATTTCATTCAATTCTGTCTCTTGGGATACCCTCAGTGGATATATAATAAACATAGCTTTATAAATACAACAAATGATTCCAAATGTGGAAAAAAGATATACATATTATTCTAAAATAAAATCACTGAATGTGATTTTTAAATAATTTCAGTAACACAGAGATGATACTACAAACCTTGTAAATAGTCTATCAGACAGTTTTATAATCAACTTATATGCAATAAAAAAACAAATATGATCAAACTTATATGCAATTTAAAAAATAGGCTTCAAAGGAGTAATATAGCACTACTATATACTACACAATACATTGATATATTTCTAAATATATATGTCTGTGATCTGTAAACATGGCTGATTGATAGAGCAAAAGTGACCAATTATGATTCTCCATCATGGCAACTTCTAACAACTCCTTAAAATAGGTTTAACACATCACAGACTTTAGCCAGTTACTGCTGTCCCTCTGCACAAAATCCATTTCCACTAGAAGCCCAGCTCTGACTGACATGAGTGATTGAAAAGCTTTAATTATACCCCTCTAAGCCCGAGTGGTTCTATAACCACAACTCAAGAGGAATAAATTTTTTCATCCCCCAAGGACATGCTTAAGACCTCACAAAGGTCGATGAGGCTTTTGTGTAAGGAATTGCAAGAGGCAAATTTTATTTTATTTTTAAGCAAAAGAGTCTATGGTTTGCTACACTTCACTTTGTTCCACTGTTATTCCCATGCTAATAAATAACTTACTCGCCACAGCTTTTTCCTAATACTACATAAGAACACTAAGATCCTCCAGAAAAAAGACGTGCCCTAAAAGCCTTTATGAAGTCATTTTTGGCTTTAAGAACTGGAGGATTAGCTTTAAGAATTCCCCAAGGAGAAGAAAAGGCATTTCTGCCAGCCTACCCAACCTCCCCTGAGGATCTAAATCTCTTCACTGAAATACCACCCGGAGGACTCGTCTGGCAGACAAGGTTGGGCTGCTTCTTCTGAACTGTGTTCAGCATGTTGGGAAGTGTATTGTTTTCAACACTGTTTTCTCCTCCGACCCCTTACCCAGTATATTATGTTTGGTTTGGTTTTTTTTCTTAATCTTACCAGCACAACCAGGTGAAATGTACTTTAATATGTCTTTGACTGTAAAGGATTAAAAGGCAGAAGAGTGACAAAAAATACATCTTTGATGTATTTTTTATATTTCTGAAGGCAAAATACAGTGAAGCAGAAATGGGTTACTTACTCTTCCGTCCCAATCTCTGACAGGCAGTCTTTTTCAATAAAACTCAAATATGGAGTTAAAATACAGATGGGGTGCAGAGAGCATCCTAACAGATTTCAGGATCTTCACCTTCTCTATCAATGTTGGAAGCCCTAATTAACCTACTTGCAACAGGTGCCAGCTAGAGGTTTTTGTTAACAGGTCTTGAAACAATACAAACCATCAAAGGGTAAATGGATTTATAAGTATTTTTTAAAATTTCAAAAATATGAAATGTTATTGTTAAAAAGTAGCTTTAATCAAGCCTCATAAAGCCTATCTATGCATTCTAATAGCTTTTCAAACCTGGAAGTAATCAGTTTAAACTGTGACAAAGTTGAAAAACAGCTCTTTATTTGTGTTCCATTAGGCCCAGTTGAAATGGTCTCATTCGCTAGGCATATTTATTCAACCTCTGGTGCTTGGTTTACTTTAGAGATGAGCTGCCCAGTTCCTAAAGCATTTTCCAGAAATGAACTGAATTTCTAGTGCACCAGAGTCAAAATAACTCACACACACACACACACACAGGCAAAATAAAATAACAAAATAAGTTTACTGATCTGTGATCCACTGGACTAGTCATGAGCCATCAGAACACAAAACCCAGGCATTATATCAAGAGATAGAAACCCCAGCCATCTGCATTGCTCAGAATTACTTTATTCCAATACTTCAAAAGCAATGCTGGCAACTGACTCTTTGGGTTCTATCTCTTTCCCTTCCCTTGGTCTTCTTTGGAGAGGTGCTAATAAACTGGCAGTGGTGGAAGTGCTAATTGTCAGTGAGAGAGCCATATGTGGGCAAAGTCTAATATCAAAGGTGAAAAGACTCATGAGTAAGCTATATGTTCCTAAATAGTTAGGAACTTCATGACTTGCAGATGAACTTCAGACATTAGCGCCAAAATGAAAAGAGAAAGAATTACGGCAATAGCATTATTATAGTTGACCATATGGCCATATCGAGACCAAAATAATGCTAATTCAAAGTCCTCGTTGATAATGAAGTGCTACAAAAACACATTATTATTAATTATAAGTATTATTACTAGTATTTATGAGCCAGGCACAATGCAAGAAACATCTCATGTGTTATTTCATTTGATTATCAGAACTTAAAATTAGGTACTATTATAATCTCCATTTTTTAGATCTGATTTTATAGAGCAACAAAAGTCTCAAATTCAGCAGCAAAATCAAGTTTTAAATCTGCACCAAAGTCGAACAAGCAAAGAAGACTTTATTCAAAGCTATTGCAATAGGGAGAGAGAGGTAAAAACCAACATCAGTTCCATGAAAACAAAAGGTTTAGAGGGGTTTTTAAGCACCAGGATTAGGAAAAATATCTTAGTCCAGTGTGTTGGTTAATTGGTTCTTCCCCAAAGGGTCAGTAAACTTTTTTATAGCTTCATGATTAGATGCAGTTTTACAGTTTGGAGCAAGGAGTTCTCTGAAGGTAAGCTCCTTCCCCTACTTCCAACCCACCCCAGAGACTAAAAGGTTGGGGTTCTACTTCCTTTGATGATGACATTCCAAAGGAATGGTTCCCAGGTTCTTGAGAAACTGGTTTTGGTTTTTTTCTGGTTGTAAAACTGGTTGTAAAACTGTCAAGAGGCTCTAAAAAGATTTACATCTCAAAGGGGCAGAGAATGGATTTATAATTATGAGTTTTCTAAAGTAACTGCTCTAAAGAAAGGGAGGTCAGAGGTATAGAATCGGAAAGTCGGTCTAAAGTTTAGTCCAGCTGAGGAGAACTTTCATGCTGTTTCAGTCAGTGACCAGAGTCAAATTTATTCCTTCCCTCAAGATCCCCACCCCTGCATGTATGAGAATCTGTAGCAGGAGAAAAAATCAACAAAGAAAAAATGTGGGTTTTTTTTTTCAAAATATTTTATTTATTTATTTGACAGAAAGAGTGTGTACAAGCAGGGGGAGGGGCAGGCAGATGGAGAGAGAGAAGCAGACTCTCCACTGAGCAAGGAGCCAGATGCAGGGCTTAATCCCAGGACCCTGAGATCATGACTTGAGCCAAAGGCAGATGCTTAACTGACTGAGCCACCCAGGCAACGAGAAGAAAATATTTTTACACACTCTACTTATTCCTTTGCTTCATTGAGTTTCAGTTTCCCCATTCCTAGAATGAGATTTCTCTCGCTCTTTAGACTATGAATCATACCTTGTGAGACCCTGGAGTGGGGAGTGCAGGGAAGAGGTTAAGGAGCTAGGAGATGCCTGAGATTGGTGAGGAAGTTAAAGGATAGGCAGATACGTCCGCAGGCCATTGCTTCAAGGAGGACAGATCTGTGTATCAGTTTTATGAAATGGACTTTTGCTATGGCTCCTTTTGAGAAATAAAAACAGGGGAAGGGATTGTTTGGGCAAGATAAAGTGTGATAACCACTAGACAAGATCACCTTTCATATACCTTACATATATAACCTATTACATATCCTTCTCTAGACCAGCAGATATTTCAGAACTGCCAAAGATCAAAAAGATTCAAGGACTAAGAAGAGAAATTAGCACTTTCGTCTTCCTTATGAAAAGTACCTGAATGAATGTATGACTACTACACAGTCACAAACAATTCATGAAGGCAGGATCCACTCGCAATCACATAAGTAATAAGAAAGCATTAATTGTGTGGTTTATGAACTCTTCCAATTTAATTCATTTCTATTCCAAAGTTTCATTGCTTGTGCCTTTAAAAAAAAAAACTTATAGTACCTTCTAATAAAATTAATTTAGTTTAACTCAGCATCTCTTCTGTTCCTTTCAACATTCCTCACAACTCGTATTCTGTGAAACATAGACTGTAACAAATGCACTAGATTTTTTTTCATGGGGTTGTCTTCATGAACAATTGGAGATATCCCCAATTTTTAATCTCCTAATTGTCATATTTGATTCAGAAACATTTTCTCATGAGAATCAGGATTATAGGGATCCCTGGGTGGCGCAGCGGTTTAGCGCCTGCCTTTGGCCCAGGGCGCAATCCTGGAGACCCGGGATCGAATCCCACATCGGGCTCCCGGTGCATGGAGCCTGCTTCTCCCTCTGCCTGTGTCTCTGCCTCTCTCTCTCTCTCTGTGTGTGTGACTATCATAAATAAAAATTAAAAAAAAAGTAAACTTTTTTTTAAAAAAAGAATCAGGATTATAGCTGGTTAAAGCTCTAGATCGGGCTGCCAATGTCCACCTTTGAGCTGGTTTTGTTCAGAACACGTTTCCTAGGGCGGCAGAAAAAAATTCCATGTGTGTGTGTGTGTGTGTAACTTTGTCATGGTCTGAGGCAAGCTCTTCAGCATGTGGGAAATAAAAAAGATTAAGTTATAGAAGTAAGGACCAATTCAAGGTGAGGAGAGTAGTTGAACTCTAGGAGTTGGTAAAAAGGTAGTGCTATTGGGAATGTGACCTTAACCTTGGCCACCCTCATGGTTACTATATTCTTTGTTCACCGCTGCCTGTGGGGATGCCTGCTGGATGTACTTTTCCTGGGCTACAGCTATTGCTTTAAAACAGATGTACTGTCTCCACTACCCCATAATAAAAGAGAACAATTTCATATCTCTTCCTTACTTGTAGCAACTAACAAGAAATAGCTATAAAATCATTTTGTTAGAGCTTATAATTATATTGTGCTCTATAATGTGTAGACTAGTATGCAGTCCATCCTCTCCACAGAAAGGGGAATACTTTTCAGCAAGAAAACGTACTTGTAGATGAGAATATGGTTGCATAAATTAATTGTGTGCTGGTAAACTTGCTGTAAGGGAGAACAAAAAACCTAACCCTTTATTTATAGTATTTGACAATTTCCATGCTGCAAACACACCCACTTTGGATAGTTTTATCAGTGTATTGTCACTGAATGCAGAACTGGGAAGGATGGTGTGACAAGTCTGAACTAGCTGGCACTTCACTGGTTTTAATGATATGTGAAAGACAGAAACCCAAATGTATTGATTTTTTTCTTACAGTGCAATTTAAGACTATGTTACTTCAAGAAGAAAATGGGAATTTAATCTTTGGACTTTAACTCCCCTGTAGATATGGTAATAGAAGTTTACATTCAAATATAGAAGAATGTCTTTATGTTGTTGGCTTTTTCATATAGAAATCACTTTAATACTTAATGGTATTGGGAACATAGATGGACATGATCTGGAAATAGAATAATGAATGAAATTTCAGCTTGAAGATAGAGCAGCCTTCGAGTTAATATACATTTTGTATACTTAATGTACCCTCGTGATCCATTTCAGATCTTTCTGTGAGCAAAATCTAATCATTCACCCAATATCTTGGAAAGATAGGTCTGGGGGCAAGTGGTTAAGTGTCTACGTTCAGCTCAGGTCATGACCCCAGTGTCCTGGAATGGAACCCTGCATCCGGTTCCCTGCTGGGCGGGGAGCCTGCTTCTCCTTTTCCCTCTGCCACTCACTCTGCATGTGCTCTTTCAATATCTTTCCCAAATAAGCAAATAAAAATCATGAAAGAAAGAAGAAAAGAAAGAAAGAAAGAAGAGAGAGAGAGAAAGAGAAAGAAAGAAAGAAAGAAAGAAGAAAGAAGAAAGAAAGAAAGAAAGAAAGAAGAAGAAGAAGAAGAAGAAGAAGAAGAAAAAGAAAGAAAGAAAGAAAGAAAGAAAGAAAGAAAGAAAGAAAGAAAGAAAGAAAGAAAGAAAAAGAAAGAAAAGTTTTGATGGATCTGCCTCATCAAAGATAGAAACAGGACCTCTGACACATTAACAATTTCCTACCATGAGGGACAAAATCATCTCCTGGAAGATGTTAGATCAATAATTAAACCCAATGGTTTAAGGCTAAGGCAACATATTGCTGGTGTATGTGTTTTCTCAGTGGGCTCCTTCCTTATACTTCCAGGTCTTTAAGTTGAGGTGCCACCACTAGGGTAACAACAATCCCGTCAGAGTTACAACACTGTTCTGTGGAGGGTGACCTCACTTTTCCCTTCAGAAGAGAATGTTATTTATCTGCTGAGAGTGCCTGGCTCAGCCCCTTCCTTCTGGCTGCAGAGACAGCATGCATGCTCTCCAGATGACCCGTGGCATCCTGAGAAGTCTGCCTCTGCATGAAGCCTGCAATCTCAGAGCCCCAGTCAGACCAGTGGAGACTCTTTTATTTGTACTGTGAAGCCCTCTCCTCCAACACAGTTTGTTTTTTGTTTGTTTGCCATTTCCCTCCATATGAAAGCTGATCCCCCTCCTGGCGTTATCTCTCAGTGGTTCTGAACTACAGTTGTCAAAAGAGAGATATAAAGCATATCTAAGAGATATTGCGGGTTCTGTTCAAGACCACCACCACAATAAAGTGAATATCAGAATAATATGATTTTTTTGGTTTCCCAGATAGAAGTTATGTTTACATTATACTTAGTCTATTAAGTGTGCTATAGCACAATGTCTAAAAACAAACAAACAAACAAACAATATATACACCTTAATTTAAAAATGCTTTATTGGTTAAAAAAAAAGTGCTAACCATCATTTGCTTTCAGCAAGTCATAATCTTTTCACTGGTGGAGGATCCTGCCTCAAAGCTCAGGGCTGCTGACTGATCAGGGTGGTGGTTGCTGAAGGTTAGGGTGGCTGTGGCAATTTCTTATAATAAGATAGTAAAGTTTGCAGCATAAATTGACTCTTCCTTTCACAATTTCTTGGTAGCATGTGATGCAGTTTGACAGCATTTTACTCCCAGTGGAACTTTTTCAAAATTGGAGTCAATCTGGGATGCCAGGGTGGCATCTGATTCTTGGTTTTGGCTCAGGTCACAGTCTCATGCATGGTGATGTTGAGTCCCAAGTGGGACTCCATGCTCCTCAGGGAATCTGCTTGAAGATTCTCTCCTTCTGCACCACCCCCACTCACTCTCTCTCTCTCTTTTTTTTCTCTCTCTCTCAAATAAATAAATAAATAAATAAATAAATCTTTTTAAAAAATTGGAATCAATCCTCTCAAACCCTGCTTCTGCTTTATCAACTAAGTTTATGTAATATTCTAAATCCTTTGTTGTCATTTCAACAATCTTCACAGCATCTTCACCAGGAGTGTATTCCATCTCAAGAAACCACTTTTTTTTTTTCCTTATCCATAAAAAGCAACTCCTTATCTGTTCAAGTTCTTTCATGAGATTGCAGCAATTCGGGCTCATCTTCAGGCTTCTAGTTCTCTTGCTATTCCCACCACATCTGTAGTGACTTCCTCCACGGACATCTTGAACCTCCAATTTATAAAAAATGTAATATCTGCTGAGCACCAAAGAGCAAAGTGCAATAAAAGAGGTAGGCCTGTAATTGATACTCCAACAGCCAAACAGTCCACTTTTTCATTTCCCTTGTTATAGGGGATTATGACTCTGTCATTCACTTACCTTTGTTTCAGTGGAGTTTAGAGAGGAAGGAAAGACTGTAGCTTTGTTCATGCTTCAGTGTTTAACTTGCTAATCTTGTCACTGAGAATTTAAATACTTATGGAACAAACACATTCACTAAAATGAGAATTTGATTAAACATTGATGAATAACTAGTTAAGTTGTATCAGTAGATTTGTACTTCTGAAAACCTTACTCTAGTAAATGTATGACTCAAATCGTGGTACAGAAATATCTTCATGGTAATCAGTATAGGTGTTCTTGTTAATGATCATATATATATATATATATATATATATATATATATTCATATATGGACTTTTTTTTCAGAGTGCTTTCAGACCCTTTAGCTCATCGAGTTGTCCAAGGATACTGTGAGGTTAATAATAAGTTGCAATTATTCCCATTTCACAAATAAAAAAAAATGAAGATAAACCAGTCCATGATTTTCCCAGTTCACATGGCTAGTCATTTCCAGAGATGGAGCCATTATCTAGATTTTCTCACTCCCACCGCTGTGTTCTTTCTATTATATCACTAGGGCTTTTAAATTAGGCAAACATCAGAAATCATGGGCTACTTATACGTATAACTCAGCAAATGTCAGTACATAAGAGCCATGATCCCCTGTGGAAGAGCTAAGACAGAAGTGAGAGAATGAGACACTCCTCTCAGACACAAAATTTTAGGGACATCAGAAAACACAGTAATCAAGAAAAAAACAATTTAATGTCATAGTTTTAAAGTTTTAAAGTTTTAAAGTCAAAATTAATGCAAAAATCAATGATGGATAAAATATAAAAATGAAAATAAAAACAAATCATGTGTTTGTACTACAGTTGGCATAATGGTGCAGTGGAAACAGTCCTTTGACCTTGTGTTATTGTGCAAAAAGAACATTTCCAATAGCCCATGGTCCCTGGACCCAGTCAAGCAGAGTTATGTGTGTCAGCCATGAAGTACAGACAGGCTAGACAATGTGGGTCTTTATATAGTCATGTCTGTTAAGTGTAGTGCTTATATTATCCTTTACTACTGGGTTTAAAATATGGGAAGATATTTTGGTAAATGTCTAGGGAGACATACCTCTTTCCTTTTGCTTTCCGCTGTACTGTGTCTCAGCAAGGCAGTGCTAAATGGGTTAATTCCTGGTCCACAGAAAACTTTGGAGTTTCTATTTAGATCTGAACAACAGAGAGGAGGATGGAAAATGGATTAGCCTCTAATGTGAAAGAAAGACATCAGTTACATATCCACTTCAATAATGTCAGTCTCAGGGTAAAGTAATGGCTTCAAAAGCTGATTTGACTTCTGAGCTCAGCCGTAGTAATTTGGCCACTCAGGCTCACAGCTCCTGGAAGCTCACCAGAGAAAAGGAGTGGCTATGGCAAAACATTTCTTGGGGATGCGAGATACAAAACTCTTTGAAAATATGTTGATTTGGCTCAGGTAGTCCTACCTGGTGTGTAGATTTAATACCTTTGTTTCTGCAAGCCATTTGTTTATTCCTTCAAGAGTTGACAAGTAGACATGTTTCTATTTTAGCATACATGATTTTGAAAGAGGATCTTACACAAGTTGTTTTAATTGTCTGGACACCCCTCCTCCAATTATTCAATTTTAAATATAATCAAAGTAATTACCACTGTCATTGTTAGTACCACTGTAATGAGAAAAAAATAACATCTGGGATGCTTTTTAATAATGCAGATTCCCAGCCTCCATCCATGGATATTCTGATTCCACAGGCCTGGGATAAAAACCAGTCATTTGCATTTTTAACAAGTACGCTGATGATTGCCATATAGGTGGTGACCCACAGGTCAACCTCCCTGTGAAGCCAACTCTGCGTCAGAGATTTGCTTGCAGGAAATTTGTTGGAAAATGCTCTCAGGATCAGCTCCTGTGGTGAGAGAACAAGTGAGCAGTGAGGGAAGACGGCCCATGGCCTCGGCCATCCTCTGAAGCTGTGGAGCTGCAGTGGTTCATCCAGAGATGTTGGAATTGCAGTCAGAGGCTGGGACCTTTTTCAGTCCTCGCCATCAAGCAGGCATTTTGTACAGGCTGCTTTTGAGAAGAAGATCTAACACTGCACAAGTCTAGATAGTTCTTTTCCTGAGAGCAAAGCAACTGAGAGGGGGCTGGATAGAGACCAACATTACATTGCCCAGCCAGCACTCAGGGAGACAACATAGCAAATGCTGGCCAATGGACTGTGGTCACAAAGAATGTATTCATTTTTTTAAAAAAATACATGTATTTATTTTAGAGAGAGAGGGAGCATGAGAGAGAGTGTGTGGCAGGGAGGGACAAAGGGAGAGAGAGGGATAGAGAATCTCAAGCAGACTTCATTCTGAACACAGAGCCTGATGTGGGCCTCCATCTTATGACCCTGAGATCAGGACCTGAGCCAAAACCAAAAGTTGAAAGTTTAACCAGCTGCCCCACCCAGATGCCCTGAAGTACATTCACTTTTAAGCTAGGTAGTTGAAGAGTAGACCTGTGATCCTTTAGCACTCTCTTCTGACCCACAAATAGGAAGCACATACTCCAGAGTGTGCAATTACAATTTTGTTGGCTCTCCATCATACCAGGTTCCTGAATACCAATATAGAATTGCTCCCCTGAGCCAACCTGCAATGGGAATGTAACAGGAATTAGAAAAAGCCAAGTGGTTTCGAGCTACGGGGATTTCAGTATTATCTAGACTAACCTTATTAAAACAATGACCAGATTTCAGTTATACAGTAAATTGCATTGCATTGGTATTATTTAGTGTGATAATTACAATTTGACCCAGACCACTTCTTAGGGCTCTGAGCACATTCAGAGTTGTAGAAATGGTGTCTTGGGAAAACAGATAACAATCCCCACATGACAAAGAGGGATTTTTTGCTTATCTTCTCTCTTACTGGATACCACTTTAGATACTCCCACCTTGCCATCCACTATTAAAATTTTTTTTTTCTCCCTACTATGCTGAAGACATGATAAAGAGAAAACCTTATCTTTGTTGCCCTGTATAAGGGTAAATATAAACTTCTTAAATAGAATTTGCCAAAAGGGGAAGAGACTTTGCAACTCTACTTTTGCTTAGAGAATGTTCTCCAGAAAATTTGCAATTGTAAATATCTTCCGTCCCTTGTAGATGCGCATAACCCTTTTCAAACAGTTAAATACACTTCTTGCCTGTTTCCTTAACAAAGAATGCATTTAGTAAGGGCCTTGGAGCCATCTCTTTGAAATTTAAACATCAAGAGAAACAGCACCCCATTGCGTCTTGATTCTGTGGGGATTTCACCTAGGCACCCAGCTCCAAGACAGGTAACAACCTGCTTTCCATAGAGATAGACATTTTATTTTTCTTTTGGATAAAGACAATTAGGTAACACAGGTAGCCACCCCAATTATCAAGTGAATCTAAGATAAACTGTGTACAAACGGTGCTGTCAAATCATCATACTCGATGCTAGCATAATTTATCTTGAAAATATGTATGTAATGGATTGTAGCTGTCTGGATACATAAAAGAGTGAAACTTCTTTCTGCCTTTGCAATCTATGTGGGATTTCCCATCATGTGTATAACAGTATGGTTTAATTATTATTCCATAAAAAAACTATTTAATTCTTTTCTACCTTTGTGAAGAAGATTCACTGGGTTGACAGGAAATACTGCTTTTATTTTTTTTCCCCAACACCTATAATATAAATAGCTATAGGAAAAAATAGCTCCTGATCAATTACTCTAAAATGAATGAATCATTGTTTTGTACATCCTCCAAAATTTAACTGGCAGAGTCAGCAACTCCATAAATCAAGCGATCACATCTACTCACACAAGGCTTAATGGTGCACCTAGATTGCCTTGAGATGTTGCTGAGACTATTTGGTTGGATTCCATTTAAATAGTCAATGTGTACTTCAGTGAGATGATTTTTATGGTTATGATAGATAATTAGTACCCACCTATATTACAGTTTTCCAGAGGAAATACTTTGTGTTTATGTTTCAGAGTAGAGAAATTTAAGACTTTGATCACTCAATCCACAAGTATTAGTATAGTCTCATATTAAGTGCCAAAAGGAGAAAAAAAAATCTAAGAATTACCTGAGAGCAATTGCCTCACTTTCCTGCGAAGGTAAGATGGCTGTCTACTCAGGCGTAATGTAGGTGCAGTTGTTCTTGCTTCTAGGGGAACTAGCCACATGGGGAGACTTTCCTATTGGGTGGAGGGCATATCTGGCGAGAGTGGAGGAACTCATGACTGGACTTTAGGACTCTGTGAAACTCAAAGATGTCAAGGCATCACTTGCAAATTTTAGATTTTATAAAACACGTCCTAAACAGATAGTTTAGACTTGTCCCTAATACAGAATTCAGTTATTTGAATATCTGGTGTAGCTCAGAGAATGTAATTGAGATTATGTTTATGACAGGAACTGTAAACCAGGAAGTTCTTTTATGTTCCACTGTTTATCTAATCATACACGTTGTTAAGATAGTAAAATAAGTAGATGCACATACGTAGATGTATGTATGTGTATTTATGTATGTATGTACCTATGTTCATACATACAAAAGTGAATACATTTTTAAACACTCCCAAGAACAAAATAACATGATGTTAGTGTCATTTACTTCTACTTGGGGATCAAAACAAATTGTGAGTTTCCTGATTCCTGGTCAAAGACCTTTGAAAAATTAGCTGGGTCAATAAAATATTGATTTCTAAGTATCTACAAAATATTAGTACTATTGCAAAATTATTAAAGTAAAAAAATTACTGAAGAAAGTCACAAGCATTAACATGGAAGAAGCATGTTTCTAACTTAACTGACTTTAAATCCACACACATATTCTTTATTATATATTAAAAGAAGTTAAAAAAGAGGTTTATGCTCAAAAGATCAATATTTTGTTTTGGATGGAATTTTTAAATAATAATTACTAAAATATATGTGATGGCAAGGGAAACTTTTATTCAAATACAAAACTTATTGCAAAATGTATGTAATTTTGACCAATAGATATGTCAAAAAGGGGCATAAAAATAAAACAATGATAATTAAAAATTAAAATTAAATTAAAAAAGGGAACAACTTTTATCGATAATTTAGGCTTAATGCAAATGTAAAAATGTAATGCAAATGTAATGAATTTTTTTTTTGCATTCAAAATTTTAGGACATTGTGAGTGAAAGATATGTAAATATATATGTTGGGTTTTAGGAAAATTTCACTAAGATTCCACTAAAAATATGAGAACAAATTAAATAATTTATCTTTTTGATAGAGGTTTTCCTCTCTGTACCAGTAATCATGGGAACACCTGTTCTATAACACACAAAATATAAATTGAATTAACCAAGCATACTACTAGTTAGAAAGCAATATGTTAAATTTATAACAAAGCCTTGAGCTCAATTAGAGGAAGAATTAAATCTTTTTTTTTTTTCCCCTGACAAAACAAAAACTGCTTGGATAATTTAAGGAAAAAAAAAAAAGGAAAAGTGAATATGAAACCATAAAAGGAAATTATGTTCTAAAAAGTAAGTAAAGATCTAGGCCATAGTAGCCAAATTCCAGCAGGATGATATATTCATTTTGGCAATCATAACGTCATTTGGTTACATATGTTAGGTTTAGAGTCTCCTTGCTTTTGTTTTCAAGAGCTAGGAAAGGATGTAGAATTGAAACAAATGGAATTAGGAAATCCAGTGTAATTAGTATATTATAAGAATAATGAAAGCTTAAACAAAATACAAGAAAGTAGATTAATGTGAATAACATGATAAAGTATCAGCCACTGTAGAGAGTCTTAATTTTTTGAGAGTCTTAAATTTGAGATTAAATATAAAAAGAGGTAAAACAAAATCAAATTCAATATTGATAATACAATGATAGAGTCTAAATTAAATGGTAATTGTCTTCCAATTGAGAAGGTCATTTTACTTCAGATACAGCCTGGTTTGTGAGAAGCCTGTGGTGACAACTGGAGAAAGACCAGTTCACGTGGTCTAATCACTGATAACAGTGGGTGGTGAAGGATGCAAGCAGGAGAATCCCAAGACCCTCTGATGTGGTATATGGATTCTGAGATGATTTTTCTCTAAAAACCAAAAGACAAAGAAAGTTGACTTAGAATAAGAACGGGAATATATATTCAATTTTGGACAGAAAGACCAACTTCAAAGTTAGCACCAGGTAATCAATCTCCTTTAAAAAAGAAAAAGAAAACATAGAAACTAACAAAGAAGCACAGAATGCTCAGAAGTCTTATTCATTATAGGGCAAAATTTCTTCTAACTCAATACTAATGTCAGTATCTGACCATGTCAGAAATCAAAACAACAGGATTCCAACATACATTTTTAATGGCACAATTCTACCCAGGATCTTCTGTAATTTATAAAAGAGTAGGGGAATTTCTACTATCAATGTCAACTTTTTTAATGAGAAAACAGTTATCATCATAGCTGATTTGTTATAATGCATGCTTTGCAAAGATATGTCATTTTATTTTATTATTTTACTGTATTTTGTTAGAGAGAGTACATAGGGTGGGGGTGGGGAGAAGCAGAGGGAGAGGGAGAGAAAGACAAAGAGAATCCCAAACAGGCACCACACCCAACTTGGAACCCATTTTGATCTCACAACCCTGAGATCATGACCTGCACTGAAATCAAGAGTCAGTCACTTAACTGACTGAGCCCGCACACAGGCACCCTGAAGACAAGCCATTTTATTTACTTATTTTTTTTTAAGTTTTTATTTATTTATTCATGAGAGATAGAGAGTGGCAGAGACATAGGCAGAGGGAGAAGCAGGCTTTCTACAGGAAGGCTGATGTGGGACTTGATCCCAGGATCATGCCCTGAACCAAGGGCAGAGAGAGTTTCAACCACTGAGCCACCCAGGCATCCCGCATGCCATTTTAAAATACAGTTGACCATGAGAGTATCAACTGCAAATCCAGCTCTTATCTGATGGTATTATTAGCCAGATCTAATATAGCAGGTCATGATCTCAGGGTTGTGAGATCAAAATGAGTTCCAAGTTGGGTGTGGTGCCTGTTTGGGATTCTCTTTGTCTCAGCTTGTATATAGCTTATACACACACGCACACATGTGCACACACACACATCACACCTAATATCCACATAAATGAAGTTACAAGTACATATAAAAGT